>NC_086306.1:5205199-5875199 GCF_963924245.1 Chroicocephalus ridibundus
TCTAGATTTACTACCCAACTCTATTTGCACTTTCTCCCACACGCAATACAGAACATGTTTCCTCCCCAAGAGGACTACACACTAAACCTGCCCAGTGTTAGCAGTAAGTCTGACAAATAGGTCTGTCCCTCTGACCTATTCTCTGGTGTTATACCATCAGCTAATTAAGATGTAAGAGCTCATGAAACCTCACACTGGTGCAGCTTGTGGGCAAATATTCTCACACTCCAGTTCTTTGGAGGAGCCTTAGTGCAGCTGAATACAAGCTCCCCTTATTCCTACCTCTGCCTTCTTTGGAAAGGCAGGCAAGTAACAGATCCTTTCAGCACACACGATGCCACAACTACTAGGAGACACTCCATGGAGTTTAATTTGTATCCTTTGGATTTGTATTAGAACAAATCAGAAGGACCATTTAGCTTCATAAGGATGTAAATAATGTGTGTCTTCATTACTTCCTTCAGGTACAGCAGTAGTTATTACTCATCCATTTCCCCTCTATTTTACTTCTTTTAATTTATTTTCTCTTCATCACTTTTTAATGAAGAGTGAGCAAGAATTTGAGCAAGTATGTTATATATCCACATTTGAGATACCTAATGCACGTCAATTTCTACCATGATACCAATTACACAGTACCACCCTTTACATTTTACTTATGCTTTCAATTTTCCATTTTCTTTCTCCTGGCTCTGGTTCTTGGTTCTCCATCAGTAAGCCTCTACCTCAATTTTCCATATACATTTCCTGAGCAACTGCAATTCCTCTCTCATAAGCATTTTATATGAAGCTGGTCCATACAGACAGGAAAAAACACCTAGTGTGTCATATGCACATGCCTCCCTGAGAATTCAAAGTTGGCTTGTTACAGTTCAGTAGAGGAAAGTATTTAGGGCAGCATTCATCTTCCGTTTCTTGCCCTTACTTTCAAGGCTTTAACATTGAAAGCCTCCCATGCAAGACTGAAGATCTATTTAACCATTCTTATTGTCCTAGAGTCCTTTAAAAACAGTCTGTTTTTAAAATTAATAATGAGCTTTTAGAAGTATTGAGATGCACCTTCTCACATTTTTAGCTATTGAGAAGCTCTGCAGCCTTGCAGTATGTGTCACTGCTTCCTTTATACACCAGTTATTTTCCTAACTTTTCACATTTCAGTTTGCAGATTACAGTTTTTCTATACATTTCAGTCAGTCTTCCCCCCCAGGATAAAACTGTTCCCAGGGTAATAAAGCATTAACTAAATGATAGCATAAATAAGTAATTATTTGATAGCCAGTATCTTTTAGTGGGAGCATTACATTTGACTTTCACAGGGCTGGCATTGCACAAAAAAGGGGGAGGAAGGGCAAGACAAGGGGAGGAACTGACTGAGTTCTCTTGTGGTTTTGATCACAAGTCAGAAACCATGTTCAGCTGTCAGAGGTACTGTTAGGGGAGTTATCACAAAGGAATAAAAGGGTGGGAGTAGAAAAAAATCTCCCTCGCTCAGGAATGTTTGTACATTTTAAGTGACAGTTTGAAATGTTACAGAGAAAATGCTTGACTGAATCTTGCATTATCTTTTTACTTCAGTTCTAATAAAAAGGCTGGTGAGGAGAATGTCCTGACAATCCTAACATTACAGTTATTGGATCACAAATTTAAGGCTTGTACTTCCAATTAAAAGCAATTAGACAGATCATAATAAATATGCAGTACATGAACACCCATGGTCTCTTCTAGGACTCAGCACAATTCCTCTCCACCAGGCAGAGAAAGCCTGTGTCTTGTCTTTTACACCTCTCCATTTGTAATGATAAAACAACTAGAACAATACTACTTTGATCTTCATTAGAGACATTATATATTTCACTGACTTTAATAACAATGGAAAAAACAACAAAGAATTTCCTTGGAACAGAAAAAACAGCCAGTTTCATTAAATTCAGCAAGAAAAACAATATTAGCAAAAAAGCAAATGAAAGAGATACACTGTTGAGGTTTACCTTTATGCCCACTGTAACACTTAGGCATTATGAACTTAATGAAGCATTGCTCAACATATGCTCCCAGTGCTGGAATTCTAAGGAGCATTTTCATAGCAGAGCAAGGACAGATCTCCCAGGAGGTCCCGTCTCAGCCATTGGGTCCCTAGGGGGACTTTCCCTTCATACTTGACCCACAGCCCCAGAAGGGCTCACCATTGCTGTATTAGGAGAGCAAAACAGATGTGCAATTTCTCAGCCACACTTCACTACTTAGTGAAGAATTTTTTTTTTGTGTAGACTAATAGACCAGGGGCTGAACTGTGTCCACCTTCCTCGCTGTTGAGATCACAACCTATGCAGAGAGGTGGAGCACACAGATGGAGAAAGGGCTGCCCCATCTAAATTCAAACCAGGCTTAAAAATCAAGTCTCTTAATGTTTCATACACTTCAACATCAGAAAATAAGTGCCTGTGTGCATTAGGACCCTCCAGGAGTTCCACAGCACTCCACAGACCAGTGTTTTCATAGAATGGTTTGGGTTGGAATAGACCTTTAAAGGTCATCTAGTCCAACACTCCCTGCAATGAGCCAGGACATCTTCAGCTAGATCAGGTTGCTCAGAGCCCCGTCCAACCTGTCCTTGAAGCTATCTTCAATGCACTCCAGTAGTCTCCTGTATCACCTACAGTTTTCAAATTATCTAACCTGTTTTGAAAACATTGCCTCCAGCTCATGCAATAGAGGTAACAAATTCACATCTACCTCCAAACACTGGTTATCTACACTATTTGATGCAAATGAACAAGTCTTCTTACTACAATAACACCTCCAGAAGGCGTCCTAAACCATTCACAACCACACTCTATACATCTGTGAACATATATCTCTAAAGCATTGGGCCACTTTAAGGCACTGAAGGTCCCAAATGAAAGAGTAAACACTCACTAGAGTCAGAAACTTACCTAGTTACCTTACAATTTTATCATCGCAATGATTCCTGGGGTGTTCAAGAGCCAAACTGTTTCTCTTAAGAGTGCTGGACAACAGTGAATAATGCATGTTTGTGGTTCATTTGTGATGCCCTACTACCATAGTTATTTTTGTCCTTTACAAATGTAGTTGCAATTTAGCAATCTATTGACTTGACTTATTTTTTTTCATAAACATACTGCCTCCTGGATGCATAATTCAAATCCACATATAAACTGTGAGCTGTTTGCTTTAGCAACAGCTATAATTTAAGCATAACCTCAGCAGAAAGCCATTCTGTGCCATCTCCCTGTAAAGTGTAATTTAGTCTGGATATGCAATCTTCCTCTCTGCCATTCTAATAGAGGAGCTTGTTTGCTAAATAATCATCATAGAGTTTTGCTCAAAGCACCAGTTTTATGTAGAGTTGGGGTTTTTCGCCCCCCCCCCCCCCTTCTTCTTCTCCCTGCCACACATAAACGTTGCCAAGCTAAATGAACACTTTTTGGAAAGCTATTACTGCCATGTAGTTTTCATTTGAAAATGTCACAATAAAGCAGTGTTCTTTGATGCTGAGAAGCACACCAGGTTACAGCATGATAAAAACAGCAAATAAGATAAAATAATACATTAGAAAAGCCCAAAGGGCAAGAAAGCAACACTTTTTAAAGCCCGAGGAATTTCCCCTCCCCCCTACTCTGTGCCCTCTTAGCACTTGAGAGGAAGCCAGAGAGCACAGCCCAAGACGAGCCTAAACCATTAAGTTTGGCTCCTCATACAGATTCCTTCTGCTCCATGGGAGCAGCTAAGGTCAGCTAGGACTGAAAACCAGAGAGAGAGGATAGCAGCCCAGGTTTAAATACTGCTAAAGGGAAAAATTCAGAGAGCTAAGGGCAAAAAATCCCCATGTTACCTGAGGGCATTACACCAAGGCCTAGCCCTTGGGGCAGACCTGTACTTGTCGCCTCAGGAGAGCAGGCCCAGGCATGGCCTCTGCCTGCATTGCTTAACCAAAGCCTGACCTGAAGCACAACCTACCTACTCACCCTCAACAATATTTAAGTCAAGAAGGAAACAGGAGGACACAGCAACCCCGGCGCTGAAATAAGCAAGGCTACAAGTACCTGTAGCCAAAGAGGAGCAGCTCAACAGCACCACAGGCAGGTGAGGTGAGACGAAGTGAGGAAGACAGCCGCCATTTGCAGAAGTGAGTTCCCGCGGAGGCGGTTTTTGTATGGGGCTGGGCTGAGGGCGGGGCTGTGAGGGGCGGCTCTCCCCGGCCCCACCTGTGGAGAAAGGCGGGTATTTAAAGCAGAAAAGGGGAGAGTGACTGTTTTGCAAGAGAGCAGTGGGGTATGGAGGGTTGTTCTGGTCCTGGTCCTGGCTGCTGTATGAGGTAAGTAATAGCACTATGAGGGTGCTGTAGTGGGTCGAGTCTGTGAGGTGAGCTGGCTGCTGAGGGCAGCTTTTCTGAGGTGATTTGTGCCTAGCTAAATGGAAGGGGTTTTTTTTCCGATTTGATGTTGTATGTGGTGCTACTACAGTGCTGGGACTGCACAGGAGCAGCTAATCCTCAGTAGGGAAGTGGTGTCTCGGTGAGCAGCAGGCCTGAGGCCTGCACTGAGCCTGCAGCCCTGACAAATAACTCTATGAGTATTTTCAGTTATGTTTAAGGTCTGTATCCTGAAAAGGCAGAGTACTTCAAGCAATGGAAATAAAGGACGTGTTAAAGTAGAAAAGCTGCTACTTCTGATGCAACTTTAAAGGTGTCTACTGCTGGAGGCTTCCCTGGTCAATAGAGGTTGTGAAGCAGCTTTCTGGGTGGAGAGAAGGGTTGATGGTTGGTGTTGATACTTGGCTTTGTTCCAGCTCAAACTTCCAAATGGTTTACTGAGTAGTGACAAAAATAATGGGTTTGGGAACTGAGGGATTTCTGCTGGCTTAAAAACTGGTTCCTGCTTAAAAAGTGCAATATCTGGATATTATTAAAACAGAAATTATGAATGTGCTGTGTTATGGCTGAGGTGCTCTGTAGTGTGGCTCTAGGCCATGGTTAATCCTGGAGCTCTCAAGGTGCTAAATGAGACCAAGGGGGCTCTGCCTGAGTGATCACTCTTGTTCAAAATTCTTGTTTTCTTCCTGCTGAAGAAAAGAATTCCTCCCTGTTCTTATTCTAAAAGAAGTAGTAGGCTTTGCTGTCTCAATTTCTAAAAATGAGTACTGTTGGCAAGCTTTTAGCAATAAAGCTATGCAGGAGGCTTGTGTGGAGGGGAGAGGGAATAAAACCCCTC
This sequence comes from Chroicocephalus ridibundus, assembly GCF_963924245.1. Classification (NCBI taxonomy): domain Eukaryota; kingdom Metazoa; phylum Chordata; class Aves; order Charadriiformes; family Laridae; genus Chroicocephalus; species Chroicocephalus ridibundus. The sequence continues at coordinate 5,210,431 of NC_086306.1, forward strand.
AGAACAACCTTGAAAATCTACTGTCAATACAAAGGTTATGCAACTCAAAGGCTATGCAACAGGGATTTAGAGTTACTCAAATGTCTAAGCTGACTATTGAAAAGCTTGTTGTGCCAAAGACTGCAGAAGGATGCTTCCTTTTCCCTGTGTCCTGGGAATAGTAAAGATTGTAAGAGCTCATTTCTCTATCTGATATTTCCTGACCTTTGCAGCCTACTCTATATGAACAGCAAAGATCAAGCTAAAGATGTGGAAGAGCTCTCAGATGAGCAGGTTATTTAGTCTAAAAATCATGTCACATCTGAGCTTTCTCTTATGCTTTAATACGGTTCTAAGCTTGACTCTTGTCACTTTGATTTTTATCTGCCTTTTTTGTTTTGCTAGTCCTAATTGACCCAAGGTCTATAGCAGTTCTTGAAAGGAGTAAAAAAGTGTCTGATTGTTGCTTGGTTTTGCCACTTCAGCCTATGGAGAAGTGATTTAAAGCAGCAAAATCTGCTGTAGAGTTGCCTGGGGAAATTGTGGAAATCTGCTGGTTGCCTGGAAAGGCAACTTGGAAATGAGAACCCCAAAATACTTTAAGTGAAGGAAGACCAAAATGTAACTGCTGTTTATATTTTTTTATCTGCACAGTTTCCTTTCTGCTGGTTCTTAGTTCACTTGAAAGTTCACTTCAAATTCTCATGAGCAAAACCACTTAATGTGTGTTTCTGGTTCAATGGCAATGGTTGGAACTAGATGATCTTTAAGGTCCCTTCCAACTCTAACCATCCTATGATTTTTATTTCAGTAAAAATATTTTGGATCTAAGTTTGGCTTGTATGTCAATATTACTGTAATGTTCCAAAACTGTTAACAGGTGTTTCAGAACTTAATATCAAAATGTAAATGTCTTATTAAGGCAAAGCAACCCATTCCTTTAGTGTTTAGCTCTGCCCAAGCATCTCTTCAAGTCAGGGGAAATGCTCTGATGTGAAACATTTTCAGCTGTTTCCAGTTAACACTTATCACCACAGCAATGCCTGTGTAGAAGATGGAAAGAATACAGCTGTGGCTCACAGCAGCTCCTTAACTTGACATTAATGCATAACTCCTTCAGAGTATGTTTTTTTATTATTTGCACTGAGTAGGTGTGTGTCTTGTTCATAGTAGATGGGTTTCCAGTGAACTAGAGGAAGCTTGGATGTAAACAGGAATGGATCAGTTGTGAATTGCTTTTAGATGAAGTGAAAATGGCAAGTAATTATCTTGTTTGAGGGGATGGATCTGTGACCAAAGCATAGAGCATGCAGTAGAGAGTACTGTGTCAGTCACTGCTTATGTAGAAACACAAGCAAAGGGAGGGGACATGCTCAGCATACAGGAACAAAGGGTTAGACTGTAGAGGTTCAGGCTTTTCTTTGTGTCTAATTTATTAATACAAAAAAAATCCATTGCTGCAACTTCAGTGGTAATAGTAAATTAAAGTTTATCTAATGCTGCTACCTTTACCATATGCTTTCATTCAATTGTATAACTTCTGTTAGAAACACTTTACTGTTTCCAGACATGGTGTGGAAAATACACTTTCTTCTCCTGTGCCTGTGTCCTCTGCCAGCAATGGGTGTCTCACATTTGGACAGTTGTCTTCATTCTGCTATAAGTTTAAACTGCATCTCCCCTAATTCAAGTTTGTGACTGTCTGCAAGAGAAAAAAAGCTCTTACACAGAGGGTCTCCTGTTGGCTTGTAAATAGAATGATTGTCTTCAATTGCTCTTAAGTAATGCACTCTGTTAAGCTTAGATTTTCTTCTGTGTTTTCTCTTAGCCAATGTGTTGCTTTCCTTCTGTGATCAGCTTGACTTTTCCTGGCATTACAACTGGCTTGTTCCTTTCAGTGTTGGCCAGGAAAGGGAGTGAACAAGGCGGGGGCTCCAGCTGTATAGCTGAAGCTCTGTGAGGGATTTGTCATGGTTAGAGACAGTTTTATATTTCCTTAATGCAGTTAGCTGTTCAGATGCTGCTGAGGCCATTTGTCTTATTTAGTAAGGTTTTAGTTCTGTGCATGTAACATAGATTTACCTCTAGGATGACGCTTATGGGTGTTTCATGCTTTTCACCATAGGTTTTGTAGCTGACTAGTTAAGATTTAATGCTACCAATGTCAATCATAAAACTAAGCTGAGTAACAATACTGATAACTTTTGGCTCCTTCAAGCAGTATGATGGCTAGTAACTGCATCTCCTATCCTTGTGGGCATTAGAATAATGATAGCACATGACTATTTTACTTCATTGTTATTGGTAGTGAAGAACAGTAAGCGGCAAAAGCTGTAGTACTTGATTCTAGGAAAAGAGGAATGCCTAGTTATCACAGAACAAAGGATCTGGTTTTGACTCTTATGGTGCTGAAACTGCATTGGTATCTCAGATTTATACTGTTCAAATCTCCCTGATCTATCTAAATCACATTGGTGTATGTGAAACAGCCCATCACGGTTTTACTGTGATGCGAGAGCAAAAAGAGCTGAAGAATTTTAGAATCTCATTTTTAAGAGTCAGGTTTGCCACGTGAAGGGGAGTGTCTCTAGTATTAAAATGTCTAACATTCCAAGATGTTTGACTTTAACTAAACCCAATTTTATAACTAATTTTATAAATTTATTAGTTCATAGTTCTATCTTAGAGGTAAAACCAGGGGATGTAAGAAGCAGTCCTCAAAACCCAATGTTAATTACAAATCCCTAAGGTTGCTAGGAAACCTTATCTTAAATGAGTATACAAGCAATCAGGCTAGATGCTGATATTAAAGAGATGCTGAGATTTTCCTTCTGTCTTTTTTTTCCTCTCCTGGCTGTGATAGGAGATTGATTTATATGAAACCATGTCAGTTTAGGGTTTGGGAAGGAATCATTCCTCTTCTGAAATGTACTAGAAATGCAATAAGGGGTGGGGAGAATTTTGTCTTTTGTCACATCTATTTTGTAAAAGAAGGGGTCATGCTGACAACTCCCCTATTAAAATGTATCCCTTAGTTACTAATTCTGCCAACCTCCTTGACTGAAAGCTTTGGGTTTTTTAAAACAACTGCTCTCTCTAATGAAGAACAATAAAGGAAGTGTGATTTCTGCCCCCTGTCCCCCCCCAATGAAGTATGGTTTAGCCTGCACTAAGTCAACAAGCTTTTATTACTCTGTCTTAAATGAGCAGTCACATAATATGAATCTGAAGCGTTTATACCCAAAGTCAGGTTTTTCCTGTTGTCAAGTGCTTTGAAGATGTGTGGTAAGGGCATCTATACTAGGTGGAATGGAGTCCTGTTTGATTGACAATAAGAAAATAGAAGCCTAGAAAAGACAACAGACTAAGATAGCTGCCACTCTGAAAAACTGGCGACTTAAATATTGAAGAGGACAGACAAAGGACACTTGTTCGTCTAAGTCTGGGAGTCTTGAGTTCTAAATTCTGTTGGAACAAGTGGCTCTTCTGTACACTGGGAGAACTTGATGCACTTAACTGTACTATCAAAAATGTGGATACCTGTGTAGGTAAGTGGGCCTTGGCTTACTCCAAGATCTGGCAGAAGTTAATGCTGAGTTGTGGTTTAAGTAATGATATCCTGTCTTTATCCAGCCTGCATTTACTTCTGGGGTAGCCCTCACTACTAGAATATGTCTTGCCAACTGGCCTGCAGAAATCCCAAGGTGTCCTAAATTGTGGGCAACTTTGAGAATGTAGGACACTGAGGGTGACCGCTACAGAAGGAGTTTGTGTTGAGTGGTAAAGATATCAAAGATAGTGCACTTGGGTGTGCCAGAATTTAGCTCTAAAGAGACGACTTCCACCTTCTTTGTGTTTGTCCTGAGTTAAGACAGGAGGGAGGATGGTCTACCACTTTAATTCCACCGATATTTTTTTTGCTACAAGACAGAAATAATCATGAGGTTGAAGCAGGTTGGAAGTCTCAATGGTTGGGTATTGATTTGAAACTCTTTGGTAAAACAGGAACCAGCACATTGTCAAAATAAACATACCTTGTGTGGCAAATAGTTTATTGATGGTCTGCCTGCAATGAAGTCATGGAGGTGACCTTACTGCCCTGACTTACAGGATTTTTTTGACTGCAATGTTGAAAGGGCAGAAATAATACATTAATTTCGTGTTGGAGCTGGGGGAATTACCTCTTTGGGTTTGTTTGTCATGTCAGCTTTGTTAATTACCCAAAGAGCTTTCTTGATAGTTATTATTACAGGCAATTTTATCCTTTCAAGCACTGGAGACCAAAGCTCTGTAAACAAAAAAATGTATGGGTCTGTTTGCACTGCTCTCTAACCTGGGTTTCTAACAATGTGTATATGTGTCTAGGAAGTAAGTAGTCCTTATAGGGAGGAGGTAAGATTAAGAACATTCCCAGCAGGTGTCTAGAGTGAGCGCTCAATAAGAGACGTTGGCTGGAAGCTTAATCTGAAGTCTGCTGTTACCTTTTCTACATGGTAAACTCTTACTCTGAAATAACTGTACCTAGGACTTTAGGCAACTGCTCTCCACTTAGAAATAAATGCCTGTTTTAATCCTATTTGCCTTGTCCCTCTGAAAAATCATAGCTGTTGTTAACATTAGTAATCAGACTTTTTGTTCTGTATCTGTTTTGGAGCATGCCATAGCAGTCATGCAGAAAAGCTCACCTGTTAATACTGTGGATAAACTTGGACTTAACACATGCTGCCAAAAGAAAATACTGTTTAATATTTGCCAAAGAGAGGTGCTATTCCCCTGGTGAGCCTGATGTTTCTGAAGTTGTACCTAGCTATTCTGTCTCAAGGGAAATCCTGCAGAGTTGTCCAGCATCCAGAAATACTAGAAGTAAATACAATATGTTTCTACTCAACAGAAACTTGAGAGACTCTACCACTAGCTCTGTACAATCCAGGAATGATGAACAACATCACTGTAAACCTGTTGCTTTCTCTGTTAGAGAAACAGCTGTAAGGGAGAAGAATCCAAAGACCTATAGTGTAACTGTAGATCTTCAGGAAAGGGCTGTGCCTAGTGTCTGGAAGCCAGGGTCCCATACTTTGTTGTTATTATGAATATCGAAGTCAATGAGACTGTATAGGTGAAGGAATATTTGTGCTTATTGGGAAATGAAGCTGAACTTCAGCTGTAGCGAAGACTGACTCATGGCATGCTATTTGGGGTTCACATCCCCGTGTCTGTCTTAGAAATTTGGACATTATGGTCTGCTGCCATCACAGACATACAGCTGAGCAGAACATATAGAAGATAATATGGGTAACCAAGATATGAGACTTTCTCCCAAAAGAGGTAACTACTCGAAGACTGTCTAGATGCCACCATTGTTAGTAGTAGTAGATACCGCACCAGGATGTTGTGTAACATTCACTGATCCTCAGTAAAACATTTAATACCCTCACCCTGGTTTCCATGGCTGTCTTCTGCCAATGGATTACATTGCTAACCTTAATGTCAATGTGATATTGTGTCTGGATTCAGCTTCTCTTAATTAGGATCCAAGGCATTTTGCACACTGTTGGCTTTACGGATGTATTAAGTAATGACAAATGGAAAAGCTCTTGGAGCTTTTTATTATAATAAAGCCTCATGTGACTATTATAAATTATATAAAGCTTTGCACAACACTTTAGAAACGCCACAGCAGGGAAACAACTTGCTCATCTTCACAGAATAAGTCAGTAAGATATAAAAGTGGAATCTGGGAGTTCCCTGAGATAAGTTGGGGGAGAAGGTAGATCTGTGCATTCTAACTTGAATAAATTGCTTAGGACTATTCTCTGTTGATTTGTGTGTGATGTCATTGCTCCGACCTGCACAAAACACGGTTTAAAGTAATGTGCTTTGGACAGATGAAAGATCTATGCACTGACAGCAAAAGCTCTTTAGAGTAGGGCTACATTATTCTGTCCTAGCTGCACAAGTCATTCATTCCTTCTGAAACTGTAGTGACAATCTTGATTTATTTTGTAAAGTAGCTTTGGGGATGAAAAAGGCGAAATGGCGTAGACCAAGAACTGTTTCAGATCTTGATTAGTCCTAAAATCTTAGATGAATTTGAAATGCTTTGACTTCAACTCTGAAGTGAATTTTGTAATGGTAATTTCTTTTTTTAAATAAAAGCATTTTGTGTGTTAAAAGTGGAATAATAAAGGTTAAAGTTTCGCTTTTCTTTTTTCTCCCCAAAAGACTTGCTTAAGACCATGTCAATGAACCTTTCTGATAGAAGTAGCTACTGAAAAACATCAGTGTTTTGAACAGAATATCCCAACAGGTCCATGTGGGAGTTCTGACATTCATTCAGCCCTTTGATACAGCTAGTAACCAATGAAGACCTCTTTATTCTGCCTCTAAATAGCTCTTAAAAGACCATCTTTTAGAATGCTCCCAAATTATTTCCCTTCGTTGTCGCCCTGATTTATTCCCAGCTCATGATCAGATCCAAATGAGAAAAAGGAAAACCTTCTTGAAGGTGTCCTAATTGGGTGGATAGGCTAGGCCTGACTCCTATCCTCTTGCATGTCTATTTTGCATTTTGAGTTGCTCTTGGAAATCAAGTGAGTTGTTCTCTTGCTTACTGCTGTTAGAGTCTTGGGTACCTATCCAATCTCCTCTAATCACTAGTATTACAATGTAAGCCTTGAAATCACAACTTTATTTTTCTTAAATTGCCAATTACAATGCAGGTTATGGCCTCTTTTATTTTGGTATTTCATAATATCAGTGAAAAATCTCTTCAGTTACAGCTGACAAACAGAGGAACAGATTTTTATTTAGCAGAAAAAAAATGAGGATTTCACTAAGGTTTTAGTTTTTTATCTTTATATTAACACAGAATAATACATTGATTGCTAGATACTTGACTGTTTGGTAATTATGAATTACTTGCTCTAAGTTTTGGGGGTTTTAAGCTTCAGCTTTGTGCCAAAGTGGTGTTTTGGTCTGGTTATGCTCCTGGGAAAAGGGAAGAAATTTTGTTGAGAAGCATGTCTGCTATCTTACTAATTGCAGCCTGCCTTTATGTTAAAGCAGGCTGAAAGCCTGGATAATGTAACATCATCTGGGCAGCTCCCTCTACATTTCATGGCAATGAAAGGTGAGTGGAAGCCTTGGAGACAAAGGGTCTGATTCTGCTGCTGCTGCAACGAGTACAACCCTAATGTTCTTGAATTGGTTCTAAATTTCTCTGGGGATACACCTAAAATAAGCTCAAGCTCCTGTCTGTCAGGTAGTTGCCAGTCCTCTAAGTAGAACTGAATTGACCCAGCTAGGCTTGGATACAAAAGATCTGGTCCTCTGCAATTCCAGGTAACTCTGTGATGGAGGGTTAAAATGGAAGGATCTGTTTTTAACTTTGGCTGCACAAAGACACAGTGGACAAGCCCTAGAGATTTTGAGGCTCACATGCATCTCTCTCCAATGGTAGATCTGTATAAGCTCTACAGAAATACCTCACTGCTCTTTGCTGCCACTAGCAGACTGAAATGAGGCAGGTCCTGGATGGACTGGTTTGATATTTAGGGTCTCAGGAGGTGATCTGTCTTGATTAAAATAAGCTTATAGTTGTGTCTGTAGTTTTGTTTTGCTACAGGAAAATATTGTTAATTTATATAGCTAGAAGCTTAACTGATGTACTGACTTGTGCTCTCTAGTCTTGAAAAAGATTCTGTTGGAATCCAAGTATACTAATGATTGACACTACTTGTTTTCAGTCATGTAGTGAATTGTATGGATAATGCTTATGTGAATAGATGGTAGGTGCAGATATTAGTGTAATCATACATTGTCATATTGTGGTAGCAGTGTCTTTTTCATAAAAGGTCAAAATAATTTGTGGTGACTTTTATTTTAAATGGTGTGTTTACAGTGGATAAAACTGGCCCAAAAAGGATTTAATAAAGATGACTTAATCCTCTGGAGATTACTGAGGTGGAAGGATGCTTGTATCTTGCATACTTTACCAGATTGATTCCACTGGGGGGTGATCTGGATTGATTTCTCTGTGTCTTTTTCAAAATATGTACTGTGTTCCTCAGCTGACTTCTGCTTGTAACTTGGTAAGCTGCTTGGCCTTGCCAACCATCAAGTCTGTTTCACAGAGTGTTGTCCTCTGGTTTTTTAGAAGCATCTCTTTGCACCACTGAAGAAATTGATTATCTTCATTTCTAATGACATGCAGATCCTCTTCACTGCTTTTTATAGCTAAAGGTCCATGTGAGGAAGGGGGGGGGGGGGGGGGGCAGAATGTCCCTTGACCATATTAAGTCACAGGACTTTTCATGTTTTCATCTTCTAATTACACAGATTGTTTTTCACCCTGAAGTTAACAGTCTCATCACTACCTGAAACAGGATTTCAATGACTGATTCTAGGGGCAGCACTGTCCTCTTCTAACAGCACCAGGTGTGTGTGTGTTTGCAAGCATGTAAGGGGGGAGGATGTGTGTGGGGGGGGAAATCTTGATGCTTTGCTTATCAGTCTAATTATCAAAGTAAGTTGAGATACCATGATTTACCCCAGCTCTGTGTGTAGGCAGACAGATTTAGTCATCTGAATGGAAGACACAACATGGTTTGAACTAAGTGAGGTTAGGGAATACAGGTAAATTCAGTAGCAAGCTGACCAATAGCTTTATGCTGGTGTAGACTATAAAGAACAAAAACAGCAATAATGAAAGCCGTCGTTATAAATCTGCTTCTTATTGCTTACAGCTTCAGGCTGACTTAAAATCAACTTTTATTAGCTCCATATTAGGGGATTGTTTCCTCTGGATTTGATTACTAGGATGGATATATTTGAAATCTGCATTTCCATATAGATAGAGCTGCTCTCTTATAGCCCTGCTGCATTCCTGAGGAGGCAAAGGAGTTCACTGATGCTGATTGCTTTTAAAGGACTAGCTGCAACACAGGCCAGGGAGAATGTGGAGGTGAGGCATTAGGAGGGGATATGGTATCTGGAATGAGTCTACCAGGCATTGGTCTGTAATTGCATAGCATTTTATTTGTTTTAGACTAATGATTATAGTCTTTGTCTGAAATAAGGGTACCATTATACTAGGTCCTACTTTTTGATGAATGGACATGTGAAAGAAAAGATGCTGCTATCCTGTTTCAGAGAAGAAACTGAGGCAGAGATGTAGTTTTTCAGCCTTGTAAAGGGCTTAAGGATCCTTAATATGCTTTGAGCAAGCCAAGAATATTTATCCTTGCGTAACAGACAAGCAGTTGCTGCCAAAGGAGAGATGGATCATCCCCCCTTAAAAAAAAAGTACTGTGTGAAAGATGCTTCCTTCCAAAACTGATTAACGCTGTACAGTCTGGGGGAAAAAAAAAGGGCAGCTCTAACCTGTGACAGACAGTAGTGTAACTACTGTGCTTGCTGTGTGGCATATTAACATACAGAATTGTAGTTTTGGGGCCAGTTGACCCTTCATAGCAGCTTAGGGGATAGTGAGAGATCTTGCTTTCCCTTCCTCTGCTTCTAGGCATGAGGTTTCGTTCATTCTGTCTTGCAGTGGCTCAGTCAAACACCTGTCTGGCTGCGTGTTCTTTTTCCTTTTCTTCCCTGGCTAGTCGTCTGACACTAGTGAAATGAACTGGTTTACAGAGAAGTCACCTGAGTTTGGGGCTGGTGGGGATAAGCAGCAAGAGCAGAAGGGAGAGGAGTAGCACCTCTTTCTGGCAGGGGAAGTGATAAATTTATGGATTAGACCACCCTACCCAGTGAAACTACTTCTCTAATCTCACTGCAAATCGTAGTTTCCAGCTGGCATGATAACTGCGATTTCCCAAGCTTTGTTTCCATCTCTAGCATAGTGGGAGACCTGTAGGTGAAGTGCTTTACCACAAGGTCTTTTGTCTGTAAAACAAGGATGACAGCTCTTTTGTGAAATTTTGACATCTGCAGATAAATACTATGTCCTGCAGCCTGTGCCAAATTCCCTTTTTTCATATGTAACCCCTGCTACACACACCACCTACCTTGAGATTTTTAGTGACATGTGGAAAATTGCTCTATTAGCAGAACTAGGAGAAGTTAATCCCTTCTAGCACCAGTTTCTTTATGGCTGTGAAAACTTTGAATTGAATATGCAATAACAGGTAGAGAAAAATTAGGTACAATCATGTAAAAGTAGAATTATTCCAAATTGATTTCCCCCCTTCCTTCTTGTACTAATTTTGTACCTATTTGATGTTGCTGGAATGAGCAGGCTTTGAATGGAAGTTACTATTAGTGAGATAGCTCTAGAGTCTAAGGGTGGAATTCAGCTGAAAGTTTATTATTGTGCACATTGAGTACTGATGCTCCCATCTCTTATCTTAACCTTTGAAGTCCTACCTAAACCCTCAAAGTAGTTTCAGAGAACTTAAGTTTCATAGTCTTTTGTGTAGTGGTTGATAACACAGCAGACTTGCTGACATTATATTCCCTTTCAATTCTATATGTCTAAATCTTTAGAAAAGCAGAAGCTGCAGTGCCTAGGCTGCAAGAGGAGCACAGTACAAGCCTACCATGCTTGTATTTGTTATGTTTGTTACTGGGTATTACAAGTGAGCTTGGCCCTTTTAGGTAGATAACTGTGCAGAGCAATGGTGATTTCAGTCTTCATGTTTCAGATAGGTCTCTCAACATGTCAAATCTAGCAGGTGAATGTGAAGACAGGTTTCCTGAAGATTTATGTCTGGTTCTTGCTGGGATATGCCAGGTCCTCAGATTTCTTTGCAATGTATTATTCTCGTATGTTTAGTTCATTCCACTATTACATTGGACTTTTAGACAGAAAGTTGTGAGATAAACCTGTAACAACAGAGCAGAAGGAAAGGAGCTGTAGCTGAAACATGCTTTGCACAAAGATGCTTTCTTTGAAACAGGGAGCTTTTGTGTTGCTGGTCCTTTGCTGCCTCATAGCATCAAATATTCATTCCATGTCTGCATTTTGATTGTGATAGTGTGATACAAGAAGACATGATGTTGCTTTAAGCCAGCAAAACCACAGAGCTGTCAGAAAGAAGACCACAGCTACGTGGAGCTTGTTCTTCAGAAGAAGCAGTTAGCAGGCATGTCTGGTGTAAAGAATGAAAGTGTTGTAAAAACAGGGGATGGCCCAAGAGGAGATGAAGTTTTTCTGAAAGATGTGGTATTTGGCTTGAAGATGTAAAATCCCAGTCCTTTTGTACATAGAAAGAAAAAGCAATTTAATCTGTAGTACAACAGACTGCATAATAAACAGATACATAACCTGTTAACCCTGAACTGGTGGCTGCTCAACATACTGCATGATAAAAGGTCGTAGCTATATTACCTTGAATTATTGCTGGTATAACAGACTGCAGGTAATAAACAGGCATGGGTATATTACTTTCATGTATTTCTAGAAAGAGTAGGAAATGTTATTCTTCTCTCCTGCTATTCTTGGCTCATGCTGGGCTACTGCAAAATGGACTTGATTTGAAGCTGTTGTCAGGTTAGCCCAGGTCAGTGAAGACTAAGTGTAGTTTCCTTATGACAATTTTCTGTGATTGTGAATAATTTTGGTAGTTATCAGGACCATTTTTTATTTGAAGGGTGTCCACATTGTTGAAATCTCCAGTATAATAGAAATGTATCGGTTTACCGACAAATGTGCTGCATTCCTTGTTTCCTTTCATCTATGTCCGGGACATGCAGGTTGGGATTTGGCTGGAGTTGTACATTTTCAGAAGAAGAGGTGGTAGGGGCGAGGGGGATTGTTGCCAGAGCTTGTGCTGTCACAGTTCTGAGAATAAACCATGGCCATCAGTCTCTGGGCTGTCAATCTGGTGCTTTCTTGAGAACTGGATTCAAAAGCTCCTATTTTCCTAATGCTCCTTTTACTGGAGCAGTAGGGGGGGGCTCAGCAAGTCACTTATGCTGAACTCACCTCACCTCCTGCTTTTACCACAGTTTCTAGAGTTAACTCTACATTAACTCTACATTAATAGAGTTAACTCTTATTTTCTGGAGAAACCCTGAAAAGATCTGTTAAGCAGTGCTTTAGATAGAGGAAGGTCTGTCCAGTGGCCAGGGTCATTGTCAACAGTTATCCAAGTTAATTCCCCTGATAATTACTTGACTTGTTAGCTCAACTTGAAGTATGAAAATGTAGAAAGGTGTTTGCCCTGACAGTTTTACAGGCCACGTGAACTTGCAAGGACATCCTCATCAAAATCATGTATTTGGCCTTTATCACAAATAATTACTCTGGACAACTGAGGAATATTTACTGGGGCACATTCAACTCCTGACTTGTTCAGGAAGCAGCTAACTCTCTCTGCCAGTGCCCTGGGAGAGAAGAATTGTCACTCCTGGCAGATGACAGCCCAAACGATAGCTCACACTGGTTCTGCCTGGGGAAGGAGGAACAGGGAAGCTACTTTTTAACCGAAGCTGTTGATGTCAAGCTACCATAACAATCTTTCTCAGCAGAGTCTTTGAGAGATTACATGTGCTGTACATCTGTGTAAATGGAAAGAAGTTTCTTACCTTCAAGACACTGGGCTAGGTAATAGTGTTTAATTCTAGAATTTGACATCTCTTTACTAATGCAAAAAGGCTAAGAACCTTAATCTTTCCATCTTGAAATTCTGCATACGCAAGACAGGGATAACGTTCCTAAATCTGACTTCTGAGTAAGTATTTGTCTTGTTAGACCATGGCTTTCACTCTGAACTCCCTTGCTGCTACTGGTTTTGTACAGGGGCACAACAGGGCCCTTGGAAAAGGGTCTGGATCGGTCTTATGAAATAATAGCTTCACTGAGGAGTGTGAAGAATTCACAAGAGAAGGGAAGAAATCTGCATTCCTTTAAAACATCAGAACAGAAGCATTCAGGATAGTTTTGGTGAAACAGAATCTGAATAACTGTTTCAGCTCACTGATCAATATGAAATCAACACAGGGATGAAAATGAATCAGTGGCACTCAATAACAGTGGCCATCACCCATGCTGTTCTCATTCACAAGTGATGAAAGGAAAAGTGAACAGACAACAGATCAAACTGAAGAATGGATGTCCCCTGCTGGAGGTGTAATCATTGTCTGACTTATTTCTCTGTCCCAAAGGAACTTGAAGTTGAGCCTCACTGGAAGGTATAATCATGTAGATCTACAACAAGGCTAGTCTTAACGTTGAGAGGGTGTAATCTACTCCTCTATGGGTTTTACTAAAGCTCATCTTTAAACTACATTATGTAAAACCTATTGTCAGAGAGTGTACTTGGAGATTGCTGTCAGTGGTCAAGAATCTCTGATTCTTAACTGAGATGCTGTAATTGACTGTATGCTACTGTACTGCAAGTGTGAAAGCAGGTCAGTGTCAGTTGCCAGTGGCTGGCTGTTTGGAGAAGGTTTAATGCTCTCTGTGTGCTTCACAGTTCCTAGCTTAAAGCTTACTGAAATATGAAAAAGTTAACTTGATTTGAGGGAACTCTTGGGCAGCCTCAGATTTTCTACCAGTCTGACCTTTGAAAATATATACCTTGGTGCTGAGACAACAGCAAGGAGGCAAAAATGTGTATTTCACTGATGTATCTTGTTGAAGGTCCCTTGTATGCAGCACTTAACAAAGCTACTTTAAACCGTCCGACAAATACTTAACTACAAGCCAAAACTTTCTCTACTGCCACTCAGAAAACTTGTCCGATTCCATCCATTGCATGCTTGAAAAATTACTAGAGATGGGTCTGTGTGGGTTTATTTTCCCCCCCTCTGCAGCTCTTCCTGCTTGTAGACACAAAAGCAATAGGCATCCTCAGGAGTTTACCTACTCAGTAAACTGTGCTGCAGCAATGTTGTCTCTTTACTGGCTCTCCTCTGACACAAGTGTCCTTTTCTGAACCTTTTTTTGCTACAGCATCTGTTTTCTCAGACTGTTTTTCTCCTCACTATTACCTGACCTTTCATTGGAGGATGGCCTTATGGTTAAGACTGTAGTCTGGTACCACGACAGCAAAATCTACAGTCAGTTCTTGCCTTAGTATAATACAAGGACCTATGTGGTTAGGAGCTGATTTCCATTTAACTACAGACTTAAATGAAACTGTTGCAACTCCCATGCTGCTTTGTCATTTGGAGCCAGAACTTCAGGAGTGTAACTGGAATATTTCCTCTAACTCCTGCGGGGCTCTGGCAGCCAAAGCTGACTGAGGGCTTATTTCTTCATGCCTGGTAGAACAGCTTTAGTTCCACTGAGGGAGGGTTTCTTCCAGAATTTGGACAGGCATTTTAGAGAATGAAATAGATGTTGCTTATTTATTACAGCTACGTCCCCAAAGGCCTTGACTTGGAGGCAAGCAAGGCATCACAAATACAGTATATAGTGTTCAGCTGATGTCTCTGAGCACTTACCCCTCTTCCTTTAACCTTCTAAAACTGTTTGATGTAGATGATAAATATTAAGCCCAGGAGAAAAGCCCACTATGCACTGCCATGAATGTCCATGTCCAGTAACTGGTGATGGGATATAAATTCATCATGGAAAACACAAAATGAGGTGGCAATTAAAAATTTCTACTTTGTAACTGAATGGCAGCTGTTGAAATTGAAATTATTACCTCCTGGGGAGAGAAAACAGTGAAAGTTTGGTGCAGACCAAGGCAATACTTCTGGGGCTCAGATAGAAACCTGCTTCCCCTGAGGATCTATTTTAGTTTTTTCCTTGCAGCATCTCTATAATAGAAAAATCAACCTCCTACCTCTTCAGCTGCTCCCATTTGCAATTAGTTTTCTAGAAGCAAAAGCAACTGAGGCATTGAATTTCCAAACTATTACATATGACTTCATGGAAAATCAGGGGTTTTCACACTAAAAAAGCTAGCTGACCTTAAATTTTTTTTCTAACAACTTAAAACTCCTACAGAACTCTAACTGCACTATCCTGGCTTGGTATAAAGCTAGTTAATAATCACAGCCAAGAATGGATTTAACATTTCAGTTTGAACCAGGAAGTTGTAAGGCTTTCCCATTTACACTACAGAATGCGGAATCTTTCCATCAATAACCCGGCAATTAAAGACCAAGCAAATGTCTAGGTTACAAACCTATGTAAACCCAGGCAGAGAGCTCTATTGTGGGTAGCAGATTTTACTGCTGTTATAGGTGTCAAGACATAGAGAATTATACTCTCTAGCCAAGGGGAGCAAACTTGAACCTCCCACTGTTTAGGATTGAAGGAGAGAGACAAGGTTGTGTGTGTATTGGTTTCCAATGCTGTCATCCAAAGAAGTGTTACGTATAAATCTATCAACTGGGCTTAGCCAGCTAGCTCAAACTTCAGGAGTTGCACAGCTTTTGTACTATACCTCTCCTTTCCTAGTATCTTAACCAATGGACGGGTCAGCTTCATCTTAATTCTCCACATGAAACTATGAATATTTCGTTAGCACTGGCTAACAAGAAAGGTGAAAACAGAAGAACACCCTTGGGAACTACTATTTACTCTGCATAAAAGTTAGCCTGACAAACGTATCTGTAAGTCAACCAGAAGGAAAATGGGAGCCTCCTAGCTGTGGTACTCTGGATGCTCATTCAACCCCTTGTTTTGAATTACACAAAACAAGGACATGCTCTTTATGTTTATAATCCAGAGATTGGATGTTGTATATTTTCTAGAAGTTGTATATTTTCCAGGAAGGTAGCTGGTTGGTTCCATTTTATTTTGAGGAAGTAGTAGTGAACTATTACTGTGAAAGTTTATCTATGGCACTACATTATGGCAATAATATTCTAGTTCAGAATTGCCTTGGTGTTCATTGTCACATTGCCACCTTTACCTAACAGGGAGAGTGTTACCAAAATTTTAAGATCAGACCAAGTGTTTCTAGAGAAATATAGTAGATATGGGGTACATACTTAACTTTGACGACACTAGCATAGCTTTTAAAGCTGAAAACAAAAAAACCTGGGCTTGGAAAAAAAGGGTATGAAAATGAGCTAAGATTAACTATTTTATTCAAGCATATTCTGATCTCTGAGCAGCCAGTGGTAGGGTAAGATGGGGAAGGGGAGTATTCTTGGAAAGAAAATGATCAGTGGAGAGAAGGGAATTTTTGGAGAAGCTGGGCTTCTGGCTCTTCTCATAGCTGCAGGATTATTGCTTTTAAGAGCATGGGTTTTTGCCTTAATGGAAAAGGGGATGTTTCTCACTTGAAGTGAAGCTTTTTGTTCTGACAGGCACAGACCTGTTAACTTTGGCTTTTAGTAAAGCTGCTTGAGCAATAGGAGGTTGGACATGCTGAGTTGTGTTCTGGTATTTTACTAGTTTTACATCCATGTATTCCAGCTGGTTCAATAGAGTTGTTGCTGATTTATATCAGGGTTACTAAGGACAGTTTAGCTCACCATTTCTTGCTCAGGAATGTTTTCCTTATCCCATTTTCACTGTAAGAAACACTAATTGAAATTCATGCTTGTATGTCTTATGAACTATGAGTCAGAGGAATAAAAGCACTTAATCACTTAATGAAATTATTGCCTCTCCAAGCATGAAAAAAAGGTGGTGGGGGGGAAGCATAGAATGTTTTATGGCAATCACTTTAAAAACAAGTCTCTTCCTACTTCTTTGTAGTATGTATAACTTGGTATGTTCCTTTCTTGTGCACTGGTTCATAAAGAGAATGATTGCTAATGCTTATTGCTATTCTCAGCTGAGCTGTTCTGTAGCTGTATACCATGTCAGGCTTGCTTTTGATTAGTAGCTGGATGGTGGGTATATTGTGTAAATTGGTATTTTTTTTCAGAAAAGGGTCTTGCATTTCTGAACTGGGAGGGTGACTTAAGGAAGAAGCCTTGTATTAAATTACAAATGGCCACAGTGGTGACTGTTGGTTCCAGCTTGTAGCTTAAGAGCAGCAAGTGCTCAGCTCTTATAGGAGACAGAGTAATATGTTTTTATTCCTTTGAATGCCAGCAAGTGATGTTAGATTCACCTAGTTTGGTCTCTGACTAACAGTTTAGAGAGGCATCTATTTCCTTTACCAGCTTACCTACATCAGGTGAGCAGTAAGACAAACCTGAGTTTTTAAACCACTCAGTGGCACCTTTTGCAAATATGCAGATAATAAAACCTGATTTCCAGCCAAATTACAGTTTGGTCAAGTCTTCTGTCTCCTGAAGCCTCCTCTGCTATGAAACATTCTTCACTTCCAGTCCAAGCTTTTTCTGCTGTGCCTGGCGTGCTCTTTAGCAGAGTCTGTGTTCTGTTTAGATGGATATGTGTGAACACTGAGTGAATTGATTCTTGTCAATTATAAAGACTGCAAGGAGCCTGGAGACTCCTTGAGATGAAAAGCACTGAAAAAATGTGAAACATTAATTATTTATCTCTTGCAGTCATTATTGTATAGGGTTTAAATTACTACTTCAGAATCATTTCTTGTTACACTGTACTGTCATCTCTGCAGATACAAAGAACTTATATACAGCAGATATTAGCGAATGCAAGCCACTCCGGATTTATTAGGGAAGAGGCTCTTCTCCCCTCCCTTCCGTTCCTCCCACTAGCCAACTGGATTAGTTTGGACTAAATTAAATAGGCTCAAAAAGCCAAAAGAAAGAAGCAAATCAATACAGAATAAGAAATTAAAAATCACTTCATTGAATTTATTTTAATCTGCAAAGTTGTAAAGTGCTTAAACTGCAGATCCCACACTCTGAAGAAATCCAAGGGGATTCTCAATATGAATTTCGAATGCAGCGCTCAGGTTTGTGGTTCTAGTGCATATGAAATGAAGTTTCTTTTGTTCCCTGTGGTCAACTAACTAGATTTGTACCTGGGGGTGTGAATGAAGAGAGAGGGGATGTACCTCATGTATTTTTGCACAGTGCCAATGTTTTGGTGACAAAGCTGCACTTTAGGTTCTGTGAATATTTCAGCCTAGAAATAAACAGCTTCCTTTTTTGCTGGACCCGTTTCCCCCCTTAGATGGTGCATTCTTTTTTCCTGAGTAATACATCATTGAAGCAACTCATTCTGGTGATGAATTACTTGTACATGTTATCAGATGGGCCTGTTCTGATACTCCTGCATCATCCAGAGTATTACACTAATATATCAACAGACTGAACTGTTGCTCCGATTATGTGCCTCAGTCTCATACATCACTGCGCTCATACATGCGCACAGATCCTGCTGGAACAATGCAGTGCAAAACTGGTGCCCCAAGCGATGCCCCTTGGTGAGGTTCTCTAGCAGGTGTGCAAAGTCAGCTTTTGGCAGAATTTGAGGGCAGGCTTGCAAAACTGACCATCAGCCAAACATCTCAAGTTTTTAAGGTTATGGAGTTCTTTAACATTGGGGTCATATATAATTTGAATGCCTTTCAGAATCAATGTCTTTGGACACTTGAGCCTCTTATGAGAGTCTTCTGAAATGTGCTCATACCCAGCGGGTATTTTTGAAATCTTGGGGGTCTAGCCCTCCCTCTTTTTCTTTTGAAAAACATTGCCATGTTAACATTTTAATATCACCCAAGTGCTAAGAGGGACAAACCCATTTTAAAGGGGGCAGGCAGTAGGATTAGGAGCAGAGCATAAAGTGCATATTTTTCAATCTCTGAATATTTGGAGACAGTTTTGGGGGGAAGGGTTGTTTTGTTTCAGTTACTATAATGTGAAGTCTGTATTGGTACCAGACTTTCCTGCAGTGGCCTTCAGATATAGACTTCTGCCTCAGGCCAATCTATATTTGGATAGTTTGAACTTGTCTTTAAACTGTTGCAATTCCTAAGGCCCGTGCTTTGCTTCTAATCCTGGTTAATGCTTTTGTTACTTAGCTCAGGTTTAGTTCAGATAATGTTCAATTCCTCTTCCAAAGCCAATCTAAAATACCCACACCTCATGAATTTGCAAGAACAGAGTTTATTCTCTTTTAGGCTCCTGGCACTGGTGCTCCCAGGACCCAAGCTAGAACCTGCTGAAGTCAGCAAAGGTGGTTCTAGAGGATGCTGGGTCAAGTGTCTGGTACAGAATGAAAAATATGCGAAGTCGGCTTTGTAAATACTGCCCTATAGCTGGATTTTTGTCCAATATGCATAAATACGGTCTTCCTGGTGGAGGAAAAATGGCTGTGACCTCAACCTGACATTTCTCTCTAAAGAAGATGCAGCAAGGAAGCCTAAGTTATTTGCATCCTAGCTAAGATGTTTATGGTTTTGTGGATAACTTTAGAGGCAGTTAGTTTATATTCAGGGCAATCTTCTGCAGCTGTTGAGAATGAATTGCAAAATTAAAAAAAGCAAGTAACTTGTAAGAGGAAAATAAGTCTGGATTTGAATAGGAAACCAGAAAGTAAATAACAAGGATTATACCACAGAGCCTCAGGATAGCAACCTAATATAATGCTGAATTGAGATACAAACAAACTGTATACATAACTTTGATAGGAGCTGAGACTTGGCCACTTAATATTTGAGAACATTCAGATCAAAGCAGAAAAGATGGGTTGTTTAGATGTTGCATCCTTTCAGTGTTTAGGAGGACAGATATTAGAAAACTATCTGTGGAGACATGTCTGTCCTTATCAGATGACCCAAGCAGAAAAGGAATTTCAAATCTCTATAGACAAAGAAACCATTCTTGCAAGACAATTTGGCATGTAGTCATGTGGTAATTTTGCAGAAATTTCTTTCAGGACAGGGAGACAAGTGAGGGGGAGCTACAGGCATGACAGAATGAAAAGCAAATAACCTGGTTACGTTTAAGGTCTCTCTCAGTTCAGGTACACTTCTGGTCTCCTGTGGTCTATCTAAGGGACAGCTTAAGGGAATGCTGTATGATACATTTTTGCATATATTTAACTGCTAGTTCAGTAAAACTCACCTGAAAGTGAGGAAATGCCCTTTCCCTGTCAGAATTAGTTGTGCCTGTGCAGTTCATCTTTCACTTTCCAGGTTAAATGGGCTCAAACTGGTGTTAGCTAGGAAGTTGGACTATCTGGCATATGTGGTACACGTCACACATGTCTTTGTTTTAAAAATAACATTCCTGCTCCAAAGCGTTCACCAGATGAACATGGGCATCTGACATACATGCAAGTTATTTAAGTCCTCCTGCATTCAGTCTGTCTGGATTCAGCTGGCATGACAACTTGCTGTGTACCTCATAGTGAATGCTCTTTCTCTTCCCACAATTCCTGCCATCTGAAAGAGGACTGACATGTATCAGTTACACTCATTAGCTTTGCAAAATGTGACTGTGATTCATAATCATCTGCTGCTTTGAGACAAACAAAAACCAAAAATGTGTTTCTTCATCTTCACTGGCAGTAGTTGTCTGAGGACTCAGGCTGGAGCCTGGAAAATAAAAACCTTGTGGAGGTTTTAAGGCTGAAGAAATAAATGTTGTTTTCAATCTTACATGGTCCCTGTTAAACTATCAAGCTATACTAGAACCACTGATTTATTTAATTTCACTAGAAATTTCCTGCGTATTAGATGTTTAGATATACATCAGGATAAAATTTGGACACTGGAAAAACTTGCTCTTGTATTGTACAACATTTGCAATGGTGCCATCTTTAGCATTCTGGTTCTGTTCTTTTGTCCTTCACAAAGCTTATTCCCAATGATGGAGAGCAGTAGATGATGGAACATGTTTTTATTTCCTCACAAAGCTGGGAAACAAAAGTGTTACAGTACTGTTTGACACCAATATATAAGCAAAATATTACTATAACTGGTTGACACAAAGCATGAGAAAACAGTCTAGCCTCTCCTTTCTGGGCACCCTTGTGCATATGGCAGGATTTGCTACAGCAGCATATCAGATGAAGGTGAAGGTCTTATCACAGTGGTATCAAACTGTATTGTTTGTATCAAGCCTCACAGGAGAATTTAATGAAAATGGTTGTTTCTTCTGTTAAACTGTAGTGACCCTCAGGGAGGGTTTGAGCACTAAATTAACTTTATTGTCCCTGGAAACCACCAATGAAGAGAAGATCAGAAGCCATGACTTTGGTCATCAAGCCCAGGTTTTGCTTGCTGAGTCTTGGACACAAACTCCAAATCGCAGAAGCAAAAATGTCCCTTCTAAGGTTTGCCATTCAGCCTTGCATTTTACTTAGGCATTAGAAATGAAGATTTCCTATTTAGGCACTTCATGGAAACTTCAGCTGAACTGACTATTTTAGTTTTGCTGCAAGCTGTGTACCTTATGGTTTGTCTTTGATTTCCCATGTCATTTGCTTATATGAACTGAAAGTTGTTTGTGGAAGAGTCAGTCTCTCTCCAGTACTCTGCATGCTGGTGCACTGCTGTTGATGTGCTACAAGCAGATATTATTGCCTTTTCAAAATAAGGGTGATGTTAACAAGAAGGTGATTTCTGAAGGGAATCATGAGGTGAGCTGTGCTTAGTTCATTCAACCCCACTGAAGAGTTTAAGCAATCAGGTGAGAAATACAGCTGTTTGCTGGTTAGCTACTGCAAGTCAGCCAGCTGGGGGAGTGCAGAACTGCTTTTGCAGGATTTTCAGACTACCTTGAGGTTGCCCTTTAATTTTCTCCAACAGCATATTCCTGCACTGTTTTTCAAAAGCTGGAGGACCCTTTCCCTTTACTATTTTAAAAAAAGTAAATTAGGACATGCTTTGGGGGCCTCAAAGCCTTGGTAGTCCTTTTTCCAATAACACAATTTGCCACATCCAGCAAATAGCTGCTCAGAGACTTTTTATTTTATTTGCTAGCTACAGCACCTGAAAGCTAAACTTCCCTCATTAACAATTAATGACACTTAGGCTTCATGCTCCTAATAATGTCATCATTGATTACACTTTTAAATGGCAAGACCCAGTTGTCAGGGATAGCATCCTCAGTCTACACCAAGCAAATAGGTCAGCCCTGGGGGGGTAGTGTTGCATGAAATATTAGTTGAGCTGTAGTTTGACAAAAGGGTCTTCATGATCTTTCATTGGGAAGTACATGACTCATTAGTAAGCTGCGAAGAACTGCAAATGGCATTTTCAATGCAGCTTATACAGAATTAGAGGATTGCAAAAGGCAGGCTGCTGCTGGGTTTTGCTGTCCTTCCTGTACCATGCAGAATGGTTACCAGAAAGAGTTGGGAAAACTTACCAATTGTTGAGCCTTTGATTTCTGGATTGATTGTCACACTCCATAGAGAGCCCACCTGTGTGTGGAAGTGCAGATGTGCTCTCTCTAGGGCAGGTGGTAAGGGGGAGCAACATGTAGAAAAGAAAACCCTGCACAGGGTTGTGTGAAGGAGCTAAGATGGAGTTCTCCTTTGCTGAAAGTGTCACTTAAACAAAATCCCTGGCCTAACACTGACTAGTCAGTCCTCTAGCTGCAAGGTTGTGGAGGGACACTAATGGCTTGGGAGTGGCTTAAATCAAATAAGGAAAAAAAAATAATCTGACAACTAACATGTTACATCAGTGACAAATTTTTAAGGTGACTTTGCAAGCTCAGAATGAAGGTGATTTTCAAAAACCAATTTACACTTTTGTTTAAATAAAACAGTATTTTTTCATGTTGCTTGAAGACTTGGGGCCAGTATTCTTGTTTGCAGACTAGTAGAGTAATACCGAGCTTTGGATCTGGTATCTCTGCATGTCTGCCTTAACCTTCTCTTTTTGAAGTGGTGCGGGGAAGTGACCAGGGTAGGCATGTGTGTTCTCACAATCCCAAACACTCCTGTTTCTCCTCTGGAACTCCAGTGCTTTCCCAGGCTCCAGCCTTGGAGGCTACAGTGTTTGTTATAATAGAAACAGCCTTAGGGCCAGCACCTGTCCTTTTGGGAAACTGCAGTGCTCAGATCTCTACAGCATCCTTTCATGCTTTCAAAGTGTCAGCTAAGAAAAGGAGGGTAAGACTTCTGAAGGAAAATAAAATCTCATTAGGTTCATTGTATAAGGGCACCAAAGCTCTGTTAGGATATACCAGTGTCCTCACACTCATAAGTTATTACCTTCCCATTTTTCTGTTTAGGTTGACTTCTTTGGAGCTGTGGCCATTTTTCTTTATTTCTAAATAAAGTGCTCTCAGTGCCATCTGAAATGTGACAAACAGTAAGAGTAGTAATTAGCCCTGCCACAGATATCAAAGCTGGGGAAACTGTATTTAAAACCATATTAGTGGCACTGAAGATGTTAAGTGAGGCAGTTTTCATGCTAATAGATATGGTGTAGCTAATTAGAGAACTGAAAGTTGCCTTCTCTCTAAGGCAAAGCACTTAGGAATGTCAGGTGCCTTGTTAGGTATGGAACATACAAAGGAATTGGGTGGGATAGTGCCAGTGGACTGTACTTGGCATACAGCACACAAAGCCCAGTAAAAAGTCTTGACAATTTTTTAAAGAATTCAGCAAGCACCTCCAGAATATTCATCACTGAATTAAAAGAAAAATATCTACTCTTGACTTAAACATGTACTGATGTGCTACGCCCCACTGCTGTTATTTTGAGAGATTACTCGGACCCCTCCCTGCTTTTTCCCAGTGTCATACTGTTACAGTAGCCCATTGTCCTCTGATCAGTCTCTTTTATAAAAGTCTGGTCCCCATAGTAAACTTTTTGGTTCTAATTTCTTTTAGGACAATAAATGTCATAAACTAGATAACATGAGGAGTTTGACTTCAAAATAGAAGTCTTCAGGCAAAAAAGTGCAAGCAATTCGATTCCTAGCCTAGTTGTTTTTCCTGAAGAACTTGACATGTGTTCCTTAACAGTAGGCTTTGAGCAATAAGTAGAATAAATGTTAGGCTAATCCCAATTAATGTGTGCAAACAGAAGTCTTAAAACACCATGGCTCTACTTAAAATGCCCCTCTCTCCCCCCATCTCTGCTGTAGTAAAACACACAGCCAGGATAGCAGCAATAGCTTGCTGATCTGAGTGTCTCAGAGTTTAACAGGCTAAATGCAGCAAAAGCAAGAGTGGTCAGACACATTTTTTTCAGACAAGGAAAGCAAGGCTGTCAAATTAACAGCAGTAGCACAGAAAACATCTTGCCAGGCCAAAGATTTAAAATCAATCATCGTAAAACAGCCATGATATTGCTCGAAGAAATACAGTTTATTGTAAATAAATTTTGAGGGGGTAGAGGAATTTTTGTTTCTTCCATGTGCTTGTCTAGTTTCAAGCTGTTCTCCACTATCAGGAAATCTTGATTTTTTTTTTTGTTTTAGCTGCTTAACTGAAAGACCCAGCTTTCGTGAACTTGTCCCTGTACAACATTTTCTGCCGTAAGCTGTGAGTTTGGACTATAAGTAGAACGGCAGTTCTCGTAGATCTCACACAGTCAGTAGATTTGACAGTACTATATTAGGAACTGTTTTCCAGGGCAGTGGTGGCTATTGCTGGTGACTGGGTAAGTTCTCCGTCTCTCCAGCCTAGAATCTCATCTTTGTTTTAAAATACCCTGTTTATTTATCAAAGCTTTTTCCCCAAAATAGTATTGATTTTTCAACTCTGCATCAGTTATGGAGCTGGAGTCTGTGCAGTGGGTAATGGGAATCCTTGAGCCTAGAGTTCAGAAAATGGCAAGATGTGGATTCCTGAATGTGTCATCTGGTAGATTAACAAATGTTAGAGGAAATGGCTTGTAAGGGAGTTTCTGTGGTAGAGGTAAGTGAATACAGGTCCAGAAATGGATCATTATGAAGCTTGAGAGGACAAAGACTGACTGAGAGGCTGCCAGGGAGGTGCCTTTTCATGGAACTTAAACTTTCTAACAGCTGGGTGACAAAAATGCCTGGGGACTATTTTCCACAGTCTCACTGCATAGTCTGCTAAACGTCAGCTACCTAAATATCACTAGTTATTTTACTGAATTTATCCCTAGAGGGGCTATAATGAGAGAGAATGGGGAGTATATTTTGGAAGCAATTAGCCTTAAAAGTCTATACTTTCTTTTTTTGAGCACAGTCTTCAGGGAGCTAAGTACAACGTTGTCTAATGGGCTGGGTGTCTTCTATTGCCTGTACTCCATCTTCAGGGATGGCAGCTAAACATGAATCCCTGGCATCTCAAATTAGATTTTAAAAGCCTGAGATTCAAGGACTAAGAAAGGGGAGAGAGGAAAGGGTTTTCTCAGCTTGTGGTTAAGTGCACTGCACTACTGCATAATGAGAAAAAGAAAGAAGAAGAAAGTTTTGAGGGAAAAGAGGCACCTCTATAAAATAAGAAGCAATACTGATATTAATCTTTAAAAATAATTATTATATGATCTGGTCATTCTTTGTACGTTACCTTTTGCATTCTTTTGCTGTGCTCTGTTCAGCACAGCAAGTATGTATTTAACTATTAAAGTTTTTGTGAAGAGGGATTTAGGCACTTCCTTAAATGCTTTTCTGAACTGGGATCCAGCATGACTGCTAAAGCACTGGGTTCCAGATTGGTCCTCAGCATCTATAATTGTAAAGAAGACAAGGGCTTCTTTATATTCATGGTATCCTTGGAAAGCAGTTATTGAATTCTGTCCTCAACGTCAGCTCTGAGGAGCAGCCAGCTTTAAGGGTTGCCACCAGAGAGGCTGGGAAGGTTGTGGAGATAACAGACCTCATGCTGACTTCAGTGGACAGTTGGTATCTCAAAACTGTCACTTCTGTCTTCAGCGTTACAATATGTGCATTACCACTGAGACTAAACTGCTTTTCAAATGAATACTAAGGCTTTCCTTTCAATCTCCTGGTAGAGAGTACCTTCTCTACTGGAGTATTTCACCTAGAGACTTTTACCTAAGTTATTTCATGTACAAACCTCCTCTTTGCTTAAAGAAAACCTTACCTTGAGTGTTCTCTGTCAGGACAAGATCTTTATTTTGTTGATGGTTTTTTTTTAGCAAGCTGGCACAAGTGCAACACAAATAAGATACGCAGAAAAATACTCAGAGCTCATTTTGGCTAAGTTGGTTCGATAGCTAGAATACCTGTCTCTAAGTCAATTTTAAATGGGCCTCAGTAGGAAAGTGATATTTTCAACATGTGAGAATCTTGATCTTTTGGAAATGCGATTTCTTGAAATAGAATACAAAATGGAAATTTCAATTCTTTTGCTAGGCTAAAGTTGATATAAAAAGTATTATGATCCATCAAAGACTACTTTTATAGTTTTGAAACATCACAGAAGATATCAAATATAGTATATGTAAATATACATAATCTAATATTAGTGAAATGAAACAAGGTATTTGAAATCAATCTCTTGACACTTTTCCATTTTCAATTTCTATGAAAGACTTAAATGTCAATCTGCATTTTTTATGAAAAAAACAGTTTAAAAATGTCACCCATATCTGTCTTCAAATAAAATGCAGAACAAGCTTATCAAGGCTGAAATGGTCTTTTTCAGGTTCCAGGAAGCTAGTCTACTACATGCTTATAGCTGCTTAGAAATCCCTGGAGTTTGCTGCAAGATACAAATATTGCTGTTTTATCACAGGCAGTGCAAAGGGAAAGTAGGCCAAACTTGGTGGATGAAGACGATTCCCCATCTTGTGAGCTGCTCCCAAGCAAAGTGCGTGAGAGGAAAGCAGCATTTTCTCTCCAAAACCAGAACAGTGTTCTCTCCTCCTGCTTTTAGGAACCCTGCCTGCCTCTGCCCCCTGCCACTGCTTTTGTCAGCTTGGAAAGCTTGCAGACCAAATACATGGCTGGGACTGTTGCTATGGATTCGTGCAGTGCCTAGCAGCACTTGTTAGCTACAGGACCAATTTCCTGCCATTCCTGTTTCACTTCAAGGCCCACATTCTTCCTGTGGCTTTCCCTGGTCTCATCTGGGGTCTTCACTCATTTTCATAGTGCAGCTATACAGCAGCCAGAACTGCTTTCTGTTATTTCATGCATGCCTTTACAACACACCTGCAAGAGGAGGGAGATACTATGCTTGTGTTACAAAAATAAAATTGAGGCACAATAAGGTTTCATCCTAAAAATATCAACCACAAGGACAGGATACTCTTGGTCCTAAAATGTGTCTTGGCTCAATTCTGGCAGCTGAAGGTTTGAGCTAGGTTCCAGATTGCTTTTAAGGCACATTTTATACCATTCCGATAGCACAAAGTGGCTTTATGAGGCTTTTTCCTCTATGTCTCTCATCAGTACAACTGCTTTAAAAGCATGGTGGGGAGCGGCAGCAAAAGCTCTCCTGCTAGCTGGGGGATCTGCGATACTATTTGCTTCAGTCCACTCACAGGAATTGGCCTCCCACAGACAGATTTGGCAAAACTCTACTCTTGCCTTATCAGCCCCTCCGTATCCTATGGTGGTATGTATGGGGGGGGTGTTGGTCTGCATATGTCTTTGCTTGCTGTGTTGCAAACTTGTCCCTTTGCATTTTAAGGGTAACTTGAACATTGAAATCCTGCTGTTGCCCTGGTGCTTTTCTGCCTCCCACCCATGCACACTTGTTCGTTTTGCTGCTGGACACCCTCAAGGGTGTCACAGAGGATACGGAGAGCTGGCGAGCTGTGGGCAGCCAGGGACTAAGAGAAATTCCAGCCTCCCTGTGGATTTCAGTAAATGCCCTGAGATGCAGACGATGTTTAGATGACATAAGGGTTTGCGTCAAAGGTTGAGGAGTGGAGAGCAGACCAAATCTAATCCTAAACTGTGTCTGTTCTCTTTTTTTCAGTTTACCATGTCCTGCTGAAATCTGGTTTGGCATCTTGGCAGTACAGCATATACTTTCTGCCTCTTCAAAAACTGGAAGAGAAGCCACTCTTACTTGACAAAGTCAAGCTGTGGTTTGTCTAACAGTTAACTTACTGATGAGGAGGATTTATTTGCTGCTGCTTTTCAGTGTAGTCTGCCATTCTGTAAACTAGGTAGGGAAGCTAATCAGTAACAATAGAGAAAGAAGAAATTCTTAATTCTCTTCAATGCTGAGCTGAGTATTGATTCAATATTCTCATTCAGTAACAATAGAACCCTCATTATTATCACGGGCAAGTAAAGCACAGGAAAGTAAACTGAGGTAAACGTAAATCTGCCTCATTTCCTAAGCAGACTCGATGTCCTGACTGCAGCTGCAGTGGTGTTTTTCCGGGGGAGCTGATGGCACCCCATGGGCTCATGGACAGCCAGCAGCTTAGTGTGTTCCCTGGCACCGCTGGCACCACACGTGGGTCACAGGACCTTTACAAACACTTCTGAGGTTTCTCTACTGCAGCAGTACGGATGCGGCTTTTACATGAATGGAAAAAAGCCCTGCTTGTGGGCAACCTGTCTCCATCTATTTCTTCCTCTTATGTGTCTGTCTCACTTCCTAGGATCAGGAGGTGTCTTCCTCTGCTCCTACACTTTCCCCTTCTCTTCATGCTGAGAATTAGGTACTTGGGAGAAATAACTAATGTTTGGGGTTTAAAAATAATGAAACTTTTCGGTGACAACTAGGCCAAAACAAGACCATGTGTTGCTGAAATGCATGTGGGTTTGTCTTCAGCATGCTCATTAATCATGAAGGCCAAGCATTTGGGAAAATTTTCCCCTCTTTCCCCTTAAAATGACGTTTCAAATAATTTCCAAATATTGTTTTTGACCCTTCCCCTAAAGTAGCTTGGAAAATCTGAGGATCTGATGGTTTCTGGCCTGTTTGTTGCCTAGTTATTTACTCCTATTAGGCAGAAACAAAACTAGTACAAATGGACTTCTCTGTTCATTTTTGTATAGTTACTGATCTAAACAATATTAGCAATCTGCCCCTTTCCTTCTTTGAGATGATTTGGCTCATGGCATCAGTAGCCCTACAGAGCTTGACTCATCAGGGAGCTGGATCTGTAACACGATTACCTCTAGCACTATGAGACAGCGTAAACACCTCATGAACTGCATCCCTAAACCGTGGTTGAAATGGGAGGTGGACTGTCTCTGTCAATGTGCCGGGCTCATTCTGCATAAAATCAGAGAATGAGGTCTCAGGGGTGCTCATCCCAAAGTATTTTTTTAACAAAAGAAGGCTCGAGGCCTCTCCTCACAGACATGATTAAAACCCAGTTGCTGGAGAATTGTCTTTTGAGATCAGTCCTTCCAAATTAAAAGGCAAAGCAGAGTAGTGTTCAGGAATTTTGGATAAACTTTCAAAATTCATATCAAGACTTGTATAGAAAACAGCTTTGGAAACTTTTTGGGAAACAATTCATTTCACTAAAGCTTTTCATTCTTAGTATTTTGTAAGTTAAACTTTTTTCAGTCTGAAAACAGCCTTGTCTCCAAGCTTTCTGGAACAATGCGCTGTATCTGGGGGATTTGCTAAAGCAGCTGGGGTTTTCAGTCTGAATGTGAGAACTTATTACGAAAACTTACTGTCTTTCCATTATTATTCTAGCAGACTAAATTGCTTTTACTTATAGGGAAAAGTTTGAAAACATGAACCAGTTGTGCTTCAAAATTAAATGATGAGAAGGAAGATCGACAAGATGCAGGGATACAACTTTCCCTGGTCTTTATAGAGCCCTATTTTTATACTTGCTGGCCTGTCATGGTCTCGTTTTTTCCATCTGTTAAATGGTGGCTATAATTAGCCTGTCTTTCACAACTTTTCATGTTTTGGCACTCTTGATACTTATCTTACTGTATTTTGATTCCTTGGGAATAAATGTGAGAACAAAACAAAGCCATTATAATTTCTCTATCTCTCTTCCTTTCGTTTCTTTCCTTTTCCTCTTGCTCTCCTGCATTTACCACGTTGGTGAACCTCTGAGGGCCTTAGCACCCACTGCTGTTAAGCTGCTGTGAAGTGACCTTCAATGGCAAATAAATACTTAAATTCAAAATCTCTTGCTAAAAACTGTTGTTTTCCATGGTTACCTCATGATCGGTTGCATATGCAAATAGTCTCTTGTAAGTAACATTAGGGAGGTGGTATCATCCCAACTCTAAAGTCTCTATAGTGTTTTTTTTTAAGCACAGAAGCAAGTATGGAATGATGAGCTATTTGGTTTCGCACTCTTGCAGCAGGTGGAGCCTGACTTGTGATGAACAAGCAGCGTGAGCCTAGCACCCTGGTTAAGGGCAAAAAGCAGGGTTTCAGTGGGACTTCAGTGTGCCATGTGGATCATCAACAGAAACGTACCCTACAAAGTAAAAAATAATTCATCTTCTGCTAGAAAAGTGAAACAAAGGGAGAAGGGGAAGGAAGGCCTGCAGTATAAAGAAAGTTCTTCTCTGTGGTATGAACCCAGGGCAGCCAGCAGCTGGGCATGGCATGGCCAGATGCAATGAACTCTCTTTCTGGAGAGGTTACTTTATTGCAAGGTGCATAAATAAAACAAATTAGTGTGCAGTAAGAGTATAATTTTCTCCCTACATGCTGTGACTATTATGTTTATTAAGTTCAATTTTTCTTGCAAGGAGATAAACATAACAAATAATTCTCTTGCTCATCTGCTACTGAGAGGTCTTTTGACAGATAATTGGTAACTTACACTGATGAATCTTCTTCTGAGTCCTTAGTAGTCAGTTTCTGCTGCCTTTGCCTGTGATGACTGTTAAAACCATGGAAGACTGTTGTTTCTGAGAATGCAAGAGTGCAGATGAGGTAGGTAAGAACAACTTCTTGTACTGTCTGAACTCTCTACTCTGAGTTTCTACCTCACCTAAATGAGGGCATTAGATTCAAGACAATGGGAAAAGCTTAAAATTGACTATCTAGGAGAAAAGCTGACCTGCGAGGGTAAAAATGCTCATCTTGGGAATGTTGACTTGATTTCATGTCATAGTTTGACAGATGACAATTTTTGTTCCTAACAAAACAGTTAAAAGAAATCAGTTGCTGTGATTTTGGAGCTCCTTGTTTTGCAAAGGTTAATGGTGATCTGTGTATCAGAACGTATCAAAGTACTGTCCCGTAGCCATCTAGCAATGCTTCCTTGTGAGGGCAATGGTAAGACATGCACTGTACCTGCTTATCTGCTTATTTCTATAGTGCCTATGCAAGGAACTAATTATACTAATTATACATTTGTGATTTTGCTGGGTGAAATACCATTTGAAATAATTATACTGAAATTTGGAAGTGACAAGAATCTCTGGACAAAAGAAGCCAAAAAATCATCTTTACTCAACTGTAAACCAGAACCACCAGCAGTGTCGTTATAGAGCTCTATCAATGCTGGGGGAAAAGCAGTTCAAAAGAAAGTCCCAGGTTTTCCACTGTCTTGAGTGGTCTCATCCACTTGGAGTTCAAGATCCTCAGGGCAGCAAGGGGGGCGCACAGCAAGCTCACTACCCTGGACTTCAGGAGAACAGACTTTGGCTTCTTCAGGGATTTGCTTGGCAGAGTACTATGGGATAAAGCTCTTGGAGGGAAGCAGAGCCCAAGAAAGCTTGTTAATACTCAGGGATCACCCCCTCTAAACTCCGGAGCAATGCATCCCAACAGGTTGCCTAGAGAAGCTGTGGCTGCCCCATCCCTGGAGGGGTTCAAGGCCAGGTTGGACAGGGCTTTGAGCAACCTGGGCTGGTGGGAGGTGTCCCTGCCCAGGGCAGGGGGGTGGAACCAGATGGTCTTTAAGGAACCCAAACCATTCTATGATCCCTACCTGCACAAGTAGGATAAAAGTAGATGGAAAATGTCTCAACCATGCCTTTCTTGAGACACGGCTGGAAAACTGTTCTCTGCTGGACTCTATATAGGTGGGGGGTGGGTGGGAGAGTGAAGGCCTGTTGAGAGGGCAGCTCAGAACCCTTAAGGACTGGTTGGCAAACAGGAACCCAAATATAATCCTACTGCAAATACCATTTTCTCTCCTTTTCTGTACTTTAGGCTGTAGTTTGAAATAGCTTGAATGATTATACAGTGTGAAAGACAGGAGGGATAGTACTTTTCTCCTTTTGTAAGACCTTTAAAGCTCAAACATGTGATCAAGTTGCAATGATACCACCAGAAGATACATGTAGTATTAAAGTGCATATCAGTTGGCCTGCAATAACGCTATCTGCTTTTAGCCTATGACAGATTAAGATGATAGCTCCTCAAGAGAGTGTGTTCAGTTAAGCTGTATTTGCTGTGGACCAGCAGTGATCGGAGGCTGTTAGAATAGCTCAGTTGGTGAAGTGTATTGCGTAGTCAAAGCTAAGACTGATTTTATCATTGTTAAATCACTTTTATATTCTTGCAATAAGACAACTGCTTGCTCACCCTTCTAAGGTCCCTTTACTCTGCCAAATCTGTTTTAAAAACCTTCTGCATTCATTTGTGCCTTTGCAAAGTGGGAATAAACTGACACAAATCTGATTTTTTTTTAAGCTTATGTAGCCCACCATTCCTAGTGTGATACTGTATAATTCAGAGATAAACACTATAACTTAGATCCATGTACAGTAGAACCCAGACACAAATCAATTTCTTTTTGCTATTTCTTTGTTCAGAGGGGAATCTGTGGAGTTACAACATTAATTCACCATATAACTAGTATAAATAGAGCATTGTATTAGAAATATATGTTTAATTATCTAGCTCTCTTCTGCAGGATGGAAAGGAGTATGACCTGTTTTGATTACTGGGACCACTCTGAATTATAGGAAACTATAAAGCAGAAAAAAGTGTGGCAAGACTTATGTCTTGTGGCAGAATAACTGCTTTGACAGAAGAGCTCTAGCAAATGTTGTTGCAGGAGTTTAAGAAGTCATTGCCCCACACATCCATTGCCCCCAGTTTTGGTAGAGGCAGAGTCTGCAGCAGGGAACGTGTGCTTTTGCCTCTGCTATTGTAGAGTGCTGTTGCATAAACGACCAGTGCGGGGAAAGCTAATCTTTATTTTTGTGATTTACATTGCACAGCTCTTTCCACTATCTCTTTTTGGGTTGGGCGTATCGGGAAGTAAAGGGCCACACCACAAAGAATTCTTACTAGACAACCTAACATCCCATGATGCCTCTATCCCTAACCCCACAAACCCAGCAACCACTCATCTCTGAAGAGGAGGCGGCAGCTTTCAGTGTCTTGAAAGCCTAGGGAAGATTACAGAAGTATCTCTTCCCATTGCACCCGTGCCCTCCAGACCTCATTTTTCAGTTGCCCAGGAGGTTCTGAATGGTAAATCAGCGACACAGACACCGTGCAGAGACTCCTTTCTACCTAGCCTGTACAAATGAGTTGAAGTGATTCATATCCTCAATGCTTTTCTTCCCAGACCTTTATACAACTGTAATCCAGCGAAGTGTCAGGCTGGCTGGAGCCAGAGCCCTATAAAAGAACTGACCCTGTCGTCTGCATTGAAAATATATGACCGATTACAAAAAAGTATGGCTGCCTTGGAGGGCTGTAGCTGTAAAATACTGCCTAAGGGACTGAAAAAGGAACAGAAATGATGAACGTGTAATTACAGAATTGAGATACTTTCCAGTCCCAAAGTAGCATTTCACAGCTATTACTGCAAATGAGAGAGAGCATTTACTTTACTATTCATGTTTCTATCCTTTTGAATGGTTTTTATTTATTTTTATTTTGAAATGAGACTGAGTTCTTAGCTCTAAAGATGAAGCAACATATGGTTTCAGGGGGGACTGAGTGGGCTCCTATTCTTGCTTCAAACTGGTGACAAAAGAGTTCCTTAATCTAGTAAAAGCACAGCAAGAATCAGTGGAATAAGCTAAAGCAAGATAGATGCAAATTAGATGTAATGGTGGGTTTGGTTGCCAGTGGAACAAACTACCAGGGAAGTGATATCTTCAAAGTGAGGTAGGACTACATTTGGAAGCATGTTTTAGTGAAAATCTGATTTGTCTCTGTTAAACATGGAGATCAAACTAAATTGTTTTGTGTTTCTCCCTGATATTACAATCCCTAAGGATGTCCATCTTGTTTTCCCGATTACAAGTTTTCAGTCCTCAGGTGGATAAGCTGGTGTACTAGATCTGAAATTTCCTTGACTGAAGAACTCTTTGTAAAAAGTGTTTTTCTAAATTGTGTTTTATTTTACTGATTTTCATTTAACAGAAATACCCCAATAGCTTTTACATTAACAAATGAAATTGATGTAAACATTAAAAGGATCTACATTAAAACTTGGCCTTGTTAGTAACCAGGAGAAATGCTGGTTACACATATTGCTTTTTTTCACATTCATAGGAACAAGATTTTATTTATAGACAGGAAGAAATGAAAGAGGTGTCGGAACTCATCATCGCTCTTAGTGGGAGCTATCAAATAGAGCAAGGTTGCTAGACATGGTTTGCTCATGCAGAACAGGAATTATATTGTACAATTTCAGCAGCAGTGTCCCTGGTAGCAGTTCCTCTCCCTCCTCAGGAGGAAGTATTTCTCCAGTCCTGTTCCTGATGAAGAAGTTAGCAGAGATGAAGGCAGAACCAGTACCGGTGTTAGGCCAGATGCAGGAGAAACCCTTTTTCATCCTTTGTCTGGGAGGGGACTTTAGCCAATAGGTTGACACAGGGAGCTTTGCTGGAGGTGTGTGTATTTGCACAGCACTTTGAAACAGCTTTCAAATGCTAATGCCCCACCACCTGGGAGCTTCTGAACCAGCCTAGTGGTTTTCAAACACTACAGTTTTCACAGTTCCCTGGCAAAGGAGAGCAGTACAGAATTCCCTTTGGACACAGGTTGCCCAGAGTGATTCTGGAGCCTACCTCCTTGGAGGTATTAAAAAAAACCAAACCCTAAAAAATACCAAACAAAAAAGAAAAACTAAAAGAAAACCCTGGACACTGTCTTGGGCAGCTGGCTGTAGGTGGCCCTGCTTGTGCCAGGGGGCTTGGCCAGGGTGACCTCCAGGGGTTCCCTCCAGCTTCAACTGCTCTGTCATTCTGAACAAGCAGAGCAGACTGCCCTGTTCCACACAGAGCACTGGATGGTCCTTAGATTCAAGCATGAAGCTGGGTGTGCGGGTTGGAACACAACTGCCACAGATCACCAGCTATCACTTCTCTTCCTCATCGGATACAAACAATTTAATGTGGTCAGGACAAATTATGCAACCTCTGTGTGACACCGAGAACAAGCAGCAAGGAGATAGATGGCTGCAGTTGTGAAGCATGTGAAATGTCAGTCAGTTGGTTTAAAAAGAGTAAAAGAGTCCTCAGAGAGACTCCTTTTATAACGAACTTATATGATCTGACAGTCACACACTCCAAAATTGAATTAATAAATCATTCACAGCTCTGGTTGGAATAGCTAATACATGTTTTGTGCCCCAGCAGAGAGGAAAATGGCCTTCTTTCCTTGCTTTATGACATATTAGGCCTAAATAGAATTAATGATAAGGCTTTCTAACTTTATTTACTGTGGAGAAGAGCTGTTTCTAAGGCAATGGTAAGGGAGGAGGGGAGGAATGAGCTATGAATAGATTATTTCCCCAATATAGGATTTTAATAACATGTAGCTTTTCTACTTATTGCCCTGTGTACTATGGCAGTCGGATGCACAGGGAGAGGGAGATGACTTTGCATGTGGTAAGCAGGTAACAAAATTCAGTTACTGCAAATAAGTTGTCACAAGTGTAACATTTGCATGAATTCATGATGGGTGCACATCCAGTGCACCCACGTCTTTCATAAAAGCCAAATGAATAAAACTCTTCAGCTTGTTTACACAAAATACAGACTTTGGCTATATAAAATGCTATGAATTATCTCTGATTCTGAAAATCTGAAAAGACATTACACTTCTAGAGAAATCAGAGATCGGGTTTGGATGACAGGAAGAGTGGTATAGTAAATCTAGATTGCATGTTGATAGGCAACAAGCTGGAGTTTTTTTCAGAAGAAGCAGCTCAAATTTTTTGAATCCTGTTCAAATCTTTCCTTGGGCATTCACAGATCACTCTGTCCCCAGCAATCAGCAATGTAGGATGCTTCTCTGGAAAACAGGTGAAATTGTAATGAGGAAAATTACCTTGTCTCTGCCCTGACAGCAGGCTTTTTCTCCCAGGCCTATGCACTCTTCAAAGAAAAGCATTTGTTCCTATAATCATCTCAATATTTTTTTGTGTCCATGCAAAGAGATTATAGAGCAGAGGACAGTACAGCTAATTAAACAGCTAAAGATGGAAGTAAACAGATAAATCAGATTTTCCCCCTGTTGCTGTAGAAGTTAATTATTGAAATGTTAAGTGTATTAGATGCAATGAATAATTAAACCAAATTGTAAATTAAACATCCCTGGCATAAAATGTTGGAAAAGTTAGTTATGTTAGTTCCATATCGCTGATGCCAAGATCTGTCCTTCCTATTTCCAATGTGGGGCTTCCAAATTTGGGGAAAAAAGTTGCCCTTGCAACTAGAATGTCGCCTCAGCAGCTTCCCTCTTTGCTTGATGGCTTTTTTACTACTGAGCTTGCTAAACTTTTAGAAAAGGATCTTACAAGTTTAGTAAATGTTTACGAGAGTGAATGTCAAACCTCCTTGCTGTCAGGAGCAGGGAGTGTGTATTAGGAGATGGTGTGTGCTGCACTTGTCATGTTTCTTGCATCCTTCCTAAGCATCTGTCAGTGGTTGGGGTAGAACAGAGAGTTACCTGGGCTGACTTGGTGCGCTAGGAGTTTGCTCTGAGAGTACATCATCATTGGAAACTCATGTAACCCTTCCTAGGCAGGATTTGACCCTGGCTGAAGGGGTTCCTGTGCTTCCATGATATGCACTGGCCAACAGCATGACACTAAAACCAAAGTCATTTTTATCAAGGTGCCTCCCTCACTCTTTCCTTATATCAGTTCTGCGTGGATTGTTGCAAGCAGGGTGTTCATCACTTCTGCCCCATTTATTTCTTATTCAGTGCCCTCCCAGATACACTACTTGGCTCTTACTCAGGCACATGTTGAATGTCAGGGTTAACTTCAAGCAGGTACATAATCTGTTCAACCTCACAGCGTGTTCCAAAGTGCTTTCCTTAAAAAGGGCTCAAAATCTCACTGTCCTGTAGAATTCAATCCATTTTGTGGACTCAACTGGTGTAGACATTTTAAGCTGGTTCGTTATGAGTTCAGGCTACAAATGTGTTCTTTATCCAGCGTATATTTCATGGAGTTATGTGGTTAAAGTACTGGTATGACACGCTAGGTAAAGAGGTGATGTATGATTTATGTAAGATGCAGGCTCGGAGGGCTTCCTGAGGCACCTTCTCTTCCCGATGAGGTATTTCATAGCAGCATGATTCTTCTGCAGATCACAGCCTGGTATATTGGTGTTAACCTCAGTCAGGTGTTTTGCATTAATACTCTGGGCCATAAACTGTAGTGGCAAAGGGAGGGGGTGTATGTTCCTTGCAGCCTTTCCTGTCAGGTTGTCAGTAACCTGAAGCAGAGAGCGCAGATGGACAAAAAGGAGCTGCAGTTGTGAGATCGTGAGTCAGAGCCTTTCAACTGAACTCTGCTCTGTGTCAAGTTGGAAAAATAAGGTGACAAAAGAGGGGGGAGTGTGCTGTCAGATGTTAGTCATTGCTTTCTATAAACTTGTTGCAGAAAACACTAACCTTCTCCTAATTATGCAATTTAGTCTTTAGTGTCTTTGAGAACATAGTGTGCAATACAAATTGGAAGCAGACAGACTGATAAATTTGGACCTTTTGTGGTGTTTGGATTCATTAGTTTCTCTAATTACTGGAATTAGAGCAGTTTTCATATATTCAGGATGCTACTTGGCTGAAATTGCTGTGAGGAAGGCCGGAGCAGTCAAAGATAAGTTAGCGTCTAAAGAGATCATGACTTCTTGTTAACCTTTCTGCTTCATTTACATGGAAAAAAATAAATCCTTATTTCAGTGAAAACTGGTGTTTATTGACAAAGCTGGACTACACCTAAGAATTAAACCTGCCTTCTAAGTGCTTCTTAATTTTCACTGAAGTTTTGCAGTGCATGAAATCCACATCTTTAAATAGCAGAAATCAGCATGGGCACATTGACTTAGTCTAACCCAGGATCTGGCCCCTTTCATTTAGCAGTGCTGTGGGAGTCTAAAGTAGCCACATGTGTTAAGTGGTCTGGCAGCACAATGCTATTGAATGGCCCCTGGTGTGTCAGCGAGCTGAAATGGCCTTAAAATGGTCACAGTAATTCTCTCTGCAATTTGATTCTTAATATGTTAAAGCCACAAAAGGGAAGAAAGGGCAGAAAGTTATTTTATGTAGATAAAAATAATGATTTTTGAAGCAAGCTGTCTCTTTCATTATGGTCCACATTTATTCTAGGTAAGATTAACAAAATATTTAACCAATGCCACCCTGAACATGAACTCATCCTTCAGTAATTCATCCAAACTTTAATTAGACCTGAAAGAAAGTAATTGTCAAATTTATCCCTTAGATGTTATTTTGGATCAATTTTTATGTTCCCAGGAAGTCAAACAGCTGAGAAACTACAGAGTTCCTCAAGATTCATATCTTAATATTTGAGAGCAGAAGTGAAAGAGTGAAGTTAGCTTATTTAGGCCAAAATATTTTGTTTAAAGAGGAGAGCCCTCACATACACAAACACATTCAAAGTGAAACTGGTTTAATTTTTCACTGTATCTGAATGGCATAACTTGAGGCTTTTCTCTCCCTCCACAGACGCAGTAGTGGTGTACTTGGTCAGAGAACTCCTGTCTATCACAACTCGTGATTGCAGAGCAGTTGAATTTGGAGGGATCTCTGGAGATCAGCTAGTCTGTCCCCTTGCTCAAAACGGGACCAGCTAGAGCAGCTTGTGCTGGGCTATGTCCAGTCAAGTCTGGAGTATCTCCAACAATGGAGACTCTGTAACCTCTCTGTCCAGGGCTCGATCACCCTCACAGTAAAAAAAAAAAAATTAAATCTTATGTTTAAGTGGAATTCCTTGTATTGCAGGTTGTGCCAGTTGCCTCTTGTGCTGTCGCTGGCCACTGCTGAGAAGTCTGGCTCAGTCATGTTTACTCTCTGCTATCAGGAAATGGTGCAACAATATGGGAAAACTGAACTTAAGGCTGGGAAGGCAGAGACTAGGAAATATGGCTTCTAATAGATTAGAAGATTAGAAGTTTCACTGCATAAGGCAGGGTTATTTGAACAAGTGGGACTGCAAAAAGAATGCCCCATCATGGACACCGTAGGCAGTAAGGAGCTCCATCCATAGTCCTGAGCTGGTAAACAGAATCCCATTCATCTTCAAGAATGATGATTCTTATTCTTAATCCCACCTTCTGCCTGAATCAGAGATGCAGCGTGTGAGCTCATTTCCTTCAAAGCAACATGCACAGAGTGGAATTTAAAGTAGACGTTTTGAATTTTTTTTTCCAAGAAAGTGTCTTGCCAACTAATCAAAGCTGTTTCCTTGAAGCCACTCTCTATAAATAAACCTTTAATAGCATATGACTTACAATGCTAAATATGTTTAAAATAAGAGTTTGTGGTACATCTGGAAAGGGTTTTCTTTTGCAACTATAGAAGGAGCCATTTTCAGCAAGGTTATAGAATCTTTGGATTGTGTGTTAAATAAGCTTATTG
This sequence comes from Chroicocephalus ridibundus, assembly GCF_963924245.1. Taxonomy (NCBI): domain Eukaryota; kingdom Metazoa; phylum Chordata; class Aves; order Charadriiformes; family Laridae; genus Chroicocephalus; species Chroicocephalus ridibundus. The sequence goes on from NC_086306.1 coordinate 5,249,825, forward strand.
GCAGTGTAAGGAAAATACACAGAAATGCGCAGGGTTTTTTAACAAGTAATATATACAGAGCTTACTGATGGCTCAACATAAGAAGGATGCTAGTGTATAAAATTGCAGTTGTAATTCAGGGTGACTTGGTTGTCAGTTTGTCTGCTGGGGGTTACCAAAGAAACACAAAAAATATGCTTCTTTTCAGAATTGTTTCTTGTAGGAATGAAACCAATAACTGGCCTTTGGGTTTAGGGGCCTTTAAAAATTATCTCTGTTTGGAATTTCTGGTAAATCCCCATTTCATTGAGAAAACTGTTTTGATCAAGTGTGTTCGCACATGTGGAATGGGGACAAGGTGTAATGAGAACGTAGGACAGTTCTGATCTACACACAGCCTGCCTCTGCTGGGTTCTCTCCTTGGCTTAGGGCATGATCTGCAAATACATGAAAAAATAACGATGCACCTTCCCGCCCAAAATTATACTCTAAGGAGTAAAGGGAATATACTTTCATGTGTGAAATGCATATTACAGCACCCATCATATTGGTTATGCTGTTGGTAACAGCAATAGCCATAGTGAAGGTCAGCAAGGACCAAACTCAAGATACGAACAGCAAAGATGTATCAAAACCCATCTTTATCCTGTGCATCAAGATCATTATGCTGCTTCCTAGCTCTTCCTTGCACATTAAAGTGGTACACCGTGAAAAAATCTTGTGGCATTTTCTTGATAGCTTTTCTCTTTACCCTTTACTTTTAATGGCACAATGGCTTATTAAAGCTGCCTCAGTATATAGTTCTTTGAGCTGAACGTGCTGTTATTTTGTTATGCTGTGAGCCATTAAAATATTAATTTACCCTAATTTCCTGTGTTTAATCTGTTTATCATTCTCTCCCAAAATGATTCGATCAGTTAAGGTTTTTAGATCAAAAGCCCTACTCGCTAGAATCCTTCACGAGGTGCTGGAAGAGGCGAAGCAGGTTTCCTTTTATGTGCTTCTCAGGCTTTAGATCTGAACCCTGCCAGGCTGGTCTCCGGTAGCTTCTAGTTGGCTGAGCCTCTGCCCGAGCCTTGAGGAGAGCTCTTCCTTGGGAATGTTGTTGCAGGTATTTTTAGTCCTTCTGGGGTCAGCAAGTAGCTTCTAAGGGCCCAAGAATTAAATTAATAAATGCCCCTTTTCTGTGCATTAGAGGCTGCTATGTTATTGCCAGAGATAAACACACAGGTATATTCCCAAGCATAAGTTGTTTTCACTTGTTGCTAAAGAATACCTGTTTTGTAATCAGTACAAAGCTCTAGTTTTCACCTCACAGTGTCTCCCAGTGACAGCTTCCCAATGCTGTCTGGAGACGATACATACAAGGTGATAAATCTTAGTGATATCTTAAATCTGTATTATTAATCTCTTTTCTTTGATGTTACATAATTAATAATGATCATATTCATGTTCCTGAGGGGACTGGAGGTGAGGGATATAGCGGAGAGGAACGATTACCACACAGAGCTGGCAAATGGTGGCCTCGTGGTCAGTGACTTGTCTGTGGTCTGCAACGACACCCTGCCCTGTGTCATGGCAGGGAAGGCTTCGGTTCAGAGGCAGCTCTATCCACCCCAAAGCTGAACAAAAGTCCTATTGCAGATGAGTTGTGTTTTTGTCAAGTAACAGATACTGGCAACATACTGTCTTCAGCTATAAAACACATCTGTAAGCATAAACACATTAGTAGAACTTATAGCTAAAGCATAGGCATCTTTCCCCGAACACTTGCAAGAGCTGTGTGGACTTTCAGCTACTGCTGAGGTCTGCAAGTTAAAGCTCTTAATCTGACAAGTAGCCTAGGAGAAGAAAAGATTCCTTTTTATATGTGTTTGTCTCTCTCTTCCCCCATCTTTGCCTGACATCTTGTTGTAAAACTTGGGTCAAATATATTTTTCTCTTTCTCTAAAAAACCTTTTCCAAAACAGCCCATCTGTCTCTGTCATGCTAGAAAAGAAATGCTGATGAAATGTCATGGAGCCACATCCTGATTTTGCTTACATTGGGGTAAATCCATTAATTCATTCTTTTTTCTTTCTCCAAAAGTAATAGAATCCTATAGTAATCTTTTTCTGGTATCTACAGCAGTCGTGCATGTTTGTTTTTAAGAGGTAGGGTCCTGTTTCAGATAGAGGGAGCAGACGGACTTTGAAGAAGTTCTTTGAGCATAAGAAAATTGATGTCTGCAGTTCTATGAAGTCATCAATTCCTCAGTGATTGTGCACAGCTCCTCTATAAATCTTTTCAGACTACAGTGAGGTCACTCTGAAATCAACTTCAATTGAATAATCAACTTTTAAATAGAACTGCTTCAAACTGGTGGCTGTTTAAAAATAGAGAATGGCTTCTTTATGAACTGTAACTCTCACCTTTCTCATAGAAAGGTAAAATGCTTGCTTTCATTAACTTCCTGAACTGTGGTGGTTGTTATGACACCCTTAGATAATAGCAGAAAGATGTCTCTTTCCTTACGTATTATTTCTTCTTGTACACATTGTTATTATTACTTGCTGATAACAGGGCCTGCATTTTTGATGGACAAATGTTGTCTGTGTCCTTTAAATTCTGAGCAATCTGCTTTTGGAATGATTTCAGTCACTATTTAAACTTCTGCTGATAAAAGCTTTATTGTCGTAGTGCCAGTTCCTTTCAACAGTTATTTCTATTAGCAAAAGCACCACCTATTTATTATGCATATGGTGCAGAGGGAAAAGGAATCATATGAAGGGAGAGGTTTTTATATAAATTCGATATCCAAAATCTGATGATTGTGGTTTTTGTAGAGAGTGGGCTTAGTTGTGTGTATGCCATATGTATTCATTATAAAATAACCCATTGTTTTGAAAATATATCCATTGGTTAAATGGATGTGGGTTAAATCATAGTGGTTGGATTAAATAAGCAATGCTTTGGATTTCCAGCTCTGTTGCCCTGAGCAAGTAATAAAGGTCTGGGGAGGAGTATGGCTAGCAAATAGAACTTTTTAATGCTGTTGATGCCATCGCTATTGCAATGGTACTTTCCAATGTTTTGTGAAACTTGAGTGTGGTAATGTCAAAATAACCTCGCTAAAGAGCAAAGCTGTACCTCACCTTCAAAGCACTTGGGCTCTTCTGTTGATGCACTCTGATGTGCACAACAACTCTGTGTTGATGCACATCTGGACTTGTCCTATGGAATTCTGCAAATCAGTATAAATGACTTGCAATGGTGTATATAATTTTGAGAAGAAACCCAGGGCCACATGAATTGATGTAAATAAGCAAAGCTTCACTGATTTCATGGAAGCCTGCAGATTTATAGTAGCTGAGGATCTATCCCTGTGGTCTGACTTTACTCAGCTACAAGGGAGTTGCTTAAAACTTCCATTCTGATGTTAGTACAAAATGTAAATATATAAAAATAGAGATCTGTGTGTCTTTTATTTTATGGATATAACATTTAAAACGAATATAGAAAAGAGATACATTCTCTGCGCTTCCCAAACAGCCTTTGGTTATTGGTGTGCACTTCACTAGCTACTTGAAAGCATTCAACATAACACCCAACATGAATATCCTTACGTCTAGGAATTCAGAGCATCTCATTTTATTCATTGCAGATCTCTACTATCGCAGCAGATTGGTCCAAAGAACTATGGGGAAAAAGTAAATGCCTTTTGCTAAACAAGCCTGCAGATGGAAAGCAACTTGCATATGTTTGTGGAGAGGACAGCGCTGGGATGGAAGACAGCAGAAGACGACTAGGAAGGTAAGTTTACAAGTTCCTAGGTATTGCCTTTAGCTCATTGAGAAGAAAGCTGCTTAATCCTTGAAGTTTTCAGTGTATGTTGAAATCGCTCTGCTTTCTTTAGGGTATGTTGATGTGTAGGTATCATGCCAAAACTTAATAAACAAACTGCAGGCTTACTGAAACAGCCCATTTAGCATTATGATACCTGACCTCTGTTATTGTTTACGTAGTCCATTTGCCTTGGGAAATCAGATGTCTTCAGGGCATTCCAGCATCTAGATAATTTAACCCTGAAATATTTAACACTGCAGAAGAGGTAAGGTTCTTTATTTTTAATAAATTGATGTTTTCTTCTAGCAGATTTCCTTTAATATGCTAATTAGTGGAGACAATACACTCTGAATTAACATTTCTAACAACAGTTATTTTTAAGCATTGTACTTTCTTGGGAAAAACAATGAGCTGGCTTGTCCAGCTTTGATGGATGACTAATGAAAAGAATAATCCATTTGGATAAAACCACCCTGTGACCGTATGGAATGCGAAACTGTTTTATGACGTGCAGAAAAAATATTCTCAATTGACTTATCCTAGTATTTCTGCCTAGAAAGGTGTTATATCTCTTTAGAACTAAATCAATACCTCAAGTCATAGAAACTTTGGACTCCAAATTAATTATGCACCTCTAAAAAGAGGCCGTTGTTCGAGAAGCAATGAACATTTGACTGTGGATTTTGAATTCTGCTTGGTTTATCAATAGCTTTAGTAATGCTAATAGCAATGTAAGCATTGAAATACTGGACCTATTTTCAAAAGCAAACAGTCTTTTTTCCAGTCTTAGTCATGTGGCCTTTAAAGTATGAGTGTCAAATTTCTGTGGACTTAAAAGGATGCTAGATACCCATGTGCCATTCATAATGTGATCCATGTTTCCTAACAAGTTTTCTGAAAGATACTTAGGCATCCTTTATCAGTGGCTGCAATGAGACAGGTTTCCATTCACCACTAATGTTCTCACCCCCTGCAAAGGCTGAAAAACAGAACTGAGCTTGTTAGGTGGGTAGGTGTTCTTGAAAATACTTGTTAAATATTCTGGGTTTAACATTTTGCAATCACTGCAGCAAGTTTTCACCGGCTGCATGAACACAATTGCCTTTACTTAGCGTCTGTATTTTAATACACTGTAACAATGATTTCACGTACTAATTGCATTTCTTAATTTGCTTCTTAACATCCTCTGTTGTATTTTGCAGAAAGGTACCTAGAAGTGCACTATCTGTTTCTTTTTTCCAATGCTGTTCACTATAGTGTGTGTTTTTATATGCTTGTTGTTCATCTATTTAAAACAAACAGCCCCAGTGTGTGTGATCTTTCTAACATAAGCAGCTGTGGCTTAGTAACTCTACAGTCTTCTAATACCCTTGCAGCCAGGTGAATGCCATTATCTTTGTCAATTTGGTTGCATAATTAATAACCTTGTAGAGCAAATGCAGTATGCAGCAATGGAATCATCAGTATGATTTTAATACAAATGGCTTTGTCAGTAGGCAGCCAGTGTGCTTAATGAGCTTAAACAAAATAATAACAAATGTCTCTTGCTTTGTATAGGCCAAAATGTCACTACCATCCAGAGATAGTGATGCTTGACCTACTTACGTCTCTATCTGCGATGTGCCATGTCCATGTCTCTTCCTGTACCACTTCATTTGTAGCCTTGCTTGCTCCATCAAGCCTCTAACATACGCTGCAGTCACTTGCCTGTCAGAAGCATTCACCCTTTCTTCCATCACTGCTCAGGAAGCTCATATCAATAAGATATTGTTGTTACATAGCTGTCATTTCTGCCCTCCAACAAATCTTGTCGCTGCAGAGTGTCTGGAGGTTGTAGATGCCTAATAATGTTCTTCCCTGCTCTGTCAATTGATTTCAAGGCTGCAAAGCCTTGTCAGACTGAATGCACAGCACAAGGTGCAGGGAGCCTGCCTGTGATAAGGTTTTGTAGAGATCCTGGCAGCTCCACATCACACTCGTTTCCAAACCAGATGTTCATCATCTTCCCCAGTCTTCTGCCTGGTATTAATTTCTTACAGTCCTATTCCTAGGCAGGCTAAAAGGCAGTTGAAGCCCTCTGTCCGTTGTCTACTGAAACCTTCCTATGTTTGGAGAGTAAAGTCAACATTAAGCTATACCTGATGAGCAGCCTCCATGCAAATGTCTTTGTATGGGTGAGACTTCTACTGCAGAGACCTGTGCATCAGGTTCAGCAGTCAGTAGAGAAAGACAATAAACATGTCCAGAAGTGGGGTGAGACCTTGGATTGTCTGAATCTACCTCTGGAGGGTTGGAAATTTTTGTGGTGTTAGAAGGTTCCATTGTGGTTATATTACCCAAGATGTGTTTCGCCTTAAAAGGGAAAAACGTCTTACAGATTATCCTATGAAAGGGAAAATTCCATCCTAATAAAATACTACTTCTGAACTTTACATTTGTGTGGAATTTTGGGAATAAAAACATCTATTTTGTTATAGGAGCCTCTTCACTTGATCTGGAGTTAGTTCTTATTTCTCTACGTGTCAGTGACTTGATGGAATTTTAAAGAAACTTGTATTTCCCACTGAAGAGTTACATTAGTTCTTAGGTTGTGTCTATACTGCAATTTGATGTCAGACTTGCACCTTAGTAGAAATAGCCAAACAACTATTAAATTACTTAGAGAATTAAATTACTCTGCAGAAAAAGCTGTATAGACTTCAGATACCCCAAAAAGGTAAGCTGTCAGTCTTGTCAGCAAGAGCTTGCAGGTTGTGTTCATGTCTGGTAGTTCACTCTAGTGTATTCTCAGAAAAGCATTGGATAGCACAGATCATCTGCTAATCTCAGAACATCAGAAAATGATAAAATTGAAATCTCTGATTAACTGGCTATGTAACCCTGTGCTGGGAAGTGCATGATAGCTTTAGACAAACTTAGCAAAAGGTTGGATGCAGATAAAAGGCAACAAGTTTGATTCTGTTAAGAGGCGCAACCTCTAAAGCTTAAATCTAATTACATTTCTACTAATGTCATGTTTTGGCCTGGTATGCTCTTCTGACTGGTTACTGGTATGTAATTTGAGTCCAATCTACTGCCTTGGACTTCAGTTAACTTTACTGCATGTGTGTAGATACATATGTATTACACACATGCACATGTACCTTTTTTGATAGATTCCATTTGGGGTTATTAATGTTGTCTCCTCTCACAGGCTCTTCTCAACTTGGCCAGTATGTTCTGTCACAGGGCATATTAATCTAGAATATGGAAATGAGGGGAAGAGCTGATAAATCAAGATATGATAACTGTAAATGCATTTCTAATGAACACACATTGTGTAAAATAATGGCAGTATCACTAAGACCGAGAGATAATTTAATTAAAAAGACAAAAGAGGAAGAAAAAGGGAAGAAGATCTCTTTACTTGGTTATTAATTATATGAAGTGTCTCACTGAAAGCAATGCAGTGTTACTCTGGGAAAGTGCAAGAATCACCACCTTTCACCACACACCTATTTTCTCTTTTTCTCTTTACTCTTTCAAAGTGGTAATAGTTGAATGCTTAAATGAATGTCTAGAGCTGCTGGGAGCCATTTTCTGTTCTAAACTTCACCTGTTATTCTGCCTCCTTTTTGATACTTGTTTGCCAGAGTGCCGAAAGATGTCACTTGGAATATGCTTTGGGTGAAAGAAAAAATAATAATAGTACTAATTTTTCTGTTCCTGAAGTTCCTTAAGATTCAGGGCTTCTGAGCTCTCTTTAGTTGTGAAAGCAATTTGATGGAAACTGAGGCAAAGTACTTTGGCAAATCCAAGACAGGAATATTAAGGCTTGCATATCAGACAGGTAAATAAAAAGCCTTGAGATCTTGATTAAAAAGTATTGAAGACAAAGCACCTGTATTTCCCAAAATTAAGGGAAACTTTGGGCAGGCCAACATGACTCCAAATTAAATTTATCATTTGTGTCCTAATGACATGAATATTTCAGTGACGATTCCAAGGTATTTGGCAACTCATTTGAGAGAATTTTCATTCATCATATTGACAGTGATGTTAATCAAATTGACTATCCTTAACAAAACCCCCTGCTTCATTTGAACTATATTGCTTTTCTGCCTGAGGGGAACATTTATGCAATTAGCAAAACCAGATCGAATGCTAATAAAGAAAACAAATGATGATTTATGCATAATCTACAAAAGGACTGCCATCATTTAATTAAGAGTATATAGGACTTTTTGGAAGAGAGTATTAGTAATAATGAATGAGCATGCCTTTGTATTCAAATAGCACTCGGTCAAGGAGGTGGCTGGTTTCTTATACAACTTGGGTTTAGACCTGCCCAAGCCACCATCCCCAGCAAGATTTTACTGCTTTCAAGAAAGTCCAAACTTGACGCTCCTGCTCGGAGAGTCTACTGGTTAGGAACACAGTTCATTTGCAACGTGACCTTCTGTAGAGACAGGTGTCTAAGCTGTTTAGTTTATTTTAATAGGTGAACTGTATGAGGTTTTTGCCATAATCCTGCTTTGTCACAATCCTCTGTCTAAGGAATGGAAGGGAAGGAGTGTGCTTGGGAGCCTGACACCCTTGTGGAATGTGGCAGCTCTTGCTCTCTGCATCTCAGTTAAATGACGGCTCATGGCCTGTCGATCTTACTGAAGTATCTGATATTGACTGCTGCTGGAGACAGGGAGGAGTCTGTCTTTTGGGTTCAGCAAGGCAACCTTTCTGCTGGGGCTTTATCACAGTAGTTTCCAATCCAGTCAGGTGTTAAAGTAGGAATTTTAAAAACTGAATTTTGGAATCACTGCAGGTCTTTGCCATTGCTTAGGTAGGTAAGCCTATATTTAAGTGCTTTGCTGAAACTTAGCTTTGGATTCAGTTCTATTTCTGAGTGTTTTTGTAGATGGTCTCATTAAAATTTTAATCAGTTAAGTTTGTTTTAACTTAGCCCAGCAAGGAGGTATGCTAACTCTATGCAAGAAAGTGAGAGATGAGTATCAGCTGGCAGAGTAAGGTAAGGGGAGTTTATTCTAACATGCCCTAGATGTATAGTTTAGTTGAGAAGCGCCAGTCTTTAAACACCTTGTAGAATGGAAATGAATAGTCTAATAATAATAGTAGTAAAACTAAGAAATTTAAAATCTGTCTTACTGGGCTTTTTATAAATAGTTTGGCATTCAGTGTCTAGTAATAGGCAGAGCCGGTCAAATTCATCCCTGTTCTAAGCATGACCAACTCCACTGAAGTCAAGAATTAAGTTTTCACTTACAGCCATTATTGAATTTGGCCTGGAATCTGAAAGGGAAGGAGAATGATGCAGACAGGATGGATTCAGTCAGAGCAGCAGCTGATAGGGAAGATAGTTGGCAAGTTGGAAAGCTGTAATGAGTTTGGCTGATGCAAAGGCAATTGAAGTCGGTAAAAATGAAACAGCTTTAGTTCAGGGGCTGGGGGGGGTCTGTTGTCATACTTGATCTTGATCACAGGCTTCATTACTAATGTCAAATTTAAGGAGCATGCAAGTGTTGTGTGGACCTGGTTGTATATGCAGAGGCTTACGGTTTTGTACAGTAGTGAGATTTTCAAGGCAGCTCTGATCATGCTGCTGGCCAAACTTTGAAAAACCATTCTTAAGCTATTCTGCAGAAGCGCCCCCATACCGAGGGGAACTATGTAGTTCTATGTGACAGTAGTGCTGTGTTTTCAAAACTGGATGCCTATAGCCATGGGGTTTCTGGAAGCTAAAATCTGAATCTGTTTTTAAGAAACATTATGCACCTTCAGCTTTTAGAGAAATTATATTACAATGAGATGTAATGCAGTCACGTGTGGGGCTTACTAGAGAAAACTTTCAGTGGGACCATTTGCCTAAATCCCATTACCAGCTTTGGTTGGCCTTGGCCTTTGGTTTCCTTGCAGTTGACTATCACAGGATAGATGGGGTAAAAGGCAGTGGCTAACACTATTCATGATGTATCTCTCTGGATGCAGATGCAAGAGAACTAGTCAGTAAAAACAGTGAATTCAGTATCTTTTAAGATCCTCAGAAAGTCAGAGAGAATTTCCTTCCAGTCTGTCAATATTCTTCATATCAGGTATTGCAGAGACCACCTTTGGGTGGCTGGAAAGAACTTATTTCTCTGTGGCATGTTTTCTTTTCAGCCTTTAAACTGATGGTTAACAAGCAATAGAATAATCTGAATTACTGCCTTCCAGGAACAAAGTCCATTGTCAGTTTACTGGCCTTATAGCTACTAAGTGATTATAGGAATCTGACTCAAGATTTGTTTGATCCGTACCAGTTGGACTGAGATTTCTCAAAGCATCACTCTAGCCAATTTTTAAGTTAAGTCTAAAAAACCCAAACCACCCCCGGTTTCTCCCCCCATCTTAAGGTGTCAGTTTTCTTGCTTTTGTAATAATACTTGTGTTTTCAGAGCCTTAAGTGCACATTTCTGTGCCCTTGGTGTTCCGCATTCCTTTATGGAATATACGTGTACTCTAACCATTCCATATTCCTCTGGTTAGCCAAGGCTGGGTTAAATCAGTCAAAGTCAAGAGCAAGGCAGGTGCTGTTTATGGAGGGAGGAGGAAGTGTAAAGCTGTGTTTTGCACACTGGCCCCATAGTGATAGCAAATCATCTATCTATTTATCTATCAAGATACAGATACATTAAAAATTGGGAGGAGGTTCTGCAACCTTTAAATCCTTTCATATCACTTTATGTTCCTGCTGTTAAGCTTTTGCTATGTTAATGTCATCCTGGGTTGGTAATGTTTACAGCACCTAAATCAATGTTGAGGACATACAGAATATTGAAGGATCAACTCTACTTATTTCAAATGCACTTTAATATTTTGACTGCCTGGCCAGAGTTCGGGAAATAACTGTGGTAGAATTATAATGAGAAGTTTAACAGTTTTATGATGGTTGGAGCGGACTTTATGGAAGTTGATAAATTTCATCTTGTAGGTTTCAATTTCTCATTCCCTACAGAGAGATGGGGAGAATACATTGATACTGCATTTCAAATTGGCTAGATCAGAAGGAACAGCAGCTAAAATCCATTACAACCCAATTACATCCATCAGCTGAAGCTGTGTGCATTCATTCGTGAACATCAGCATTTAATCCATAAAGAGGAACTAATGAGAAATTTGAAAATGGAATCCATGCATCAGTAACTTTGGAGAGATTTTGCTGGGATTAATGAACTGCCAGAACATTGTCAACACACTGAAAACCTATTCTCTCTAGGTTTGTTTACTGACCAAAGAAAGATTGGGTGGCGTTTTTTTTCGTTCTCCCTATTCTTCAGCATGTTTTTGTCATATGGGTTGTTGCTTTTTTTCTTACATTCTTGTTGCAGGAAGTGACATCTTATCCACTTGAAGGATCAAACACTTGTTTCTTTTTCATCTTTCTCTTATGGGCATCTGGCTGGGTGGTTGGCTGGCTTCTAAAGTCAGATACGCTGCAGATGAACATACACAGAATCTCTATGCCTCTCTGCAGAAGTCTCTTGTACAGAGCTCCAAAAGACAAGGGCATGTGGGCTAGACCATGTTTTGTAGTATAGAAGGAAAGTCAAGGTATCAACAATGACTTTTTAAATAGTACTATACCATAGGAAACTTGCTGAAAAATTGCTAGTGTTCATTTGTAAGTTCACCTTTAAGTTTCCTTTGTAAAATGCTGTGCTAGCTAATGGATTTTCTGATTCTCTGGAGCTACCAGCAGGTATTTGTCCAAAGAGTGTAGATTAAAGCGAGCCCACAGGAAAGCTAATCTCTCTAATGGGAGTGAAGACGTATAGTAATTGCAGAGATCTGGCTAGGCTACCTTATATAAACAAGGCAGTAAACCGTCATTCATCAAGATCGTATATTGAAGTGACAGCAAGTGCAGGTGATTTTTTTTCTGGATGCTCCAGGGTATAATATTGTTATATCCATCTCTATCATTTAATGACCTAAAACTGTAATTATATTTGGGTTGTATTTAAAATGCATATTAATTTCTACATGCCTTTTACCTGGACGTGCCTTAAGAACATTGTTGGTATTTCAGGACCAGTCTGTGAATATTTCTCTGAGCCTTTTTTGCACATAGATGCTCTCTGTCTGTTAAAATAAATCTCCTTTATATTCCGAGCCGTATTCTCCCTTGCTACCCAAGTGGTCTAGTAAGGTTTGATGGCTTAATATTTATCTCTTATTTATTTTGATAGATCTCTGTCATATTCACCAGCTGGATAAAGTTACTATGCTTAACAGCAATATAGCAATATTTCCTCCCAGGAATCATTCCTTTCCACATTTAAGCAGCAGAGCTGATCTCCAAGTAGACATATCTGACAGGTAGCTCCTCTGAGATCCTCTTTCCAATTGCACTCCTGATGCAGACGTGACGGGTTCAGGAAGAAGAGAAGGATAGTGGGGAGGGGGCAGGAGAATGGAAAGCAGGAGAGGGAAACCGAGAAAGGACCATACAATGTGTATTATATTTCAGCATTAAGTGATAAAGGATGGAGAGACATTGGAAACAGAAGAGCAGAGAACTTGAGTCAAAACATCTGGGGCTACAAACTGGCAACTGCAGCTAGCATGGAAAGCAAAATTATGGATGAGAATGGCATGAGGAAGGAAGCTCGAGTGGCTCCCTGTGTGAACTGGGGGAAATCCCTGAAACAGGGTGTGCTTTTGGTCTCTGTCAAGAAAAGCAAAAATCTCTGGCCAACTGAACACCTTTCAAATGAGGCCAAAGTAACATCTATGCAATTCAAGCAAATGTGCTGCAAAAGCCCCCAGCTCCCAGTGAGGGTGTTGTGCAGAGACACTGCTCGGATGCTGTAAACAGGAACAATTAGGTTAGGCAGGGTGCTGTGCTGGTGTCTCTAGAATGCTGCTTGTTGCAGTGCTATTCTAAGTCCCTCTGCCCTGCTTTACCCAATGTAGATGCACCAAAAAGGTTTGTGGTTGTTGGTTTTTTAACTTGTCAACATGCTAATGCTGAGGTGATGGGAATGGCAGTTGCTGTTCCCCCATCAGCATCTTTGTGACTTGAGCAAGTTGCTTCACACCCAAATACAGTAATTTGCCACCTGTTGGTCTGCAATGATATTTGCTTACCAAATGTAACTGACTTTTTTAGAATGAACAGATCCTTGAATTGTTTAGAATCCTATTCTCAAATGTTGCATTTAAGAGCAATTTAAGATCAGTAAATTGCCCTTACTTGCTAGAATACAAAAAACCTGCAAAATAATGCTTTGGGACAAAAGCTACAAACAACAGGGAATAAAAGAACATAAACGTGAATAAGGGCAAATGCTTTCACAGCTGTTTTAAACAATTGCATCAGACTGTTTCCTTAAATCCCCTGGGGTTTTAAGCATGGGGGGTTTCTTCCTTTCATTCATCCTTTTTTAACATTTAACAAAATAAAAACTAGGAAAATCTCCCAAACAACTGTTGTCTTGTTCTGTTCATTGTATGTGGCCCTTTGACTACCATGGAGCAGTTATGTCTCAGTTGGGGAACAGCATTTGCAAGCAACACAATCCTCTCTATTATTGCTTTTCTTTTCTTGCACCTCACATTAGGGTGTAAATGACATACCAGATATCCCAGTGCTCTTGGCACATAGAAGCAGAGTGTAATAAAGAAGATAATGGTTAAGAAATAAAGCTAGATCCAGAAACATCTTGCAGTGTTTACTTGTTCAATGGAATGTCTTTAGCCATTCTTTGGTGATCAATAGAAATTATACCTTCGAAAGGACTGAGGCAGGTACAGCGGCCTGTGCTGCTGAGTCTCCAGGTGTTGCAAAAGGAAATAAAGTCACTGTGAATCAGTTCTTGCACAATGATTTTTGTTCAGGTGAGGAGTTACGTCCAGGAATACTGTACGGAGACATGTAAAAGGCTGTACAATGTAAGCATTTAGCCTTAGCAATGGAGATGGAACCAACTTTTCTGCAACCTCTCTGATATCACAAAGCTCTCTTTGGTATAAGAGATTTCCTCAATGAATGCAGATGAAGTAAAACACTATTTGGCTGAGACGTGAAGTGACATTTCTAAAAAGGAAAAAGGTGGTTATGCTTGTGCAGAGTAGGAAGTGTTGTTCATGGTTTAGATCAATAAAACAGATGTTAGGAGCTGATTCTGATCTCACTAATTTCACTTTTACACTGAAATAGCTTTATTGATTTTTTTAAAAATAAAAAACAAACAAAAAAAACCCAACCCCAACTTGCTTGCAACTGCGTAATTGAGAAGGAAATTATTCCCATAGGTATGTCTTACCTGGGCTATAGATTTGTTGCAGGACTTTGGCAAGTCATTGAGTTGCTGATCTCTTGGTTAGCCTTTGAGTCCACTTAAGAAGAAAGCTCTGGCTCTATACTGTTATCAAATACTGCTGTTCTGTGGCTGTTTGTCTAAAAAATAATGGGTGGCAGGGAAGTTTTAAAGAGTTGGGCAATGCCTAAAGTAAGATACCTTAATTTCCTTTTAGATGTACAGCCATCCTCCTCAATTTGGCAGTTGCACCACACTTTGCTAATAGGCAAAAAAAGGCATCGCAGGGTACCACTGTTCTGATTTCACTTGTTTGATCCCTGGTACTTGCTTGCCATGTTTGTGCATTTTTCAACTACATTGGTGGAACCCTAGGCATTTCTAGGGATATTGTGGGGCATGAAATTCTGTTGAATCTAAGAAAGTAATGTTAATTTCAATAATGTGTAGAAACGTCCTGTGAAGACACTTCTGTATCTATTTCTTGCTTGAGTTTTGCTTTAGAATGACTGGTCTAATCTACCTCCTGTTTGTCACAAAAGCGGGTGGGGTGGAAAACTGCTGACAACAATTACTTGGTTTGGTACTTGTACTTACAATTACGTTAAGAGTACATTGCCAGAAGGGGTGAAACGAAAAGATTCTTTGTCGGAGACTCATACCTGTTTAATTTCAGCAGAATAAACAGGCTGTTAACCTGAACTAGTCTTTGTTTGACTAAGAGACAAAGGTTTGCTACTTCTCTTAAAGTAGCAAAAAAAACCCCTCACAGAACTGACATGTGAAGGTATATCCACTTCCATCTGCCAAACTTCTCTTCACATAGAACATGTGTAGAGATGTATTTGTTACATTCCTGGCAGTATCTGACTCCTCACTAGGACTCTCCCTGCAAACTGTATTCCCCTGCTTTCTGAAAAGTAAATTACTCTTTTGGCAAATACACCATCCATATCTTGATTAGCTTCTCACTAATAAGCATATCAAAGATGTTATAAATATTTTTGACCTGTATGCCAATTGTACAAGAAACTGTAGGAGATGTGGAATCTGGAAGGCTCCAGCTTGCAGATGTCTGTTGTCTCGCCTGACTTGTAACAGCCCAGAAATGGGGTAAGGGGAGTAGATTTGAATGTCCTGTTTAGGAGAGACTCCCCAATTCCTTTTCAATATAAACATCCTAATGTGCCTGAATACAGATCATCACTCAATGCTATAAATCATTTATTGTGCTTCAGTAGAAATCGGCTGATTTGTAATATCTGGGGGGTGGGGTCTCCCATAATGTTCGTTGTGTTTAAGAGTACAGTATTCTTTATTGTTCCTTATTGACTTTAACCAACTTTGCAAAATACAAAAGACTGAATCTTGTAGGAAGAATCAATCTGCTTGGCCAAACACCCAGTTGTTTCAGATTTCTGAATGCATGCTGGTTTTGTCTCAAAGTCATGGTTCTGCCATGAAAACCCATCCATAAATCATATTCCAAGAACAGGTCTTAACTACCTACTGTTTTCTTTACAAATACCCATTGTTAATCATCCTGACAGTTCTGACACTCATAATATTGCTGAAGTTTTGAATGCCACATGTTGCAGACAGCTGAAAGCTTCATGTAAAAAGGAAGTATGTATCCAACATGAACCCACCATACACTAAGTATATGTACAGGTTAATCAGTAGATCAGGTGTATAATATGTGCACTTTATACACACAGATTGTGCAAAGTACCTCATATAAATGTATGCATGTGAGTGACGTGTAGGTACAGTGACATACTGAATGCTTTACATGAATACCCACTCTTGCAATAGTTAAGTCATTTTAAAAGTTAAAGAAGGAAGTAGCACTACCTAGATGTTTTCACCTTTTTTGAGTGAGTGCAATATTGCAATAAGCTGCGTCTGAATCCTGCTCTTGGTTGATTTGTGGGTTTGTGTATGATGTCACTAAAGCAATTACAATATCAGGCCGTGCAATAAATATTTTCTGACATCACTTGAAATGTTTGCTGAAGGGGTGATGTGAAGTTAGTTTTATATCCAGAGTCTGAGCTCAGACCACTCTCTCTACTGAGCCTTGCCTTCAGAAACCTACTCATCTGCTTCCCTGTGACACCACGCTGCCGAGAAGCACAGTCCAACTGAGAACCAGTTCCCTGTGGAGAACATAATCCTGCCCTTGGTGAACTTTCAAAAGCAGAAGGCACAGATGGTTCAGGCTTTACATGGAGAATGGCCTCAGGTGCACATTTCACACTTACTAATGTCAATATAAAGTTTTTTTAAGTTTGACAGTTGGGGATCCAATTACAGGCAAAACTGAGGTTTCTGACGCCTGCTGGAGCCTGCAGTTCCTTTTACAGGGTCCCCCCATCCTGTCACTTCCTCACCTGGCTTTGAGTAAACATTTGTCCCTATACCTTCCTCCCTTTGAAATTCAGTGGTGGAAAGCAATGCCTGTTTCTCTGAAGCTGATCGCTTCCAAGTAAATATTTGCTTTCTAAGTTGAGGTAGAGGCAAAGAGAAAGATTCTGACAGTAGTTTGTAAGATAAATTCCCTCTTCAACTATCCAAACACTAGGGGCTTATTTGTACCTCTGCAAATAAGTTACTAAAAATAAACTGAGTTATGAAGTCTGTAACTTGGGACCTAAGTGATACTTAGAAGATTATTTATTTGAATTGATTCGATGACATAGCTCTGGCCACGACTTTTTTGTCAGCACATTCAGATTACTCTGAATTCTCTCATCCTTTATTAAAGGACAATTTGCCAATAATCTTTGCCTGTTTGCTGTTCTGGGATTGTGTAGATTTTTTTTTTCTTGTTCTTTATTGCAGAGCCCCCCGTATAAATTGCTACTAGCATCACAAATTCAACCATATTTTAATTTTCCCACTATTATTTAACTATCTTTCAAATTAATTCTATCGCTTGATATAAATTATTGACTTAACGGACTCACTCCTGTTTTCTGTGACAGGTTCAGCAGTAAACAGGCTATTAACAATTCATAATGAGTAGCTCCTGTTTGTTTTTCCTGTGTGCTAATTTTGTTCTCTCTTCCTGACATCCTTAGTGTGCCTTGTCCCCTGTCTGCAGACTGGAGGAGTGTGTGATGCCAGGTGACTGTTGTGCATGGTGCTATCTACCAGGAAAAGCATTCAGATTTGGCAGAATGCATTTTGATTTTCTGGATGAACAATTCACTTGTGTGAGTGAGGACAACGAGGGAGGAAAAACTCTTCTTTCTGTTCTATCTTAATACCGCTACGGGAAGAGCATAAATACAGTCACTGTTCCTGAGGTCAGTTTCAGGATTTCTTTTTACCTTTATGTGTCTGGAAGGTGTCAGGGATGTTCAGATCATCTGCTTTCTCTATTTTAACATAGCCAGCATTCTTTCATGTACTTAATGCTGCTGCTGAGTCCCAGTAGCTTGTGTTTGACTTGATGTTTCCCAGGGAAGGTATCTGATGTAAATTAAAAGCATCGAGAGATGGTGAATTCCCCAGTGGCTTTAGTAGTTTATTTCCATTTTTAATAGCACCTGACATGGAAAAACTAATTTATGTGTACAAATCAAGCTTTAGTCTTTTCCCACTTGTAGCATCTGAAGTTGAGAATAACTCCATTTCAGTAAAGCTTATACTGCTGTAAAATGTGCATGGAAAAGAGCAAATGTTCTTTCTGTGCTCTTGTCTCTACCTTGTGATGGTGGATCAGGAGACTTAGCTGATAGTTTCCCAACTGACATTGATACTGTCTGTGAGTTTGTAAATGCAATCAAGTCCATCAGCTTCTTCACTTCTGTATCTCTATCTGAATTATAATGCTGACCTGCCCCGTATCCTGCTATAAAACTCAGTCTATGTAAAGCTCTCTAGGCTGGATTAAAATCTCAGTGTAACAAGTGTGAGGTTTTGAGCTTTTGCTAGAGTTAGATTTTTTTTTTTTTCAGTTGATAGATAAAGCGGATGCAAAAGTCTTTAGAAAAAGCTCACGTATCCCATTGGCTCAAGACAGTATGGCCCGTTGCATATATGTATCTGGTCCCCCACTCTTTCCTTGAGGGAGAAAGGAGCCATACGCTCACACAGATTGCTGCCCCAACAGCTAAATGCTTCGTCTTGAGTCTGCTGTAGTCAGCTCAAATAGCATCCACCATGGTCAAACTTGTACCACCCCGGTTTATGGACTAGCTGCTCCACAGCCATGCTCTGAGCCTTCCTCTGTCATAACATAATGACGTTTAGTTCAAAATTGAAAGTGGTTTCAAGCAAGTGTACTTCACAATTAGGATAGGCTGGCTGCACACAAGCTGGCAGCTACTGTGGCTCCATTTTCAGCTTCCAACGCAAGAGTGAACCTCAGGCATGACTCTGAAAAGAGTTTTTCCTGCTAGTTTCTGTTTAATACTAATGAGAGTTACAAGTAAACATAGGCTTATAAAGTGTGTTGTATTCAGCTCTGCACCTTTTAAGTGCTCCTGTCTTTTGGGGAGAATAACGTAGTTGGTGAGGAGTGTGCGTCAGTGCTAAGCACAGGTTAGGAAAAGAAGCAAGACACTATTACGCTAAACTGGAGCTCCCGAGGCAGTTCTGTTTGCTGGCACCCATGAGTTGTGCTGGGTAGAAAGTTCTCAGATTCTGTGGTGAAAAGGCCATTTGAGCATGTAAGTAGACAAGATTGACACGTCCCTGAATTCAGACAGTGAAATGTAAGTTGAGAAACACTTCCATGGCAAAGGCTTTTTGCGGCTTTACTCTCTTTTTAAAGTTTACCAGCTGGAATTTTACACCTCCAGTGATATACCAGCAGAAACATGCCACTTGGATATCTGGCCGATAGATGGATCCTGTCTGTTAATTAAGTTTCTACATGGTATTAGTCAAGCTTCCATTCGCAAGCCATTTGCATGGTCTAGAAACTAAGACTTTCAAGTACAACCTAGTAATCGCAGGCTCTAATTTCGTTTCTCTTTGATTTGCTCTGTAGCCTTGGAAACATTAATTCATCTGCGGGGAGTGGGAGGGTGGCGCAGCAGAAGGGATGGAAAAGGTGGGTTCATGGCTAAGAAAATGGGCCAGAATGCAAGAAACCTGGATTTAATTTTTTTAGCTGCTCTTTTCTGTGTGGCTGTAATCTTGACACTTGTGACTGGGAAATATACAGATGTTATTGTTTTAAAAGTCCTGGTAACACTTGGAGAGACGTCTGTAAGCTACTACTGCCAAAGGTGACTGGCTTCCAGGATCCATCAGATTTTTTAGTTTAGAAAAGTCTTTGTGGTAGCTGAGAATCTGATGCAAATGAACAGTTAAAGCAGCTGATGAGAAGGAGATATTGCAATGTATAAGCACAGGAAATATGAGCTTCATAGAGATGAAAACTTTCAATTTTAAGGACATATATAATGAATGCAGTGAAGAGGAACAGCAACATGGCACTGCATAAAATAACTGGAATGTCGTGTAAATTGATCTGAAAATTACTGGTAATTGTACTATTCGATGACAGAATGATTCACGCTAATTCAAGAAAAAATTTCCTTTTGCTGTTAACAGACTTATTGCCCAAGCACAGGGGAAGAGGAGGTGACTGGCTGTGACAGTCCTGTAAATGCACCAGTTCTCTCTCTGCTGTAACTCATTTCTTTGTGCTTGTGAAATGGATGATCATGAGACTGGGTAGATAAACCATGAGGAGAAAATACACCTTCCTGGGGGGAGCGGGGGGGAATATCTGTGAAATGCATGGAACATGGTCTTAAAGCAGGATTTTGTTCTAAATGAGCTTTCAGGAAACATCTATTGTGTCTGACAATTAGTGGATACTTTCATAAAGGATTTAATTCCCACTACTGAGAAGGACAAGAGCTGCTCAGGGTTAAGTAGAAATATTTGGGGTGGAAAAAAACCCACATCTCAAATAATGAAAACTTCGCTGTCTATCTCAGTAAAAGTGAAAGGAAGATTGATTTGAAAACCGCTGAGTAACTTTTGTTATTTTTGTGTAGGAAAAATTGGCGGTAATTTTACCATGAAGTAAAATTTCACCATGCAGGTTTTCAATTTTCCTTCACAGAATACTGAGAAGAAATGAATGTGTTCCACAGAAGACTTTCTTCTAGGAAAAATCACTTTAATTGGAAGACACTGAATGAAAACCGATCATGATCACTGCATTCTTGTGTTTTGCTCCTCCCCCCCCAACTCCTTTGCACTTTCCTGCTCCACTTACTTTTTGTTGCCACTTTCTCATTGTTTGCCAATTTCTCATTGCTCGACTTCTCTCAGCCCAGTCTGGGAAGTAAACAGAACATTCTTGTCTCTGCCAGAGCTGGTTAGCTTAAGGAATGAGACAAAATTGTAAACGATGAAGGCTCTTGATTATCTCCCCATGCTATGCTGGCAGTTCTGTGCTTCAAAAAAACCAGGGCAAACAAAACAAATAGTAAATAAACATTCTTTGCTTTTCCAGAAACTTCAAGACAAATCAAATCCGTTTTCCTTCCTAACTTACAATTTTTTGCCATACAGACAAAAGATCAAACTAATGCTATTGTTTGGATCCAGAAGCCATGCATTTTGTGTGACTTCAGATTTTTTCCTCTTCTGCTCAAATTCTGCAGCAGAAAGGCAAAAGCCCAGCTCAGCCAGGTTTCTGTATGTCAGTAAACTTGTACACCATCTATATGAATGCAAGAACTTGCAATAGAGCAGGTTCTATCCTAAAGTCTTTTGGCATATGGAAGGAAAATCTTGAAAATTAACTTGAACACCCCTCCCACACACCCCTGCTTTATCTTGAGATATATATTATTAGGGAAATTAGGAAAAAAAGTAAGGATCTTTTGCTGATTAAGAGCTTAGAAAATTCCTGTTTGCAAGAGAGTAGCTCTCCCTGCATGGCACTTATGTTAATAGTTTCCTTGTTTACTGTTTCAGACCTGATGCGAAGTGTATAGGAACTGGTGGCAGCAGTCTTTCACTCATAATTAGGTTTTGCATTTCTAATGTGTACAGGCTGTGAGGAAAGCTTTCATGCTCATCTATGCTGTGAGAGAGGTCAGCAGAATTTGCAGAAGTTCAGATGTTCCGTCAATCAGCCCCTGAAATAACTCCCAAAAAGCAGAACTGCCAGATTCTCAGTTCAGGGCTACGTTGGTCAGGTGTCAGCTAATGTAATCTGAGGGAAAACTCACCAGAGTTAAGTTCAGATGCAGTATATGGAGATCAGGTTTGTTTTCTGTTTTAATATCTTCCACAGATTTTGCATAACAGGTACATTTGCAGGCCTCCATAAATAATAATTCTTGCTAGTGCCATGCAGCCAGAAGGCTGCTGAAGTCAGGGAGAGGAGCATACAATGGGTCCTCTTTGTCTCTGACCTCATTCAAGAGATGTTTCCCCTTTGTTTCCTTTTTTAGCATTTCAGCTCTGACAGGTGCAGATTTGCCAAAAGGAATGTTAATTGCCTATTTACTGCATCCCAGCTTGTTCAATTTACTCACAGATCATTTCTATTCAGAGCCCAGCAGCAGATTCATTTTCTCTCTCTCTCTCTCTCTCTCTCTCCTGTTAATCTCTTTACTATCTGGGTAAATGCCACAGGAGCAACACTACCACCTCCTGAAAAGCCACCATCTTTGCATGTTAAACAACCCACCCAGTTCTGAATCCCAGAAAGGGCAAGGTCACATCCCTGAGAACATATAACTGCACGAAGCCAGCCAAATATGAGTGTGAGCCCTGTAGGATGAATCAACATTAAAGATCATTAGAAAACTGGGCAAATTTGAAGAAAAGGCTTTGCTGATGAGCATTTCTCTAAGCCTAAGACAGCCTCTTACTTTGCCTTCTCCTTGGGAGACAGCTTCTGAATTCTCATCTTCTATTTAAGTAGTATAGTGGTTCTTGTTAGCATTTGATTGATTTTACCATAGGCATGTGATAACTTGTTCCAGTTCATTCTTGCTGGTACAAAAAGAGGAAAAGACAACTTGAAAACAAATGTGAGTGTGTGGCAGAGTTTAAATGCCCAGGGAGGAAAGAAGTAATGCCACGGGCTGCTATGGCTATGAGGGTTCCAGCCCAAGGTCATTTAGCTATTCGTTTCCAATAGATAATCCAGCTCTTACGTATGTCTCCTGTTTCCACTTTGTGACTTTTAGTAATATCTCAAAGGGAGTTTTTTTCATTAGCTCAGCAAAGCAATGGAGCAAAGGGAGGTGAGATTGTGAGGTGCTAACCTGGGCAGAGGTGTGATAAATCTTCCAAATCATCCGCTCAAAGCATTTTCTCCACTTTGAGGAAGGGGAGTAATTATACCAGTTCATCTGCTCCACTCCACCTTCCAGAACAGTGAAGCAATTGGAAGAAGCCTCTACCTCAGTAAAAGGTTTATTTTAGTCTCTCTGGTGCTGTAGTCAAAAGAAAAATACCTGATTTCTCACCTATGGCTGCTCTTCATCTGTTCCTTGAGGAAAAGACCTCATTTGTGCATCAAGAGAGAAGCTGCAGGTATTAATGCTGGCCATGTGTCACTTTCTGATTTCCAGCCCTGGCCTGTGAGGTGACAGCATGTGCAAGGATCTTATGAACATTAAGATGGTGAATTCAAACTGTACCAAACACTCAACTGGTATAAACTGCCTGAACATGATTTTGCTGCAACATTTACTGCTTTTGCTTTGACCTACTTCATGACATTGATGGATTTCTGCTCTTGGTAACAACTACCTGGAAGAGTTAATAGGTGGGAAAAGTTCATGAAATTCATCAAAGGTACTAAAGACTTGTTTCCTTCTGTTAACCTAAAAATAACTGGTTTTTTCAAACACTAACCGAACAGGTGCAAATTACAACATCTGGCATCTTTACTGAATAGGAGCCAAAAAGGATCAAACAAGTTCTGATGGAAAAAGTAAGAGCATTTGTATAATGAGGCTAATTTTGCTCAATACTTGGAAGCCACAAAGAAAAACAAATCATAAAAGATGCTGTCTTTAAAAAAGACTCTAATCTTGTGGTTTCTTTATGTAATATACACATGTGACTTAATTTAAGAACACTCAGTTTCTTGAATAAGGAAATTTTTCTGAACTAGGGCCTTGATGTCCATTTTTAAATTCTTATTTACATATACAAAGTTGTTGTAGATCTTTGTGCTGCAGTAGCTTTGTAGAGAGAGGATCCAGAGTACTATGGATCACAGCTTGCGTTTATTTGCACTGCCTGTATTTTTCACAGATGGGGCTGTTATGTTCCAGGAATGTAGCTGAGATAGAATGTGACCGTGAATTGACTCTAGAATTAAATTGATTCTTTGCTTTCTTTTTCAGTAAGGCTCATAATATTCAGTGTGGACTAAGGACTTGTGAGTAATGGGAAGTAAAAGGGAGAGGGATTGAAAATGGAACATCTCAGTAAGAAGTGGGCAAGTCTGCTGGTAGCTCTCATCTGACATTTCCTAAGCAATGATGTCCTTTAGTTCATTAAATTATTACAAACTGGTGACAAACAATTTTTTCTGAAGATACTCTAAGAAAAGCACATATTTAGTGAACTGATTATCAGAGTATTTCCATTTAATTCCTTTCTCTCTACGTAGATTTTATTTGATAAAGTACTTTCTCAGAAGATTTACTACTTTAATTCAACCCTCCAGCCTTGTCTGCTCTTGAAATTGTGCAAGGAAAAATAAAAACTTCCTTATGGCATATAGGAATTGCAGCTGGGCGGTGTCTTCAATAATTAGGACAGAATGACTTTGCAGTCTCGCACCTGTTCATCTGTTTCAACTTGCACAAAACCAGTTCTGCTGTATTCAAAATTATAGTGTGGGGTTGTGGTCAGTGAAGGGTCTGGCGGTTATGAAGAGATTTCATCTGTCCGGAGTTCTTTGAATAGGTCAGGTTCAAGTCTACTATTCCATAAACCCAGGAATAACTGCGCTGTGAGACATCAGTGCAAAACAGACATGAGAGGAATCAGACTCACAAGGTTGATGCCTTACAGCAAGAAGATTAATCAGATTAGGCCTTGGCATTGTGTGATTGCTTTGGGCCCGGCAGGCCTCTTTATAACCTTTTCAAAAACACAACATTTCTGATCAACTTGTCAAAGTGTTGCAAAAACGTTATTAGCTCTGGATCTTTCTTGTCCCGGTCAGGAAGGTCTGCTCCCTTCTGCTCTTGCTTTTGTGCTAGGAATGCAGTTTCCACTCAGCGCTCACGATGTACGCTTTTTTCTACTGTTTTTGTATCTGTTTGTCTGGCGTGGAATAGCTCATAGAAACCCTGACACGGGCAAACTAGCAATACCTGCTTTTATCTTGTACATACAGAATCACTGTCTTCTGCAACTTCCCTCCATGCTATGGTTTGTTTTTAACCTTGTTTCTTCACACGTGGCCACCTTATGTCGGGCTGCAGGCAGTCTACCTGACAGGTAGCATCGCAGAAATAATGAGGTTAGTGTTTCAGCTGCACTTGGTCCTCGGAATATAATAGCATTAAGTTATGTTCAATAGAAGGTGAGTCGTTGTTGTAAGTGGGTTGTGAAAAGAAATGTGATTAAATGGTGGGAGAGCTCAGTATTAAATTCTCCACATGGAAACTTCATTTGGTTCCGAATGTCTAGGGCAAAACTGGATCCATAATGGGCTATGTGTTGTATTAATTTATTAATATTTTCACTTCCCCACACCATCGCCTCTTGGTTCCTCTGACTTGAAGTTTGATTTTTCTCTTATTGCGCTCTTAGATAATGTGTTTGTTGGAGGATGGGCTTTGTTTTTCTGTATGAGCAATAACTCGTCCAGTGGGGGACTCGTTGACTGGCATTGACTCTCGACTGCCACGGTTCAACAGCAGGAGAAATAATAGTGTTAAGTTTTCAAGTCATGTTTTCAGAACCACCAAGGAGTCTGATGTGTAGAATTATTTGTAGGATTGGTAGAATTAGTTGCAAAAGTATCTCTTTGTAAGGTGGGATTCTTCACGGCTGGTGTCTGCTGTAGGAAAGTTAGATATTATACGTGCAAGTTAGTGGGTTCCCTGTACAGACAATGGACAGAAATTGGCATCCCTGTGGCAGTTGTAAGACACGGGTGTCTTGTACAGCTTTCTGATCCAACAACAAAAAAAACCAACCCACCCAAAAATAGCATTTGGCCATCTACAGGGTTTTCAATACATTCTAGGACTTAATGCTCATTGATTCAAGACAAATTAATGTACTTAAAAGCTTTTGAAAATTCTGTTAGTGAGTGACTGTGTCCCTAATTGTCTAAATACAGTAAAAAAACCGTGGCTCATGAAAGCCTAAGTTGTAACATAAGCACCCAGGAGCTTAAACGTGGGAATTTCAAAAGTGTTTATGTGATTTAGGAGTTTAAACCCTGCTAAAACTCAGTAGGACGTATATTCTTAAATGCCCATCGGCTTTTGAAAATTGAACTTTGCTCATAATGCAACCACTACTCTTCAAAAAAATTTATTGTTTATCCAATCCTGAGTTATAACAGCCAGCAAATATATATTATTACCAAAAAAAAATGAAACACTTTGCTACTCATTAATTTCCCATATGTTCCTAACAGTGTTGTGTGAAATCCCCCAACACCTTTTCACCATACCATTAGAACCAGTAATGCTGAATCATTTAAATTTTTTTTCCCAAGAATGATTTATCTGTCCAGACTACGAGAA
This sequence comes from Chroicocephalus ridibundus, assembly GCF_963924245.1. NCBI lineage: Eukaryota > Metazoa > Chordata > Aves > Charadriiformes > Laridae > Chroicocephalus > Chroicocephalus ridibundus. The sequence goes on from NC_086306.1 coordinate 5,275,644, forward strand.
TATAAAAGCTATATAAATCCCTATTGTCTGAAAAAAGAATGAAGTCTGTACCTTTCAAATAACTTTATATCCTTCAACACCGGTAATAAATATCCTCCTTTTTCTATGAAGTACTCTGTTCAGTGCCTGTAGCCCTGAATTATTTGTCTCATATGTGGAGTATCTCTGGATATGCAAATTAAAAGCATGGTTTTAAGTGTTGTCTTTCCTGCTTTCTGGTGTGCTTTGTTGTCTAAATACTTTTTTATTTAGACTGGCCTTACAGTAATCAAGTATTGTAGTTTTTGAGGTGTGCTTGTTGATTCAAGCATTAAACCTCCCCCTCTTTTTCAAGAATATTGACTTATATCAGATTTTCAGCTGGTATAAATCAACGTCCAATTCCAAGGACCTACACAAAGAATTATGTATAACTTAGGACCTATTTTTAAATCTTATACAAGGCTTCAGTAGATCCATAATATGCTGAGGGCTTTGTATTTTTAATTCTAGCTGCCTGAACTTTTTATTTAAAACTTTGTCAGCAGGAAGTGGTTTTTTTCATTTACATGGAAACTCATGCAGGAAAAGGACCTTTTAAAAATAAAAAAAAAAAAAATAAACATTCATGTTAATTTTCATTTCTGTCTTGCATCCAAATAACCAGTTTTTTAGGTTAAATATCCCTTTGTTGTGGAGAATAAAAATTTTACAGTATTTTGCAGGCCAATGGAAGAAAGCCACCTTTGGGGGTGACATTGCAGTGTTTTAAACAACATAATGCTCCCACACAACAGCTGAGCACGGGGGGGAAGAGTACAATGTCAGAAATTGCATAGGGGAATTTTGCCTGGAAGGAGCTGAACTAAAATTGATCCAGGACGACAAGACATATAGCCTGATGCAAACAAGTAGCACTGTGGGATCTTTAATGACCTCGTATGATCAAGATCATACCCCAGATTTGTTGCCTGAAGCTTTATGGTCCATCAAACCATAAAATCATGCTTCGTAATTGATATAGTGCTGACTCAAAAGTAGAATTGCCACCGACAGGCTCACCCATACTGCTTCCCACAGCCTCCGGCTTTCTTGGGAGTACTGCTGATCTAATGCAATTTCTCTTGGATTGTAAGACGTGAGGGCAAAAAAAGGCAAATAGGTTTTTGTCTCTAGTCCAGAAGGTATCCCAAAAAATTTACTGTTTGGTTCATAGGGAAAGGAAAAGCTCCACCTCAAAGAATGTCAGTGTGCTTGGGGACTCTGAATCAGTAACCAAATCACAGTAATTCAGTCTGACCGCTGCTTACACACACTATTGCAATAAGCTCTTTCTTTCGTCCTGAAGCAAGGGGGAATAGAATTCTCAATCCATAAAAACTGGTAACATCTTAAGATTTGTTTTAAACATTCTTTTGTTTTATTTCTTAAAAAGTCAGAAATCCTTCAGACCTTAAAAAAAAAAAAAGACAGCCAAACACCCCAACCACCAAAAAAACCCACCCCAAAACTTTCCAAACTTTATTACTTTACTTTGGCTCGGGGACTGAGATGCAGTGCATATTTCCACGCACAATGCACAGCCAATTTTCACATCTTTCAACCTCCCCAACACTGTCTCAATTGAAGATAAAACAACAAAAGGCAGACATGGATCTTATTACCCATCTACTAGTTTGTTATTATTGCACTTGCACACACACACTGTGTCTTGCTGAACTGCCGGAGCTGCACAGCCCGCAGGAAGTGTTGCTTATTAACCCTGCAGCTAGTTTTCTCATTTTTTCCATGTTCTCGTCTTAATTCTCAAGCAAAAGCCATTATCTTTGTTTACTGAATAGTGCCTCAGCTTGTGTTCTGTTGACTTTGCGGACAATAATGAAGTAGTACATTCAACATATTAATATTTGTGATATAAATCAAAAGGCCCCAAAGGAAAGAAATTAAATGTGTGAGCGTTTATGCATAACTCCAGTATACTTGCTGCATGAAATGCTTATAGGCTGTGATAGTCCTTTAATAGTTGTTGATGTGGTTCCTGCAGAGTTGAGAAAGCAGAAGTCGAAGTGTCAAGGCGTTTAATTTTGTTGGAACACACAGGACTGGGCTGCTGGGCCAGAGAGAATATTCCTGTACAGCCTTGGTCTTTTCTTTCAGTCAGAATGGCTTTGCTAGGAGTAAAGACTTTGACTATTGCTGCGTCCTGCCTCTGTCTTCTGCTTCCTAGAGAGAGATTTCTGCAATGGAAAAGTTATGAAATAAAAGCCCATCCATTCTGGGTCTCATTCTGGACTCTGACATGGGGCGCTGTTGTATAGCTTGCATTGCCGCTCCATGCCTCTGCTCTTCTGTCTGTAAAATAACTTTAAAGTAAAAGTCTTCAACTTTGCTGCAAAACACTTTGAGCTGTATAGACTATAAATTCTTCTTCCACTTATGTTGTCCTTATTTGAAAAGATTTTAACTCTCAATCCCAGTACAAAGTCAAAATCTCCTGTCACTTTTACATGGTGGTTGTGAGCATGAGATTACTCGTGTGTTCGCACTACCAGGCTCTGAGCAGGCCTGCACTGATTTTTGTCAAACCACAGTGGGAAGAGATTTTCATCTTATCAGTGTACTCGGAACATTGCAAGGAAGTTTGGAAGGCTTTTCTGTAAATCTGAAAATCTAATTATCGCTTACCTGTACGTTATAGGGAGGAAGGCAAACTCCAGCAGCGATTCAGCAGCCGTTGGGAGCTGAAGGAGGGCATAATGCTGAAAGCTGCCCTACAGAAAGGGGTCTGCTGCACCTCCCAAATATTCTGTGTTACCTTTTGCTGCTTATGATTTGATGAACCTCTATCATTGTCACTCTCGTTGTAGGAGAGCTTGTCAAATGCTTGAAGCCAGAGCCTTGAAAGAGATCTGTGCTGCTCACTTGCGTAATACCAAACATGCTTGCACAGTAAGAAAGCCTATTAAATATTTAAGCCCTGTCCTTTCCTCAAAAGCAGAACAGCAGAGATTATTTTCCATGGAATTTAACATTAAACTCTGGCAATTTGTACAGCTGTGCATATAAATAGTTTGCACATCATCTCCAGAGGCGAAGGTCACCATGCCTCATACATTTCAATACTGTAAGTTACATAGCAACAACCTTCCCATTTCTGTTTCCTTGTTATTTATCGAAAGGGACTTAAAAATTGGGATGAAGTACCATCGGTTTTTGAGAGATGAATGAATGGAAGCTGATTGTAATATTTTTCCTTAATCGCTTAATTTTTGTCTCTTCATTGAACAAGAAAGATAATAACGGTCCATCAGCAATGGGGACTGGGTGGCATAAAGCTTTTTCAAGGAAAGAAATCAGAACAGACAACTGCCTGATTTCACTTAATGCAATTTGTTCCATGACTGATCTTCAGACCTCTGCTTCATTACCTTATACAAACTTAAACCTGTTTTCCAAGAAGGAAAAGATTCTTATTTACAATTAGAATTACCCAATTACACACCACTCATGAAAACACCATGCATATTTAGCTCCAACAGATGAAAGCAGACTTTTAAAATGCCAGAGATATATTTCTTCAAATAATAAACACTTCGGAGTTAATATCGTGAAAGGAGCCTGTACAAACAAAACACAAGTATCTTAGGATTAGTTCTCACTCCCTGTGCTTAAACAGCTCCAATGTTACTAATTTCAGTACAAATTCCCTAGGGCGGAATTTCATGTGGTGAAGGTCTGCTGAAAAATAAAGCCGGGGCGGTTGGTTACCTCACAGGGATTGAGGAGATCTGGTCCTTTGCCACTGAGCAGGGATGGAGCTAGGGAAGACCAGATCCTCTCTGCCACTGCTGCAGGCTGCATCCTTCTTATGCTCCAAACACAATTAGGCTCGGAAGTGTTACAGAACAATGACTGTGTCCTCTCCACTTGCTTCTACAATCTACTTTGGCTGTATTTCAAGCAGAAGTTATATATTGAGCAGTACTTTTTTCCATATTGTTAAACTTCTCTTGCATTCATTTTACATGGAGCTAATATTTGCTTATTTCAATCTTAAGCATTTTATGTACTTATTTATCATTTGGGTAGAAGTATGCTAATTGACTCACTGGTAATTCAAATGCCTCCTGCTGTGGATGCATCAGAGGGAATTGGCTGTTTTTGCTGGCTCTCCAACTTGTTAATTGAGAAGCTATTCAATTATAGGTAATATACTTTTATTGCTAATAAAATATTCTGGTATCAACAACATCCCCAATTCTGAAATTAAATTTGAGAATTATAAGAAACTTGAAACTGCTTGGCAAAAAGGCTTCAAAAATTAGCCTTACATATATATACTCGCATCAACACCAGCTTCAGAGAACTGAAAAGTAAATCAATAAAATTCTTATCAGAGTTACCTTACTATTTATTTACTCTCACTTGTGGTTGTTTCAACAGGGAAATTTGTGGGAAGGTGAACTTGCTGCAGATATATCAAGCTAAAAAAGTTGTTCTTAATGCAGATTATCAAACAGGATATCTAAAACATAGGTAATAGTGCTCTTTATTATCTAATTTGCCAAGATTAGATGATTTTTTTTATACATCAGTTCACAAGCTCATCTTGAGCTCTGGTATTAGCTTGCTTAAGTTATTGAAGAACATTTCTGGTAAATAAATACCAGTTCTCTTGTTATTAATTTGCAAAAGAACAGTACCTGCAAAAGCCCGAGTGGAGTCATGGCGCTGTACGTAAAGGTGATAATGCAGCCCTCCCTCACTGAAGAGAAACAGCAGTGACGAAAGGTGGCAGGAAATAACAATATAGGAATCGTTATTCCCAGTTCATGTGGGGAATGAAAAATCTGTGGCAGAATTAAAATTTGATCTGATGAGCACTGTGCCTTAAACATGAGGTTGGTTTCCATCCTCACTCGTTTCTTGTTTTCCAAGTTTTTCATATTGTTTTTCTTTATTGCACTGCTAATGTCTGAGTGGTTTTTTTTTTTTGTCACCTACCTTATTAGAGCCAAATCCAGAGCCTGTGAACTTTATTCTCAATTAAATTGATGTAAATCAGGAGTATTGATGTTTAAGTCAATGGCGTTACACTGGTGTGATTTTCCCTGTGCAGACATTGTGAGCTGCTGTGGTTACCCAAAGAGGTCTGCAGGAATTTCCAGGGTTTATGTCAAAAAAAGGCTGGAGTAAATTTATGTTGTTGCTGGGCACCAAATCCTCAGCCAGCACAAATCAGTGCATCTTCACTGAATTTGGGCTGGTCTTGCTGATAGTGACCAGCTGGGGGACAAGGACTATTGTCTCCATTGCAGCTGGCAGAACATTAAAAAAATCCAAACCAACTCATGTATCACATTCAGTTATTTTGTAGTTTACTTCATAAACTCTATTGTTTCACGATTTGCATGAGTAGACATGCTTGCATGTTTGTTGTATTCAAGTTTGTGTCGTGCCTGGGCATTTGCCTTAGAAGTACGTGCATATCTGGCTACATAAAAAGTAATTTCTGGCTCCTAGAAGAGCTGAATCCATAGGCTACCATTTTCTTTTCTCATTACAGGCTTTGGCACAGAGAACGCATCTAAATTTTAATGCCCAAAAGTATTCCCTGAAGTATTTTAGGGTGCCTTACTATTCTGACCTTTCATCATTTCATATTTTGATTTGGATGGCGGTTCTACCCTGCTCTGTCTCTCGCTGGAGCTGTAAAACAGTGAAATGAGTAAAATAACTATAGCAAGTTGCAATACAGAATACTGAAAAGGTCATTGTGGCCCCATCTCCTGTGCTGTAGCTCCTGGAGTATACAACCCCTGAAGTATTCGATAGTGCATTTTATTTTACTTTTTGTGATAAGGCACCTTGACAAAAAGGAAGAAATAGCACCTGTGTTGCTCTGTGTCATGGTTTAGCTGAACACAAAGTCAAGGATGAGAAATGGTAAAACCATTCTTAACACATTTTACTTGGGGTTTGACACTTCCAAGATGTTAAAACTAGTAAGATGTCTCATGTTAACTTCCAATGTCACTTCAGTGGTAGAAACAAGAGAACTGGACTGTGTTCTTCAGAAGCCTAAGTGGATAACTGTCTTACAGACAATAAAATGCAGCCCTAAGTGACATATTTAAAGAGCAACAGTAGTTTGTTTTCCCCTCCTGGAATCTTATGAGTGAGTTTTTAATTTTCAGCTAACCTTTGCAGTTCACCTTTAAATTGAATTTTCTCTTGAGTGTATCTAGTGAAAGAACCTCAGCAGCTTCCCGTGGGAGAGTATTCCATGAACTTAATGAACTCATCTTCTAGAGATCTTCCCATCTTCAGTGTTTAGCGTGAAGCTTTTCCTCTGTTGCAACTTGTACATTACATTCATACAAATCTTACTAATTGTTCCTTATTTACAAATATTCAGTAGGATTTAAGCATGCAACGTAAACTAGTCAGGGGTACAGTTAAATCTAGGCTTGTAATTACTTAAATCTTTTGTGAAGATGAGATTTAGGAGTTTTGGAAGCTGTATTGCATGTCTTCTGCGGGCTTTGCTAAATCAGGTGAGGGTTCCTCAAACAGGTAAGCACGTTGACATATCTTTTCAGGACCTCAGAAACGTAATTTGCTTCACCTAAATCTGACCAGATTTGCTTCACCTAAATCTGACCCAGAATCTTTCTGGGGAAAAATGAAGCAATTGTCAGTGTACACCACCAGATTCTGACTCTGAATTAGCCTCCTTGGAAATTATTCAAATGGTGAGAGGGAAGAAATCAGAATCAATCCACAGAGTCTACTGTGCCCTGCTTCTTTCATCCCTCCCAAACCGGGTTTTTACTCCTATTCCGGTGCCTCCACAAAATGGCTTCATGAGTACAGGATTCGGAACTGAGTGACAAATCAATACAGAGTTTAATTCCTGCTTGCTTATTTCCGTTTCCACCTAAGCAAGTTCGTGCTTTGTTGGTTGATTTCAAATGCCAGTATATTTATCTATTTGTGTCTCTTCATTTTTCCCCCAAAGGCAAAAGACGTTCACAGCAACAACAAAAGGGAAGAGAAGTATGAAAAGATTAGTTTGATCAAAGGAATATCATGTCACACCAGAAGATTGATTTTTCCTTTCCTCCCGGACTGCCATGCTCCTTCTCTCTCTGCTGGCCGCAAGGCTGTTGCAGAGTTCGCTCCTTGAGTCTCACCATGCCTTGCATGTATGTCTTTTGATTATGACTTGTCTCCTTTTAATATCACACAAACAAGGCTCTGTCATGTCCCAAGTGCTGTCTGACCTGTTTGTTCTGTGCTGGAAAGACAGTTGTTCGGTTATCATGCTTCCCTTGCAGGTAGGAGTCTCGGGACAGGACATTCAGTCCACCTCTCTGCTGTCCTGTCTCGTTAAGAAATAGACACTAGAAAGAAAAAATTTCACATTTAAAGACAAACCAGTGCGTGGCTGGTTGTCTGTCTTGTTTACACGACCACTGAATCTTAACGTATGATTAGCTCCCCCTGTGCCAGAGTGCAGGCTGGAGTTTTGATGGACAGAGAGAAACATAAAGCAATAATATTTTAACACTTGGTATCAAATCACCTTTTGTTTAATGGGGATAAGGAAACAATCCAGTTTTAATAATGCCAGATCACTCTGCCTAAATGAAGTGGGAACAGGAGATGAGAGGCTGGTAAACAGTGTTGCCTGTCAGCAGGAAAATAGGTTTTAATCCTATAAATCACAAAAGGAAATTGCTAAGGCTATATCTCGTACAATTAAGCCAATTTAAGCCTGACTATTAGGGGGAAAAGATTACTCGTAAACTGTGGTATTTCAGTATGGAGTTTTGTGATAGCGTTAGATTCACGCACACAGGGTCAGTCTTCAGAGGCCTGTCTTTCAATAACCTTGTATCCAGGGCTGCTGGGAGCAACCCTAGTTCCATCATGGTTCAATGCTTTCTTTACATAAGGGATATTTGGCTCCAAAATTCATGTAGAGTAATACCTGCCACATATAATATCAGGATCTGAGCTATTAGAGTTCATCTGTCTTTTATTACCACGCAGAAAGAATACATTTCTGGGATGCAAAAATGAGGTGAGGTGTACCTCACAAGCCAGGTACAGAAGCATCATCCGACTTATTTCCCTTTCTTCATGAATGATTAAAGGTTACATCTCCTGCTTTCCGGCTGCTCCTAGGGCAGTTCCAGAAGGTTGGCATCTTACACTTTGACTCTGGATTTCAGGCTGAAATTTGGTGGTATCAGGTACTTTGGTGTGTACTGGAACATTGTCCCTTTTGAACTGGAGTGAGGTATAGTTCTTTGCTCTCTAGCATTTTGAAGGACTCTTCGGTTTGATATATTTTAAATCTGTTATAAAATATTCTTGTTTTCATTTTAGAATAGAGGATCACTTTTGACTTCCCTCTGCCCCCCCTGTAAATATTATTTTATATGAGGCAACTAGGTAATCGCAGATATTAGAGATAAAACAAACACCAGTCATCTTTTGTCTAGACAGTCCTGCAGATTTCTTGTTCTGAATAAATTCAAAGATCACAAGCCCATAAGGTTACACTTTCATTTATTCTGACTTTGTGTGAAACGCAAACCAGAGAGTCTCATCTCAGATCCCTGTCTCTTATTCAGCAGCTTCTGGTAGGATTTGAATGGGTGTTTTAAGGATACATGAACTTGATCTAAAAATCTCAAAATCATGCAATTTACCACTTCTTCCTATAATCTGTTCCACTGATTACTTAGTCTCAGTGTTAAACAGTTGAATTTGGTTTTTATTTTAATTGCAGTGACTTATGTTCGTGGGGTTTTTTTGCATACCTCTTGTGCTGTAAAGATCTTCAGCAAGTTACGTTGATTGGCAGGCTATTACAACATTCTGCAGTGTATAGTGAATATAAGCTGATCAAATTCGGCTCAACTTCCAGAGCCAGCTTTCCCAGGCTGCTTATAAATAGTCCACAAGCGGAAAGCAACTTGGACAGGGCAGTTCTTTGTAGATTGGTATCGCCTTATGGATATGCACCAGTGAAGCACCAGCAATCATCTCATGAGTTTAACAAGGCAAAACGTGTAGTTCACCACACATCTTGTACAGAAACTAGTCTTACATTGGCTATTGGTTTGAAAGGTTGGCAAGCGAAGTGTTAAAGTTGCTATTGCAGAGGCTTCTTGCCTGTCAGCCGTGTTCGAGACAAAAGGCATGGTTAATTGAACAGCTAGAAAGGATCTGCTTGTAGAACAGGGTGAGTAATTGAAAGCCAACGGGCTGGCTATTGACCAGCAGGTGCTTGAAGCCATAGAGATGAGCGGCTGCAGCAGAGGCCGTGAGATGCTGGGGAGGCTGGCAGAGTGGGCTTGTAGAGTCTCTTCTGGTTTGCCCAACTCTGGTGCTAGAGAGTATGGGAAGAAGGGCTGCAGGTCCTTCTAGAGTATGTTGCTGCGATTATTGAAGCAGGGCTGGCCAATGTGTTACTAGAAGACCTTTATTTCTCTTTTTTTTTCATCTGTTTTCTCCTGTTCCAGTCAGCTGCCATAACCAGGAACTGGATTTTCGTCATCCCTGAGTAGTCTTTCACTGAGAAAGCCTTGCTAAGAAAAAAAAAAGTTGCAGCTATTTGTGAGCTGCCTTTGCAATATGCTCCACAGCTTGAACACCTCAAGTATAACAGATGAATTTTCAATCTTTAACAGCAAACATTCTATATAGCAATATGGCTTGCATTATCAAAGTGGTAATGCAGTACAGGTGGGCATTTCTTTTTTGTTTAGGCTGCTGGATAATAAACAGGCATTCTTATTAAAAAAAAAAGAGTAAAGAGGAAGAATAAATTGTATAGGTGATTTTAACAGATTGATTTTATCAGCCCTCCACTGGAGCTTTGATAGCTCTCTGAGTGGCTGCACTATAGGGAACATTGCAAAGAGATTGAGTAGCAACACTTTGGTTTCCTAGAGGAAGCAAACGAAAGCGCTGAATGACCTGATATAAAAAAACCCCAATAGATACAAACATGAAAACGTTTGTTAAATTGTTGTTGCAAAGATTAGAAAAGTTTAAAGAATAAGTATTTTAAATTGCAATCTTTTTGTTGTTTTGTCATGATAAGCTCTGAGAAGTAAAATGAAATAGCAGATGCAGACCCTTTTGTGATGCAGATGGTGTAATCCAGAACTAAATATGAATAAACAGCACTTGTTAAAAGAGCCTTTTGCTGCTTCACTGCAGTCTATTCTGAAAAAATAATACAACATGTAACAATATTTCATACACTCCTATGAAACTTTTAAAGCATTTTACAGTGTAGGAGAAGCATTATTATCTGTGTAGTGATGATGAGGGAGCTCAAAAACAGATCCTGAAACTGCCTGATACCGTCTAGTTCACCTATTAAGAGCAAGTGCAGTGTTAGTATCTCTTGCTTGTGAAAGCGCATTAGACCGCTCCAAAGATGTCAACCTCCATGATAAAATGGGGAAGAATCAGATAAAAACCTTGGTCAATTTTCCCTGGTAATCAATACAGGATTCACAGAATATTTCATTGTGATCCCAGTCGTTATTCTTGTGTGACTTCTGTGCTTATTTCTTGCTTCAGTCCACAAAGATGATGAATCCAGTTAAGGAGTGCCCTAAACTGATTCTGTTTAAGCATTATAAAGCTTAGTGCAGATCTCTTCTGTATCATCTGTTTCATTACTGAGAGAGATTTTTCTTTCACAAGTCTATACACTCCATCAGAGTTTTTTTTCTAAAATGTTTTAAGTTAAATTGATATAATTTTTTTATCATAACTGCAAGGCTGAGATCCAAGTAATAGGAATTTAGAAGTAAAACTATGTATCCTGGGCTACATGAGCACTATCTGACACTGCTGTTTTGCAGGCAAGCAGTTCCTGTATGAATGCTGGATTTTTTAGAAGTCCTCAATTATGGCTGTCTAGTATCGTTTAGTGTTGTTAGGTTTCTAATTCACTTCAAAATAAATCCCATCATTGGGTAAAGAAATTCATGAAGGTGGATGTACCCTGTCAGGGTCTTTATTCTGATGGAGATTAGTGACTCCACGCTGAATCTCATGTTCTGGCTGATTCAGAGCCTATTCAGAGACAATTCAGATAAGCGTCATCCCAAGTGATTCTGAGAGGAAGAACTCAAAACACTAATACTGGTTCACGTGCCATCTGGCCTAGAGCAAAATCATCTGTCCTCTTTTCCTTTTGACTGTCTGCCTCTTACGGTGGCCATAAAGCTAAAAAACTTCCAGGAAAATTTTAGCTGAAACAATCACCTACGTGCAATGTTTCAGGTTTTGAGAAGATTTATTTCACTGGAAATGTTTTGGTTTCCAGAACATTTGGGGCTCCCAGAACTGCAGGGTTTAGAGCCCCCCAGTGTCAGGATCTGTACATCCATGCAGCTGAGGGACAGTCCATGTTTCAAAGGACTAAGTAGTCTTAAGTAGACCCCAGGGGAAAACAAATCCAGGTAGAAAGCATAATGCCTGATAATAATATGTCTTTACGCTTAGATCATAAATGAATTGTCAGAATTAACATATTTTTCCAAGGTTTCAGAAGGTTATAAGTACTGTGGTACCCATCCACCTGATTTGTATCAAGGTATGGATTGCAATATTAGGAACTTGGAAGCGACATTTCAGGTTACAAATTTGAAGTGAGGAACAAGTCAACAGTCCCCTGTGGGGTATTTATTGTTAGGCTGGCTGAACGATTAGCTTCCCTTTAGAAGGCAGCCTACCAAAGCCTGTATTATTTGTTTATCACTATGAAGAGCAGCATTCATCAGCATCATTGAAATTAATATTGGTCTTAAATCTTGTTTTTCTTTACTTTTTTAAGTTAGCATAAAATTATTGAAAATTACATTTTTAAGATACACTTTTTTACAGATAAAGCTCTTCTACATCCAATTATAAATAATAACGATTATTCCATGGAGTCCTTGATAACAGCTCCTGTTAGGCCTGAAGAGCAGTCAAGCAAAAAGTACATTGTAATAAGGTCACAAATGCTGTAAATTACTGGATTCTCATCCTTGCATACATCTCGCAGTGGGCCAAGAGGGTTTCACTTCATTAAATGTGAGAAGTCACAACTCATACTAAATCACGCCACAGCATCTGAATCATTAAATAGAGAACATAAGAAATTGCACCACATGGAGATGTGCTTCTCCTTTCTTCTTAACCTCTTATTTGCTGTCAGCACATTTTCCTCTGACTTGTGTGTGGATTTCAAAGCAACAGCCTGAAGTTACTGGACTATGGGGAAACATCTCTTGCCTGGCCAGAGCGGACTTTGGATAATAAGCTGGAAAAAGAAGCCGCCCAAGCAGTCTTTGACAGGGCGGAGAGCTCAACAGCCTGTAAGGCTGGACAAGACTGGGCTGACCATGGGCAGAAATAGAAACAGGCCGAAAGGGCTGAGCTTATCACCAAAGTTGTGTTTCTTCCTAGTCTAGCTGCATGAGAACTATCAGTTTATGGTTTCCATCAGTGTTGCCTTTGTTACAAGAAATTGTTCTGTAGATAACTATTACTCGGAATACACGTTCCTTTGCTAGCAAACCACCCACCAACTTGTATTTTGGATCCTTTTTATGTTCTGTGTGTCTCGGTGTGACCATCGTGTTCCATCATCTTAACCCTGCACTTCAGCTTTACGTGTATGATGGCCCAGAACTACTGCTCAGGATCATAAGTCCCTACTGTGCCACGATCTCAGAGCACTGAGCAGATCTTGAGAGCAACAGCCCATAAATATTAGCTGAAGGAGGTCTATTAGACCGTTGCCAAGGTTCACTGTCCTCGGGCAGCAAAATATTTTTCTCTGCCCTGATCCTCTTTAAAAGCTTTGTTCAGTGCTGGTTCTGTTTCATGGCCTCTTCTCCAAGCATCGTCTTCTGGCTCTGGCTCGATATGGTTCGCTTCATGATCTTATCCTATCTAGTGCTTTTTCTCCCCAGTGCGTTCTGTGTTTCTTACAAAGAGAACTACTATCAGCAGTTCATCTGTTTTCCATCCAGTTCTGCCCTGGATAGTTAATTCTGGATCGTTGGAGGGTTGATTGTTTAACTCTCTTGTATAGAAGAAGAAAGTAAATATGACAAAGAAGTGCCCTGCTGTTTATTACCTTAGCAGATCATCAGATCCTCAGCCTTAAATGCCCTTAATTTTGCTTGTGAGGTGGTTGGGTTTTTCATTTTGACTCCAATTAATACCTCCCCTTTTTAGTTGTTGCTGGTGTATTTTTGTTCCTGTCTCTGCATTTCACGTCAAGCTTATATTAGCCTAGCTTACTGAACAGAGCCTCACCCAGCATTAACAGCCGAAGGAAACTGGTCTCTGGAGCATTTGTGTGTTGGCAGCAGTTGGGGAGGCAGCGCTTGAGCTGGTGAGAAGCAGAGAGTTCAATTCCTATGAATGGCCCCAAATCTACTCTTGGCCACAGGCAAATGACCTCACTTCTCGGTTCCTTTTATCCATTGTCTATTTGCATTTGCAGCTTTTGGGGTAGGGAAAAACTCTTATTACACATTCATACAGCTCTTACCCACGATAAAAACCTCAGCAAACTCCAGGATCCCATGTGCTGCCAGAGAATCAACAGCAACTGCTGGAATCTCCAGGTGCCAAACCTCTTGAGAACCCATTATCTTGCATGAGGTTTGTGAGGGCCCAGCAGAGGGGAGGTGCAAGCCCTGGGCCCTTCTCTCACTGCCGTTGAGAGACGATTCGACTTGGACGATGGGCCCTAAACTGGGCGCCGAATGCTGGGATTTAGGAGCCAGAAGCAATGCTGCTCTTTGGCAGGAGAGCCTTTCCTTTCCATCATATTTGGGAAACTGGGTCTGTTGCAGCCTTCGAAATTAAATTAAAGCCTCTTGCCTGCTGCTGCATTCAACAACTTCTGAATATTTATAGATGATTCTGTAAGACTTCCAGAGGCCTCCACTGAAGGGCAGGCACAGCATAAATGCATCTGACTGCTGGTACGCAGCTGACAGTGCTGTGGCGCTGACCTTTGAGTCACACCTTGCTACCTTTTTCTTAGAGCTTGATTAAAATTAGCTGGTTTTGTATACTTGTCCAATGAAGGCTGCAACTCTTTGTGAATGAGTGAAGCGAAAAATCAGGTTTAAAATTTTTTTATTGACCATTGCAATAGCCATAAGCATTCTGTGTAATCACTGTGGTTATTTCTATTATGGTGGTACGTGAGAAGCAACTCTAGCAGTGGGGAGGGTGTGCCCTCAGTGAGGGCATCCCAGTCATTAAAACACTGGAAAATAGTTGATGGAAAGGCCTGCCTTCTCTAAGAAAGGGAAACTGAGGCACAGCATGTAACTGGCTTATACTGTAGTTTGACTTTGGGACAAACCCCGTCCCATGCTTCTGTGAATCTTTATCATATCCTAGGTATGGATTAGGAGACTGGACAGTCAGATTTAATATCTTAATAATATAACAGGTCCACGGATTTTTAAAAGCCAGAAGTACCTTCTAACTAAATCTACAGGACTTCCCTAAATGAGTTCCTGCTTTATATATAGCATCTGTGCTCAAAATTTCCAAGTAGTACTGGCCTAATCTGCCAGAGATTAAATGTCTGCATGTAAAAAAAAAAGGGGGGGAGGGAATTTATTTTTTCATTTGAATTTCTCTTAACTTCACCATTCAGGTTTTACTGCTTCTTTTTCAACTGCTATTGTATTTCTGTGCTCCACGTTGGTATTTCAAGAGTGTTATCAAGTCATCCCTTAACTGCTTTGTAAGAAGCTAAACCTTCTCTTTGATGAGCTAAAACTTTAGAGGAAATATAAGAGCATATTTTGGTGAATAGATTCTATAAGTTATTTATTGTTGTTTTAATAATCAGAGTTATTTTGATCAGTTATTTTGAATTCTATTCCCATTCAGAAGAAAATGCAAAGAAGATGAGAGAAAAACATGCCATATTAGAAATCCAGACTTTGATTTTTGCTCATAAATCATGTGTGGTTGGAACAGAGAAAACGGAGAGAAAGCTGGGTAATAGGATTCATCAAGTTTTGCTGACTTTAATAATAAAAGCTGCCACCCCAAAGAAATAAAATACATTCAGTGTGTAAAGGGAATAAAAATATGAACTCATCTTGGCTAATGGCTCTGAGAAGTAATATAAAGATATGCATAGATTATTTTGAATCTTAAAAAAAAAAAAGAGATGCATCCAATTTGCATAAAATGTTAATAGTAATCTTAGGGGCAAGAGATTTACTTTGAAACATAGGAATCATTATAGGGAATTGTTAAAGCGGAGTCTTTGTCCTTGAATGTTTTCTTTGGAGTTCCATTAAACATGCATGATGATACCTTCGCACTTTAGTTCTGCTGAGTTTAGCTTTTGTGTACATCATCAAAACCCACCAAAGCTGCCTTTTTGGGTGGAATTCTATTCCATCAAGGTAGAAAAAAAAATAGGTGTGTGGGTAGAAAGAGGTGTGGAGAAGTACATAGAACACCAAGACTAAACCATTTTCCAGAGATCTCACCAGGAGTCTGTGGCATATTCCAGTAGAGTGTCATAAACATGGAACCATCTTCTTCCTTTTTAATTTCTCTTCTTTACCTGCAAGGGAAGTAGTTTTGTCCTGAATAGGTTCCCTCTCTCCTGAGCAGCCCACCAGCTGCCCTAACAATGCTCTTGGAAGAATCTGTCTCTGGGGAAAGCAAAGCTGGTATTTAACCCCATTCTTACCCGAGATTAAGAACTGAGATTGCACCCAATTCCTGGCTGAGTGCCCTCTGATTTCCTCAGACACAGCTATTTCACATGCAAAATTAGAGACACACGCTGCAAGATATCAATATGCAATTCAGATTTGCTCTGCAAGGCAGGGTATTTATTCCCATCCATCCTAAAGATTCATTCGTGACACCTTTTTAAAGTTACTGTTACATTTGGCTTGCCATCTTTCTGCTTTCTCCACCAAAGGGCGTTGGTGAACTGGAGGCTTATTTGTTAATTACCCCTTTTCTTGGCTTGCCATGTAGGTCTTGTTGTTATTATTAATGCTTTTACAATCATTTACTGGAGAAGTTTCCTCCCTCCTCCTCTTGCAAACACAAACACATTTTTATCAACACAGCTAACATGATTGCAGTTCTGCTGTTATGTTTTATTTATTTCCATATAGGTTTGATTCTATTGCAGTTTCTCATTTTTGCCTGATGTATTATTCATGATTTATACAATATTGGAGCTTGTGTAGGACACCCTCATTTTATTAGCTGTGCTATAATTTTCTGGGATATATAAAAATAAAACACGGCAGGCTCTTTTTTTCTCCTTCCACATTTTCTTTTGTGCTGTTTCCAGGAAAACAATAGCAATAATACTTGATTAAAACAATTACCTGTTTTACTTTTAATACCTTAGCAGCTGAAATGGTATTGAAATGAAGGACCGTTTTACTTACTGATATATACTTAGGAATGCGATAGCTATTACTATCAACACTAGTTCTAGAAATGCATAGACATCCTTGCCAAGGCTGGAATCATACCGTATCTGGTTTGGTATGTACATGGTGCCCTTTTGGCTCAATCTAACACGTCGAACTACAGCACTTCAATTATATCAGTTGCATAGGTATGGAAAAAAAACATTTAAGGGCTTAAATTTTCACAAGTGCTTTAAGACCAAATTCTGCAATATAGGTACAGAAAGTGAAGTAGCTTTAAGTTACTCCAGGCTTGTTTGGAATTTCTTTTCTCATTTGATTTGTTCACACATGTGGGAATCTGAAGTTGAGAGGCGAAGTGAGCCAATAGGTTCATTTGTAACTGCGGACAGTGGTCTCTCCAGTCTACAGTTAAACCAAGCTGCCTTTGAGCTCTCACAAGTTAAAATTATAAATTACACAACAAATAGTAGGACTAGATAGCCCAGAGAAAGGGATATGATAATACACTTGATTTGTTTTCTTAAGGAGTCATTTCAGTTCATCAACTGAGAAGCTGCTGTCAGTGATTCTGGGAGATGCTGCAGTACAGGTGAAACGCTGTCATCCTAAATCATAATACTCCATAATCCATGAACTGACAACCCAGCTGACATCGCAGGATTAGGAGGAAAGGGTTGGATGCTAATTTGCCTGAACAGATGTGGCAGGAGTCTGAAATTCTATCCCACATTGTACATATATTTACTATATTTAATATGGAACTATATAATTTGTGACACCTATTTTCAGTGACTGCGATAGAAGTTATGAGCATCTGTTTTCACTTTCCAAGTTTTGCACCCAGACAAAATGCTGGGCTGGTTTTAGGAACAGAAGATGAGATTCTAGGGCTCATCTAGGTAAGGGAGGTGAGGAGAGTAAAGAGGGGGGGAAGCAAGTTAATTGCAGTGTGAGATCTAGCAGAAAATCACGGTGATTCTTTCAGCCATAAACACAAAAGCAAGGAGCTTTCATTTTAATAACAAGGACATAAAATCCGTGGAAGGCGTTAAGTCAAGGTGGTTATATTTAAACCTTACCACTGGGGAACTGATTAGTCTGGCTGAGCCCTCTTTTAAGAGTCGATGCCGGTCTCACAAGCCATGAAGCGTGTGGAGTTCAGCAGAAGTGCTCCTGCGCAAGCCGAGACAGAGCCCAGGGACTGCGAGTGCCCCCAACTCTACCAAAAGGTGGCAAGACCTCCTTGGTTTTGTGCCAAGGCTTTGCGATGCTACAGATGGAAAGCTCTGATGGAAAAGCACTGATTAATCTGTATCCGTTTAAGGCAGAACTGTCTTTATCTGTGCAGGAGCTCCGGGACACAGCTCCCCTTCACCTGTTGGGAGGTAAGATCCTCTGCGGAGAGGTGATGGCTTGGCTCTGCTCACTCTGCTCACGCTCTGGCGTGAGCTCCAGCTGGCAGGAGATCGTACCCCAAATCTCACTGTCGTGATGTGGTTAGGTTCTTTAGGTTCTTTATTTCTCTTCTGTATTCTTCTGTCATTCCGTGGTTTCCTGCATCAGTGAGATTCAATATACCTCTCTTATTGTGATAATTTTTTGCTTCTTTGGAATGCAGCATTAGGAAACAGTTTGTAATTAGTCAAGCTCACCTTTGAAACACAGTGGAAGTGAACTGAGCTTTTGCACTCTTCAGCGCTGCGTCTCCATGACCTTGCCGTGCTCCTGTGGCTGGATGGGCAGGGAGGGACAGGAAGTGAAATGGCACAAATACTTGGATGTTGAAAAGAAAGTGGTAATGGATAGCAGGCTGTGTGGACTGACTTCAGGGGACTCTTCTCATTTTCAATTAATAGACTTTCAATTAATAGACTTTTATTTTCTTCAGATTTTTTTTGCGTTGTTGATATTTACCTTTTTACGACTAATATGCAAGTGTTCTCTCTCTGAGCATATGTAAAAGAAGGCTTAATAGTCTACTTTCCTGAATTAATCTTTTTCACTATACGTGGCACTTCTGTAATTGTCACCCGAGTTGTTACAGCTTCTGCAGTCTTGTGTAAACACATTACAGTTAATTCTTTTTCTATTCTTCTCACTTCCAGTTCATTCCAGTCACTGTGAAAGACACTGGGGAAAGCCAAGACATTACCCTAAACCAGCACATTTAATCCATTTCTATGCTATGATACTTTTCTTTAGAAAGGGACAGGATCTCTTAGAAACAGCTTCTCGTGTTGCAGACGGAGCCTCCCTGCTGCTCTCCCACAGGCTGGCACTTCTAGAGCAACGTTTGTGTCTACCACATGTTAACTCCCACCCTGGCAACTCTCCCCGCAGAGTTCTAGATCACAGAACCAGTTATCCTTCTCCTTTTATTGGTGAATATATTACATCTAAATGGTTCTGTCTTCACATGCGCCAAGATAACACTTTCCCACCCTACAGCCAGTATAAAACTTTATGGTATTATTGACTTGAGCACATCTCAGCCAGACCTTGGTGTTATTGATTTAATGACTATGTCGTCTTCTCCCTCCCCTCTTTATTCTGCTGTATTGTTAATTCTCATTTTATTAGAGCTGCTGGTGCTCTGAGCTTTTTATTGCATTAGTACAAACTTATTTCTATGAGCATGACACCATAAATTATCTGCTGACCGTTCCCATGTTGAATGACAGGGTAATAAATACAAGGAAATTCAAAGAACTTAAACTCAGATCTGTTTGCCCTCTGTCTCTTGAGTCAACTTCTCTCCTTGAACAACTGTGCTAGACCGTGAAAAAAGAGATATAAATGTCACCCAGCATCTTAATACCTGTTAGTAGTTGGTGATGTCATTCAGAAGGGAACGCTTGTGTAGCTGAGTGGTAGAAAGGGTGTCAGGTGAAAGGCACCATCTTGGGGAAGATCTCTAGCAAGGCTTGGCACTGACGTTTTACTAAGTTCCTCTGCAGACTGGAACCACTCTTAATGGCTCAAGAGATTTGTTCCCATCCTCTCATGGGGAAAGAACTTGCTGGCAGTGCAGGCTTGGTAAAATTCTCACCATTGAAAAAAATGAACAAGACAAAAATACTCTGTAAATCCATCCCGAAAGAAGTGGTAAGGGGTTGTTTTTTGAGTTAAGTTAAATCAGTTCTCTGCAATAATCAAAGAGCTTGAGTGATATCTGGTATATATGTTGTCTAGGACTGTCCTGTGGGATGAATGTGTAGGAAATAATGGATGCTGGGTTACTACTGGTCATGCTCTGCTTGTACTCTGTTAGGTCTGGGGAACCAAGAAATGGTCTGATGGGATTATAACTGGCTGTTAACGCAATGCATGGTCTCATGGAATACATTTTTTCTGTATGACACTGAGGGTCACAGTCATCAATTTAGTATACTTTCTGTCACATACACTGACACTAAGATAAATTAGTTTGTGTGTGTCTGTGAAGAGCTGGAGGTCAGGAATTACACCAAAGGATTTGTTTTCTTCGTTAACGTGTGTATGGAATATATGCAAAATCCTACTCTACATCACTAACCCATCCTGCGCAAGCTATGACCGCCCCCACGCTCTCTCACATCGCTTTGGTGCAGAGCAAATTGGGGCAACTAGGGAGCTGGACACAAAGATTGGGTATAAGAGAGTTTGGGGAGGACTTGAGGAGAGACCACTTAAATAAAAATGCCTGGATTCTTTCTAGGCCAGCCTTACACCAGTATAATTCTACAGACTTCTCCTGATTCACAGCAACTGGACAGGACATCCAGTCCCTACGATGTCTTCTCCTCCTCTCTGTGTCATTTAATAACAGAAATGACAAAATATCTTTAAAGAGAATTGTAGACAGTGGGATCTTTCTCTGATTCAAAAATTAAGGTATAAATAGTGTAGGTGGAAGACTTGTGGTATAATATATTCAGTAGAAAGCACTCTTTGTGAGTGCATACATGCACACAGTTATATATTTACAATAGCATAAATGTATTATCTTTTCATATACAGCAGAGTACTATCTGGGCATGAAGGAGATGGCAGGACGCAGAAGAATGAGGAAGGCGAAGAAAATGTTCTTGAACAATCTGAAATTACAGTAATAACAACAGTGATTAATTAATTCAGTAAGGGAAGTAATAATTCACCTTGCAACTCCCAAAGCTTGACTGACATTGAATTCAATATGATGACTTGTTAAATCAAATCGCAGGCTAGTCTTAGAGTAAATGTTAGTGGTTAACACCTAGGGCCTTGCTGACATGGAACCCAGGACTCTGAAACTCTATTTCTTGGTTTGTCTTTAAGCAAAATACTTGACCGCCGGTGATGCTCAGAAGGCTCTGATCAGGCAGACTGCAGGAATTGAAGTTATGAAATAAGCGATACATGCTGCAATATGTTCCTGCTGGTGACCCATGAATATACACTTAGCACTTAATTCTCACACCTTTGCAGAGGAGTTTGTGCTGAGAACTTTTCAGTCTGTGCAGTTTTTGAGCTGTTTACTCGGGCTGTTTGGAGTGTGTGATTGCTCACCTGAATCACAGACTTTTGCATTCCCACGGTGTGCTTGGCTGGCTGAAATTTTAATGAATAACAGATTACAGACAGCAAATAATGAATAGTGAATACTTCTGCTGCACAAAGATCCTATTGCTTCTGTGTAAATACCTACATTATGGAGTCCCATATCCCAGCATTTCTCCAAATGACAGCCTGTTCGCAAAACAGAGTTATCTGTGCGGCACAGAGGAAGCTCTCTGTTTGCTAACACTGTGTTTCTTATGTAGAACTTTGTCATGAGGTTCCTTAAAGTAGGGAAATTATTCCTGGAAAAAAGTAATGCAACAAGTTGTTTTTCGTTTCTTAACGTATGGTGTGCTGCGTGGGTCTGACCGTGTTGACACCAGAGCTCTACACTGAGGCTTTTGGAGCTGTGAGTGTCCTCGTTGACCAGATCCAGCGCCATGGGCTGTCAGTGTGAAACCGGACATGGCCGTGCCTTGTCTTACAGGATGTATCTTGGCTCTGGAATGGTGTCTTAAATCTTAAAAGGGAACTTTATGCATTTTTTTAGATTGTCTCCTATCCCTGGCAGTCTCGCTTCTGTTCTGCTACTTCACTCTGTATTAATAGACAGAATAATAAAAGTGCCACCTGTCCAGAGCTTTCTTCCCAGAAAAAAAGTCATTTGTTTCAGTGACTGGCTGTAATTCTACTATAGAATGTAAATGCTTAATGTAGAAGGATGCATAATGTATGCATAAATATTTCCACACATGCAGGCGTTTCTTGTTCAGAATAACTTTTATTAAGTGCCCATCTGTGGCAAAAATCCAAAATGTCAGGAGTGAACATTTACGAAAGGGAAATGGAGTGAGTTGTATGGTTTTTTGTTGCTGTGTATGGAGCTAACACAGATTGAAGCATAATGCAAGCTGATCTGAGTTATTGAACTGCCACCCCTGTGCTCTGCATGTTCACAGCCACTGTCTCCTTGGATAAGGCTATTACAGGAAAAAGAGTAGAAATTCCAAAGGTTGCTGGGAATAATAATTTAGAGACAGTGGAAGGAAATGAGTGAGCTTTAGGAGGTCCTCTGAGTCATTAACTGAGGTCACTTTCTTCCTCCTCTAACACGCTCTGTTCCCTGTAATAAGGCGGGTGCAGTGGGGGGGCTTTACTCCAATACAATCAAGAGAAAACAACTTCCACTCTAGTGAGTATTTAAGCTCAGCTGGAATAAGATAAAGTCACGGATATCAGAGTAGAGTAGAAAAAAAGAATTGTAGAGTAAAATGGGCTGTGTATGAAGTAGGCTTCAGCACGAGAGGACAGGGCCAGTAATTACCTACCAGTACTATTCTGACTAATTCTTTTACTGGGGGACACTATGAAGTACATAACTTTTTAACCCTTTTCTTAACTTTTAGTTCTGTGGAGGCATTGAGAAGTGCTGAAGCATTAAAATTGATTGTTAGAATGCCCTCCTGTAAATCAAGTGTAAACACCAGCGAAGGAGGCCACCCCATTCCTCTATAAGCTGTAACAGCAGTGAGTATTAAAACAGCTCCTGAGTTAGCAACTGCAGAGCCATGAAGTGAATGGACAGTCCCCACCGTAATGGTTATGTCAGTCCAGCAAAGTGAAATGTAAGCCTGAGAGCACAGATGCAACTGCCTGTGTGATTCTCACCCCTTCTAGCCATCCTTTGTTGGGATGTGAAGCAGCCATGCAGGCTCGAAGCAAGACCCAGCTCAGGATAGTCGCTGCTGGCATGGACCTTCAACACACATGGACGCCCTCCAGTTTTCTCAAGCCAGGCTGTGTGAGCAGGAACATGAATTTCTGGTCAGGCACTATGTGAACTCGATGTCTTCCCATCCAGAAAGGCGTGTTGACTGGGTAGAGATCTAATTATTTGAAGTGGGAATGAGAAGCACACCTGGCCTTGAGCTCAGGCTCAGAGCCACAGTTAACTGTGTATGCACAGAGTCTGCATCTGCCTTTTAACAGGCAGGCAAAACAGTCTGAGAGGAGGTGGAAGGAACAGCACCAAAGCGTGCAGTGTTTGCATGGTGAGCAGTTGTCACAGCTTTAAACAAGTTCCCCTTTAACAGCCATCATGATTTTGTAGGCATACGTATTTTTACACACCATTTCTGACCTTAGCTTCTGTGATTCACACTATTACTCATTTGAAAAAGCATAGTGTAACTAGTTTAAATGTGAGCTGTGGCAGGTTTACAGATTAGTAGAGTGTAGTTTTCCTTTCTCTAGCAGGGAAGACTTGGTCCAGTTCTTCTGTATCAGCAACATCAGTGCTTTATACAAAAAATGCAGATTCCTAAATAAAACAGATGAGTGTGATTTACATGCAGACAATTG
This sequence comes from Chroicocephalus ridibundus, assembly GCF_963924245.1. NCBI lineage: Eukaryota > Metazoa > Chordata > Aves > Charadriiformes > Laridae > Chroicocephalus > Chroicocephalus ridibundus. The sequence continues at coordinate 5,298,986 of NC_086306.1, forward strand.
AGGGAATAGAAGTCCCTCTGACCTCCTGCACCATCATCTGGAATCTCCCTTGGTTTGGGAGCAGGCTGTTTAAAATATTAATGTCTTGAATAATGAATCACTAGACATGTAAATGAGCTATTGGTATAACAATTCTGAATAACTGTTTTAGGCACATTTCAATGATTATTTGGCCATTAAGTTTAGTAAACATAGGAATGTGAAGACAAAGGAAAAAAAAAGATATATAATTTCTCTATTATTTAGCTTTGTTTTAAATGAAATCCTTGGAAAGATGTATATCATTTTAATTTTAGTTCCAGAGGCTTTTATGTAAATTAATTGCATTGGAGAATTGGCAAGAACATTTATTCAATTTAGAACAGCCGTGATTATAAGCTTTACATTAATATAACAACAATTTAACAGTGGCTGATAGATGGGACACAACCATGTAATTATCAAAAGTAAGCCACTTTCTTCATCTCTAATTAGTTCTATAAGCAAATATAGTTTTGCTGGAACTAATTGCTGTATTATAGCTGGCAGTGAGGTGAGTGCTGAACTTGAGTTCAGGTACTGAGCATGGAGTCTTGCGCATCCAAAGATTTTCCTATTTTCTGATCTAATCGGACGTATAATTCGATTATATGTTTTGAGCAAAAGTAGGCACTTGTGCACATAGGAATAACCTTCACCTTGCTGCAGTGTCCTTTGACTTCTTTAGCGGCCAGCCAGCACCCAGCTTGGGGTTGTTTCTGTCAGGGAACACAGGGGTAAAGAGCTGCCATTAGTCTGAGAAGAGCATTTGGAGCTGGTAGTATTTTACACCCGCTTAGCAGAGAGACAACGTATAAAGACAAAGGAAAGCGAGACCTGGACTGAAGCAATGATTTTTTTTTTTCTTGCTTCTGCATTTTATAACAGAGATGAAATTTTAACTTGGCTGACCGTGACTTTGCCCATCTACAGCACTGCAGTGCAGTGAGCTCCTCCTGGGGCTGCTTTGGGTCAGTCATCACACAACTTCCATTTGTTTATGGCAGCTCATTACCTTGGTAGTTCTTTAGCCACAGAACTCAGTTTGCTCTTAGACATCCATTTTCATCCTGCCTCATTATTTAATGAAGCTAAAAATGAAGGTTGGGAAGGACTTGTTTCGATTATCATTCATAGAAAGGCAGGAGAATAACCCTGTTCTTAACAGAACTGTAGTGACACAGCTCACGTTCTGTTGCACATCACGTAAGTGTGGTCTTGTCGTGAGGCCTCTGAACCAGAGTAACTGGGAACTGACCTTGTGTGCAATTTTGTAAAGTCTGTTTATTTTTGTCACAGCACCATAAATTGTATTTTTCAGTTTTTATTGCCCATATCCTCTTCAGAAATTCTTTATCTCATTAGAGTAAACCAATTACCAAGTGCCAGTGCTTTGTTCCAAGTGAATCTGAGCAATTGTCCTGGTACTAATTGCTTAAGGGCAACTACAACAATCTATCAAGATCATAGCTGGGCAGCACTAATGCATTTAGTGGGGAGATTATTGAATTTATTAAGCATTTGGCCCAATACAGCTTCTAACAAATGCATTTTGTGAATATGACAGTCCTGGCGAGTGAATTACGGACTCGTTACTTGGGCTGCTAGAGCCTCTTGAATAGAAACCATGATTCTTGTCAAAGCCATTAGCTCCTTTACAAAACAAGGGCTGTCGTTTCATTAAGTAGCTCTGCACATATCACAGGCTCCAGCACACAATCCAGTCACTTTCTGCCTCCATCAGAATTCCTCATGGAACCTGAGCTCTTGTTGTCCAGGGACTTTCCTCTATGTGAGGTGGAGGCTGGTTTTGCAGAAAAGGCGCTTCAAATCTTACCAGATGCAGAATTAAGTTACCAGGTCAAAGCAGTATGATGTTTGTATTTCTTTTCAATGGAGAAAATAACAGTGATAGGATGGTGGTTCTCAGGGCGTATATAATTTTCTTCTGCTGTTGTGTATACGTGGGAAGGGGCCCTTCATGTTCGTGCACGACTCCATGGCTTGCACATCAAGAGGGGATGCTCCGTAGTGGAACTGAAAGCAAAAGAAGTGCCCCTCGGTTTTGTGTTGGACTGTGCAATGTCGGAGTAGAGAGGAAATTTGTTGTTCTTTGTGCTGAGAAGGAACTGAACAGACCTGGGATTTTATGTCTTTGTTTCCTTCATGCAATTTGTGCGGTGGGGATCGTGAAATTACAAGCACATGAAAAGAATCTAAACAATGCAGAAGAAAAGCTTCAACATTGAAAATAAAGTGGAATCCATAGATCTGATTGCTCTGTAATCCCATCTTTCACTCATGTTAGTGATTCAGAAAAGAAAAGTTGAATTTTAATCTTTGCGGTTTCTACTATCCTTGGTACAAAAGCTTTAATGTCACTCTTTCTAAAAGATGCAGTGTGGCATCCACCCCTGGTGGCGGAGCAACCTGAGTATTCAAAGCCGTGGGGACAAGCAGAGGACCTGATCTTCCTCCCATTGAAGGCACGGGCAAAACTTTAGCTGATTTCACCAGCATGTGGTCACGCCCTGAGAAAAGGAATACATTTGATTTCCAAGCTTCCAAAGAGTTGTTTTATAAACTGCAGGGGAAAAAAAAAAACACGCAAGGAATTATGAATAATGCCCCCTCCCAGCATCTTTGTCACACACTTTAGAGGTCGGTAACACAGTCTTTGTTGTTGGCAGCAGGGTGTCAGTCTGCTGCTGCTGAGCTATCAATTCTCAAACCCCCCTATTCCCCTTACCCTTCCCTGTGTATTTTTATTTTCAAAGGATGGGATTATGAAGCAGAGCGGTGGATCAAAAGGTTTTTTTCAACGCCCCCTGCAACTTTAGAAATAGTGGGTTTGGCTGGTGTCCTTTTCTTCCCCACTTTTCCCACTTATGGTACTCAGATCTTCAAAACGCCTGGTCTAGGTGCAGTGGGGGAAGCCTAGGGCCATTTTGTGATCCATCTGCTGTGGCCGTTAAATAAGGGGTCTGTATACAGGCCTTGCTTTTCTCTTGTGAGCCAGCATTAAAAGTAGCAGATGGTCTGAAGTGCTCATTGATCTCTCGCCGTTAAATGTCACAGAAGATGTACGTAGCATCCTCTTCCTACAGCCCCGAACAGGTGGCCTGGTCTGAGCTTTCTGCAGTTGTCGCTGGCGGGGAATGAAGAGGCAGAGCCGCTCCACAGTCCCCACGATCGTCAATATTCCATACAGGAAAAAAGTGCCCTTAATCTCAGAAGAGGACTTGGCTTTTTGTGGAAAAAAAGGAAACTGTTACGCTTGGGGGAAAATCATGGGGTTTGTGTTGCTCAGAACCAGCTAGATCGTAGCTATTTTAGCAAGATAGCTACTCTGGGGGAAAAGTGCCAGTTCCTCCCTATTGAGGTGGCCTTGTGCTGTTTTTGCAAACTAGCTTGGACTCTGCCACTAATGTTAGCACAAAGGGAAATGATTGAAAGAAATCTGCGTTTAAGGCTTAGTCTAAAACTTTGCTAGGATTTTGAGTTAGGAGCATTGTACCTCGTTCAGCTGTAGCAATTAATTCAGTGTTATTTTAAAAGTCTTGCAGGTAGAAACTTGAGGTGTTTAATCCTTCACAGGTGAACTGCTTTTTGTCAGTAAGCGCATTTACAGTCTTCAAATTCATGTATTGTTAAACATCAGGGTATCCTGTACACACGAGTTTGAGAATCTCAGAATCCCAGCTTTCAGTTTCCCTGGCTTTCCCCTTTAGGGCACTTGATTAATGGACCTGGAAGTGGCCAAACAATTCCCTGCAATTAATCATATTCTTCTGCCTCCAGGTTACCTGAAATAATCAGAGCTAGAGATGTTTTGAAGTTCATTCAGCTACATTTCAGTGCTCAATCCAAACATAAAGAAAGGAAGTCACTCTCTTTCTCACCAGTAGTTGAAGAAATAAATTGGTTCTGTTGCATCGTGATGTTTTCCTGGTTTGCAAGGTGGTTATTCAGATTAGATTAATTTCTGCCCCAACTAAAGTAAGACAGGAACTGAGTAAATGGAGCATCTGGAGTGGCAGAGGTTAGCACATAGCAAAGTGTGCAGAACGTTAGCCCATTTTTAAGTGCCTCTCGCCAAAAAAAAAAAGAAGAAAATGAAAGGCTGGGACCCAAAGGATCATTCATTCTGAGCCAGACCTGTGCTCCAGCTAGACCAGCGTCCACTCTCCACCACATCCTAGCACCAGTTATTTCAGAGGCAAGTACAAAATTTTGTGATAGAGCAACAGAATAATATGATCCCAAGAGAAAGCTTTGCCCGTCTCTCATTCGTTACAGTCGCTTGTGCTGCACAGAAGAGTGGTACGGAGCTGGTACACAATTCGTAGTTTATTGTTACTCTTTCCTATTGTAACTCTTAGTTCTGGGTCATTAAAACAAATGTTGAAATGGCACATTTGTTTGGGGGACTATAGAGTGTGTGTGTGTGGGGGCTACTGTGCTGTCTCCTAGCAGTGAGTTCCAGAATTGAGCTGTAAGGTTTGTGCACAAAGTTTCCCCCTTTCCCTGGTAAAAACCGTCTTCCCTTTCTGTCCCCCTGGATGCTGCGGTGCCTGTGTTCTCAGCAAGTCTGAGCAGCAGCACTCTTACTTCTCAGTAACAAGCTAGAAAGAGTGGCTTAGAAGCTGCAGCCCCAGCATCTTGAAAGACATGCTGAGGGTTATTTAAACAGTCTGTGGGCTGGGTTTTTTTTTTTTACTGGATATTTGTAGCTGACCAAAGCAGCTCAATTTGTAATTAATCAGGAATTCCCTTCTGTTTTCTCTGTATCTTCAGCTGTAGCATCTGCTCATGGTTTGCAGGGGGTATTTATTTAAATCTGAAATCATGCACTGATTTATGCAAAAATAATCATCACATTTGGTAATTGTTGAAAAGCCAAAGATGAAATAGTGGTTTTAGAAGAAAACAAAATGTGGCTGAATACTAAAGCATCACCTGGACCCGGAAGAAGCCTATTTCTGTCCTGTCTCTGACTGTCTTACCTCCAGATAAAAAAATGATATTCAGAAATGCTGGCCAAGAACTGAACAACAAGAGAATAATAATCTGGTTAAGACTGGAAGGGAAAAGATATTCGAACTGGAAGAGTGAAGTTATTCAGGGTGGAAGGTGGCCAGCAGGTACGGACCACTGGCAGAGGCCAGCGAGGGAGCTCGGTGGATCAGCCCTCTGGTTTAGGGTGGCAGGTCTCCCCTCATAAAGGAAATATGGCATCTCCTTATTCGCTTTGTGCTTGACTCCCAGTTACCTAACAGGACTTTTTGCAAAGTGGGGGAAAAACGCCATCTGATTCTTTGTATTCCATATATAATTTTCAGACGATTTTGATGTAAAACACCTACTGGGTCATTTTAAAAGTATGCCTACCCTTGTGGTAATCCAGTTTCTTCTGGAGCAAGTGGAAATGAAATACGTATGCCCCATCAAATCCAACTTGTGTGAGAAATATATTCTCTTTGTTACCAGCTGTCCAGTAAATTCCAAGTGACAGTACTAACACGATAGGTTTTTAGTACGTAAGTGTAGTCAAAGAGTAGGAACTAATGCTTGACCTAGCTTCATTTAACATGGAAAATCTGGAGTTACTTTACAATTTGACCATAATAGACCATAATAATCAGATACAATTATGAACCTTGCATTATTGTAAAAATTAGCCTTGCTTAAGCTAACTTTATTCTGCATTTTAAGGATTTCCCTTTTTATTTTAAAGTGTTTGTCCTTTTTCCCAGATGAACGCAATTTATATCTTGCCTTGACCTTTATATAACAATGAATGCTGTTATTTTTTGTTCTATTAGTCCTCTTATCGTTTTGCCTGTGAACTGTTGTTCACCCCATATCAGCTACTGGTACAAATTGTGCCCTGAAATCCAAATATACACAAAATAAAGAGCAGATCCTCAGTTAGTGTCTGCGTTTGCCCTGGCCAGTGTAACTCAGCTGCCAGCCTGCCCCATGAAATGACAAGAGAGAACTTCTGTGCCAGTGAAGGTCCTAGCAGCTAGCTCCATTCCTGGTTTGTGGCATTTCTACAAATAATAATTGGCACCTAACAGATTTCATCTGAGCATTTCAAAGTACATTGCACAAATTATTGAAGAAATGAACTAAATAAGTTACATTATGATAATTTTGCCTGGTTCATTTTATGAACAGAGCCAGTGAATCTCAGAGTAACAGTTCCCTCAAGGTTGTACTTTAAGTCACCGGGAGAAAGAAAAATAGAAGCACAAGCCTTATTTCATATTCTCTCTCCTCTCAATACACTTACAGTTTTTCTCTTTTAATTTTCCTTAGAAAGCTACTCAAGTGAGATTGCACAAGTAATTCTTCTGAACAGTCTGTGCCTGATTATCAGTCTTACACATTGAGAATTCCCTCAGGTTGTACGTTCTCTTTGCTTTCCAATAAATATTTTTATTTATTACTGTGTTAGTAGTAACCTCACCACAGGCTCTCACCAATGTTTTTTCTATGGCTTAAAGCCAAGAAATTTCCAGCGAGCCTTAACCGCTGCTACCTTCCCTCTATAGTCAAGAGGAAAACCTCACTGGTTGAGGTTCTCATAGAAACCTTTGGGGTGATAAATATAACTTTTGTAGACCAGTCTTGCAGTTGGCTCTCACCTCTTAGAAGGGTCAAGTTAGGGTCTGCTTAGGTAAGATTGACTTATCTAGGACCGTTGGACTGGGTGCACCTTAGCTGGCAGCTGGCCAGTGTCACTGCAAGGCTGCTTCGCATCATCTTTGAAAGGGTGTGGAGATCTCAGGAGGGTTCTTGGTGACCACAGAAGGGCAAACATTGCGTCCATCTTCAAAAAGAGACAAGGAGGAGGATCTGGAGAACTACAGGGCTGATAAGCTTAACCTCAGTGCTTGGGAAGAAAGTCCTCAGAAGTCATTTCTAGGCATGTGAAGGACATGGATGATGATTGCCCCTCAGACAGCATAGCTGCCTGCAGCAGGACAGGAGGGGACTGACACGCTAGGCTGGTCTCCAGGGAAAGCATACCTTTGGAAAGTTACAGTCTGAGCTTACTCGTGATGCCCACAAAACAAGCAATCAGGAACATGTTGCACACAACACACGAACCACAGAAGCACCTTCCTTTTCAAAATGTGCCAGACTCATCCTGTTGCATAGTATTAGTTACATATGGTGACATTACAGGGAACGCGAGCCCCTTTGTCCTGTTCTCTGCACGCAGTCATGGCTGGAAACAAGATAGCAGGAATTCCACTCTTTGGCTTATTTCTCACTGCAGATTATAAAGGATTAATTAAAATTGCATAAAGTTTAAAGTGTGCCCAAGGTAAATATCAAGCTACATGGGACTGCATTGAGAAGCATTGAGAGTGCTGTTTTCTATGGCTTGGGCTGGGACCATCTTCGTACTGCACTTTGAATTGAATATACAAATAAGGAGAACTAAAGCATAAGAACATTTTGTTTCTGTTATTTTTGAACAGGCTCAGAATTTTATCTTGAGTCGAATTGACTCAGCAAAGCTGCACACTCTTTCAGTCCTGGAGAAAAGGCCACAGGCACATGTGCACACATACACTCTTACAATAATGTCTGCTTTTCTTTTTTCCTGGCTCATTTGCACCACCTTTTAGAATGAATCTTTTCTCTTCTGCACACCTACACACGGAGCTTGTCTTGCAGCTTGAGTACAAAGGTGTCTTTTAAATGTCATTGGTGGTCTAAATTAGATATTGGAGTGGAAGGGGTGATGTGGTAGGCCTTTATAATGTGGGAATAATTAGATTCATTGCAGGTGCATGGAAAAGAAAGCTGCAACGTGCTTCCAAACCTCCAGTGACTCCCAAGTGCTAGAGAGAGTGCTAAGATCATCTGAGTCATAGGACTTATGTGTCTCACCATATATCAGTGTTGGTACCCCTTCCCTCTCCCCAGTTTCATCTCTACTAAATCTCTCTAGTGGCATCATCTCCATCCTTACTTAGGGGAATCTATTTGATGGCTTGCATTAGTGTCTCTGAAATAGCTGAAATGCTTTATGACTGTACGCAGCCTAGATGTAAGTAGGGTGCAATAATTACTTATATTATTTGTGGCTGTGCAGCCATTCAATCGGACTCAATTCTCCTCAGGTACCTGCACAAAGCAAGGCCATGACATGCTACAAGCATCGACACAGGAACTGTATGTTTCTGAGCAAAACATTTTTTGCAGGGCTGGGCATTTCCTTTTACTCTGTGTAGAATCTTTATACGGCACAAGTAGAATACACTAAACCCATTTAGACCCCTTGGGATTTTAATATTCTGGGGTTATTTGTGAAACTTCGTAGTTGGACAAATTAAGGTTTTATTTCGGCCTGCCATAGTGCAATCGGTTCTTTCAAAATACACAAAGTAGAGCTAATTGTGGACCGTTAATACAGTCAGAAAGCCCCACACGAGTAAGGGGCTGGTTCTGACACCGTTCTCACCATGTGCAAACGAAATGACCTCTTTGGATTTGTCTAGGCCTACCCATTTTGTGCTAGGAGCAGAACCCAGCCATACGAGTCCAGGATTTATAATCCTGATGAGTTGTTCTCTTACTCAGTGTGCTGTGTGCGAGTGCTAGCAGCTTTTCTGCACAAAATAACTAGGTTTGCCCTTTGCTTTTCTAATTCCAAAATAGCCTCAGGCACCAGTTCACCTTCTGGAAGAATAGCTTACAGAAACCTTTAGAAGTATATAGATACATAGATAGATTTTTAAATTACAGCCCAATGAAAGAAAGTGATGCAAGGGCTCCTCTGGGGCAAGACACAGATGTTTTGGCAAAGTTGTGTGGGTGCCCATGCTGCGGGGTGAGACGGATAGGTCTGTCTGTCTTGCCATGAAGAATTGTGACCCTTTTTTATACAATACTATCTAAGCTGGCTTCTTTTGTCTGCGTTGGGTACCAGTGGATTGCTGACAGGATTTCAAGGAGTCTGGAGAAAGCTAGTTAGTTAGAAGCTTATTTGCATGTGATATGTATGAGCCAGTGATCCTCCTACCTGCAATGCCAACTCGGGCTCCACGTGTGGCTGAGGTGTGTTGGCAGGAGCTACAGAGAGTTTTGCAGGCTTCAGCGCCTGAGTTTCATTATATTGTCAGAGCCCTCAGGGGCTCGGGGACTGGAAACGCGGGGACGGCTGAAGGGTAATTGAAAGACTTATCTCCTTAAGGCTGGCACCGTGTACATCACTGAACACGAGTACAGGGCTGGTCAAATCAACACCAGTGTAGCTGACTATCACACACACTCTATCTAAATATCTAAATAACTTCAAAACACAATAACAAAAAATTAATAAAATAAAAACCAACAACAAACAACAAACCCCCCCCCCCAAAAACCCATTTCTCCTTTCCACGAATACTGAGTTGTCACTAAGGACTGTCATCTTCAAAAATAGCAGCATACTAATGATCATTGCTGATTGGGAACTGAGAGCTAGTGCTATTTTCTGCAGGAAAAACATAATATGCTTTAAAGTAAAGATTTATGTTGTGATAATTGACTTCACCATTACAGCATGGATTGCACAGCCACTTCCTATTGCGTGTGCTAACGAATGTCTCTCTGCAGCTACCATATATTAATATGTCTGTGAATAAATAGTCATTGTTTGTGTCAAAGTGCAGATCTCAGCTAGGAGGACGGGCCTTAAATAACACTTTTATTGTTCACAGACAGGATTAGGGAATTGGATTCTGGGAGCAGAGGTTATAAAAAGCAAACAAGGGACCTGCTTCTCCCCTTACATGCTCTTGTTTGAAACTCCATCGACTTTATCAGCGCTGCCCCTGAGGAGAGGCTCTCAGGACTGCTTGTCCTCAAAAAGGGCAGATTTAAGTACCTGAAATTAACAAATTATTATTTAAATTCCTCAAGCAGAGGTGAGGAATCTGAACAGTAACAACAGCAGATTGGTGCTAGGTGAATATTTTTTGTGACTCTAAGATCAGAAATTTCACTTCACCTTTAATACCCTAGAGTGCTGAAGCTGGAAACAAAGCTTGCTTTATAACATTTAAAGTCAAATTTCCAGATGAATGATTATTCACAGACCTCCCGTTTGCTGTACGTACACATCTTTGTGTAGCTAGAAATATTTGTAACTATCTGTATGCTGCCATTATTTGAAATGTGAAGGAAGGAGCAAGACATTATTTGGCAATAACTATTTGGAGTTTTATATCTTGTTTGGGATATTTTAAAGGAAGGGACAATGGCTTTTGCTTGCAGCAAAGAAAAACATTCTGTTTTCTATTCTTTTATTGTTATGGTGGTTTTATCATTTTTCTACCTATGCAAAGGCACATACGTGTCTTTTTCCAGGTAAGCTCCAGCAGCAATAGTCTACGTTCCTCTTAGGGTCAGACTTAGAAACTGGGAAGGAACAGGAACATCAACAGTTACGAATAGCAGGAGGTATGCAAACCCCAGGTGAAGAGTGACTGAAGCAGATGGAGGAATTTAAAATTCTATGCAGCACAAAGACCTTGGAAAACTAAAGAAAAATCAAAACGCAAGCTGACTTTTCAAATGCATCTTCAGTCAGGGAAAATAGGATGCAATTAAGTTCTTCCAACAAGACTTAAGTACCTCTAATGATAAGCTTTGAAAGACCAGCTTAATGAAATGTCACAAGGACACCGGCTCTAACAATTCCCTATATCCTGTCTGCTAAGCAGAGCTTTACCTGATGGAGGAAAAATTACAGGGGGGATATGATAAGTGAGTGTTAGCATCTTTATCCCTGCTGTAAGTCCATTGAAATCAATGGTGTTATGCTACAGATAAATTTGGCTGTAGAATTTTAAACAGAAACAAGCACAAAAGCAAAGCCTTTGAATGAAAAGTAGCCAGGCTTCTTAAACAAAATAGGAATTTTCCATTACATTATTATTTAATTTTCTTTAGCTATTAAACACAGAACTTCAGGGTAAGACATGCAGTTTCTGTTGCTAACTGCTCATCAACCTCCTGGGTTTAGAGATGTCACGATTTTCTGCTGGGCCTCAAATTCGCGCCTTTCATTCTCTACGTGGTAATTGCCAGTCTTTAGGAGTGCCATGACTGAACTGAAAAATACCCGTCCGAAGATTTCAGAGGCAGTGAGTGCCCACAGAGCTGTTACTTCCTGGGGTGGCAAGTAGAGTATTCCTCCTTTAAAAGGGGTGGTTTATGTTTTATGAAGCTTCCTGGCGTGAGCACTCTATTCTTCTGTATTTGTGTACCATATCCTCTTTTTTCAAAGAAAGAGATAATTTAATTTGAAGGCAGGACTGTAACTTGGGATATTCAGAATCACCTTCAAGTTGTGCTCACAAAATACCCTGGACCCAGGGCCAGTAATGTCTTTTTCCTCTCGACTGTATTGGTGGTGGAAATAATAAGAAGCTGTGTTAAAACTGCGGCAAGAAAGTGTCATAGTTGGGCATTAGAAAGCACTTTCTATAGTTTAGACTGATATAGCGCTGGAGTGGACTGGCAGCAGAAGTGGTGGAATTTCCGTCCTTACAGGGCTTTAAGGACAGGACGATGCTCTCTCAGCAGTGACATGGGTAGTGTTGATCCTGCCTTCAGGCACAGGGCTGGATTACATGATTTTTTTCAAGTCCCTTCTGTCCCCGTGTCTGTATGACTGATCTAAAGACGCCGTTGTGATGAATATGGATGTCTTGAAAGGGATATTTTAAGAGGCCACTTAGTACATGCTGCGTGCTCAAATTCCATGTGAGTTTTTGGAATTGTCCTCTTCCGTAGGTATATTCAGTAAATACCCTCCTAAAAAGGCCCTGTCAATCCTGAGTGGTGATAAAAACAGGTCTTCTGGCTTCACCCTCCATCTGCAAAATTTAACATACAGTAAATCATCATTCTACATAGAAGCTACATCATGTTTTAGTCCTGCCCTGAAATCAAATTCTTTAAGCACAACTCCCCTGGGGCAGGAAACTAACTCTGAATACGTTTCTTTTGATGACCACATCAACGTGCTTTAAAAAAAAATAAATCTATCTTTAGAATGCATAATGCAAGCATATCATCTTCTAAACAAGAAAGTAGGACACATCCTCAGCTAGGATGAAAAGAAAATGGAAAAAAAAAAGCCTGAATAAGAAAGTCTGAGATTGCTAGTACGGTAAATGCAATGTCAAACTGGCAGGTATTTCTCTAATAAGATTCATGTAAATACAAATATAAACATACTTTGCTGCACAAATCACATAAATGCAGATACACAGAACAAAAAGGAGTGACAATGAAAAGGTGGAAAGTGATGAATATTTCCTACCTTCTGCCTTGGCTGCTTGTACAGAGCGTAGGTGGCATTCTGGCTGGACTTAGTAATTGTTCTTACTTCACCTTGATGCTGAGCAAAAGCTTTGAAACTTACTAAAGTTTATCAAGTTCCTATGAACAATCAGATGTAAAAGCAATTTTTAAATGCCCAGGATTTTTGTTATCTTCAGTCGAATTTTTAACCAAACTAAATAGCCTCTTTTCCAGCTAGGTGCTAGAATCTGCTATTAAGACCCAGTTTCATACCACCAAACCGCAAAATTTTATCCCTGGGTTGGAACTTTTCAAAACCAGGCCCATGAAAAAACGTATGGAAAGCTTAGCTGGAAAGCTTTGCCTGGAGCCAGGTGTTGATAAGGACGCAGAGCACTTCACTGTCCTGCTCGGACACTGGGTGGAATTGCCCAGGTAGCTGGCACTGTAGTTGGACTGCTAGGTTGTTGGAAATGAACCATTGGTTTCAATCCGTATATCCTGAGACAGGGCTGAATTTCACTCGATAAAATTCTTTAGCACATAGATACAGATATTTGATATGATAAAAGTTGATAAAACCCGTTCAAAGGACTGGTTAAAGAAAACCTTTGGAATAATCCAAGAACTCACAAATGATAAGAACATTTTACTGATGACATTATGTATCTGTAGAGTATTGTTCCTGCGGACTGGTATCAGACAATGGTTCTTCGGTGTTTTAATTTGTTGCCGGTTTTCACTTGTATTAGCTTAAAGGGATGTTACAAACTTCAAGAACAAAAAAATCACAGGTTAAAACTAGAGACCGATTGTGTGGGTAATGAGCCTCAAACTCCTTGTCCTAAAACATTATTTCCCATAATTGGATTTGATAATATTTTTTGTGTTCATTAGGAGCCACTGAAATGACCAGTGTTGTTAATCTTGTAGAAGTGACGGCGAGGCCCTGGTGTGTCAGGTGTGATACATCCATAGCAAAAGGTGGGTTGAGCAAGTTATTGATCCGATTTCAAAGGAGTGGTGCTGTCCGTGAGCGTGGAAGGATCCCACGTTTTACCCCGCCGGCTGCAGGGACAGCGTGTGCAGCCAGCGCGGGCTGTGGCACCTCTGCCAGCTGCGGGTCTGTGCCGTTCCCAGTGCCGTTCCACTGCGGTGCCGGCACTGATACCAAACTGTAACAGTGCCAAGAAAGTGGAAGAGCTGTTATCTTCATTTTTTCAGTCTCTTGCACTGGAAAATCCCTTCTCCAGAATTCGTTTTTGGGGATATTTTAACCACTGAGCACCGGTAATTGTAGCAAAGCTAGCCAGGATAATGTATTAGTAGCAGCGTTTCAGTGTCACTGTGTCACGTCCTTCTGTTTTAGACACCTACGTTTGATTCTCTGCTGTGGGCTGAGCACTACCCTGCGATCCTGCTGCAGTGTTTGGTTTCTGTGTGGCCGTTCAGGGGCTGCTGGACTTCCCGGCCTTGCTTCCTTGATTTGAGTGGATTTTCATCAAAATGGGAGGGATTTGTCCAAGAATCAGTACAATTTAAATTCTCTTTTGAGGATTCATCAGTTTTCTGGTGGAATAAAAGTAGTGTTGGCAAAGCAGAAGTTTGAAACAAAACTGTCCATAGAAATATCCCATTTCAGAGGGTGCTGGAAGGAGATTCTTTCAGTTCCTGCAGCAGTTACAGAAGTCAGGCTGCGTCTGCCCCACTCAAATAGCAGCAGAGCGCGCAATCCAGCTGCTGGCCGGCCAGTTCTCAGGGCGGCACTGGCCTCTTTCTCTTGTGTCTTGGCCCTTTTCAGCCCCTTCCATCTGTTGGGCCATTCCCCTGTGTAGTAGCTGCGAACGCTAAGCCATGAGAGGGGATTAAAGAAACACTTGCATCTCTTAGGCGCGGGTCGGCTGGTCTTTCTGCTGCCAGTGGAGCAGCTCCAGCTGCTTCCTCCGATGCAAACACTTGGCTCTGACCCTTAGGCCTGTCAGTGCTCTGTGCCCTCTGCAGTAGCCGGCCCCATGGCAAAGCTACAGCCTCCCACACCTCTGTCTGCCCTTCCCATAGCACTGACTCTGCCACCACGCTCATTCCCACAGTCTCAGGACAGCCTGATTTTCGTGTGTCCTTTTCATTCCCAGTAAACACCTCAGCCATCGAATGTGCAGGAGATGTCCTTGGGCAGTCAGTGAAGCCGCTCTTGCAGCACTGTCTCACCAGCCCGTTCTGAAGCACTTGGATCAGTTTGTTTCCTCCCTGCACGTCCCCTGCCGCAGAGAGCTCCAGAAAGAGCTGGAACTGTCCCTGCCAGCGTTTCAAGCAAGCAGCATATTCAGGTGTCAGCAGAGAGTGTTTACAGGCCTTAAATATATCGTGGGCCTGTGGCTGTTTGCAAATCCACAAGTGAAGTGATGAAGTGTGCGCGTGTTTTTGACCAGGGGCCCCGAGCGTGGGCTCCGCCAGGCAACTGAGGAGAAGGAGGATGAGGAGGAGGTGCAGCAGCTCTGCTCCTCAATGCCTCAAGTTTAATAGGGACGGACAGGGAGCATTGACAGCCCGGACCGGACTCTGCCCCTGCGCGTTCTGCCTCTGACAGGGCCAGGAAAAGGTGGAAAAAGTTGATCCACTGTATTTTTAAATACACATCAAGGGACTCTTACTGCTTCTGCCTGCAAGGACTTGTCAACATCATGAGACTCCTACCCTGCTCTGACAAATGTCAAAACTGGGAAAAAGATGTGTCAGGAGAAGAGTGGGGTCTGGCAAGGTCAGCTTCCCTGCCAGCCTCTGCCTGCATCTGCTGGTAGCAAACGCGGGTCTTAGCCAGTTTTCAGGCAATTCTGATTGAAGCAGAATCCCCACTTAAAATATAGCCTTGAGGTTTTCTCCTGACTCACAGTATTGTTCTTATTCCTCGGTTCAGTCCTGTCGAAGAGCAAACCGTTGCATTTTTGATGCTGGTCTCTCCCTTGTTTGTTGCTTGGGTGTCGTTGGGCAGGTTGTTACAACCACACTGGAAATTGCGGTGAGTAAACGCGCATCTAAGAGGCAAAATAAGTCATTGTGGCCACGGCTGGATGCCCTGGGTGTTCTGTAAGCAGCATGTGCTAATAATACATTGCATTAAAAAATAAGTGACGACCCCTGTTTTTTCATTAATGGGCAGAGATGGAATTCAGGCCAACACATAGGGCCAGCACAACCTGCATGCTGTTTGGATATTTTGAGTGAAACATATTTGGCATTTAGTCATATGGATATTGGTTCTGGAATTTTGGCATGTCCTTACCACAGCTTATCTCCAGCTGGCCCCACCAACTCCCAGAGCTGCTTGAGTAATTTCTAAATCAGCATGTCCTTTAATTTCTTTACCATTTGCAATGCGTGTTGGATTTTGCCATGAATAAATCAAGACCTTGGAGTTTATATGCTGAAGTGGAGCATGATGATGGATTCCTTGATGGTGAAAGGATTAAAAAAAATTTTCATATTTTTGTACACATTCACTTTGGTGGCCAGATTTGTTGGAGCGTTATGCTCCCAGTCAATAGTACCCTTGTAGCTTGTTTGTTTAATTGATTGCAATGCTATGTCAACCTTCCCACGCAGAAGCCTCAAATATTTGCAAACTGAAATACACATAATGTTTGGCATGACTTGATCCTCATTGCAATACAGCTGCAGCTGCTGCGGTTTACACAACAGAGACTGGAGGACAGGAATCCAAATACACTAAATTAATTAGGGTTATGTCCATCAACTTTATTTGGTTCTATCAGGTTGGTGTAGAAACGTTCCCTGCTTGTGCTCAAACATGTTGATTAAACAGTGCTGTAGTTTTTGATTTCTCGTTCGTGATATTAAAGGCAACGGGATGATTACGGTGCCCCACTAGGCAAATATTTGTTCTTTGTCAGAAGATGCCGCTTCCTCCTCTCCAGTCTTCCCCTCTGCTGGGTTTCATCCCATGGGCAGTTACCCCTTCAAATCAATATAATAAGGTTAAGATTACTTCTGGAGAAAAAAAAAAGCAATTGTTTTGTGTTGTCTACATAAATGTAGCTTTCTGCTACTGAGTGGCATTGCGTTCTTCTGGCAACTCACCCCACCTGGTCTCTGCAGGGCCGGGTTCAGCCCTTCCCTTGAAAACGCACCACTAAGGGGTCATAAGGGATCTGTGCCATGGGCTAATGGTGGTGCAGAGCTCTCTACGGGCATATAGAGTGTGCAATAAATGTTCCTCCATGACACCCTCAAAGCGCCAACTTATTAATTGTTATTGCTTTGATTAACCATGTTCCCCCATCATTTATGCAAAAGGAGGGATAATTCATAAGCATCCATGGTGAAGTCTGCTGAAAAGAAACTGCTTCCATTACTAATTTGTTTTCCTTTGTATTTTCTCAGGGATGTCCATGTAGATGTTTATCCAATAGGTTTCAGTCCAATTAAACAGTTCATCAGCTGAGAAAACCAGCATTTGAATAATCCTGCTGTCTTTAGTGGGACTAATGTGAGGCTTAAAGTTAATTCAGAAACACTATTTGTCACTGCTTTTAAGTATCTTTTCACCACTCGCCCTCTTAATTCGCTGTGTGACAGCAGCGTTGCTTCTTGGACTCATTGCAGAGATGACCTGAAGCGGCTCTTGGCCTGGCAGACATCAGCATCAACTCCTGACTCTTCCCAGTTGGAACAAATCAACCACAAATAAGAATTTGGCCCTAAGAGTTATACTAGTAATCAAAAGCTTTGCATGTTGCACAGTTTCTTCTGTGAGGTTTTAGGCACATATTTGACAGTGAATAGGGATCGCTGGATTTATTGCAGTGGGCTCTGGATTGTGCAATTTTGATACAAGCAGTAACTTTTCCAGTTGTGATCATGTAAATTTTCCCTTTCTTGTTCGTTGCCAGCAATTACTGCTTTTTTAAAATTATGTTTTGAATTTTATTTTCTTTTGTTTCACCAGCCCTGACCTCTTTGCTCATTAAATCCTTAAGAAGATCCACCCATTTAATACTCAAAACTAAAACTGACCTAATGACTTGCGGGCAGCCTGAGTGCCTAAAGTTTCTTCTCTTGATACCAAATTATGACTGTATATTTAAAAACATATCTAATATAAATCTGCATAATTAAATAAACCGTCACTGATTTACATGAGCTAAATACCCTGTTCCTTTACAAAGGACAAATCTACCAAAGTAGCAGACAGACATCGAGAGAGTTAAAAACAAAAATAATTTGCTTTTGAAATTTTCCAAAGTTTGGTAGAACCCAGATGTCAGCAACACGACTAGCCTGTCCATCTGAATTTTCTACAAACCTTTACATATCTCACACGATAGCCACCTTCTTTATTCTGTCCTTTTTTATTCTCTTGCTTTTCTCTTTTTTTGGTGGTAGCTAAAAGCTGTCCTGAAGTCTGAACCAATTTATCAGTTTCAAAAGAAGGGATAATAAACCTGTCATTTGTGGCCTAAGCATAGAGGTTGCTGCTGCTACTCTGATATTAAAGCTGATTAAAAGAAGACCTGTCTTTTAGGAGTTTGTGTCTTCTTAAGACGCTGCTATTCTTGGGGGGGAGGAATTGTTGTGACCCAAAGCCTGCTTTGAACTGACAGGACTCTTGAGTGCCAACCTAAAGGAGAGTATTGCTTAAATAATACTTACCTGGGAAGATTCTCTTTGTGCGGTTTTTTATCTTATTTTATCTTACTCGGAAGGGGTAAGAGAATGTTAGGATAAAAAGCTAGGAAGGGGGCTGTATTTTGTTTCTGTGTTTGTTTTGACTATCTCAAAATTTCTGAACTAGCTCTGGAAAGGATTTACAGAAAGCAGCCCAAGTCTTTTGTGATTCTCCGGAGAGATGCTTTTGGGTTGTTCAATTCCAATTACTCCCTGTAACCTAGAGTTATTTCTGCTTTCTGACCAAAAAGCCAATCCCCCGAGTAGTGAAACTTTGCAGTTTTGGATAGTGGGTATCGATGTAGGATCTTGTGGTAAGTAACTTTGTAAGATCCTGTTCCCATTCGTTAGAAGTTGGCACTTTGACTGATGCAAAAGATTTCAAGGTACGAGTCTGGTTTTGCTGCAGGAGGAAGGTTGTTCCTTAGGCTCGTATGAACTTCATTTCTCGTCGTGTGATTTCCAGCTGAAGCTCCAGCTCCTCGGCTGGTGAAAAGCCTTGTGGCTCTGTTGGCTTCTGTGGATTTATGCCATCATTTCTCTGAGGGTGTCAGGGCGCACACAGTTCGACACCGTTACTTCAGGGTGCGTTAGTACAACGTAAGATTTGTGTAACAGCAGGAATTGAGTCTAAAATGCAGCTAGAGCTGTAAGTCACAATTGTAAAATTTGTTTCTATTGATATGGCAAGTTACAATATCAGATTGAGGGGATATTAAAACTAAAACTGATCAGTGGAGGAAAAGCAATGTTGCCTTAGACAATAGGATCCAGGGTTTAAAAGGCGGGCCTTGGCCCAGGTCCCCAGCTGGGCTAGTTACAGGCTAAAGGAAACGTGAGGAATTTGGCGAGCTGGCTGTAAAGCCCCCCCCCCCGCCCCGTGCAGCATCGCTTCCTCAGGCTGGGAGGGTAACGCAGAGATGATGGTGTAACGGCAGAGTAGCTTCAGGCGTGGCATAAATTATATCCAGAGTTATCAAAGCTCCAAACGTGGATTGTTATCCCAAGATGTGCCTGGGTCACAGAATGGAACCAACAAGCCAAAAGGAAGGCTGCCCTGGTCTCCGCTCTGTCACAAGGACATTAAAAATTAGGCAGAAGGAAATCCACACAAGCCCCTTCAGAAGTTTTTTCCAGAGATGTGATTTACACAGCGCATCCATCATCAGATTAGGTGCTATTTTCCATGATGTAACTATACAACGATTTAACAGGCCAGATATGCTTGACTGGGATAAAGCAGGAAATTGCTCTGAAATGTAACTTTTTCATTATTTCTCAGGTTTGTGCTTTCACACTGTGCAGAAATAGGCGTTCCAAACTCACGACTGCACTCTCTGCACTGACATATTTGCATGTTTTGTGGAGTAGCCCCCCCCCCCGCCAAGCTTTTCGGCACCATGCCCTGCTTTCAGCTATTAATGAGTTCTCCGTGTTCTGACACACTCTCCTGCTAAGACCTGCATCCCCCTTCGTCAGAGAGGCCTGAATCTGCCCCGTATCTCCTTAAACAGATTTCACCCTGCACGTTTAGGAACACCATTCCCCTCCAGGACAAGCAGAGGGCTGGATTAATTAATTATAGTATTCAGCCTACCCAGGATGACACAGTTAAATTTAATTAGACTATTCCTTTATTTCAAAATCTCTTCACCTACCCCAGGGAGATATTTTTTTTTCCCTTTTGCTGTGGATTTCTGTGATAGATGGAGAGACCAGCTTACTGGGCTGAACAAAAAAGGGGGGGAAAAAAGAAAGCAGTGGCACAAATGTAGGGCATAGAATGTTTTCAGATGAAAATATATCCTAAATTATAATAATTTTATAATCACAGGTATCACTCATATCACTTGCCTTTCTCTATGACCCTTATTACAACAATACTTTCATTACTGTAATTGGTTTATTGCCACATCGTTCTTTGAATTAGAGAACGATTTCATCCTTATTTAAAGGATGCGCAAGTATGGGTTAAGGGGCTTTGAAAAAAATTGTAGCACAGTGATTATACGGGTGCCAAAATTTTTTGAAAATCAAGTGCTTTGAGGAAAATGTGCAATGTGTGATTGTGATGTAGAACACAAGCTTCAAATACATCTATTTCAAACAAGAATTCATTATAATGTCTAATTTGCATCCACAAAAATATAGTTCGTCTCAGCATTGTAATCAAAATGCATTTTCATTCCTCAGTGTTTTGTTAAACGTGGTTTTCAAGTACTTCATTTTGTAAAGCCCAAACCCAAGATGCTGGTTGGGTTCCAGCAGGTATTCTGTGTTCTTCCCTCACACTAAAATGTGCCCTGTACTGTATCCTCGTTACCGTCTTCATGATTAGACTGCAAGCAAGTGAAAGTGAAAAACTTCGGATTCCTAGAAGCTCCCAAAGGCATGGCATTCCATTAAATACATCAGTCAGAGCATGTAACTGTCTCCAGTAACTACAACCTCAAATTCTTTTACAGTTATGTATGTCAGTAAACAGAAAATACAGCAATGCCAATTCCAAAGTGAACGTTAATTGGAAGGATCCACTTTCTGACCTAAGACTAATTTAGGATTGTTCCACAGCAGGCAGTGCAGGGCGGCTGCAGTTCCTTTTCACTCCTGTGCAGGGGAGACCTTTTGAAATAATTCCTGCAAACCTTTCAGGCTTCCCTCTTCACTAGCGAGTGCCATAGAGAAAGGAGAAGAGTTGCTTTTCAATTCTGCTTTAAGGACTTGAAAGGGTTGTGGGAAGCCAATGAAGAATGATTCAGGGCAACAAGGAGAGAGTGAATGGGCTGTATTGAATGAGGCTGTTGCAATGCATCACTCTTAATGTGAATTCTGGACGAGAGGTCATGTTTGAAAGCAGCAATAGCATCACGTGTCCTGTAGCTCAGATTCTTTATTTTCTACAAAGAAATTTTTTCTTTAAAACAGAAAATGCTAGAAATAACAGCAACATCTTTTCATCATTCAGAAGGGGGGAAAAAATACTGTCCCCCCAGCCATGACGGGATGGAGCTGTGATCCTCTGTGTGTAATTTCTGTAAGTCAGGCCCGGACTCCCAAGGCATCCCTGTTATAATTAGATTAACTGTTACTGTCAGGGCTATCTAATTGCTTGTACTGAAGAAAGCAAATTGCAGACAGTACGTATCAGTGTAAAATCAAACACAAAACAGGTGTTTGCTAATTAAAACTGAGATTTTAATGAATGACCTGTGTGGTTTTGGTGAATAAATACCACTCTCAGCATCTGCTATGTAATTAGGTTCCAACTTCTTCTTCCTTTTTTTTCCCTCCTCAAGTCCCAGTAAATAACTATAGAATGCCAGGTTTAACTAAAACCTGGTAATCTTTGCTCTTTAATGGGGAACAGAGCAGATGTTTCCTGCCCAGGTAACTCCAAGCAATAGCAATCAAAGAAGAAAAAAAAAACCCACCTGAATCCCTCATTATATTTTAGGATTTTTTTCTCTAAGGTTTATACAATAACATATTGGAAGGTAAAAGATTGCATTAAATCCTACTAATGTTGCTGGTTGATTACAACACTTGTAGGAGGGCTATTGCCCACATCGCTTCAGCATTTGAGATTTTATTTTTGGCTAATTGTGTTTCCTGCTAGGACAACCTACTGGTACTTTTTTCTTATAGACTTATTTTAAATTAAATCTAAGTATAGATCTGTGGATATCTGTGGGGAGAAGGATGTGAAGTGGGGTGAGAAAGAGGTTCTTGAGTACCCCTGCACAGCAGCACACCCTTCCCTTTAGCAACGTTCACACAAGGATCTCAAAGCACTTCTGGGGGGTGAACAAATCAAACTTTGCAGAGCTTGGCATTGATGAAATGCTCATGTAAGGCTGGGGGGGGCTTTCCGTAGAGTGTACTGAGGTCAAGATAGATGGTAGGGCAATACCATTATCCTCCTTGTTCAGTTAGACGATCAAGACACTGCAGGAGGCAAACAATTGTCAGTTCCTCTGTGATCTGCAGTGTGTTCACTGAGTCCAGTGGTTCTTTACCCGAGCAGAGATCCCTGTTCAAGAGCTTTGGGTTTCAGTTTGTCTCTCTTCCTACAGCGTGAAGGCAACCATCCCTTTTCCCCTCTGTATACCTGGAGCTGTATGGATATGTGCGTGCGTTAATACAACCCGTAATCCTCTCCGCTCTGCCACCTCTCTGCAGGCTGCGCTGCCGCGGGATATCTGCCTTTGTACTCCCATTCCTAGAGCCCAGTTTCTTGGTGGTTAAGCTACAGCCCTTAGTAGAGCTGTCTTGTAGTGTTTGCAATGAAATAGGGTTCCAGTTGTGTGTCCGAAGTTATTAGTCACTTCTTTTAACTAAAAAGGAGAGTTGCATTTGGGTGCCTGAAACTTTTATTTGCAAAAACCTGCTAATATGGCTTAATAGATGCAAATTGCCCTATGAATTCTCACTACATATGCACCTTTCATATTACATTTAGGGAAATCATAAGGCATTAGTGAGACATTCTTGATGCAACACATACATTAGCTGCATTTCCAAGAGCTGGAGAACTTTGTTTATCTTCTTTTTTGAATTTTAGAAGCGCTGCCAAGAATGCTAATGTCTAGGAAGTAATTCAGAAAATTCCACCCACAAATTCTACTGGGGCTGTGCCTGGGGAGTATGTCCTTCAAAGGTGAATTTTACCCCTGTGCAGCCAGCCTGTGTTACTGCTACTTCACGTCTCTCTCAGGACTGCAATACTTCGTGAAAGCAATATGAACATGGATGGATTTTACTCTAAGTGTACCAAGCCATTGGAGAAATCTAGCTGCAGGGAACAATTACACGAGCTCTGAAGGGCTGCAAAAGGGATGAGTTACGTGCATCAATTCCACATCCATAAAACAGAGATAATAATACTTCTTTCTCCCGCTGTTTGTTTTGTAAACCTTTTTTTGTTGAGCTACAGATGCACGCAACACCTACTACCAGTGCTATTTCAAGTCTGGAGTATTTGCTCAGTCTTAGTCAAAGTTCGTATGTGCTGGTGTAATACAAATGATGCCACCTTCCTTACGTCTGTCTTTAGCATCATTGCAACGCGAGCAGTGCTAACTAATGATGACTGTAAGATGCAGAAGAAATTCTTCCGCTGGGAATAAAGATGACAGTCTTTCACTACAATCATTTGGAAATTGCACACTGAGTGTATCTAAGGGAAAGAAGGAGTGGGTGGAGGAAAAATTGAGACTTTGCTCATCTTCTCCAATGAGAGTTCACATTAGCAAATTGCAATATTTCAATACTGAGACTTGTCACTTGCCGTTTGAAGACTATATAGAAAATAACTCCCTCCCCCCAAAAGAGGGCACGAGAACATTACTGAATTTGCACTGAGATTACGGTCTGTTTATTCACGGTGCTGTAGAGCTGAGGGATTATACAATGCTTTCACTCTACAGAAATATTGAAACCTTGGTCATTGTTTCTTTCTCATGAATATCTGATCATGGAAGAATAAAAGAGAAGAAGAAAGATGTCAGTGATTAAAGTCTCTGGATAAAATAAAGCTATATTTTCCACCCTTGTCCCTTCCCCTGCAGGCAGGCCTTTTGCGTGATTGTCTCAAGGCATAAAAGAAAGAAAAGTAATCTAAGTGTCAGGATTTAACATTTTGTTCCTCCATTTGGTTTATGTAACAAAGCATTTCCAGCACAGATCAATCAGCAATTTGTTGGCTAGGTTCCAGAATCTGTGCGCAATCCATTCTTAAATGTCTGGTGTTAAGCTGCTTTTTGTGCATATATTTGCAAAATCAAAAGCAAACATGAAATATTTGATCATAATAAAACACAGGATGTAGCAGTGTTATCCTGCGCTATCTGGGATCACTAATGCTTGATAAGGAGTGTGTACATTCGGAATTAGCACTGTGCTTTACCCAAAGTTATTACTGGTATCAGAGGTGTCCAGAGATCTATTTAGAGGAATCGGAGATTTACATTATTCCTTGCAAAAGACATGAAAAAAAAAAAAAGCAAAAAACAAAAGGCTGGGTTTGTGCTTAAAGCCTAGGATTTCATTTTCCAGGTTCCTCCAGGTCCCTGCAGCTCCCAGTTTGCTCTTTGTGTATTTCTTAGTGTCAGTACGCATACATTCTTATTTATTCAACAACAGTGAATCCACTTTCTTTATTTTGACTGTAAATTCCTTGAGGAAGAGATTGTCTCTCTTACTAGCTATAGGTACAACACCTGGTGTAACAGAGGGCTCCATTTTGGATAAGATACAGCTCTAATTCAATAGTTATCTAGAAAAGTGCCAGTTATGAAGAAAAAATGTATTTAAAATACCAGCATGTAGCATATACAAAGACATAATCAGATGTGATCTTTACTGCAATAAAAAGCAGATTAGAAATCGAGATCCACGAAGTATTGCAATTACTTTAACTGTCAGCAATATTGGCAGGGCTGGTAAGGTATTTGCTCCTGTGAAACTGGCAGACCTTTATAAAAATCCATAACATTTCTTTGACTAATCTGAAATCTTAAGAGAATAAGTGGTTGCTGAGCTTTTTCTTGGAACTCTGCTGTACAACAGGAGGCAGACTGCAGTGCAGCACCCTCGGGAGTGCGAGAGACTGAAAGCATCCGTAGATTCTGAAGGTGTACTTCTTAGATTCATGGATTTTACAATGAACATCTCATTAGCTGTTCTCTATAATGCAAAGTAGAGAATGTCACCTAATTATTTCTGGGTTTAACTTCGGATTTAAGAAGGTGTCTCGTCTCAGTTGTGAGATATCTAGTGACGACAGATGCACCAACTCTTTCAGTATCAAGTAGTCCCTAGAGTTAAAGTGGCACCTTATTTCCCATTTGAATGTTTTTCAGCTGTATTAGCCAGGAGTAGGTGTGCCTTTGAGAGAGAAGAGGCTTCCTAGTATTATTCCACATGTACTCCTACCCCATGATTCAAAAACTCTATAGAAAGTATTTCTTTTTTAGTAAGGGAAGGGAAATAACCATTCAAGATTTTCCAAATTTAAAGATGTTTTCAGGTGGTATTAAAGCTCTCTGCAGCTTTCATGATTCCGTGACTTGGAAATTTTGGCAGTTTTTCACGTTTCTGGACACCAGATTTTCTAGAGTATGATAAGCCTTAGTTCCAGCAGAGAGCAGACGCTTCCAGCTGGATCAGGAATGCTCTGAAAGGGAAGAGTCAGAGGTGGGATGGGTGGCACAGTGGGCAACTGGTAATTAGAAGAAAGATAATGGTCTCAGTGACAGGGATATCCGGATGAAATGGAAGTCATCGTCTTAACAATCCAACTAGTCTCTAATGAGCTAGAAGCCTGAACCCAAAAGCAGGTACAGGAATGCAGCATCCAATAACATCTTATTATTCACTTTTGCTTTAATTTCTTACTCCAGTTCTTTCAGACTACATCCAGGTACTAATGAAGGGGGAAACGGTTGCGATGTGAAAGAGATTGTATCTGAAAGGTAAAGCCACATCAGCCTGTTAGTCCTTCCTCTGCTACAACCCTTGATCAAAAAAGATGAATATGTTTGACAGCAATTAGATATCCTGAAAGATTTCATGGCATTACTTGCTATAGAAATCTCTGCTTAGAGGGCTGGTTTTTTTTCCAAAAGCCGTGGGGCGAGGGGATTGAATGTCTTTCGTATACATTCTGATATTTATCATGTTTTGGGTGAATCCCTCAGAAGCGCTCAGGGACAAATGACACCATATCAAGTGGAAAAACTTTAAAGAATAGATGCCCAAGAGTTTTGTCTCCCATATTTGCCACACAAAAAGGGTATTGTAAAACGGCCTAAACAAATGTAAAAATGTGATTAATATGCTGAGCCACATGGCTGAACCAAATTACATCCCAATACAGGGTAAGAGGCTGCCGGGTTATAAACAAGAATTTCCGTGGCTTCATCTCTCCAGCTGTTAACGAAAACACTTGACATTTAGCAGCACACACTCGATTCTCAACAGAAAATGGAACTATTGCTTCTTCCTAGTGACTGCCCACAAGGCACCTTTCACTCAGGGCTCTCTTGCCAGATGTGCTCTCTGGGCCAAAGTCAGATCCTCTCCGGGGGGGAAGTTCTCCAAACAAACAATTCTAAATGATTGTAAATATGTATTAAAGCTCCCTTGTAATTGTTATCTCTTTACCTGCGATTTTTCAGGAAGGAGAATGTTTTTGTGTAAAAGACTCAGTTGCCTGTAAGCAATTTATGCAGTGTCACTGTGATAATTTAGCAAAAAGCCAGGAAATGGGTCAGGTGCCCAGATTACCTGGGCCAGCTCCTGGGTGGTTGCAGGCAGGCACAGGTCTGCTGTAGAAAACGCGTCTGAACCAGTGAACACCAGCATCTGACATTTTATGGAATAATATGCTATTCTTTACTGCACCTTGGCAACCTTTCCTCCTTCTTCTCTTATTTTTCTTTTATGTGAAATCTGTCTTAGTTGGTGTGAGCTCTGCATCTGCTGAGTGAGACAGTCAGCATAGAAAACATGAGCTTTCACCATTGTTTTATTTCATAATCTCATATCTGGTAGTTATTTGTTTTGTATTTAGAAAATATAAAGCTTGGGGGAAAAAGCATGAAAATGAGGTTCTGTGGGCTTATTTAGCAATTGACCCTTTTTTTCAAAATGCTAAGGCTCACATTCAGTGGTATTGCTAGGCAACTGAACAGACATTTCCTTTCAGGCCCTAAGTGGATACCAGGATTAATACATGATCAGTCAAGATACACGTTTATTCACCTTCCCTCACAACAGTAATAGGATTTTTCTGGGTCCAGTTTAATTCAGTAGATGAGGCTGACACTGAATTAAAGCTGCTTAACCAGGCTCATAATAAGGAGTTGAGATCCCAGGGGAGACAAAGAGGGTGAGGGAAACACATACCCAGTAGTGCATCAATGGGCAAAACCAGAGGATTAGAAATACTAGCGGAGGAAAAAATAACAGTTCAAATTATTCAGCATCATTTGTTCTCCTTCAGTATGCAGAGTTTCCATGCAAGAACTTGGAGGCCCGAGACACGCTGAGGTGTTGGCTCTGGTGGTGGCTTCGTTAGCGGCTGCTCCCCTGGGATCCCTCAGGTGATGGCAGGAGAACTCTAAACCATTGCGCCCCAGGGCCTGCCATGGCTCCACACTCCTCAGACAAATTATTTTCCTTGTTGTACTTTGTTGCTTGCAGTTAAGTTGAAGGCTAACAGCTTCTCCTGTTTTATAATACCCACCCCTCCTCTCCGCACTCCACTTCTCTGAAGTTTCCAAACGGCCACTGCTTTTAAAAACAAAAAGCCAGCCTGTGTGATTCTTCTGTCTCCGGGCTCCTCTGATGTGATTTCCTCAAGGGCCTGTGAAGGACGTCTCCAAAGAGATGACATGGCTCTTTGAATGCAACCATTGTTTTGTAGCACTTCCCTGGCACAAACGGCTCAGCTAACAAACAAATTAAATTTTTAAGTGGGGAAAGGTCTATTAATCTATTATTAATTAATATTCCATGTGCCGCCTTGGAGGCAAAGTGGGTCTTTTGAAGCCATCTGGTTTCTCATTGCACTGGAGGAAAGCTATTGTCTGTTGTGTGCTCTTGAATATGATCTGGAAAATGGAGATGTGATGTGATGATCCCGACGTCTGGTTATCGCTCTGTTCCCACAAATAGGGAAGCAGAGGCAGCTGGACTGCAGCATCAGTCTCATCGGGTGATATGGCAGTTGCATGAGTTTGCCCAAACTGCTCACAGATATTAAATTCAAGTGCTGTCTTCTGTCCTCTTTCTTGGAAAGATGTGATATTGTATGGGGTTTCTATCTCTCTTTTCCTCACGTGTGTCCCGTCTCCCCTTTTTGGGACAAGACACGGCTAGTTAGGAAGCATGGGCCAACATGAATTTCTCTGTGTAAACTGGGAGCATTACTTCACTACTGTCTATGGGGTTCGTTAAAAAAAAGTGACTAATTAAGGTGTAATGCTGGGATGTTAACGGTAAGCATGGATGTATTAGTCATGAAATAAATACAATAAGAATTTCCTGCTGCAACATGGAATGTCTCGGGATGTAGGAGCCCGTGACATTGGCACTGAACATCCCAGATCAAATCCCACTGGCAGCCCTGGCAGGGGATTCCTACGTTAACCTCGGCCCCTCTGCTTTGTACTCTCCAGCTGTCACAGGCTTCAAGAACTAAGGTTTTCCTTTTAGTAAGAGGAAATCATTGTCTTTGATGAATTATTAGGATTATACTATGCACTGTACAGACAAATGGTACAAAGCCGCATGTGCTGCAGAGAGCCTTCTGTTCAAACAACAGTGGCAGAGATGAGGAGCAGAGGCGTGGGGGAACAGGATGCTTGAAGGTACCCTGCGTCTCGGTGAGTGAAGGTTTGTTGTTTCACAGTCCTGACCCCCAGACACATTCTACTTCACATCATTAAATCTCCATAAATAAATCAAACTTTCCCAGAAAAAAAACCAAACAACAAACCAAAGCATAAGTGTAGCATGTTTAAGGATATTGTGATGGAAGAGTGATGTAGCTGACAATATAATACGGTTGTTATCTCTGATGTTTCTCTGGACGTGGAACCCAAAGTATGGTGTTACTCACTTAACTTGTGTTCACCTACTTCACTTAGCTTTGCTCTTTCTCCATTACCTAGTCCATAATTTGAGGTTCAGAGACTAGATGTAACTCTGTCACCATCATCATGCAAGGTGCTAACACCACAAAGGGTCGATGGGGTGGAGAAGGCTCGAAGAAACGTCAGCATATTGAGATGACTTTGGGAAACAGGTACTAGGTCAAGGAGTCTGGAACTTCTGCGTGGACCCGGTTCTTCTGTCTCTCCTGCCTTGTTTACATCCTCCTTCCCTAGCTCCATCTGTGCTCTTGCAGTTGAATTTTCCAGCAGCGTGATTTTACCCAAGGCACCGTCTTCCCCTAAATCAATAGGCCAGACTGCAACAGAATTACAAACTCAACATCAGTGAAAGCCATATTGCTCAGAGTGGGATTTACATAAACTGTGCACTAAAAAACCCCTAATATTTAAAGTGTTATAACAAAGCAGAAAAAAACCCACTTTCAAGCTGTATGACAGCCTTATGAATATGTAAATTAGATCCAAAGACAATCTTCTACTGGTTTACAGTAAATATTGAGGCAGAACTGTGGAGCATTAAGTGGCAGATTTAGGTCCATATTCATTCCTTTTTATTTATTTATTTTTAATACAACACTTAGAGACCAATTTTATTGTAATGCACCAAATCTATTGAGTATTCTGGTCAGTTGATAGCATTTTTAAATCATACTTATTTTGGCATTTCTTATTGAAAGCAATAGAAGAGCAACTAGTGGTGATAAATTTGTTTGTGGAAAGCCTTGCTTTTGTCGTAGTTGCACACTGTTGTAACTAGGGCAAAATTACACTATAAATTTATGGATTTATTGTCCTTTTTCTTATTTTGTTCTTCGGTAGTGACCAGCTTTTCATATCCTATGTGCAGGGTGTCCTGTGTTCTGTCAGGAGAGAACTGCTGTAAAACCTGTGGTTACTGTACATCAGCAAAGGGACAGTGTGGGACCTCGTAGGGGAAAAGGTGCCGTTACGGAATTTCCCTTGGCTCATGTTCCTTGGCCTCCCAGCAGTCGGGGCTGGAGTGTGGGGCCGTGACTGCGTTACGTGCCATGCTGGAGATACGCCTCCGTTCACTGCGGAGCTCAGGTGGGCTCTCACGCGCTGAGCTTGTGGCTCGCGGACTCTCTACACCTGAGAGATTTAATAGCATGCAGTTGGTTTTATTTTGCATCTTAATCAGATAATATAATTATATACTTTGTTATGAGTCGTCATCTACATATTTTATCTGCTGATAGCCGTTTGATGTTTGGACTCTATCCAGTACTAATGGCACATCTATGTCTCTAGGATTTGAGCAGTTCTTGCATAATTACGATTATTCTCACAAAATCCCTGCAGGGGCCAAGGTAAGGAATTAGGCTTCTTTTTAGTCTGCATGGCAGGTCAGATTTTCAAAAATGCTTTACGTGCTTAATAGGCAGGTGGATAAATGGATTTCTCAAACTCATCATGGTGATACGGACCCTAACCTTCTCAAGTAACTTTGAAAAAAGCCACCGGAATCTCAAGCAACATTTTGAAGTACATGAATGTTTTCAGATGGTGACCCGTGGCCAGGTGAGAAGCTGACGTTAAAGCCAGCATTGGAACCTAAATCCCACCGCCTATTCCTAAGGAAGGCCTCATTACCCTATTGTTAGCCTCAGTGTATCCTGTGTAGAATTATAACCTGGACCAAGTATGAGTGCTTTGGAATGAGATACTTGTCGCTAGGACAAACGTAGTCATGTATGGTTTGGTTTTGTTCCTCACTCATCTCTGTTGTGCCACGGCCATTGCCTGGGGGCACATTGCCTGGGGGCATAGTGACGCTGCCCGTACTCGAATGAAAAGCTGCACCCCAGAGTTCAGCACGGAGAGAGCACATGTTACCAGCAAATTTAATTCGCCTTGTGCTTTAAAATCAAAAGCATTATCTTTCTTTCTATAAATTTAAAGCGTGTGTAACTCCACTGAATTAATTAGGTTACTCCTTTCATTGCACCGCAGCCAGCATTTGTAATGCATGTAATTTATCTGCGTGAGTGTAGCGGGTTATGGATCAGTTGCTGCTGCACCTTTATATTTTCCTTCTGAGTAAGAGAGTGAAAGCAAAAATTCATATGTGCTTTAAGTTGTAATCTCTGAGGATTTGTTGTGTATGAGGCAATAAACGACTGCTGCAATTGACTAAATGCTACAGCACAGCAGTTTATTTTAATTATGCTACAAAGGAATGAATATTATTGTTCTTACAGTACAACATAACAAGAAAAGAAGAAAAGAAAATTCTATCCCTCTCTCTCTCTCCTTGAGGGAGTTTAGCAATGGTATATTGCTTATCATTGAGGTTTTCAGGGCAGCAGAATACAGAAAGGAAACATAATGAAGAACCAATTTAGAGAGGCTATGCCAAAAAAACCACACAACCAAACCCAAACAACAACAAAACAGTCCCCCCCCAAAATTATAAAAATCACGTTACCTCTTTTATCTTGACCTGTGGCTGGTTCTGGTTCCATTTACTAGTCTCTGCAAGTTGGAAAACCTGTTATTTTTAGGTTGGTTGGTTTGGGGTTTTTAAGTAGATTTAGCCAGGAAGGGTTTGGATGAAAGGTCTGGTGGGGGAAGGCTGATGGTGTGCGGTGCGTTGTGAGGCAGGGCCTCTCTTTTCCTCTGAGTCAGTGGGAAATCTGTGCCGTGCATTCAGGGCTGATCTTGGTTTGCTAACCACAAACAACTGAAAATCCCAAGTCAGGTCTCAAAAATGCCATGCGAATATAGAACAACTTTTTCATTTTGTGTGATCTTCCCCCTCTGAGCTTGCAGTGTTACACCTGGGCCAGGTTTTCAGGATCTTTGCCACGGCGGGGACATGAGATGCGCTTTCCTTCCAGCATGAAAATGGAACGTTTCACACAAGTTCACGATAACAGGAACAATTCTTTATGAAAAACATGGGGGCAGGAGGGAGTGCCTTTGTGCTGGAAACATTTCGAGATTCAAAATATAATCTCTAGGACTGACAATCATAGATTAGGGTGCAGTTTTAGTTTAGGGTCATTGCTCTGAAGCCTTTGCCATTTCTTCAGTGAGAAGCAAAACTGAGACTTTGTGGCTGGTTACGGCCACTCATTATTCCATGCGCTGCTCTCAGCTCGGGCACGTTCACCTAAGGACAAGGACAGAGAGCAGAGGGCAGCTTTTCTCTGCCTCAGGCAATGTACCGTCTTTTAGGTGGCTTGGGTTGGGGTTTTTTGGGGTTTGGTGGTTTTTTTGCTTTGTTTTTAACGCTGTGCACGGATGTGAGGTAGGCATCTGTCTTAGTATCGGATTACCTGTTGCCCATCACAATATAAAGGACCTCGGCACTTTCTGATCAAGGGCCAATGAATGTCACTCTGAAGATTAGAAGTGCCATTATATAAAGATGATTAGGATAAAGTGAAGCATTTTTAAAAAAAGCAAAATACAGCATGTCTGAAAAGTCAAAAAGCATGATTCTTAATGCGACAGCGGTGGGCCGGGATGCGAGCAAAACTCACTTAGAAGACTATTAATGGAAACCATTGACAGAAATAAGAAAAGCCTGAGGTTAGAAAACAAAATAGTACCTTAGCCATTAAAACATCAGTTAAAGCTGATGCAAAGAAAAAAATGATTCTAGGTTCCCATGTTATTGGAGATTAAAAAAGTTTCATCCATCATCCACAGAACATACCAGGATTCAGTAAATGGTGGGAAAGAAAAGAATACAGGAAGCTGAGAGAGTGAAAAGTTCTTCAGATTTACCAATTGAAGTGGATTGCTTCTAATTGTAATTTTTTTCAGCCGCATAGTTCTTAGTTTGTCTCTACATGTCCTTGATCTCATTTGATTTCCTTTGGCTTACCAGATGCACAGGTGTTGCTCAGGTTACCTCAGCCTAGCACATTCTGAGCTCTTTACTGCATCTTTCAGAATATTTTTCTATATAAATGATCTTGCCAAGAAATGAAGTGTGTTACAGCAAATCCCTCTGTGGGCTTATACAGAAATCCTCTGGTCAAAAGGGAAATACACGTAGTACTCGGTTCCTCCTCGGCTCTGTTCTCTCAGACTTTCCTGCCTGTGTCTGAAAAATGTGCAAGACGCCACCAGTAAGTCAGTGAGATTTCCAGCGCGAGGAACAAAGAATCTTAATGGAATGAAAGAGCAAGCTGTAGGATTTTGTGTGCCTTGCTTCAGCGGAGGCGTATTTCATTTGGAAATGACATGGTGTGGTTGGACGAATATTGTCAAACATCGTGTCTCATTCATGCCTTCAGTGTACACACCAATAAGGGGACAGAAAAACAAATACAGTATCTCCCAGAAGAGAAAGACAGAGGTGATTTCTTCTGAATATTTTCATTAGGATTAATATAGCAACCTGCAGGGTCCACAGAAATAACAATTCCAACCAACAGGCTTAAGTAACAAAACCCAATGCACACCTTTCTCCAAGCAGCCAGATGAAATCTCACCTGATAATAACATCGCTCTCCTATTTCAGGTTCAGTCTCTAAGAAGCGGGTGGGATAGAAATTGATGAGATTCTAAAGTTTTAGTAAATTCATGGATTAGCTGGTTCCAGTCCTGGAGCCAAGCGTGCACAGAAGGGCAGCAAATGGGCTTTGCATGGAATAAACCCCTCTGTTCTGAGGATGAGAGGAGACGGATCCTGTGCTGCCCCTCAGCTGATGGTAAGCAAACCTTTTCAAAGGGCCTTTAGATAACATCAGCCTCTCCTCCTATTTCCGAGATCATAAATCAGCACCCTCATGCAGATTTTAAACAACGCTGACATTATATATCATATACTGCTGATGTATCACTTGCATCTGTCTCATTTAATGCTGAGGAATTTTGCCAACAGAGCACAGGCAGTTGCTTATACCCGTGGGGGGAAGAAACTTTAAAATTCATTTCTGCCACATGGCCCAAAAGGCTTGGACACAGACATATTTTGCAGTAGTCATTTATATGTTATATACAAATTAAGACATTTCTCACATAACTATGCTTACAAGTCCCAAGTGTCACCTGCATAAATTCTTGTAAACTGCAGAGAAACTAAGATTTTGACCTTTTGTATCCTATCTTTGTCCTTTTACATTTTATTTAAATAGCATAATTTTTTTTCTAATTTCCTATGTCTTTTTTTAATATCTTATTCTCTAAATCCATCATACGGCTGAACTTTGCCTGATTTTGTCTTTCTTCCTAGCTATCTACTTTTCCTGTGTGTCTAAAGTACACACACTTATTTGCAGTTAACAGACACGGCTATATTTTTGTACAAAAGCTGTATAGTATCTACCAATAATCCAGCATCATGGATTCAATTTCAGATAAAGCATCTCCTCTTGAAGAGTGGAATGTAACGGTGGCGGCTTTGCTTTCTGTGCGTGGCGTGTGCTTTTCTGTGATCCCGAGCTGTGACAGGATGGAAGGGAAGTTTGCAGGGGGGCTGCCATTTTTTTGCCTCAGCTATGGATAAAGACCAAGGCAGTTTCCATATCAGTAATAAATGGTAAATCCAAAGCGCTTGTCTGAAATCTAGGATATACTAAAGCAAGTGAGAGAAGACTCACGTCTAGAGCTTCAGGCTCCAAATCACTTATGTGACTTTGGTTTTGTAGTGTAACAAAAACCAGAATAGGAGCCGTTACTTAGTCATGGAATTGCCACCTTGTATTCACATATTCATATTGTTAAGAGTCCTATTCTAGTATGATCTTGAAATGAGATTCAGGGTATCATCTCTATAATAATGTTTGTTTAATAATGAAAATTTAGTAAGCTAGATGGACAACAATTCAGTGGCAGAAAGCAGAAACTGGATGACTCTCAGGCAGCATATTTCTACCAAATGTATTCTCCCGGCAAAGGAGTAGCTCATTGATGTTCTGGGTCATTCCTATACCTGTGTACAGGTATTTTGGGGCTGGAAAGAGTGGTGAGAGAGGTACAGATTTATTTCAGAGAAAGGCTTTTTAAGTTAAGTGGAAAATAGAGCAACGGGAGTTCACAGGGGCAAACGATACATGCTGGATTGCTGTTTTCTGTGTAAGAGAGGGTGACGAGTCAGGTCGGGAATGAACTCAGAAGAGCAGCGGGCAGGGAACGAGCCCACATTTGCCTTTACCGAGGTCGTGATGCATTCCCTGCTTGCCCTTTCCCTTTTCTTCTCAAAATGAAGGGCGTGGCCATTAGTAGACATCTCCATCTATTCTAAAACCCTTAACAGTATAGAATAGACCTACAGCTGGGATAACAAGTGGAAAATGAAGCTTGGCATAAAAGACCCCTGGGGAATGGCAGCCAAAATATCCATGTTGTGTAGCGTTTGTTTGATAGCCTATAAAATAGAGATTCACAGGGCAGGCTATTATAACAGAATCAAAGTCTCTACAAAGTCCATTAAAATACTGCTTATAAAAAAATCTGAACTTGCATGTCCCAGGGAAGATCATAGAATCACAGAATTGTTAGGGTTGGAAGCGACCTTAAAGATCATCTGGTTCCAACCCCCCTGCCATGGGCAGGGACACCTCCCACTAGATCAGGTTGCTCAGAGCCCTGTCCAGCCTGGCCTTGAAAACTTCCAGGGATGGGGCTTCCACCACCCCTCTGGGTAACCCGTTCCAGTGTCTCACCACCCTCGTGGTGAAGAACTTCTTCCTAAAGTCCAGCCTGAATCGACCCATCTCTAGTTTTAATCCATTCCCTCTAGTCCCACCGTTACCCAACATCCTAAAAAGTCCCTCCCCAGCTTTCCTGTAGCCCCCTTAAGATACTGGTAGGCCACTAGAAGGTCTCCTTGGAGCCTTCTTTTCTCCAGACTGAACAACCCCAGCTCTCACAGCCTGTCCTCATAGGAGAGGTGCTCCAGCCCTTGGATCATCCTCGTGGCCCTTCTCTGGACACGTTCCAGCACGTCCATATCTCTCTTGTAGTAGGGGCTCCAGAACTGGACGCAGTACTCCAGGTGGGGTCTCACGAGAGTGGAGTAGAGGGGGAGAATCACCTCCCTCGACCTGCTGGCCACGCTTCTCCTGATGCAGCCCAGGATACGATGGGCTTTCTGGGCTGCTAGTGCACACTGACGGCTCATGTTGAGCCTCTCGTCCACCAACATGCCCAAGTCCTTTTCTTCAGGGCTGCTCTCAAGCCAGTCACTGCCCAGCCTATACCGGTGCTTGGGATTGCCCCGACCCAGATGGAGGACCTTGCACTTGGTCTTGTTGAACTTCATGAGGTTGGCATGGGCCCACCTCTCCAGCATGTCAGGGTCCCTCTGGATGGCATCCCTTCCCTCTGCCGACAACACCAAGCTGTGTGGGGCAGCTGACATGCTGGAGAATATTTAAGTAAATTATCTGAGCCTTTGAACTAAACCAGCCAAGTCTGTGGGTGATTTACAGTTCTCCAACAACAGCTGGCGACTCCACTTTGATCTAAACCAAAATTAAAGTCTTCCTGCCTTCTTCTGTTTGGTGCAGTCATCTCTTGCTAAAGAAAAAAGCTCTGTATTCAGGTTGGTTAAAAAGAAGGAAAGCCTTTCAGTGCATCTGTAGCTTCTGTTTTATGGCAAGTGTTAGTCCAAACAGACACAGGCCGTGTACATAATTCAGGCTCTTGAGAATTCTTTTGAGTTGATTTCTAAAGCATTTCTGGTACTTCTTAAATGAGTTTTAAATACATGATAAAATTATGATCCAGAAAATAGACTGTCAAGGCTTGTACTGTGTGTGTAATAGCAAAAGCATACAATACTTATGATATCCAAAGCTTTGTTTATTCTGGGGTGCAGATGTTGAAGAAGAATAGCCTGCTTAATAGCTGAGGGAATATAATAAGAACAGTATTTTCTTGTCTCTATTATATTCATCACCATGGTGTCCAGGCACACTTTTATGATATTTGAGCAGTAAATAATCCTCCTTTAGTAGCTGAAGTAGGTTGTATTTACCTTGAACTGATCCAAGTCAGGAGCGAAGGGAGAGGAGTGGGATACCATACAGAGATTTAAAGAACCATGATCTCCTACCCCAAGTTCTTCATTAGCTTTTAGCAAGGGTTTTGTACCATAAAACTCCCGGGAGAGTAAAACCAGTCCAGCCACGATTGAGATTAATGGACTAGGTGAATTATCAGAGATCACTTACAATCCTAGCAAATCTTAGATACTGCAAATTCATTAACAGAAAAAAAATCAAAGAAAACAAAAGATTTGTTCAAGTGAGGTGAAAAGAAAAAGAGGATATGGGAAGACCTAGCAAAGCAAGAGTCACATCAATATTGTTATGAGTGAAAACTAGAAATGAGACTGAAATCGAATGTGTATGATTTGTTGGGCCGCTAGCAAATATATATAATGCATATTGTTTATTATCTGTTATTTTCCAGATTCATGCTGTAACACAGCCACGTTTTCTTAGGAATACCTTCTCTTTTTTTCCTTCCATAACACTTCTGTATGAAGAGAGCTCTCTATAAAAGTCTACAAAGCCAATATACTTTCAGATCACATTCTCACCTTCACACGTAAGAATTCCCTCTCTTGTAATACCTTTGAAATACTTCCATTGCAATTTAGATTACCTGGATGTTAAGACTATTGCTTATAAACACAGCTCTCTCATTCTGACCTTTGTTACCCTCAATTATGTGCTGCATCCAGCGAGGGTCTTTTATCCTATATTTAGTCTGCCAGCTCTTCCGCTCAAGCATAATTTTTTCACCTCAGATTTGTACAGTGCCTAACACAGTATCACATGAGGCCACGGTTATCGGGTGAAAATCTGCATGGAGGGAAAAGGTGGCAGCACGGAATGGAAATCCGAATTCAGACAGGAGAGATGCAGAGTAGCAGATAGCATAAACAATCTGAAAGGACAGGAGGTGTATTTTATTATTGTTCATCATATTGTCGTCCATTGTTTGCTATTTAGGAAGTGGTGCTTAGGAAAGTGATCCAAAAGCCATGAGATGGACATATGCTTCCCTAAGCGTATTTACTCCCCAGTTGATTTCCCACACTGCAGCAGATAAAACACGCCCATAATCATGTTTTCCTAAAGCCATGGCACAAGGTACACTAAAACAGTCATTTTCTCTGCCTTGATCTGGAGAATTCAATTTAATCTCTACCTTGTTAAGAACAAAATAATAATTAAAAGAAGAAGGGGCGGGGGCCTTAGTTTACAAGGCTGTATCCAGCATACAGATAAGTAATTAGAGTGCCCTAAATATGGTGGTTTGCCTTTATTGCTGCAAGATGACTAACTTTCATCAGACGTGTACAAACAGAGCACTACAGAGCTTTAACATTAGAACTGTCACTACCAACTCAAGGTGTTTCTAACACACATCAAAGGAAAAAGCTCCCAGAGTGAGATCAGGAGCTGCACAGTCCACAGCCCGGCTTTGTTATTACACTGTTGTGCAGAAAAAAGCTCATTAAAGTTGCATTACAAGAAGGTAACAATAAAAGATTTCATTATTCCTCTTCTAGTCTGATACGACCCCCCCCAACCCATCCCTCCCACCCCCCTGGAAAAAAGAATTAAACCCAAAGAACACCAGATGCTCTTTGAAATGAGTATGTATTCAGAGATAATGTGTGAACAGTGGGGTACAGAGGAAGTACAGTCAAGGTGAGAAAAAGACGACTCACACTCAGCGTGTATGTGCGTACACACGAGTGTGTGTGTGTATACACAGGAACTAGAATGGCCCCATTACTGCTGCTGGTGATAAGTAGTAAGTGACTTGAGGTGGAATAGAAATAAGATCACCCCCATTTTAACACTGAAGAGTTGAGTCAGAAGGAAGAAATATGCTTGGCAAAGGTGTGAAGAGACAGATGTTTCTGAGTCTGTGATCAGAAATGTGCCTTTCAGGGGTGTTTGGGTTGTCTTGTCATGAGAATCCGATCAGTCCCGGTGGAGCCAGCCTGCTGTTTGAAGCAGTGGAAACAGGGACAAGGAAACACAACTGTCTCTGCGCTGGCTCATTGCTGGGTTAAAAGAGCAGAAACTCGGAGAAGAGTGAGGGGAAGGAGAACATGGGTAGAAATAAATGAGCGGAGGCAAGAGAGAGTAAGGTAGCCACTGAAATATCGTGATAAAAGACTTGAATCAGGAAAGCACAAAAGCAAAGAAGAGCCTCATTCTAAAGGTTACGGTATTTGTACATATCTCACAAAATGACCCAAACAAATGGCAAGGAAGTAATTCTTTACAGAAGAGCTGTAGAAAGGAACCGGTGTAGCCGACCTGTCTGGAGCGTGGTTTGGATTAGGGACACGAGAGCATCTGGGTACGCCGCCAGTACGAGCTGTGGGTTTGGATTCCTGCTGGTGAGCTCGGGATGTCTGTCAGGTTTATCTCACCCACTCTGCTGTGTTATTACTCGCTAGAAACGCTGCCAAAGTCAGGGCAGTGTGCCGATAGCATGCTTTACTTGTCTTCCTCAGAGTTAATAATGGACTTAGAGAAATGATGGACACATGAAACACTAATTGTGGACATTAGAAGGGGTTGCTATTGGAAGACGGTGGCTCTGTGTTCCTGGCCAAATGGCAGTCCTCAGGATTTCCTGCCCTAACTCATCAGACAGCAAAATGTATGGCATTTCTAATTGTGCCAGAAGTTCAAGGCTGTTTGTTAGTCTGAGGTGAGTAACAGTGGTGGGAGATCTGTGTGACATGACTTGGTGTGTTTCCCTTTACCCCTTGAATATTGAGAACTCAGTGAACGCATGACCTTTGTGAAAGGGCTCGAAGGATCCAGATTTAGCCCCTCCAGATCTAGCCCCTGTTGGGGAGGTATCCAGACCACAGAAGCCTTTACCCTCCTTTAGTGCTGAATGCAAGGAAAAAACCCACAAATGTATCTTTAGGATTCTTTAAAATAATTTTCCTAATAGTGAACTGAAGTCGGTTATATTTTTGAACTTTACACTGAGTCAACAGATTAAAAGATAAAACGTTTCTATTTAAATCTTTACCTGAGTTTACCACCCTGAAATTTTTGGATATATATATCTAGGTTTTGTCATCAAGTGCGTAATAGTAGAATCAAAGGTAATAAATCCATTGATCTACAGTAAGACAATATTAATATTACCATATAGCTTTTATAATTAATTTGCTGCCAGATGAAAGGGAAACACTAGGTCCTTTTGGTGCTGGTGATTAAAGCAAAAATTAAACCTTTGAAAGACAGATTTGCATGTACAACATGTTACACTAATTCCAGCAGATCACTTGGAAATTGTTAGTGTATTTGGAGTCACATTGCAAAGTTTTGGATAAAAGACTTACTGACTTGCAGGGGAACAATCCAATCTGTGCTAGGATATCGAAAATTCCAGTAGTGTAAAGCTTGCTAAACTCATGTCCTACCTTAATTTGCTTTTATTTTTGTTGTAGGTCAGGTTTTTAGCAAAAGGTGGTATCCACATTAACGGATATGTCCATATAAAACCTAGGAGAGGAGAAGGGAGAGGTCAATTGATTCTGTAGAAATTTAATGTATTTTTAGTAACCGATCCAGCCTGGCTTGTTTTTACAACTTGTCTGTTTATTCACTCAAATAACTGAATACCTGTCCTGAGACAAGCTTGATAAGTTGAATTAACAGTTTGTACCGTCACTTGCAGTTTGAGCGCTCACACCGGTGCTTAAATTTAGCTCAGGTTATATCAAGTGAGGTGCCTCTGTTTAACTATCACTTGCGAAGGCGATGAAGCCAAATGATATGCTTTAGATTTATACCATGTTAGAATGATACCGTCACTCCTCTTTTCAAGTTATGCTTTTCTAGAAATAGCATAAGAGATTTGGAAAAAAAAATTCAATTTCAGGTTTAAAATTTGAAGCAAGATGCATATAACTCTGCTCTGCACTTTGCCTCTATGTATCCGTATGCTGTGTGATAGAAGAGTAGAGATGTAAGCTCCTTTCTTATAACAAGTTATGTGTGGGGCCCGTGTGTGAATCTGGGATGTCTGGGCACTGTATCTTTTAAAAATCAATGTTTCCATGGACTTTAGGAGCTGTGGATCCAGCGCAGTCATTACATTGCTGTTTTCTGACTCCTCGCTTTGTAAAGCTCAGTAGGGGGAATGAAATGAGACCCGTTATTTGCTGCGCAAGTTGGTTATGAACCTTCCCTACATGAGAGAAGGCTCTTCCTTCTGTTCCCAAAATGCTTTATGCTGGATCAAGTACAGTCAGTCATCCTGCAAATGGAGTAAAGCTGTCCCAGAAAGTATACAGCTGGCATAAACTCTGTATTATCTACCCTGGTGTTTTGAAGATCCGTCACAACTGATCCAAATAAAAATAATACCAGTGGGTTCATCTGACAGAGCATCCATTCAGTGTTAATGACCACGGAGCCGTGGTTGGAATGATTTTGTGTGACTTTGTACAAACCGTTTAACTGCTCCATGAAATGATTGTAAAGGCTTTCCTGATTCCCAGGTGCGGTTTGAGACTTAATTAATTAATGCCTGCAAAGCACTTTAAGATCTTAGATGAAAGGTATCACAGAAGAGCAAATATCATTATAAGTGAAATATTTTGAAGGAAAAACTTTGAGGAGTGATTGAAGTTTGCCTGTAGCTGGAGTATTCAACTTATGCTAGGTGAGGACAGCCTTAATCCCTACAGATGTTGTAGTTATATTGATGGGATGGTGTGGTTTGCATGTTTACAAGCTATCTTGTCTCTCTGCCCTTCTAGGAATAATTGAAAACCCTAATATTGGACTCA
Organism: Chroicocephalus ridibundus; assembly: GCF_963924245.1. Lineage (NCBI taxonomy): Eukaryota > Metazoa > Chordata > Aves > Charadriiformes > Laridae > Chroicocephalus > Chroicocephalus ridibundus. Next base: position 5,340,452 of record NC_086306.1, read on the forward strand.
AAACATGATTTGACATCATACTGAAACACACTCTCAAAGGAATTTTCCTTCTGGCACTGAATTTTCATAGTGATTATAAATTAGTCAAGTTATTTACGTCTTTCACTCTCACTTCACTTAATGATAGTCAAATAAGAAAAAAACCCTGCAAACTACTTTTCCTAATGTTTGATTTTCTTTGTATAATTATGCCCTAAAGGCTAGTTCTTTATACTCAGTCTGCAGCCCTTGATGAATGCAGAAAGGACAGAAGGGAAGAAAATAGCCAGTAGTTTATCCTGGACTTTGATTTCCGAAAAGGCAGCTCACAATATGGTATCTTCCTGTAGCTGTATCCCTTACTCTGATGGTTCTTCTGTTTTTTCCGTGAGATGACATCCTGAGGCTGTAGACAGGCAGGTGAACGTTTCAACTTTGGATGTCCTCTAGCCTATCAAGATTAAAAATAAAAATTGGGTAGCGATTTCCTTGTCCTTCCATATTTCCCAGGCACAAAAGTAATTCCTGCTGAATCAACATGACACTTTCATCCTTGCATAATTTTTCTAATCTATGTGTTTACAAGAAAACCAGAGCACTTAGACGTGAGCATAGAAAACTGAGAAAAATAACAATACACTTTGAAATTAATCTGTAAGTGCTAAATATTAAGTTTCAGTATTCTTTATAGCCAGTGTGAATTTCTGAGTCATTATGAAAAAATGAGTTTCACTCAAACTGAGTTTTTTCCTCATTGAAAATTCCATCACAGTTTTCACGTGAGTTAATGGTACCAACAGCAACAGTTGCTTCTTGTCAGAGTGCCTTTAATTTCCCCTATTTACAAATGAGGATGTCATTCTGCTCCCTGCCTCCAGAATAATTCTATAATATCATCAGCAAGGAAGGTGTACTGCTCTCCACCTGTAGTACAGCTTGGAAAGATGAGTCCATCGTTTATGCCCAAACTGATGATTCACTCTATTTTCCCCATGCAAAATAAGCACGCAGTGAAGACCGAAATACCAGAATAGAATCCTGCATTTTCCAGTTTAGGAAGGCAATAAAGGAAACAGGCTTTGCCCATTTTTTTAAGGGCTTATATTTATCTGAAAGCGTCTTATTTGTCGCTCACATGCTCTTCATTCTGCAATAGTATAAAAAGTACATAAGGAGCAAAGAGACTGGTGAATTCAAGGCATCATCTTCACAGTGCAGTAAGATCCACGTGGATGAAAGACATTATAAAATATAATTGTACGATTAGTACATTCCGTATAAATATACTTCTAAGCCTCCTTATACATCTCCATTCCTCTAGCTGCAGAAAACATTTAAGAGATACATTTGTCGTGCTTTCTGTTCAGGTTTTCTTTAACAGCACCAAGGAGTTCCATAATATTAAGTGGAAAATAATTATAATGTCACCAATATTTTAAAAATCTCCTTACACTTTTTCTTTTCTTCAGATAAGTGATTTACGGAACAATAATTAAATGTCAGGAAATGAATCACAGATGAGATACCGACATTTGATAGTGTTTTGTAAACACACTAAATGAGTCCAGAGAGAGGTGGAAACTATTGATGTTTCCATAAAAAAAAAGAAAGTCTCCACAGAGCCTCTGGAAGGAGAGTATGTTATTGAATGTAAATACAGGAGCCTGATCAAGGTGGACTGTCATTTATTAGGGAAAGGAAGTGATTTGATTCTTGAAAAATGTGAAGCTTGGGAGACTGATTCCCACCAGCTATCATCACTTGCAAAATAAGGGGGGGTTTCCCCTTCTTTCTCCCTGGTTGTGCTCCCCACAAGTGTGAGGAAAAGACCAGTTAAGAGTTGCCACTTACATGAAAAAAACCATGTCCCAACCTGATGTCAACAGAACGCGAGGGGAAGCTGGAAAGCCTTAAGAATTACCGATTTCTTTTTAGAAGTGTATTAGCTGCATGCACTTTATAAGAAGTAGAATGTAGATATGATCTTAGCTGTCCTTATTTATATAGCCAGGCAGATAGAGCTCAGATGGCTTCTTAGATTCTCTGGTTCTGCTGCTGTAGAACTGCCTGTCTCATGCCTGTAAAAGGTAAAACTGAACTGTAAGGAATGACAACGAATAGATCTGCTCTCCTAATATTGTATTTACACACTAGTTAAGTATTCCTTAGAAAACTGAGAAGTAATTCAAGTAAGTCCCTCTTCCAGAATGTTGTGCATTACAGTTTTGAAGGAGAACTCTGGAAAAACTTGGGGGCAGCTGTTCTGATTTGTACTTAGTTTACCTGAACAGGATTATTCAGGTCTTGACTGACAGTTCCTTGTGTTGATTATTGTTATGTTTTTATCTGTTAAGGCACTGTGGGAGCTACACAAAAGAGATACTGCCTGAAGAACTTGGAATATAAATGAAATACAGAGTGCGTCAATTGTTACTCTCTCGACATGTGTCAGCACGTGCTGTATAACAATGCAATAGGATTATACGGATTTGATTAATTATATGGAGTAATCTCATTGCCTGAATTATTGTTTTACAGTAAATTAGTACAGCAAGTACATATTGTAACGAAGATGAGTTTTTCCCATTCCTGCATCTATACTATGGATTCAGCAATGAAATACAATGATTAATCAGTAAGCAAATGGGTGCTATTAAAAACAGCCTCTGAGAAAAATAAAATAGAGGGCACTTAAAACCATGAATTAAGTCACTGTTTCAGCAAATAGCTTCATAGGGATTAAGGTAAAACTGTGAGGAGTGTTTATCGAGTGTATTGGCACAATTCTAGAAAGATGAGACTTAATTAAATGTGTAAAGAGTGAACTTCAATGCCTTTCCTGAATTCAGCCTTGCGAGGTAAGACAGATTGTATGTTCCCGGAAACCTCTGGCGTAGCCACAGGACTTGGGAGGCCACGGCCAATTCGAGATACAGATCGACAGCCACACACACAGATTTAGGTGCACAATCAGGACAAAGTACATCATTTCATGGCTACTGAATTACATCATTTTTCCTATTTACTTTAGCTAATGTGAGAAAGGGAGAAGATGCTTTTCTTTCTGCTGTTCGGCTGTAAGCTTTTATTATGAGTTTGTACAGTACACAACAGAATAAAGCCCTCACCTAGGATGTTTAGATGGTGCTGTTAAATAAATTACTACTTCATGTTACTTTTGATCCAAGGAATGCTGGTTTTTAGTTTACAAAAAGCTTAAGTTAATGAGGCTTATGCACAGCTGTGAGGGGAGTGATGTGGCCATACATCTTAAGTGCATTGAAATGGGAAGCAACATTCTCTGCATCCTGAATGTTTCAAACCCAGCAGTGAATTGTGGCAGGTGCCTACATCCTTGCACTTCGTCAGTCACAAACAAAGTTGAATGTGGCACTAGGTCCCAACAGATGTATAAAATCAAATATGTTGCTGATAGGGATTTCTTTGTTTTCTTACCATTATTTCCCCAGAATGAAATATGCAGTTGTGATAAAAAATTACATGGCAAAAGCTCCTTACATGAGGGATTAAAAGTTAAATCTGTCTTTATTCTCATTTCCTTCTGTTCTATTTCAATACATTGAGCAAATGAAGCTGATTTTCATTCTGTCCAAAGTCACAGCAGCTTGACGTTTTTGCATTAAACAGTAGAAATGTGGGTTTACTTCACACAGTCCTTCAGTCAAGCAGAGGGTTTGCAAAGAGGAATTTTACTCATGTGCAAGGTAAACATTCTTGCAGTTTCCTCTCTGCACCTTCCCAATTGACTCAGGCTACAGAAAAGTTCATTTACTGTAATCAATATCACTTTACCTCATGCCTCAATGAAAAAATACCTTCTGCAGTCAATAGCAATTAAAGAGACAGACAGGGACAGAAATATTGATGGAGATGAAACCAGAGATTTACGCCTGCTTACTGCCTTTTCTGAATATGTAACGGGACAACTGCTAATTGTAAAATATTGTATTAGTAAATGTGCACTGAGAAACTGCCTGGGGAGGGAATCGCACTGTCAGTGGTGCTGAGGTTTGGGGCTGGAGTTTGCTCAGTTACACGGAGGGTAAATGCACAGGAACTTCAGGGACATCAGTGGGACCACACTGGATGTGCCCAGCTGGAAATGACCACAAACTTTGCATATGGGGCCAAGGTACAGGGATGGTGGAACTGCCCTTACTCCCAATCCTGCAGAAATAATCTGTGGGATCAGTGGCCTTTTTTTTTTTTTTTAACAGTGAGGATAATGAGTGACTTGAATAATTTATGTAGAGATGGTGCGGTTAATTGGTACCTGCATTCTTTAAATAGAAAGGATATGTCTCTCTCAGAGGCGGTTCATCAAAAAGTTATCTGGTTTACAGGGAAACTGTCTCATGACATTCGCTGGCCTGTTTTATAGAAGTCAGGCTGACTGGATCATAATGGTCTACTCTAGCCTTTCCAGATCTATGAACTGCATCTTATCTCCAGTCTTTCCAGATGGAAGAGGAGGGCTTTTGTAACCAGTCTAGTTTAGACACTCTGAGACCACTCCACATGTCAACCAAAGCACAGGAAATAGGGACGATCGGGCAGTTTACTTCAAAAGTACACTCCTTACCTGAACTAAAATGGTAATTCAAAACCCAGTAGCATTCAATACCTGTGAAGGGGGAATGAAAAAAATGAAATCAAGAGCAGGGAGTATATAGTGTGCTTTGGGTGATGAAGTACCCACAGAGGGAAATCCACCTTCCTGCTAAGGTCTGTGAGCAGTCCCATGTCAACTGTGTGTTGAAAGGCTCAGTGCTACATACGCTGGCTAAAATCCTGAAATTCCTAATCAGTTTAAAAAACTAACCATGAAGTTTTTAGAAGTTTCTTTAGGAAATTATGCTACTGCAATGTATTAATTTAACCCATAATATGATCCTTTTGTAAAGAAGTTCCTTGGGATTATTGTAGCACTCATTTGCGTTGCAATAGCATCTAGGATTTATCACAGAAAATCATCTCCTTGTGCTGCCATCGTACAACTAGAAAAATATCATAATACTGCACTATTAACAATGCCTCTCCTTCTGTCTGGGGGTTGTGAGGTGCTATGCAATGTAACAAAGTTTGGCAAGATCCGTAACTACAATAAAGAAAGTGGGGAAAAAAGTTTGCTTACAATTAGTTTGTGGAACTTCAGTTACTTCATATTAACAGGGACCTGCTATTAACTGTCTACTTAAATCAGTTCCTTTATCAGAACTGGGAATCTGGCTTCAGTCGTCCCAATTAAAAAAACTGTCATGATCTGCTTGTTTAATGGTGCATAACCTTTCTCCCAACTTGATATTAAACAATAAAATCTACATGAAAAATGTATTTGAGTGCTTTAAAAAGCAGAACTGAGTGTTAGATATTTATTATCCTGTCTCTCTAGCTGTTCTTTATTAGAATGACAAGTCTTTAAGTGTGTGATCCAGTGACTCTAATGACAGGATCATCAGGACGTTCTCCTCACCAGCCCTTTTGTATTAGAACTGAAGTAAAAAAATAATAATGTAAGATTCAGTCAAGCGTTTTCTGCATAACATTTCAAACTGCCACTTAAAATGTACAAACATTCCTGAGGAAGGGAGATTCTTTTCTTCTTCCATCCTTTCATTCCTTTGTGGTAACTTTCCCCAAGAACATCTTTGACAGCTGAACGTGGTTTCTGACTTGGGATCAAAACTGCACAAGAGCTCAGTCAGTTCTTCCCCCTTTCCCTCCCCACATCTCCCTTTCCTTTGCAAAGCCTGCCCTATAAAAATCAAATCTAATGCCCCCACTGAAAGACACTACTTATCAAATAAGCAATTATTTCTGCTGTCGCTCCGATAAACCTTTGTTACCCCAGCAACGTATTTAACTGAGGTGGGGGGAGGACTGTAATTGAAATGTATAGGAAATCTATAACTTGCAAATGGAAATGCAAAAAGGAAGGAGTATAACTGGTGTGTAATGGAAGCACCACCTTGTGAGCTTCTGATGACCTTTTAGAGGAAACAGCAGTGATAATCATGTGCTGTAAGGCTGCAGAGATTCGCAACAGAAATGTGTGAGTGGATCTCAGAACACTTTTTTTTTTATACTCTGCAGGCTACATCTAAATATCATTATTAGCCATTTTAAAAAAGTCAACCAAAAGATGCCTTTATATTGAGTAAGGTAGCATCATAATTCCTGTGTGATGCATCTTCCCTTTATAAAGCCACTAGTTTTCTGCCTTAAACATGTATTTCATCATCCTTTGGTTCTCCGAACTGAGGAATGGAGTTTAGAAGTTGGATTTTTGATTGACCCCTATCCATTGCAGCAAGCATGGTTGATGTTATGCAGTAATTTCTTTTTAAAACTCCACGTTTAATATTCTTCACTAAAATTCCTCTTATGTTTGTCTGGTATGAGCTGAGACAGGTAAAACAAATTAATTAAATCTTCTCTCACTGACAGTATGATGAAATCTTAATGCTATTTTCTGAGAGCTGATGGTTCCTCTTATCTTTTTGTTTAGAATCTGATGCAGTGAAATGTCTCATTCTTCTGATGGAAGGAACGAGCAAGGCCTGATTTTTTTTGTAGGATAACGCTTAAGTGAAGTATGGTTCATGTGAATTCCAGACCCTTTTATTAGTCACTGCATTCTGTATTTCATGCATGCACTATTTTCATTGTGTCTTTTACACTCACTGTGGCATGGTAGGAAGAAGCAGACGTACAGGTTCGTGCCTGTATGGTAATGCAAAATTGTTATGATGAAATAGTATTTTCATGATTCTGTAATAGTACTGGCATCGTCATATTACTTCAGTAAATTATGAGTAGCAAATAATGTCAATAAAAGAGCCTTTGTATCAGTATAACACCAGTGCTAGGCAATGTATTAACCATGCAGCAACTATTAAGAAACAGCAGTGCAGAAAGTTCATACCAGGGGGCTGTTCCTGAAGGGCTGAGATACCAACACTGACTGCAGAAACCTGGGGAAGGGATGTTGGAGTCAGCACCTTCCGCACAACCTGCCCTACGCAACGCATACAGCCGAAGCAGAGGTCCGGCGCTTTCTCCAGCCTTGTTTTTCACATTGCACGTGTGCTGCTTTAAAATAATACCTGTATATTTTATGCTCCGCTTCAGAATGCTGTTAGCTGTCAGATGGAGACTTTTTTTCCAAATATTTTATTCATGTGTCACTTGACTGTTCATTTGCTAAGGGTTTACAAATGCTTCATCAATTATTAACGGTCTTGATACCTACTTGTGTTTTTTTGTTGTTGTGTGCTTTTTTTTTTTTTTTAAGGAGGTGTTGAGGAGGGAAGAGAACACTGCAAATTTAAGAAAACAGAAATTAAAATAGGAATTAAATAATTTACATGCACTTACTGCGTGATTCCAGCCAACTTAATTTTTAAAGGAAAACAGTTATACTAGAGACAATTGAATTAAGCATTTCCAGTTATTTCCAATGAGTACAGAACACCTATGCTCTCTCCCGGTGCACGCAGCATGCCAGAGATCAGCTTGTATGCTCTCAAAAAGAGAATACAAACAAGATTGTTTGAAAATAAAGTACAAGAATGTATTTAACCCTGTTTGGCAACCTGAAGTGAAACAGAATGCTTTGCAGAGGGCTTGGTCCAAAGAATGAAGTTCACGTAATTTTGGTAATAACAATGCAATAGGAGATGTGTTCTGGCCTCTGAATAGGTACGAATTTTAATGCCTAACAAAGGAGAAAGTATGTAATGTTTGTCTTTCACACAACAAACTTCTGTTGCTTTTCTAGTGGTACAGGTGTATGAATTGGTAGACTGTCAAAATTGTGGCTTAAGTAAATGCTGACATTTATTAGAGCCTAGTGCTACATATTCCTCAGATAAACAGGCAAGAATAAGTAATGTTTTCTGCCTTTTTTTTCCCATGAGGCAACAAAATAACAAACATTTGATGTTTATATTTTCATTAGTAGTTTATTAATACATTTTTAACCTATTTAATAACTGCCATTTCCAAAAGGAGGGGAGGAGCATTTCTTGCTTCTTCTAAAGAGTAGACTCAAAAGGAAATTTTGCAGAACTGACTGAAAACTGGGACTACTGGAACAGCAGCCTTTCCACAGATGCCTTCAAAGTTGGTCTGTTCTCTTGTCCCTTTGAAAATTTTTCAGGAAATCTGCAGCTCTCAGTGCTGAAAGCCCTGTTTTGCTGAAAAAATCAATACATGGGATTTCTTTCTACAAAGCCCTTTGAAGCACGAGCAATTGTCTTGATGGGCTCTGACTCACTCCCAGGAAGAGCACAATCAATTATCTAATGTCATGAAAACAAAGTAGAGGAGCGAGCGGGCTGGGCGGTGCCATCTCTGGTGCTGGTGTTAACGCCTTGCACCAAGTACAGCTGGAAAAGACAACAGTCATTATAAAAATGTCAGCCTGTTTTTAAAAGTTAATGGTGGGCTTTTGAAGGGAACAGCACATTAAACATGAGGATGGTTAAACAGACCGGACTGTGCACGAAGGCATTGCTGTTTGAGGGCCGGCAGAGGCTGCCATGAGCCCTCAGCACGCAGGGAGATGAGGTACAGCTTGACCCCGCCTCCCCAGCCTTCCCCAGCCAATGGGGATGAACCCTGCCTTCTCCCAGCCAATGGGGATGGAGCCCTTCCTGCCTTCAGGCGGGCGGGGCTGGCTTTGCCTCAGGTTCTCCTCACACCCTCGGTTCCAGAAGCTTCTGCAGCAGCCGCCATCTCCTCTCAGCTGCCCAGGCAAGCCCGGTGTCCCTGTCTTGAGCTGTGTTCACCTCCCCCAAGCAAGGGGAGTCCCCAGGGGGCCCGGAAACCCTATTATTATTATTTTTTCCCCTCAGAGTTAGTTGGGTGCTTCAGGCTTCAGTGATTTTCAGTGCCGCTCTGGCTCTGCTGACTGGGAAGACCAGGCCTCAGACAGCAACAGCAGGTTCAGAGCTCACCAGGAGCACAGTGTAGTGATGGTTCTGTGTTTGGGGGATAAAAGAGGGAGGAATGCGATGATTTATTCTGAGTTTACATCATTCTTGCTAACAATGTAGTAGTTTAAGGCTGGCTTAGAAGTGGTCTCCAGGCTGCATTCATCCCTTGGGCTGTTGCATGGATTTCCCCTCAGGCTGTTCCCTCCCTGCAGCGAACAGGGAGGGCTGATCTGCACAGAAGATCTACTCCATCTTACATTTACTAGTTTTGTAGTCAAATCCATACAGAGTCTGTCTTTACTCTGAGCCATATTCACATTCACCTTCCAAGGTATTGTCTCTGTGTTATCAAATAAAAGGCTTAATTTCATAATCATTTTGTAAGAGAGAAAAATGTCAACACCCACCTCTTTTAATTTTAAGCTATTTTTGCAGCTAAATAGAGCTGTGTTCATTATATCCTTCCAAGAAATGAAATAGACTGATGTTTTTGTGTTGGAGTTGTAATCTCCAAAATGTACAGCAAATACTCTTAAGAAATAGTAAGGAGTACTTTTCTGTAGAAAAGGTGCACAGAGTTAATTAAAGGACATGATCCAGCTGGTTTGCAGACCTTGGCCACCCTGTTCAATAGGAACCAGTGTAGCCAGCCTGCCTGGAGCATGGTTTGGATTAGGGACACGAGAGCATCTGGGTACGCCGCCAGTACGAGCTGTGGGTTTGGATTCCTGCTGGTGAGCTCGGGATGTCTGTCAGGTTTATCTCACCCACTCTGCTGTGTTATTACTCGCTAGAAACGCTGCCAAAGTCAGGGCAGTGTGCCGATAGCATGCTTTACTTGTCTTCCTCAGAGTTAATAATGGACTTAGAGAAATGAGTTATTATGCTAATTGTGGACATTAGAAGGGGTTGCTATTGGAAGACGGTGGCTCTGTGTTCCTGGCCAAATGGCAGTCCTCTGAATTTCCTGCCCTTCTCTTCCCTTCCCAGTGCTTCAGCCCACCCGCTCGCTGTGGGGCTTTCCCTGATTGACTTTCACGCTTTCCTTGAGTGGTTTGATCCAAGGAGCAACGTGACAAAGGACAGCACTCATCAGACTGCAAAATGTATGGCACTTTTAATTGTGCCAGAAGTTCAAGGCTGTTTTTTAGTCTGAGGTGAGTAACAGTGGTGGGAGATCTGTGTGACGTGACCTTGGTGTGTTTTCCTTTACCCCTTGAATATTGAGAACTAAGTGAACATGTGACCTTTGTGAAAGGACTCGGATGATCCAGATTTAGCCCCTCCAAACCTAGCCCTGTGGTCTAGATATGCAGACCACAGAAGCCATCATCTAAGATAAGTTGACATTAATTAGTTTTCTTGTTAGCAATTTCTGAAATGATGCCATCTCAAGGGTGAAATATAGCAGCTAATTATTAGAACTTAATTTACACAGTGTCATTGTGATACCTCCACTAATATATAATCACAACAACAACAATATTAACAATAACATGAATCTTCTCTGTCACCCAGAATGTTTCTCAAATCCTGCGATAGCGGATCACATTTGTCAGCCTTTTTGGCAGAAAGGAAAGCCGACATTATTTTTGTTATTCTTAGATGTGACTGAGCTTATTGCTTTTTTAGTATGCTTGTCTTCAACTTTTAAAATCTAAATTTTTCATTTTAACTTGAATTGTATTTTATAATATATTTATGTACTTTTCAACTAACTTTTATACTTACAGGCAACCAATTACTATACCAGAGGATCCCAGAGTTAATATTTTTGAAGCTTCGCTTTATTTGAGACTATATAAATAAAATTCTCATGAAGTATTTATACACCCTAAGCCAGCTCAGGGAAAGAAACAGAAGCAATGGGTAAGTAATGAAGAATCAGATACTATTTGTACTTTTACATTTTAAAAACAGAGAACTTGTTTTAAAAACTACATGAATTTTTAAGTTCTTAAAGGAAAAGAAAAACTTAGTTGTCACACAAAACCAAGACTCATTCAGTCTTGGTGAGATTCTGCATTTGCTGACATTTTTTCACAGTGATCTGATTTTGTCGAAGTGACTTATATTTCATTTATACCTGTAACTAGACCTATATACATAGACAAACTATCGCATACCTCTCTCCTATATAGGTGCCTATCTCATATATACATACAGGTCTGCATGTGTATTCATAAACACATCCCCATATGCCTGGCTGCTTAGCCACTTGCTAATTTCTCTACATCATGAAATACGTAGCGTGTCTTACAAATTTGTCACCTCCTCTCTGATGATGTCACCTGTCCTCTGCTGTTTCAGTGATGTGTATTCAGGTTCTGAAACCTCTCTGTTGTTTGAATTGTATCTAATCTACCATGTGCACAATTTACTGGCATATACGTAGCGTTTATCACAGTAGGAACAGATATGAAATGTTTTAATAGTTTCGTTTGAAATTTGGTTGAATTTCGGTTGAAATTTGTCTTCCTCATTGTGCAGTGGCATTCACTCCATAAGTTGCTGTCCCAATCTTACGCTAATAAGTTCTTTGTCTCAAGCATTATCGTCAATTATTCTTTCTCTTTGGCCTGAATTTGCAAATTGCGAAACACCTTCAGCTCTTTTTCTGTAGCAGTGAGAGCTGAGGTCACAACCGTTCTCTAGAATGGGACTTAAAATAACCCATGTTCATCAACGTAAACAATTTCAACTCTAAAACAGGTAATTATGTCTTCTTGAGACAATATCACTTGCATATACATTTATAACTCTATGAGTGTTCTTAGAAACTGTAATTAAAAATTAGGCTTTCATTTCCATGATTTTTACTGTCTTTCTGCTATTCCCACGCATTTTGGTTTTTATTTTAGGGCTCCTTTCTCCATAGAGGGTTTTTTTGATGACCCTTCAATGTCTTCTAAAGACATTTATCGTACATGCATTGAATGTGATTTGATTTAGCCCTCCCCCCACCTCTGTTTTATAAATGTTTCTGAAACACACGGGTGCAACAATAAGCTATGATTCAGCACATTTCCATCACATAAAAATCAAATTTCAGTGGCTCTGATTACTCCTTATTGTGCTGAGATCAATAGATGGGAGAACCCTTAACCTAGCAGCGTGCCAGAGTGACCGACATGTATTCATAAGAACAGTCTATAAATTCAATAGAACTACTAGGTTGAGGGGGCATTCATGCTTTGAATAGTAAGGGGTTTTTTAAGCTTTTCTACCTTGCTTTTACACAAATTGGTTTTCTAAAAAGGCTTTGAGTCCTTCAGAGTTTGTACTTTGTAACTGGGTAATAGAGAGATGTAGGTAGTTATACAGTGTCTACCGAAATAATGATTCCCTGGTGACTGAATCACACTTCATTTATATTCCCCAATTATAACATTAATTCTAAATTTCACCTGTTAAAACTGCTTTCCCATCCTAGTGTTCCGTATTGTACAACAAGTGACATTACAATGGATTGTATTTCATAGAAAATTAATTCCTAAATCACTGATGTATACTCAAGTGGGAAGAGGCCATGCTCCCTTTTAAACTCAGTGATACGAATCTGGAACATTCTTTTGAAAACCACTGGAACTAAAGTAGCATTTAGTGGTATGAATAAGAGGAGGACTTGACCCGCACCATAAAGATGGGCAGGAAAAATATTGTGTCACTATTTGCAGTACTAGACACCATTCCAATAAATAAACTATTGTGCCTCGTATTAAGTTCAATTTTGTATGAAAGTTGTCAGTCAATAACTGAAAGGAAGGATGGAATTTTGTCATGAAACTGAAAAATACATTATTTTCCAAGTTGGCATTTCATTCAGGATAAACCATTGGCTTTGTATAGAAAAATATGAGCCAAATCTTATTGTAAGTCAGTGTAGCTTCTATAAAATTTTTTCTTTCCAAGCAATCCTAGGGTTATTTTTACCCTTTAAATGATGCTAATTAATATTTTTACAGAACCTTGAAAGTGGTAATGTTGGTGTTTTATGCACAAATACACATCCTATATCCTGCTTTTAAGAACCTGCACTCCAATTGGATGAAATCTATTTTCATTAGAGAGCAAACACCATTTTTATGTGCCTTTTTAAGGGTCATAGCTTTACTTCCTTTCTGCAACAAAACTGAATGTCATTTATACTGCCTGAACAATCAGTACTTCACCCTCTTTTTCAGAAGAAATTAAAGTCTGCAAGAATATACACAGCATAAAAAACATTTAAGATTTTCTTGATGAAACCCTTAGACCCTTCTGCTTCTATACAAAGAAAATTCAAATAAACATATTTTTATTATTCAAACACAGCCCCTTTAGAGTTGATGAAATTGTTTTATTAAGATGCATCCTTTTATGAATTTTTGCATATGTATGGCGTTTGTGAGGAAGGAACTAGGATGCTTTCTTTTGGCAGGTATTACACCTTTCTCTTCCATTGAGTGTAATGCTCTTTCAAACACGTGAAATCGAAAGCATCCTGTGAAAGGCAGCTTTGTACAGTAGTTGGTTTAATTTTTCTTGAAAATTTTGCCATGGGCTGTTTTGAAAATTACATTGATGTTGAGGTTGCAGAGCAGCACATTTGTTTCACACGAATGGTGGCAAATTTCAAGACTGACTTACGGTCTTCTCTACAGTTTTCTAGCACTGGTTTCTGAGTGCGCCAGACATAGTTCCATGCACATTGAGATGACATCTCTGACTCCAGCTATTAAAGATTTATTTGGCTTAAGAACATGTTTTGGTTTTGCAGATGATTACAAATGGCAAGGAGGCTGAATACTGGCGCTGGAGACAGTACAGTGTGGCCCTGACGAGCTACCTGATAGACGTGACAAAATAAAAACAACCTTGATTTCCACTTGCAGGCTATTGCAGGCCTTCTGAGCAACTAGCAACTGAAAGACGACTGCATTTCACAGGTAATTCTTATCAGTTTATTTATGGTAATTTAAGATTATGGTAACTTAATACTTGTGATTACCACTTTTTGAAATGAAAGTCAACTTGAAGTTTGTCTGATTATCTTAAAGTCACGTTTTAAACAGAGCTCTTTTCCGTATTTGGCATTTCTCATTACACATAATACGTCTCTTCCAACGACGTTGCAAAATACTTCATGGAGATTATTTTCTTCAGAACAAAATTCCTTTTCTGCTTACATATTGTCCAGAGAAGGCATTAAGTACCTGAAACTATTAAACATATTTCTGTTTACAAGAAAATGACATTATATATAAAAAGCCAAAGAAAATTATCAGATATTTTATGAATTCTAATGCAAAGTACTCTTTTTTTGGACTACTTACATGCTGTATTTGAATGCTTTTTGTTAATGTGTGGTCTGAAAAAAAAAAATAAAGTCACAATTCTGAGTGGACCTTATTTTGATAGCACTTTGCCAAGTTTGGAATTTTATCTAAAGCAGAGTAACGCAGAAGCTTAATAAGACTTTCACAAGGTCACAAGAGAAATTAGCTTTTCTGCATCAAGACGTATAGGTCTTACAGGACTATGGTTTTTCCTTGAAGTCCTTTCTTGTCAAATGGAAGAACCTCAGGAACATTCTTGGTACCCACCTTTAAATTAGAAGAGTTGTTGAATACAGAAGAAATGGGGGATATTAAGAAAACACAGCTGGTTTCATCTACTATAAATGTGCCTACGCATTGGTATAGCCACCAATGTGCTTTTTTATTGATATTATTCTTTCTTGTTTGCCTGCTTTCTTTTTCTCCATTGCTACAGCCTGTCTTCATTGGCAAAATCAATCTTTCCTGTCCTTCTGTTTTTTATTAAAACCATTGTTGCCTTTTGTTGTATGTCCAGAATTGATCCCTTGTGATAAGGAAAGGTTGGGTGGAAGGAGGGCCATAAATAGAGTAAATCACAGCCAAAAGAGCGTGATATTTAACAGCTTGGGTTTGCAGCAGTAAAGGGCAAATTCGCAGGTGTCACATAGAGTGCTTTCATCGCCCAGAGGGGCAATTCCAACAAGGACTGCCTGCTGCAAAGTACAATGGTGTGAGGTGATTCGTGGGTCACCTGCACACAGTTCTCTTGATGGATTGCAGAAACTTTCTCTTGTACTGATCTTAGCTACATCCTTGCTGCCTGGGGTTTTCTGACAGGCCTTTTCTTCTGTCAGTAATGGACTCTGCCTCCTGTTCAGTATCTTTTTCAAGCTAGTTACAGAAAATCCCCTGTGATCTATTGCATAGAGCTGGCAATCCAAAGAATTGTGCCCATGGTGTACTACTTTATTCTTTGCTCTCTCCGAAGCAGTTGACCCTTTTGCAACATTGGCAGTTGGATTAATGTACACAATATGCACTTTGCAGATAATGCTATTGACTGTATCTTCACCTACTGAGGAAAAGGAATCCAGAAGGGTCAGTGGGATTTCTGGTGACTGGGGGGAATGTGATTAACGGCCTGATGTAATGCCCGCTAAAGTAAGCAAAATGGTTCCATCTAATTCTATTGGACATTAGAGCAAGCCTTTTTGGACCAGACCTCAAAAAGTCAGACAGTAAATTTTAGCAACAGCAGAACTGCAGGGATGAAAGGGGTAAACTTCACATATTGGTTGTATCAGAGTAAAGCTGCAATATTATACATGGTCTTTCTAGCAGTGGTCATTAATAGCATTTGACCACTGAATCCATACCAAGGCATAATAAACAACAAACAAAAAAATTAAATAGCTTTGACATTAGAAAGCTGTTGTCCTTCTGTGACTGTATACAAATATTTGCCCACACCTGCACAATTTGGTAACTTTACAGTCAGAATGTTGGAACTGGTGTTGCTCCAAATTTAGATAATGTAAACCAGAATTTAACCCCTTGGCTTAAATGCATTGATAAGAAATGGCATTTGTTTTTGTCCCAGCAATTTCAAGGCATTCCACATCCACTCATCTGTGGCAGTAAGCACCAGTTTTTTTTTCCGAAGTGAGAGAAATTATAGAGGCGTAAAGAGACACAGTTCAACTGCTCTTCAAATATTTCATTTCTGCAAAACTGGTACAGCTCAGAACTCCACACCAATTAAAAATAAGTGAATTACAAAGAAAAATCAGCTGTGAGAACATGGACTAATTGGACTGGAAGGGGAAAAATAATAAAGTGGATACATATTTTGAGAAGTGCTCACGATAAATAAAAAGGAGAGACACTTTGCAGCCTCTCCATTTTTGCTTTATATAGAGTGATGCTCAAGGCAGGGTGATTCATGTGATGAAATAGAGGATCTGAGCAGATAATAGTTTGCCAATTCCCTGAGCTGCTTGCAGGACACAGAAGGTTGTCCAATTAATCCCTCTTGTTTGGATTAATCATGCCAGTCTGTTCTACAGAAGAAGCAGCAACCAAAAGAAATGCCTCTGAGGAGGGATTTCACTCAGAAAAGAACTTTGGACTAAATTGGTATCCTGAATTCATGCAATAATATTCACAATTAAATAAAAATTACTCTTCTTTTCATGTTCAATCTCTATCATACATTGATTAAAATAAATCATATACAATAATCTTGTGAACTCTGATGTATACCAGGTATCACACTCTCAAATTATTGCCCCTATTTCAGCAAGGCTTTGCAGCACCCCTGCTTACAGCTTGAGTCCTGCAGACCTTCCATGTTTACTACTTTCTTTGTACCCTTCCCAAAACTGGGGTTTTTTTTTCATGCTAGTCTCTTTTCCTAGATATAACAGAGAATGAAACAAAGAATGACACTTCCATGATAGATCCTAATATCTTTGTTACCTCATTTATTAATGCATCTTCTGAATTCATGAAATGTATTCAGATACCACAAAAATAAGGACAGAATAAGACAACACAAAATACCACTAGATGAGCTTTTTTTTTCCTGAGTTGTGGTTCGTGTATAAAAAGGTATGATTTCTGCCATTTGTATCATCCTGTACAGCTTTTGTAGGAATTGGCTGCTCTTCGTTGATGTAAAATTGCTAGCACATATTTGAAGAGAGTATCCTAAAGCATGGAGTTGCCTCATGGAAATGATTGTGTTCTTTACAGGCTTTCTCAGACCCAATCTTGCTTTACCTGCATTAATTGCAAAACACTTGTGGGCTTCAGCAAACTGTGAGATTAAAAATGTCCATGGAAATGTACACGCTACATCACACTCTCCTCAAACACATTTTGAATTTTGCAAAGAAGTAGTTGCACAATTTGTTAGATATGCTTTTAGCTTAGTTCCTTTCCACGTTCCTATTTGTGTACTTGTACGCGCATGCAGACACACACAAACAGATGCACAATTGGATTAATATAACTATCTGAAGCAATACTGAGTTGCTGAATATTTTATGAGCCTTTGGAAGGTTAGTCATTATACATGTTCCTCAGTGTGCCTCATTCACAGCCATTTACAGCTAATTGCAGCAGGACCCTAGAAGGTCCACAGCCCTTAGCTGCAATAGTCAGAAAAAACTTACCTTGTAAACACAGAGGGGTTAGAGGAAGATTGCCTTGGGTGTTATACTATCACAGAAACCATAATTACATCTCCTTACAAAGGAGGGTAATTCCTAATTGCATCTAATTACAAAGGAGGGTAAATGATCAGCAACTCCTTAACGTGCGCCTTAAATTTATTAAAATAAAACAAAAATAAATCAGAATGGAAGTTCAGTCACCAGAGATAAAGTTTTATATAGGGCCAAGGTCAATTATCCGTAATTTTTAGTTTTAAATTAAGACTTTGTATTTTTCTAAGAAAACTTTAGCTCATGCTGCAGTTTTGGGCTAGAAAAAAAAATTAATGAATAAAGCTTTTATGACCTTTGTTAATGCCACACATCTGTCCAGATGATTATGCTGCTGCCTTTCAACTTTAAGAATCTATGAATCTTAATGTCATGAAAGTGTATTTTCAGCAGTGTAGGGAACTTTGATTCCCACTTGGTCAAAGGATGAACAATTTCATAGTTTTGTTTCCACTGCTTCATCTAAATGCTTAAAATTCTGAAAAAAATGGAGACATTTTCACAAAATGTTGCTGGGTTAAAAAGCTGCCTTTACATGAAAAATATCCCAATGAACTATGCTAAGCAGCCAAATGATTGTCTGCTAAAGACTGTTTTTATGTTTACCCTGTTTCAATGGAAATATTTGTACAGAAGATCAGTTCAGAAACGTTTGTGTTGCTTTCCAATTATTGACACAGAAGTTGAAAGAGGCAGTTACTCCTTCTGAATTGCCTGGGTCATCTTACTGTTCAGTTTAATATTAGCCAGAGTTTCAAAATATCCAGTACCCTTCAGCCCCCTTTCTTCTGGCTTTTCAGTGCTCATGCCCCGTGTGTTTTTTCTGTCAGCGCTGAGCACGGGACATTCACAACGCATGTCAGCATACAGAAGGATAAAGCTGGCACAGGGTCAGAATCAGGCGTGTGGTTTATAAACCAGTAGATAAAGTTAAAGTTACTGACCCCTGTGTGAAAACGAAGGTGCTACAGAAACCTAAACTCAAGGGCATTGCCTTGTGAAATACGAAAGAAAAGATTCTAGGGAAGCGCTCTAATTTATTTTAAGTGCCTTTGCCCACATCCTTATCCCTCATTTCCGTCCGTCCTTCCTTCCTTACGGATGCTCAGAGATTTGTATCACTTTCTTTATATCATTCTTGCTGCATTTGGTCTGAAGGCTTGAGGGTAGAGTCAAGAGAAGAATAAAGTCCTGGCCAAGCAGAGGCTAAATTTTCCCTTAGGAAGACTTGTCTTTTTATTGGCAGAGCTCATATTGATAAGAGAGAGGTGCGATTCTCACGTTTAATGAAATTCCTGTAACCCAAGGCATTCATTTAACATCTGCTATGTAGTGAAGATGCATTGAAGGTTATTCTGTGCACAGTATTTGGTTAAGAGGACCCGTTAGCATCCTCCCCTGTGTAGCAGAAAATCAGGATCTGAAAATGGTCCCAGTGCCTGTTTAGAAAGCCAAACCTGACTGAAACGTTTCCTAGCACATGGAACGCCTATTGTCCAATCTTGTAAGCAGTCTCGCTTCCAGCTGTCAAGGGGCTGGTGTCCTATAGAAATAAATCAAGGCTGACAAACTGTAGTTTAGCAATAACAAGCACCCTGGGTTGGAACTGCATGATTGGCAACCATGATGAATTTCTGTAATTACTATTGACTCTGGGCAGACTTTAAATGCTTTAACGTATTGCTGGAGCAGTGAAGCTTGATTAGTTTAAAAAGATGTATTGCACATAACTTTCAAATGCTGGTAGACTCTTGGTGCCTTAAGACAGGTAACAGTATACTGCTGAAGAGAACAGTGACGGAGCTAGTAACTCCTGTTATCCTTTTGCCTGAAAAAATTCTCTCTGTTGGTGACAGAAATGATTGCTCTTGCTGTGATCTTGCTAATCTGTCTGTAATTTTCCATCCACTGCAATTACTCATCTCTCTTTTTTCCCCTGTACGTACAGTGTTATTGCTACTTTTATACTGTAGCAGATGAGACAGTACTGTGAAGAGATGCCTGGCTGGGTTTTCCTTCTGGGGAGTAAGGCTTTTCATGACAATGGGAGTTCAGTTCAGTAAATACATGCACTGACATGCTGAGGTAAAGGTTGTGAAGGACTGATTTGGAGTTTTGCATATTGTAATTTCTATTTTTCACACTGTTCTCATTATAAGTATTTGGTTTATTTTTCTATCTGTCCATGTTGTCTTTTTCTCGGTTCATGATGCCTGTTCACATCTCTCTCTGTCTACAGCACTTCTCTGTCTCTCTATTTCTATTCCTTCGTCAAGAATCACAAAGAAAATGGTATCTCATATAACCCGTCCCTCATACTCTTCCTCACTCTACCAAACTAAGGTTAAATCTGGTAAAAGGCTTTCATTCCATCTGTGACAGACACACGTGACATGTTTTCAGTTTAATATGCAAAGAAGTGCATCATGTATATTCACTATTGCTCTGCTGTTAACGGAATTTGAGATGTTTATTATAGTTATGTTACACCTCTTAAGATACATCTTCCCTGCACAGTTATCGTTAGGGTAAGCCTCGCCTTCAGCCACCTTTGCCTTATATCCTTTCCCCTTCTCTTCCTCAATTTCGCCCATCATTCCACAGATAGCTTTCATCACTGTCATAGAGTTTCATCAAAACTGTCAGGAAAGGGATTGTAACACTGCCATCCAAAAAAACCAGTATTAGGAAGCAGCTGCTGGCATGAAAACTGGTAGAAATTCAAGTTTGTGAAACTTAATGCTGTGAACTATTAACATTCTACTCAACAGCTGTCTAGAGCATGTCAAGTGCTGTTTAGGTTTTGTACAGTTCTCAAGGATGAGGGTAGATTTCACACAACGTCAATGGAAAAGTTTGGTGTTCTATACGTATCTATGTAGAGAAAAATAAAAATAAGCTTATGTAACCATAATATTTTCTGCAGGAAGAAAATGAGAGGCAAAAAAGCAGTTACATTAGAAGCAAAGTTAGATTTTGAAAAATGCTACTGAAATATAGATATTCCTAGCCACCCTTCTGAAATTTTACTGAGCCTTTAGAATAATCTTAAGTCATACTGCTTTTATGTCCCAGTCGCTATGCTGTGCGGCAGTAAATTGAGTCCTTTTTCTACAAGCTCTGATTGAAAGGGACACTCATTCTTTTAACTGCCTACCTCTGAACACCCGCAGCAGGAATAATACTAAATTAAACTTACAATCTTGGCATAATTAAAGTATAGAGCCTGCATAAATATTACATTAGGCTTATTGATCTGGAAATTATTATTTGACCACAGCTAAGCCTTTGGAGTATGTCTACAACCAGTTTTTTGCTGTCATAAGAGGAATATCTGAATTGTCATGTCACTGTTGTATCCGGTCTCTAAGAATGATTCAAACCAAGAAGTGTCTACATTCTGTACCTTAATTTTATTATTTGTATTCCTGTGAGCCTTACAGCTCTGTTCTTTTAATACATTCAAGTATACATTAAGAAAAAGTTCTCATGCTAAAGAGTTTGCAAGAGCAATGAATTCTCTAGTGGGAGGTTAGTGAAGGAATTAGAGGAAGAGAGAAGATTGAGTACAAAAAAGAAACGTATTTTAATTCCCATTTTACAGATGGGCATAACTGAGATACAAAGATTTTACATCAGGAAGATGTATTTACAGAATAGTTGTGATCTGTCTTGAGTACAAGAATACTTGCTTAATCTTGAGTATATGTGTAACTTCCATGTAAAGCCACAGAATCTATTCCCCACCATGGGTTGTGTACTATTGTAACTCGGGGAGCGGTGAGTGAGATTCCCTTTCAGCACCCACAGTTGGTCATTTGCTTGCAAAGCTTAATTATGGCTGCCTGTGGTATTAATGTATCTCACACAGCTATAAAAGCAATTAATGGTCATTAAGTTATGGACTACACTAATTATATCTGTTCCTCTTCTATCTTTCATGTATATACATCTGTGTGTGTACAAGCGTATATGTTTTTGAATAGTGCATTATGGTGTAGTTATGTAATAAGAGAACTGTTGATGTATAGCTGCTGTCAGTTTACTATGGAAGAAATGTATACTGCCTGTTCCTGTGGTGGTACAGTTGTAAATGTACATGAGATATTTTCTGAATGTCTGTTTACACTACAGATGGTTTAAGCAATACTGGGACAGAGCCTTGGCTGGCAACTGCCTTCATAGGAGATATAAATGATCATAGTACCAAGGATTTGTTATTAACAATGTATCTAGAAAACACTTTGACTGCAAAAGAAATATATGTCCGTTTTAGAATATAGCCATGAGAAAATGAAGGAGTCTCTATTTAAATAAGAATTTGTTGCTTTGCAGTATAGCACCAAATTACTTTTAAAAGCACCAACTTGCTTTAAATAAAATGCACTTCAGCTGGCGCTTTCCAAAGAAGTTTGGTCTTGTTGATTGTGATCATCTGTCTATGCCCTGAGATGCCTGAAGGTGGCTGAAAACTGACTAAAACTGCATTATGCATATTCTCAAAGGCTAAAGAATTTTTCTTTTCTCAGTCTTGGCAACAGTCCTTACTGGAACCAGCTAGACAGGCAGAGCTAATTGGCAAGAAAGCAAGTGAATGACATAATTGGCTGCAGCATATCATTATCTTGGTGTACCAGCTATAATGAATGCCATTCACACAGGCCAGATGCAGCATCCCAACAATATGCTTGGGCAGAAAGAGCGTTTTATCAGTGGTGCTCATTCCTGATGCTCAGTGTTGTCATCGCTGGGAGAAATGAGCTCTGCCAGAATGCATTAAATCCGTAAAATGCACTTCCATGCAAAATGTACCACAAGAAGGATTATAAAATTAAAGTGAGAAGTCAGTGTAGCCTTGCTCACAGATCAAATTTAAGAGGGGCACTGTGCCTTCTTGGTGCAATTCCCATACTGAGAGTCACAAGTTCTGTTTCTGTCCCAGAGTAGTGTGCAATCTCAGGTATTATCTCTGTGTAAGCTTGCTTTCCCCATAAATGGGAATAATTACTGTGAACTTTCATTTTTCAGTAATCAAGAAGAGGTGGGTTACAGACTTTCACAGCAAAGAGTGTGCAAACTTATTTGGAGATTGTTTTAAAATATTTGTTTTCTGTGGTTTGTTGTGAATCCGAGTTTTCAAAATGCAGAGTTGTTTTAGATAGAATCCAACTACACTTTCTTGCCTATATGTACATCCTAGATGAAACCTTCTCCTCTGAATCCAAAATAAAGATCCAATAAATTCAGGAGACAAGAATATTTCACACAGCTCCAATTATAATCAGCTCTGGAGAGAGACTTGTAGGTAACAAATTGCCTGCACAATCTTTAACCCCAATTACCAACTACTTGTGCTCATCCATAATTGTCTGACTTGAAAACTCTTTCTTCCCAAGGAAATGATGAATTAAAGTTGTGGCTGTCTGTGGACAGTTCCAAATTGATGTATTGTTTGAAGGTTCCAGTTTACTAAAATACAGGTATTAGCGATCTCTTCGGGGCACCGCGTCATCCTTCTGAGCTCCTCCCCACTCATGAGTATGCCCCAGGAAGAAGGAAAAAAAACCCCTGTGGTATGGAACTTTCCAATGCAAATTCAGCTTAAAAGACACAGGAGAGGGAGTGACTGTGGCAATTATCAGTTGTTATTTATTAAATTGTCTGATCTGCACTAAATTGCATTTGAGTAGCAGCCCTAAATTTGAATTAATGAGGGCTGAAGTATTAACCAAGCTCTGATATTTTAAAGTCATGGTTTATGAACTTCATGTGTGTTTGTTTCAAGTGCTAAGTTCTTACTTGCTTTCTTAGATTGTGGACTGTTTGTGCTCAGCCAGTGTTTTAAATACTTCTGTGAAGTCATAAAGATTAGAAATGCATTCCTCGTTGAAGAAAACCTGGGATGCATATTCTGTCCAGGAACTGAGGATTCCACGTACCTCCATCAGATATTGCCAGACACAGCCATACAGCAGCTATTGGTTGTGAATGGCTACATCTCAGGTTAAAACCAGGAAGGGATAATGCGATAATGTGCACTGCCATCGTCGGACCACATGATGTGGTAGCAAGCACAGAGTGCCAGCTGGCGCTAATGGGGACCAACAGGAGAGAGAGAAAGGGGGAGAGTTTCAGCTTGGTATGACTCTAGTTTTGTCCTACCAGGTAAATCTGTGTGTAAGATAACTACAGTAGATGAGCGGTCTGAGTAGAGATTTTATATATGTAATTTCATCTCATGAAATGATGATGGCTGCACTAAAGACATCCAGATGATCTATGGAACTATGGCTTCAAATATAATAAAACAGAAAATAGAGTGGAAGTATATGGATTTTAGCACAGATACAAAAGCAAGTGTTTTTCTGATTGATAGCTCTCTTGCAGGCATTGAACTGAATTGCTAGTAGCTTGGCAATGAATGAGCTCTGCCTGCTTAAGAGGTAGCATTTAATATTGCTAATTTTCCTCTTCTGATCTGTTTGCAAAAATTCTGCAGTGTGAAAACCAATCCATATCTGTGTTCTAATCTCTGAATTGATTGTATAAGTAGGGAATCAAAAGAGAGTCTCCATTCTTTCAGGTATGTTTGGTATTCTTCTTATGTCCTGCTTTATGGGCAGGGTAGGGCAGGGCAGTGTGGCTGGCGATTCGCAGGAGAGAGAATCTCTATCTCCACCACCTCCATAACTCTCCCCCTCTCTTCTTGGAAGCTGGTTTTTTGTTGTTACAGGATTCTTTATGATCCATTGAAAAGCCTCATGGTGGTAGGATTGGCAGTGCTGCTTCAGACCCGTTGCTGCTGAATGGAGCATGTAAAGTAACTGTGAGAGGTGATGGGTAGGAAGGAGAGGAAAGGAAGGGTACATCTTAACCCTGTGTTAGAGACTTTTATTTGTGCATTTGCATAAAAATTCAAATCAAGGAATGACTTTGCAGATGATAGATGTTACTTATGCTGGTACATTGAGATTGGGATACTCAGAATGGTGCGGGAACATGAAAAACACAGGATGGTGACATAAATGCAGGCAAGTAGGAGAAACAAAGCTTCTGGTTCATTTAATCCAAATGACATTAGTCTGCTTTGGAGAGCAGTGAAATCAGCAAAACCCCTTCCTTTATTCCTCACAACAATTTTGTGCTCAGCCACATAGTGGCTGAGAGCTTTTGTTTTAACTTTAGGAGAGAAAAATAACAAAATATTATGCCAAATTCATTATGACTTAAATAAATTCCACAAGTGATAATCAGGAGAAACTACGCCATAACAGAGCAAATGCAAATATTGCTAGCTCAGTGCCTATGAGAGACTCATGCCTCAGGTATTCTCCAAGAGTAAACGGATGTAATTGTATTGAGTTTAGCTCAGTTATGCTGACTTATCAGCAGGAGATCAGGTCCAAAATACATATCCAACTATCTCATGGAAAAACCTCAAAGTAATTAATCCTCTCTTTAATACCAAATTTTACTGTACTTTGTACTGAACTGAGTGTTACATCAGGGTTTTAGACTTGTTGAGCAGTCTTTTTGCACTGGGCCTTTCAGGGGAGTTATGCATTGGAGTGCTTAGTGCAAGAATATTAAATAATCCGAGATGTTATGGAAATGCCAGTGTGCTTGGTCCAGACAAGTCACTCTTTCATTCTCTGGTGTAATTAAATCTTTTTTTTTTTTTCTGGACAAGAGCTGTTTCATAAGAAACAGAACCTATCATGGTCAGGAACTGGTCTGAAACAAGAAAACCTGAAGAAAGTTTTTCACTCTTATCAGTTCTTAGAATTCGTTTGTTCTTTTATGGCTAGAGGACCAAGAGGTGTCCTGTGCTTGATAGATAAAGCTTCTGCAGCTATGCCTTCCAGTGCCGGTACTTTCCAAGAGCTTATTGAAGGTTTTGTAGCCAGGTAACTCAAATTTTGCAAAGGAGTTCAGGAAATATCCTTAAAACTCAAAGCATTTGTTGCAACATTAGTGGTGTTTTATCAGTTAATATAAAAGGTGTTTGCGCTCAGTGAAACTGAAACATTAAGATTATTGCACGTTTTATTTGCCTTTCCTGAGCTCTGAAACTTGAAATTCATCTGCCTCTAACCTTTTTCACCCAAGTCAGTTTCATACATAAGTAAAGATCGAGCTGAAATTACAGGGAGCTGTTAAGGAATGAATTGACTTGCTTTCTTCTTTCAAAACCGATATTAAAATATATGAGGCACAATTGTCAAACTAAGAAATTGCAGGATGATTCATAGGGAATGAATGGCCAGCCTGCTAGTCTTTCTTCTCCCTTACATTACTGATTTTTAATACTCTTTGAAAGGGAAGACATTTGCTTGCCATCTACAAGAAAATAGAAATGAGGAGGGGGTAAAGGGAAGGCACCATCTCTGCCCAGCTGCTATGCGCATATTGCAGATAATGCCAATCACCAGAGCATGCTGGAGATGTTAGATGTTTTAGTAAACAGCTTGTAAACGAAAACACAGAGGAATTGCCTCTCCCCCCTCCATCATATTTTATCCTTCCCCTTTTCTAAAAGATACTTGTCAGGCATCTCTGTGTTTGTCAGTGTCATAGCCCAGCATGCAGGAGCAAAATACAAACCAAAATTGATTTGTACATTCAAGGGTGAATTTTCACTCCAGCTTGCTGAGCTACAGCAGTGAAGCATGTCTATTTAATTTGCAACATAAAAAAGGATGAGTGCTATGCCAGCTTTGTGAATGCTGTTGGTTCTACATGGGTAGCAAGGACTCGAGGTATCATATAAACTGGGGCCTTGATCCTGGGATTCTGCACAGATGAGTACACTGCAACCTTCTCGTGACTGAGTGAAGATACTAAGCGCAAGTTCAATACATTTGATGTTAAAAGCATCTTTCAAATTGCATTAAAATAAATTAAGGCTGGGGATATGCAGGCTGGAAAACGGTTCAGTTGGTACTAGTGCACTTCAGATAAGGTCTGTAAGGGCACGTTCAGTCTCCAAACTGGACTCAGTAATCCCAACTATGCAGCCCCTTCACCTGCACATGCAGATGTGATACAAGGTGGGCAGGCAGAAAGCCTTACTGGTGTAGCTCTGCAACTCTGACATTCCCAGTGAGGTTCTGATGATGAATGTGAAGAGAATGTTGCCAGGAGAACCCTGCATTAGGTTGACCGCTTACTGCAAGTTTCCTATAGAAACTAATTCTCTGTTTACACTGAACTGTTTACACTACCCTGAGAATTCCCTGCAGCATCTTCTTTGTTCTGAGTTATTCTGACATTCAGCCATACAAAGAAGCCCAAGCATGGTTCTCACGTTGGCTGCAGCCCTGCTTCATAGTAGTTCAAATCAGGAGGACTGGAACATTGAAAGCATGGATTTCAGCATGCAATTAAATTATTGCTGTTCATGAGCATCATTCACAGCTAAACTGTTTGCCTAGTGACAGAGAGGCTGATTGTCTGACTCTCTGAATTATATTCAAATAACATCGTCCCATTTCTCAAGGGACCCATTGGTGCACTTACAAGCTCTTTAGGGCTTTGGCTAGGCTTAATAAAAGATGATGGATATGAACTGGCATCTTACACAGTGAAGCTGGTGTAGATGCCAAATTAAAACTAAACCCTTCTCCTGTGCAAGAGTCATATAAAACTTAACTGAGAACAAATATACTATAAGGAAATAGGAAGGACTAGAGAGTTATTTATTAAGAATAAATTTTTCTACCTGCATTTATAATACATTTTACAAGATTCTTCATAAGGATGAAATCTACAGAAGTCCCACGTTTCTTCAAGTGAAAACCTCATTATGAACTTTTATGAAAACATGATTGCAATAGGAAGTGAAGCAGGAGAAATGAGAGAAGAACTGTAATGACTGGAAAAAGCATGAAAAGATGGCAGAAATACTATTGAATTTCCTCCTTTCTCTAAACAAAATCAGTTTGTTCAGACAAAAAAAATGTGCTTAGTTCAGGCTGGGGAAGTTTGAAGGCTAAAATGCTACAGTTAAATGGAAGAGTTGTTTCATGGAGAAATACTGGTTTCCTTATCATAATATAGTTTCTTTAGTGTTAGAAAAAAGCAATTTTTTCTGTGACTAGTTTCCATTGTTGCACGTCAGCTTCAATCCTACCAAATTATATAGGACTTTTACCATGAGAGTTGTTTTGTTTTTCTCATTTGCCTCTCTCTGCAAGTTACAGCAGCAACGTGATACTAAAAGTAAGAATCTGACTGTTCATTGCTTTGTATCTTCTGGTTTTATCTTCACCGGTGCAAAGTACATGTAGATATCCCTTGCCCTCAGATCATTCCCTGAAAACCCTCATTAAGCTAGAATGGCAGTATTTTGTACCTGACGTTCATATTTTCTATCCAGTAGGTTGGCAATTGGAAAATGCAAGCTAAATGTCCAGCCTGACTTCCTAGGTCATTGTGGCACTGGCCAAGTCAGTTATGTTCTTTGAGGATTTCTTCTTTATATGTATATGAATGTATATATTTTTTGCTCTCATTGGTTGTCTGTCATGTCTGCTTAGGTTGCAAACTCCTTGAAGGCAGATATTGTACCATATTAGGTGTTAATATCATATTCGGTGTGTGGCGTCATGGGATTTAGTCCAATTTGGGGCTTCAAAATAAATTCCATTATATCCAAGGAAGGGATTTTGTAGCGATTGTTTTCTGAGTTGAGTGGACATGTTCTTTTCGAGAGCTAAGGTATTAAAGTGCGCAGCAGCTTATTGCTGTCTGTCAGCGGGGGGTTTCTGACCCCCTGCCACAGGATAGCCAGCAGAACAGTACGCACTTAACTACCAGGGCACAAAAATCATCCAAAATTGCTTACATCAGCATTTGCTGTTAATTTGTATGACCCTGAAGTAGGTGAAGAGGGCTTATGTTCTGTCAGTTCAGGTATGAAGATAAGAGCAAGCAGTGCCTTAAGCCATCTTAGGTGTTTGCAAAATAAACATCTCTGTGACCTGGGAACCAGAAAAATGCCACAGAATCTGCTGGTCAGCTTGTAACCAGGATTCAAACAGGAATAAGGCCGCCTTTCTTGCATTCAGAATGTAGCCTTTCATAGCTTACTTTCCTGAAATAATATTCCAATTACGAAAGTGTCTGTGCAGCAGGGAAATATTCCCATCATGGAGTGCCCTACAGAGTGTCTCTGTGTCTGCTCAGAGTAATGAAGAAAATACAGGGAAAGGGCAATAGAAAATGTATAAATTCTAATAACTTTGTGAAGCTGCTCTTAACGCCGGAATAGGGCAAGCTAGAGGGCAGTTGCTCAGTGAGTCAGTAAATAAGATTAATTAATGAAATATCTTATGGAAAATTCTGCATTGGAATTGCAGATGCAAAAGCTCTTAAATGTCTACACTCTGTTAATAAATATTGGAGAACTGGAGAATAGATCTTATTTTGTCCTGTAGACTATCATTTTGTGTGAGTGTGGGTCAGATCCCATTGGATTCCTAAATAAATCTGGGCTCTTGACAAAATGGTACGAGAAGCCTTGCTGAATACTTGGGTGCAATCTCCATAGCAAAATTTATCTGATGCAGCCTTAGGTTTCTTGAAGGATAACTTCACTTAATCATAACTATTTTCTGCAAGCATTTTAATGAGCTGCTAATCCTCATCTCTTCGTTCACATTAGATAATTAAATCAAGATTATTATTTTTAAGTGTTCCCTGAAAACTGGTGATCCTTATGAAAATGGGTAAGAATGTCTGTGAAATGTCATAAATGGGATCTTTTTCTTTTGGGAACTGTTCTGTGTCTTTTATTTAACATTACTACGACAGACTATTTATGAAATGTCTTCTTTCTTCATTATGTACAATGGGACAATTTTGAAACTGCATTGCTAGGGAATCACTTTTTGATGAACTGTGGAACAATATGGGATTGTTGTGAACCTTTTAAGGAGGAGATGAAGGAGTAGGTGAAAAGGAGGAAACAGAGGCCATTTCTGAAAGCATTAGGTCTATGTGACAGGGTGTTACCAAGGCAAAACAGGGACTGTAAATACCCCAGTTGTTTTATTAAGTATAGCACAATCAAAGGTCATCAAAAGCAAAGTAAATGTATTAGTCTTATCCTTCTGAAAGGGACTGCTGAAAAATGGCAAAGCTCCAGGATGGGAATGACTTATTAAAAAGATTAATAGTGTCTTGAAATTTTTCTGTCAGTACTTTTCCAGTCAACTCAGAACAGGAGGATTGTTGCAGTCGTCTAAAGATCTAGAATATTTTGGCACCTTGAATTAAATTTAATTCTCATGAGCAAAACCCAGGTTGACTAGCTGAACTGCTCTGTAAAGGGAAAAGCCCCAAACCCTTCATATCTGTAGACAGCCAAAACCACATGGAGGTTCTACTAGGGATGGCCTAGAAAAACTGTAGGGATGAGTTTGCTGAGTGGAGCCGTTCAGCAAAAACACAGGAAGACGGGAAGAATGGAGAGGAATATCAGAGTAGTCTATGTAAACAAAACCATGGAAAGCTGTGTAAGAGACAGCAGTAGAGAAACACATCTGAAATCATGATCGATAGGTGTTGCAGAGGACTGCAAGATACATTAGGGAAACTAGTGTTTAAGTTTGTTTGTATGGATCAGTGTGTGGTGGTGTACAGGACTGAAATGCATTGTTAGCTATTTTCTGAAAGAATGGAAAATGCCAGGTTTCTGGTAGGCTGTTTTCACCTTTTAACATTTTAGCTCTGTGTTCTTATTTTTATTTTAAAGGCAGATAAAAAAATTAATGGCTTTGGTAGTAGTAGATCACCCCCAGCAGCTTTTAAGTAGATTTTTGATAGATGAAGATACTTGTCAAAAGTAGCAATAAACAAATTAGCAACCAGAATTAAATATGCGTTGAATCCCCATAGACAAATGTGAAAAACCTTGTTAGATATGATTGTGTTTATGTTCCACTTTTTCTTCCCCCAGGTTTTGTTACTGTAAATAATATCAATAAAATAATTTTTGCTTGTATGATTAATCTGCCTTATGGCTTCTGCAGTCACCAAAACCTGTTAGTGGTATTTGCCCTGATCACGGTTGAGATATATTAGAAAACCTTGGACCTGTGGACATATATGCACTGCACAGTGCAGATAAAAGCAAATTAACTTTTCGTTTTTGCACATCCTTAACCTTCAGGTGACATTGGCATGTGATTCAAGTTGTCTTTTGCTGTAACGTCACAAGGTATTAGAGGCTACTGAACTCTGATATCCTGTTCTGCATTTGATGGGCTAAGTTAGTAAATAGAAAAAAAAAAGCATAGTCTCTGAAATGTCTGAGTCACTGTTAGCATTGGAATAAGGCTCTTAGGTACTTTTAAATTTCTTCTCTTTTAACTATGTGGTTCTGGGCTATTTACTCTGTAGCAACACCAAGACTAGAATGGAAATCCAAATCCCTCTTCAGTGATTTATATACAGTATCATCCTATTACTTTTCAATTATTTGTCCACTGTTTCTTAAGAGAACTTTGTGATACCAGCAGGAGTTAAGATTTAATTAAATATGCCAGTATTTCTGTACATCAAGTCTCTCCTCCTAGCATTAATGCCCGCTTACTGACTGTAGCAGACACCAATATCCAGGGTTTAAACCTGTAAATGAAACATTTCTGTACTACTAGAGAGTAGGAGGCGCATAAGTAAAAGAAAGTAATGAATTAAGCAGTACAAAAAACAACAACTGTTTCCGGCATTAATGTGCAATGTAGGAGACTCCCAAAGCATATCAAGTGAAGCTCATCAGGGAAATTCTACCAAGCCTCAACTCCTTGAATATCAGAGAGACTATTTTGTGTAAGCCATCTGAAAGGTATTGTAACATAATTAGTTGTTCAGAGTTGTAGGAAGCTGCTTGCCAATTCTTCATGGATTTAATTTGTAATTTGCCTCAGGAGTGTGGAAGCTGCTTCAAAACCTGTTTAGAAAGAATTCTACAGAGGTAAGACTAAATATCCATATAAGGTTAAGCAGCATAAGCATGGTTGAGCTGTTAGAGCCACTGCTGTTTGGCTAAAATGCAAATAAAATGGAATTCACTTCTACTGTGATCATTGAAGACCACTAACTTTCTGTAGTCTGTAAGTATGGAACTATCGTGGTCTAAATGGACATTTAGTTTTCCAGTACTTTGTAGTTTAGCTATTAATAGGTTTATCTAATTACATTCTTCATAAGGTGCACTGAGAAAAGTTACTTATTAAAATTCTGCGTCCTTCCTTTTTAAATGCATGACTTATTAAAAGTGTAATCATTCAAGGGGAAATGAAGCATTGGGAATTATATTTATTTATACAGAGATAACTGAAGCCTTCTGAAGTCAGTGGAAATTTTTCTATTCATCTCAATGACTTTTGCATCAGACCTGTAAGATACAAGTTGAGGCAACTTCAAATCCTCTTAATCGTTTCCATGTACAAGGTGATATTTACTGGTTAGAAGTATTTTCCTTCTTTTTTATTCAGCATGAAAAATGCTACACAACAGCTTTGGCAAAATAATATGAGGCAAATTTGCAGTTATTAAAAAAGTATTTTTGAAGAGGGAAAAGGAATTTTGGAATACAGATAATTTTGTAAGTTAATGCATTTGCATTCATAACTCTTCCAGGTTTTAATATCTTCTGTTAAACACTGTCCCAAAGGGAAATTGTGAAGTAGGAAGGTTATTGGAGTTGGTTTTGACTTTGATACTGATTTAAATTCCAGTTTTGCAAAAGTTCATTCTTATTATATTCTGAGGAGGTTTACATTGTTGTCTTATCCCCATATCCTTCATTCATTTTCCTTCTGCCACTGTTCTGCTTAGACAGTTTGTCGGACAAAGTAACACTTTGTACGGTAGAACCGTGTCATGATCTTACCTGGTAACGGCAAATAATGAACCTGCTTGCTTGGACAATAAACTGAGATGTTATTGCAGAGGTTTTTGATGTGTGAAATCCTGGTTCTGCTGGAGACAGCTGGACCACTGCCTCAGAAACATGGGTTCGTGAGGAAGCAGTGAAATTAATTGACTTCAGATTCCCCTTTCTCTTCAGATATGATTAGATGCTCAGTTCCTTTTCTTCCTCTCACCCATGGACAATTGTGAAAATCTTGGCCATTGTGTTTATTTCTGAGCCATAAGATCATATCCTGATTCTGTCATGTTTATACCTCGCTATTTTTTATCCATTTTTCATTTGGAGTGATATTTTAACTGACATGCTGAGTTCTGCAATAATATATGTAAAATCTCCTTGGTGATATTTTGCAAAGGGGAAAAAATAAAGCTGTCAGGGAAGTGATCTTCTGAAATACAGGCTTTATCCTGGCTGACTTACTTTACGTTCTGTCCCAGTGCAAATCTTTTGTTCCTTGAAAGTAAAAAGACTTATCTCTATTTTATTCACAAACCCAAAATTGAATCTGTTGTTTTCTCCCATGATGTAGAGCAACATAAATATTACTGTTAGCGGGGTTGCCTTGCATCAGCCAGAAGGACTGTCAGATCTGGTAGTGTATAAGGATTTTTAGATAAGTTTTACCTCTGGGAAATCTCCAGGTTTTCATTACATTCCTGGAATAATTGTCCTCCCCTTTTGCTCATTTCTAGAGGGAAAGATAACACCTCTCTTTCATTAATGAGCCTTCTTTTATCTGAATTATTTAAATACAAGGCAAGGTCCCTGCTCATTCTCCTGCAATATAGGCAGTCCTATACCAAGATACTAAGGACACTTCTAAATGAGATTTAATAATATAGTAGGACATTTAGCATATATTAATTAAATATCAGCAGATGGTAAGGAGAGCCCTCGCTGAGAGTGAATAAGTAGAGAGAAATATAACTGCCATGTAATTAAGCCAAACCTGCTGAAACAATGAAGGTGCAATTACTTTTTTATTAACATATTACACTTGCATGCAATGCTGAGGAATTTAATTACTACCTAACTTCAATTACGTTCAGCTCTGGAGATGGTTCAAGTCACAAAGTTCTGACTCTCATGATCTGCAAAGTGTAAAGGTTTTTGGATCCGTAGTTGTTTGCCATCAAAATTGCATTTTTGTACTCTTAACAGTCCAATAGTGTCAACATAGGACAGAGGATTTGCAAAGCCCTGCTTTGCCATCCTTTCTTTTTTTTTTTCTCCTAAACCATGCCCACTGAAAACCTCTTCATCTCGCGCTGCCTGGTCACAATTCCGTCTGAGTTTAGACATGCTGTGTTATATTGGGCTTTGAGGTTCCTGTCTTCTGGTCTCCATAGCCTGTAACTGGTGATAAGTCTGGAAAGGGAGAAGATGGGAGACAATTCCTATATGTCACTGCTGTTAGAAAGCTGTACCAGAGCAGAGCTCTGGTGTGGATGTAGGCTGCAAGGTAGAATGTAAGTTGTGTATAAGACTCAGGTGGTTTGAGGGAACTCTCATGAGTGAGCCCGAAAATTGGTGTAAAATTTACAAAATCTAAATCATTTGAGTGCTATCACCGTAGAAGGAAACTTATGCTATCCTGGTGACAACAACAGATTTTGTAGTTTTGCCAGGCCAAATAAAAAGCAAGCTTTTTCCAATCTCCTCCAAGCAAAGGTGCCCTCAAGCTTCTGTCTCTTGTGTGTCCTCAGAGCCCTTTCTTGGGTGTTCCACATTATAATAAAAACATAAACATATATATATATATATATAAAAACCCCCATCTTATTAGGATTAAAATTAAACTCTTACAAAGAATGTCATAAAATCCTCAGAGGTCCGTAAGGACTTTGGTTTTTCACCCCATTTTAAAGACAGCGTTGTGTGAGTATATGTGTGCGTGCCTGGAGGCAGGTATGGCTGGGTGCTTGCACACCAGAAGGTTAGTAGTTTGTATAGTTCTCATTGGGTCATTAGGTGGGAAAACTAGTAATTACACTAGGTAGCTGAGATGCATCCCCTGAGACATGAGTGGTTATATAAAAATAAACTAAAACCTTAATCCTGAAGATTTGTCGGGAAAAATGTCTGCATTTGCACATTATTCCAGGGGAAAACAGTATTTAGTTCCAGAAGCAGCTCCATTAACTTACGTTGGTAGAGTCCCTGTTATATTCAACCTGACATAAAAAGCCAAGAAATGGACATGAATGACATTTAAATGCATGGAACCAACAGACATACGTCTAGGTATGGGTTTGTTGGATTTTTTTTTTGTCTAAATTATAATGTAAAGATACATTTGCTATCCAGTTCTACTACCTTATGTACCTTGTTTGACGTTTTACTGTGATGAGTGAACCTTTAACAAGGTCATTAGCTTTGAAGGATTTTCTCCTGGGATTGTGGAAAGCAGTTTATTCTAAATATCCAGGAAATGAGAAGAAAATATAAATAAATAAAAACAACACTGCGGTAACTGTGAAAGATTTAATCTGTAAAAACCATAAGGTGAAAATCTCAAAAAAAAAAAATAAATCCAGCCCTTCAAGAATACAGCAGTCATTCATATAAATAAATCGAGCCACACCAAAATAACTTAAAGAAAATAACGAAGCCCTTTCAGTTGTTTATAATACAGAAGTCACTGCATTCATGAAACCTGAAGTACTACATTCAGTTCTGAACAGCTTTGGGCTAGAACAACTAAAAAACATTTACAAAAGAATTGCTACTGAACTTAAGAGGTAACAAGGGAGTAAATGACAGGTTAAGCATTAATAAGAATATAAACGGTCAGATTTGTACTTATGTCCTGCTTTTGGGGTGAAGCAGAGCCAACTTTCTGTTCAGTGAGAGAGGCTCTTGCTTATACTTGTAGCGAATGTGAATGTGAGGAGATAAAAGCTGGAAGCAACCCTGATAGCAGAACTTGATATACGTGATCTGTGCACTATCACCTTAATGGTGCAAAAGGCTCTGTGGGGTCTCTTGTGCAGGGTACGTACGTGGCATTAGTTGCGGCTAGGTTTGAACATCCATACAGTCCCAGCCCAGAAGATCTTTTGGTCTTCAAACCAATTGGGGACAGCATTCATTTATTCTGTGAACTCATTGTCCCCGCCACCAGTATTGGAGACATGTTGAACACCTTGATAGCAATACTACTTCCCAGCATGTTAAGCCATTTCACCCGTGTTGCCTGGGTGTTGCTATGGGGTTTCTTTGTTTCTTTTTTTGTGAAGTGAAAAAACGTTCAGACCAGAAGCATCATCTGCCTGTTCCCATTTGCAAGATCAGCATTTACCAGGAAACTGATGGATGATGTGCCATTCACTGGCATGGATTGTCAGACTGTTAAAGGTCACAATGGATATCTACAGGAGACTTAATGCAATAAGATAATATGGATAAATCAGTTCCATTTCACTAGAAATTAAGGTTATACCTGCTGAAATCTGTGTTTGGAAGCCAACAGGGTAATGAAAAAATTTGCTCTATTATTTCTCTTTTCATAATTCCTTCCGCTACTACTTACTTTTCTCTAATGAGTGTTATTGTTGTGATTAGAGAAACAACCCTGAAGTTTCCTCCTTCAGCTCCCAGTGGTGTGATGAACTCTGAGTATCAGATCACTTCCACTAGTGTTTTTGTGCCTTGTTCAGATGCACCCGTACTTCAAAATATAACTACTTTCCGAGAAAAAACAGCAGCGTGGAATGATAATAATGAACTGGGTGTTAAGTGGGGTTTAAGTCTTATGCTGGTCCTCTGGACACAGATGAAATTTATTCTTATTTAACAGGTGTTTTTCGAGGTAGTCTTCTGTAAGTTTTTAGTGAACGCTTCGTCCCTCTTGCCTAAGACTCATTCAGCAGGTTTACAAACTCATCAACTGAAGCATTAATGTCATTGCAACTCCTTTTCTTTAGCTCTTCCTTCCTCTAAAAAACCCTGGTGGAAACACTTAATCACATTTTCCAAAGGAAGATAGCAGTTTGGCTGTTGCTGCTCTTCTGTATTTGTATCGCAAGTGTGAAATTGAATGTCTGTGAGTTCTGCTCCGTCAGGATCAAAGTCCTTTTGTCCAGATGAGTGCACAAGGTTATGTGACAAAACTCTGAGCTGAGGACCAGCCAGCTTATAACTAGAGAGTGACGGGGTCTGAAATGTCATCTCCAGCTAACTATTTGAGAGTATTCAGAATAACTGGATAATGAAAACTGCTGGTAGTCTAAAAAATTATCACTGCGCTACCTATTTCACCCAGCGAGACTGTTATATGATAGAGAACAATGCTTAACTCTTGTTTTTCTCTTAACCCTTCTTTTTCTTAAAATGCTAAATTCTGAGAAGGTAAATCCTGGAAATAGTCTTCTACCCTATGAACTCAGTGGTCCAAAGCCATCAATAGCTGGCTTTGATTATTGACTTAGGGAGAGGCCAGAGGTACATTTTACAGATTTCCATTCAGCATGTGTACGCTGCAGACTATTTGCAGTGCTCTAATCTTTTGCTCTCAAGGTCACATAAACCTCTGACCACTAACATATGGATTAAAATAAAATTGTCCGCATAGCATTCAAAAGGAACGATACCTGAATTTGCACATCTTCTTGCCCTGGCTGTACTTTAAGAAAGCACCCACACTGTTTCTGTCCATCCCCTTCAACAATTTCCTGACATACTTCACTGCTTTGAAGGCTCTCATTTCAGACTCAAATGGAAGAGCCAGACTATTACTGAGAGACCAAGTGCTATAAAGGGAAATAGAATGAAACAGAACAATGATTTGTGTGCCCCTGTGCCTGGTCTCTGACAGCAGACAATGCTGGATGCTTCACAAAGAAGCTGTAATAATTTCCTTGTCCCCAGCCAATACAAAGCATGCAGGTAAGCCACTTGCTGTCATATCATGCAGTTGACTTCTCTTCCTGACTGCTGATGACTGTGAAGAAACAGGAGTATTCTAGTAGCATGTGGTAGTGACACAAAATTGTCTGTTAACTTTGTGCTCTTTAAGCTTTATTCCCTTTAAGTCTAATGCAATTTTTTTTTTTTTAAATAATCAATTGTAACATTCCACTGTAATACATGAAACAAGAAGTCGAGTTGGGAACAGAACCCTGGAATCCTGTTCTCAATAGCAGGGTAAACACCTTGTTTACCTTGGTCAGGGAAAACAGATTCTGTCTAGATCTTTTTGGCAAACAGTAACATCAAGTTCTTCAGCTATACTCAATTAGAAGTAATCTGTCTTTTTTAAACTAATTTGCAGCAGGCTTGACAAACTCATACAAAGATATAATACACCGATGTAAAAATAGATTTAAGGCAAGTATAATCCAGTAAATGGACAGTGGTGTGAATTCCATTTTAAAACCGTGTGGACACTGTGACTGCTACGCTCTGTGGTGGTTCCATGTATCTCTATTAATGTAGGCAGGACTCAAACCTGACAGATACTGACAGCAAAGTATTAACGGTGTGGAGATCAAGTAATTGCTCTAGAGATAGTGCTTGAGACATCTTTGTCAACTGATCATCAATGTTAAGTGCAGACCAAAGCAAATAGTTGTTTCAGCCTAATTGGCTGGATATCACATTAATTGCACTATTTAGGAAGTTATTATCAATGAACACTGGGAGAAATTTTAATATATTTATTTGCAGCATATAGTACAGGAAACAAATCTTCTATTTAATACACAAATATGTTGCACCTTATCTCTTGTTCACAGGGGATTTGTTTAACTAAGACTCCGGCTGATATGAGCAGTCTCTTAAATTGAAAAATTGCAATTCATTCCCCCACAACTTTGATAGAAGTCTTATCAGCATGAGGAAGTGACAAAAACATATCTCTTCTCCAAGACAGTGTAAGGATTAGCTGAACAGCAAAAGAGACTTAAAGACTTCATTTTGTATCTCAGAAATGAAAATAATAGGTAAAAAGCTTTGTCCTTTATTGAAAGAATGGGTGTGGACATAGGGGTTGATGTTATATTCAGGTTTACCCCTACTTATCAGCAAGGCTACATCACCTTTTCATTGCTCCTCTGGCTTAAACTGGTGCAGTGGTTCTCAAGGTGTGAAAGAAAAGGGAATGTAGAGGAACAGCTAACTAGAGGATAAGAATATTTGTTGTGTCAAGACACGCCACTGTATATTGTTAATAATAAATTACTTTAGCTCTGTTCTGGAGCCAAGATTTGTTGTCTTCAGACACTTGTTTAATCTTGGCGGTGGTGTTATAATTTGTGATACTGCCAAGGAGTTTCTTTACTCAACAAACTGACTGCAAACTTAGAACCAAAACGTGGTTTTAACCTCAAAAGAGCTTAGAGTGAGTGTAAGCCAGCTGACAACAGTTGGATACAGACGTGAGATAAGAGGAAAACTGGATGATGCTCTAAAAATTCAATTGATTAACTGTTTTCAAGAGTCCTGGAGAAAAAGGATTCTTTTGAAATGAAATAGGAAGTTCCTGAAGGAGGAATAAAGATTAGGTGAAATGCCCAAGTTTACACCATGAATCTGTGACAGATTCAGGACATGAAGCCAGTTTTTAATTTCCCAGTTCCATCAATAACAGAAGATGATGCTCCTTCTGAGGGGTGCACCCAAACATAAAGAACTCGAAGAAGCCCTTTGCTGTTGATGCCACACCAAGGAATTAACAATGTAATAGTCCTTGTAGAGATTACAGCACTGTGGCCTTTCGTATATATTTTGCCTCCAATTAAAGGAGTTATCTAGAGCTCAGAGCTTTATGCAAAGCTGTCTGTGACTATGTGCTTTCCTTGTTTGCATGTATATGCCTCATGCTGATGGCACCAGATCTATTAATATAAAGTGGATAAGAATACCTTGAATGTGAAAGGAGCTGTATAAATCCAACTTATGTTCAATTTACATTCTCTCTAGCAGCAAACACTCCCAAATGGATGAGTATTTTATAAATATATAAATGAAATATACTAAATGTATCTAGGAACGAGAGACTAACCTAGACACTAACCTTTAAAGGAGTTGGAAAAAAATTAACTCTGTGAAATCTCTCCCCTTCGTCATTCATTTCTAAGCTAGTCAACCATCCAGAGAGTCATTTTTAAGCCTTCTACATTTCTCAAATTATTTCTTGTAAAGGAAAAGGGATAGGGCTGGGAAATCTTAACTATATGGACCAGGAAAAAATGTTTTCCACTGAAAAGTTGCTTTCTGAAGATGGGATTGAACAGCTGATGAATAGGGAGGCTGCAGAATTGGAATATGCTGACTGGATTAAATCATACTATATATGAGGCAGTGCAGTCCAGTGATCATTGACAGCAAGCAAAGTCAAATAATCCGAGTCTTTTTTTTTCCAGCTTTATGACCAATGTCAAGTGTTGGTGAGCACACTGAGAACACTTCAGCTTGACCTCTTCCTCTCTCATTTCTTCTTTCCAGCCCCACAAAGGGATTGGAACCTGGCACTGTGAACATGTGGTTTCAATGTCCTGCTGTGCTGTAGTTTCCCTCTTTTATCTGAAAGAAGTCATTCAATCACTGGGTGAGGAGCGTCAGTGATACTAGCACCTCTCTCTCTCAGTATGCAAAGATAAATACATTAAAAACTCTAGGTATGCAGATTACTACGGTAATGAGACCATGTAAATATCTTGAATGGAAAGTGATATAGTCATAAAACAGGTCACAACCTTTTATGGATTAAAAAGTGATAGAGGAGTTAAGCATAGTTGTTTCGCTAAACACAAGTAAATAGTTAGTTCTGTCAGTCCTTTTGCACCCCGTCTCTTAAATGTTTCCTTTGAAATTCAAAGTTGTAATTGCCCACCCACATGAACGTCTTTAGGAACAGCCCAGTTCCCTGTAATCAGGTACAGGAGTCCTCTAAATAAATGTAATTTGTTACTTTAACCACTTACTCTAATAAGCCCACACAGGGCCTGGGTTACCAGTGTCTTTTACAGAAAGGAAATTGTGAAGAGAAAAGCCCATAATGATATTTGCTCCTTGCTTCCACGTTTTTATTGAGCTACAGGCACAATCATGCCTAATTAAGCCCCTTTGTCGTTTTTTGTCATTTTTGCTCTAGGCCGGTAGGTACACATACTAGTGTTTTAATCATTAAAACGGGATCAATGGATGGGATTTATTATTTCACTGGATGGAAACTTTGTTGAATGATAATATGTAATACTGTTTGATAATCAGTATGTGATGGGAAACTGCTTGGAAGTGCAAGACTCTGCAGGTCAGCTACAAACAGCTGAATTTGCCAGCTTTTAAAATGTATGGTAGCCAGTCTTCAAGAAAAGGGCTCAGAATATGACTCCACATCTAAGATCTGTCAGTCTGAAACATTTTTACATTACGTTTAGGTTTAAACTTAATTCCAGATAAAATGTATAACACTGCCTTCTGCGTCTTTTAGAAGAAAATAGTAAGGTCCACATCTTTATTATCTAAGATGGGCTCTGACTACATTGAGGGAAATTTATGTGAGATCTCAATTTCCCACTTAACATTCTACATCTGCACTTACACTTGAGTGGAATTATACTCACGGAATGGAATTGCTTCAATTCATCCTAATCTGGATTGCTTTTCCTCTGTTTTAAAGGAAGAGAAAAAATAACTCAATTACAGTGACATTGTATTAATGGTGGATCATGGCAGCTAATAAATAGTCAATGCTTTACATGCCACATTTAGGTTTCTTCCTTCTATTTAAATAGCAGCACAATTTGACATTTGCGTGTGTTAAATCTTCTCTAGTAGACACCGTGAGCAATGAATTAAGTGTGAAAATCAGAATAGCATTCTGGAAAGAAAAGGAACTTGTCAAACTCATTTCTGACAAGTGCCTGGATGAGGATCGGGGCAGTTTGCATTTAGAAGTTGTGCTGGATGGCACACTGCGTGGGCCATCAAATTCAAGGACCAAAATCGAAATGAACTTGTAATTTTTTGCAAAACACTCTTCCTTCCAGTACAATAAGTATTATTTTTGTCTTACCGTCTTTGTTACTTAATAAGCTGTGCGAAGAACATTTCCTTTTAGCTCTATTAGTCTAAAAGGTATTTAGTGTTTCATTCTATCATGCAAATTTCAGACTTTACAACTATAAAATTCCAAAATGTTTTACAAGTGGCCCTGATCCATCAAAGACCTATCTGTCTGTTTAGTTGAATGATAATAAGCATTTATTTTCCAATACTGCTCTTTATCTCACTTGGTCTTTACACAGAACCATCTGCTTCAAGTTAACTGTCTTTCAGACTGAGCTCGCAAAGAGCCTTGACCTTGTAATCTCATCTGTGCCTTTGACCTTGCAGAGCTTCTCTGAATGAAGGATTAGGGTCTACCACATGCAAGGCAGCTTGTGAGAGCAGAGTTTAACATTGCAGATTTGTATTAGAGTCAATGAAGTTTTCCCTGAATATGGCTTGAATTTCTGATTTATTTTGCAGTAAGACAAAGCAAGAAATGGAATGCAAGTTCACCTGCTCCATGTGTTGTCTTGTCTGAAAGTCAATTCTTGGTTAACTAAAGCAGTAAGGTAAATCTCTGGCTGTTAGACTGGTCTGTTTATTCTACCCGCTGATTTTTATCTTTTTTTCCAAAAGAGTAAATGCATTATTTAAGGCTTAGCAAAGCAAGTAAAGGTATCGCTACACAAGGGGGTACTTCCAACAAGCTGGATTCTAAGCAAGCAAGAACATTGCCCACTGAGGCATGTGTTCAATGGTAAATGAGTTGTATTTGTGAATTGCCTGCTATTTACTGTAAGGTTTTCAATAGAGATCTTTCTTGAGCTAAATTACGTTATCACAATAAAGTTAAAAGGAACATGTTTTCTTCAGCCAAATCTACTTAGTCATCAAGCACCCCAGTTGCTTTGAAGTGTTGCCGCAGCCCTAACTAATAGAAGATACTCTCAGACTTACCACCATGTGGCCTTGCCGCTCATAGAAGCATTACTGATGAAGTGAGAAGCATGCAGAGAGCACATGTGGAATAGGAATGCATTAAATCTGCTGGATCTTTCCAATTTGAGACTGACTCTTCTGTGTCTTGATGCCTCTTTGCTCTAGCAGCATGAAGAACTAGCTTACTTTGGAGGATTTGGAATTATTTCCTTCTCCCCTCTATCCCTATCTTCCATTCCTTTTCTTAATCCTGTATTGCTGTCCACTTGCTGAAGAGAGTAATGGAGAATTTTTGCTGTTTCTTATATACATTCAGTGCCTGCAGTTCTCAGAAGAATCATTTGAACTTTTTAACTACGAACTCTGATTTCTTCTTTGATATTGGAAGCTACAAGAATAAGAGACATAAAATCCCTCCAAACTGTTGTATCTTTAGGTCAAACCATGCAATCAGACTAATTTTCATATGATCACCACCTAGGTTTGATATGATGATTTTGATATGATCTCCTCATGTTTTGGTCCTGGTTTGAGCAGAGGATTGGACAAGGTGACCTCCAGAGGTCCCTCCCAAAGTAAATTATTGGAAGGGTCTACGATTCTGGTCTATCAGATGATGCTTTTAAAAACTGTAGGAGGCCCTTTGACTCTGCAGCTGTGAGATGCAGAAACTAGGGGCGAATATTTAACTTCAGTCTCTTGGATTGACCTGGTTGCAGTCATGCTTTAAATTAACAACAAATTCTCTTCATTGTATTTTTGGCCTATTTTCTGTGATAAATTATTCTCATACTTTATAGCTCCTTAAATTATTTTTTGTAGTGCTGTTTGCAAACCCATAGAACGGGATGCCTGAAAAAATAGACAATGGAAGAGATATTATAAACTGCAATTGCATGTAATTGCTGCTTTGTAAGTATTCATGGGGGAAAGAAAAGGCTTCCTTATTCTTTCAAATTTGACATTCAATGTGTAAATGTTTGTAAATCTGTCTTTTTCTTTTCTAATTTCTTTTTTGTTTGTTTGCCCTAATCATGCACTGAGAATGTTTGCAGGCTGTTACGCATATGATAACCAGGGTATGCAACAGTCAGAAACTGCTCAGAATCCCTCCCATGGTAGCACCGTGTCTTTCTGACTTGTGGTGAACCTTGGGGAAAACTTAGAATATTTCATCCTGTTGAGCACTTGATTGCCCTCATGCTTTTTAAAACTCCATCTTTGGTTTTGCAGTTTTCTGTTCTTCAGAACTTCATAGACAGAAGCTGCCTATGGCTCAGTTCTATCCTTAGAAAACTTGAGGAACATGGTGTGGTTAGTTGTTCCTATCCAAGATTTGACAAGAGTTCTAAATTAAGAAGTCATAATTGCCTTCCTTTAATATTGGGGTTTTCAGGGTAGAAGCAATAATCACTTAGGTTCTCGGTCCTTCCCACGGGTGAAAGAGAATTCCCAAAAGTCAGTGGAGTATATCTGAAGTGTTTTGCATTTTATGTTGTGACATGCTATGGCATCCCTTACAACACTGAATGTGTTAAATGTTACCTCTTCAGGATGATTATTTTTCAGTGGCGCAGAAGCCATGAAGAACGGTAAATATATTCTGCATATTTCAGGCTGATATTTCAAGTGGTCTGGTACGGCAGAGGCCTGCCTAGCTGTGGTCAAATACAGGTAAAGAAAGAATAGCTGGCAAACTGTTGCAAATAATTTCCCTTTCTAATAATCTGAAGATGTTAGAAAGCTTTCTAATGCCTTTGCCCTTCGTGTGTTCCTAGCATGTTTCTCAGACTTACTCTGGAATGTATTGTGCTCCTCATAATTAGGGCCTGTCTTCTACTGGGAAAATAGAAAGCTAAGGAAGGAGGGGGGAGCCCTTGAGATGATGTCTAAGCAATAAGTTCCTAGTGTTTTATTGAGAATCCAGCATTTCTGTTAAGTAATTTCCCCAAGCAACTGGGATTTACTCAGTTTCCTAGGTATAATTAAATGATAAATCTCGGCATGGACAGCATCCAATATAGAGTAAGTCAGTTCTGCTGAAGTAGAGTAGGACCCAAGATACATTTGACTAGGAAAATCCAGCCTGGGAAGGCTGTGTTCTCCTGTCAGAGACCAGAGAAAAGGCAGACATCACTGCTTAGTAACCCAAAAGCTGTTTGGCAAGTAAAGAGTATCAGCCGTATTCTGCAATATGCAATTTTCTATGAAACATATTTATAAAAGGGCTTAATATTTCATCACCAATGTGAGTTGTTCTTACAGGGCTCTTTATTGTTGTTGCCACTTGCAAGAAGAATCCATGTTAAAAGAGTATGTTGATTAGGGAAAATATATTGCGGTGTAGTTATTTATTTCTTTACACATTTCCCTAAACCGTT
This sequence comes from Chroicocephalus ridibundus, assembly GCF_963924245.1. Taxonomy (NCBI): domain Eukaryota; kingdom Metazoa; phylum Chordata; class Aves; order Charadriiformes; family Laridae; genus Chroicocephalus; species Chroicocephalus ridibundus. The sequence continues at coordinate 5,385,173 of NC_086306.1, forward strand.
AGAAAGCCTACTTCATATACCAGTCAGTTGGCCTTTATAAAATATTTTTATTAAAAGGTTTTCAAGACCGGGCCCAGACCAGCATTGCAGTTCGGTACAGGTGGCGTCTGCTCCTCTGTACATCAACACGTTCAGCTGAAATCAAGTGTCCTGCCCGTGCTCTGGTGGTTTTAGCCTTTGGATCTAGGTTAGTCTAGACTAGAGCTGACCTCAGGAGGAATGATCTCTTCCTGACTCTACAGTGGAGACCCCTGACTGGAATGTCCTTATTATGGCCAGTGTCTCTTTAATCATTAGTGAAAGCACCCTAGTTCATTAAGCTTTCAAAGCAACCAGGAGGTTAAATCATACAGAACAAACACCAGTAGCTAATGTGTATGCAATATAATACAGCAGAGGAAGTATCTCTTGTGGGCAGAGAGTGGCAGGACTAGTAATTTTATGAATTGTATCATTAATAAAATATATTTTATTCTATTTGATGCTGACTTTGGAAGGTTCCTGTATGATTATTACATTTTTAAGCATCAGATTTTTTTTTTTCTAAAGGCTTTACCGGAGGCTAAATTCAGATCTAATACAAAATTCAAAGAGGTTCTGCTGAAATGCCATTAAAATTTTAACTTTATGTTCTTTCAGGGGTTTAAAAGTTATAGAGGGAAAGCTGTACAAGCCAAAAGGAATTTAACTATAAGATTCCTGTGTTCTGTAATAGGTAGAATGTCCAACCTGATATAGATTCTTTGTTGGCTTATGTATTCTGAATATTTGGGGTATTTTTTCTTAGTAAATGGTTGTGCTTACTGAAGCGTTTTCAGCACTTGATCTTTTGAAGTGTTTTTCACCATGAAATTTCCAGTCTTTCTGTCTTGTTAAATTAAAATTATACAGAGATTTCTAAATCACTGATAGGATGATATTGCTCTTCAGATCTTGCCTGTGCAGTTATGGCTGGGAGATGCTCCAATCTGGAAGGAGCCAGGAAGATGATGAGCCTTGATTGCTTTTATCCAGGATCCATTGCTTTGTTGTTCACTGTCAACTTTCAGTAGTTGCTTATTGGTTTCTGACCATAGTCCGTATCTAGATTGTGTGATCCAGGAGTGCTGCTCAGGGTCGTGGCCTGACCCCTACCCAGCTGGAACCTAGGTGCATACTGACCTGCCTCTGCACCTTCTTTCAACGGAAAGGGATTCTTGGTGGTGGGACTGTAATGGAGCTGGAGCATCCTCTGACCATGTCCCCATCACAGCAGACTATTTGTCAGTAAATAATTCGTTTGACAGAGCTAACAGGTAACAAGTTGAAACACTCAGAATGTCCCCAAAAGACAATATTTTCCTGCTTTCTGTGAAGAATCTACCTTTCGGTAAATATAACTGTTCATGATATATGAGAAACAAGTCCTTGGCCCATCACTGACTCCATGAAATATATAAATGTCTTCATGAGTTTATTGCATGTTACCTCCTATGACGGTTTTAATTTACAATCTAGAGTTATAAAACCCTGGGAAAAATGTCTTTTGCAGGCTCTTAAGCATTATCATTCTCAAATAATATTTTTAATATGCCATGGACACTCATGGCAATTAAAATGCCTGCTGATGTCAGAAGCATCTCCTGTGGCACCTTTGCTTTATACTATCCAGGAAAAAAATCCAAAGTTCTCATGCCTCTCTGAAATTATTCCACACTGGTTTTAATTTTGATGATAGCTACTGAAAAATTTATGAATAAGCTTGTCTGCTATCAAAAGCTGCCTCATGGAACTTTACAGTATTGACACTCCGTCATGATAGGAAAATATGTATCATCACAGTTTTGGAGAATGTGTCTGCAGGAAGTCAGGCATAGTTAATGACTTCAGATAGGCAGCTCCAAAAAGCGTAGACTGTATTTATCTCTGCTGTGGACCCAGAGCAAGTAGCAGTACTACAAATCCCCTGTCTTCTCTCTCCATCTGAAATTCTTTATTAGCCCTGCCAACATATCTCAGGTTTGAGGCGAATGTTACTAGAGTTGTTACTGACATGGATGCAGAGTCATCAGGAGATGAGATCTTTCTAGCCACTGGAAACGTGCTGTCCCTTCTGCGACGGGTATGGTATTGCTCTCTGGCAGAGGCTCTGAGTGTGGGAGCCCCCCATAGTTGGTATGGAAACAGTGCTCTTAATGCCGGAGCTCTCTGGGAGCAGCCCCGTGTGCTGTCTCTGCCATACCTGCACTTCCAATTGGATGGGGCTGAGCCTCTCTAGCATGAGCTTCTTAACATAGACAGCTCAAATCGCAGCCTGGCTGTGAAAGTGTGGTTTAGTGTGGTTTACTGTGGTTCCAGAGCTCTGGTGTTCTTACACTAACTGGGCAAAAGATCTGTTTCCACTACATTATTTATAAATGGGAAGCAAATGTACCAAAATAAAAGGCAGTGGAAAGTAACACAGTACTTTTATAGTCAACTGACTCTGACAAGCAAATTGGCCAGCAGCACTTCATTAAGCAGATCACCTTGCATAGCGCACACTGCTGTAAGAGCAAGTTTTGCCAGAAGTCAGTTGCGCTTTACTAATGAGAGATGTTTGGATAGTTTGTGAAGTCTCTCTCGTTTTCTTTTACTTTATGTCAAAGAAAAGCACTTTAAAACTCTCCTGATCATGCTATGTTGTTTTACATAAGGGTATTTGTTCGTGCCTGTTTTATCGAGTAGGGTGGGAGTCAGCACACAGAAGAAATCACAGATAAAATAAGTGGAGTGGGAAGTGCAGACATCAGTTGAAGGGTCAGCAAGGCTGGACGCGGAGGACAGTGCTTGGACTTTATTTCTAGTTTTTTGTTTTCTTCAGTGTATTTACACCCTTAGGGAGTTTTTTGGTCAGAGAAATGGAATAGGAAAGTGATTTGTTCCTTTGAGAACAGTAGTTAGGGAAAAGCTCTTTCTCTTTTAATGCTCCTGGTTGATATTACCTTTAGTAATTGTCAATGTGCTGGCTATTTGATTCATTCATGCATAACTATGAACTTAGTAACCTAAGATCGGACTTGGAAAAATTATGTAGCTAAATTCCGAAGTGAAATTCTGATTTCTTTTCCATAACCATTGCCCAAGTCTAGAGGTGAATAAACTCTGAAGTATTCCGTTTTGAGCCTTCCCAGGTGTCAACCCTGGGATCCTGTGTTGGATTTATGATGCCATTTATAAGTGTTTTCCCATGTTTGCAGCATCCTTCCTGCACTAGAACAATTCTGTCCGGGGGACCTGAGCAACACTTTAGATTATTCTAAAGTAGCACTGTGGAAGGGTTAAAATAGGGGGGCAGGCTGGATAAATCTCCTGTTGTGTCCTATCCATGCAGTAAGTATTGTAAGAAGAGGAAGGAAGGAATTAACATATAACTGGGGTATGATCCAGGAGATCTGGGTTCGAGGAATTTGGGGGGCGTAGTAAGGATATCTTTTGCCGCTGTCTTTCTGCAACAGCATTACAGTAATCATAGTGAGAATTTTTACTTCAGTTCCTATGAGTGCACCCATAAATATGTTATCATTAATAGAAAACAAGTAAATATGCATGTGTATGTATATACATACAGATTGAAAATATTGCAAAATCCATGACTTCTTACTGACTCCATTTTATAACACAAACTGAATTTTCTTACCTTACTCTTTATAAATGTTGTCCTACTTGCTCACACAACTGTTTCTTAAAAATCTACATGCCTTTGTTTTGACAGGGTTTAACATTCCCCAAAGGACTGTATGCATTCATGTGTAAAAGGGAAAAAACCAGTTCCGTGCTGTAGCAAGAATGACCCCAAATGCACATCTTCACTCCCAAAGCATAGTTTTTCATTGTCGGAGTGGCTAACCATGTCAACAAGCTGTTATTGTCGACCTTTAATTGAATTATTTCTATGCGCTAATGTGCTAGTGCATAGGGTTGGTTATTTCTAATTCTTTGGGTTTCATTTCAGTGGAATGGAACGGAATAGACAGAAATAAAATCTTTTTGGGAGGAAGGGAATGAAAGGGGAGGGCATTAGGACATGTGTAGAGTGAACTGGTCTTGCTTCTTTGGTTTTATGCCTCTTTCACTATCACTCCATGTAGCATTACATCTATGTTCAATGGAAAATCAAAATCTTTCTTGCACAAAATGCTCTGGTGCAAAAGATAATATTAGATGAGCAAAGCACTGAGTGCTAATGCATCAAGACTTAAGATTTTGCTCCATATGTGTTACATTATACGTTTAGTATATATGCAGATACTAAAAACTGAAATTCCTGATAGCTGAATCTCTAGGCTGGTTATTTCCTGTCCCTCTCCTTAATGACATTCAACTGTTCTACTTTGTCCTATCCTTCAACTCAAGCAAAATGGACTCTTGAATTCTGAAGTTTTAGTTTATTAGGGAATCGTGATTTTCAGACCTTGGCAATACTTGTTTTTCGCCACTTCATCTCTTTTTCATACAGCAAAATATGTAGTTTGATAGTAGGTGAAGAATTAGCATCCATTCTCACTCTCATGATTATAGTCTCATGATTGTGCTTTATTAAAATGAGATGCTGAGCAATTAAAGACAGCCTGCTCACTATGTTACTGAACACTTAAAGGGAAATCTCAAAATTCAGTTTGTATTTCTAGAGACTCACAGTTAGAAATGGCTACCTGCTACCTTTTTTCCTTTGAGAGTCGGTAGAAAAGTATGGCTTAAGAGAATAGTAAAAACATAATTCACATGTCTTCCATGAACACTACTGGTAACAGATGAATTTGCAGGTGACTCATACCACCTATGCTGGAATAATGATTGGGGTTTGGGTATTTGCATTTGTGCCTAAAAAGATAAACTGTCTGTATTGGTTCTTACAGCAAATGCAGCGATATTTATCCAGGAAAAATGTGAACGGTAATGAACTCAAGATGTGATCTGATTTAATCTCAAATTTTATAGTGAAATAACTGAGATTCTGTTCACTCAGTCCCTTGCATTTATGACTGTCAATTGGAAAGAAAATTGCTACTAATTCTACCTGAAACGCAAAGCTTTGGAAAACTGAATTGAGGAATGTCACGGGAGTTACTCCTGACTTGCATTACAGTTTTCTGTTGTCTGTATTTGTTGGTATTTTTGTTGGTTAGTTTTGCACCGAAATAAGAAATGAGTGTATAGTTCCATAGAAATCAGTGGAGCCTCTCTGATTTACACTGACATCAGTACTGTGCTCACCACATGGCTGTGTTTAACCCTGCTTAATATTTGTGCTCTCTTAACTTACCAGAATAACTACGTTTAGTGAAGGGCTTACTGTTTCATTTAAGAGTCTTAAATGAAACACATGGTGCTTGCTGGGAGTGTGAATGAGCAGGGCACACTTTATCTCCTGCGTTGCGAGAGTGCCAGAATGCTGGGCTATTTTGGGATGAGGTAACAGACAGAATTAATGTGGGCTCTGACAGAAATCAGTCTGGGGTTTTAATATTATTTATTCTGTGGACGAGTATGAGTCTCTGGTTTGTCTTTAAAACTGTCCCACCCTTTTCAGCTATTCGTATTAAGAGATGCCTTAGCAGTGACAAAGTGGATTTCATGAAAATTGCATGTCATCTCCTTCACTAAATAGCCAACTGGTGCAGAGCCCGAGTGAGTTGGTGAATTTCCCTCCAGAGAGGGTTTCATTTAAATTAGTGGGTAAAATTGATTCTTTTTCAGAACATCTGTTCCTGCTTCTAGACTCTCGATCGTGGTGGTAACAATAGCAAGTGCAGCTATCCGGTTTTTTCTCACCCATGTTTTCTAAATCTTGGTTATTGATCTTGTTTAGCACTGTTAATCGGTCTCTCTGCTTTTCTTCTCCCTTTTATGGGCTTGCGTTTTTAGACATAATTAGACTTTGTTTATGCAGATATTTTGTAAGCAGCTGTGTCAGTTGTTTTGGTAAGTTCAAGACTTCGTGTTGTGGTGGGCTTCTAAAGTTCATTAGAATCTTAAATCAGACAGACTAAAGGGAAAAAGCATAAAAGGCAATTAAAAGCCCACATCCATGTCTAGGTAAACAAAAAGTATGCTAAGAACCAGTATAGAAGTCTCCAATGACTGACATGCAGCATTTCTTCTGAGTCCCTCCCAAAAGTTCATTTATAAATATATTAAACAAAATATGCACTTGATGGCATCTAACTCCTAATCCTTGGTTGTGATGAAAATTGGCCTTTTATGTTTACTCCTTGTCTTCTGTACCGTAGACATCTTGTAATCATGACAGTGCTCTGCCTCTCACACATTAAGTTCTTAGCTTCCCGAACAGACTTCTCAGGGATAGTGTGATGAATTTTATATTTAAAAGAATTGAAAAGTTACATTTAAATGTTACTGTTTGACACCAAATTGCATCTGAGTTTTATAAAAAAATGTGGAAGACTTTCCCTCCCATTCTGCAATGTTTAAGTTGACACCTGATGATGTTTGATACTAGGTAAGTGGAGGACAGGCAATGCTGAAATGCGATGGTACTGTCCGTCTGGCTGCATCCCGTATCGGTGTCAGCTGAATTCTCATATGGACGTTGGTTCTTCAGCTTGGCATCCTTCAGTGTAGGATCTGTAAAGACCACAAAAGGTGATTAAAAGACAAAGTGGAAAAGAGTTTTCTGAAGCATACAGCTGATGGCAACTAGACTTTAAGTGCCAAAATTGATAAGAATTCGTTTTTCACAAGGAGGGTGCACAGAGTTGTAATATTGATGCCACTTTAAAAATAACGGGTTTAAACTTTTTTGTGTGTGTGCGCATGCACAAATGAACCTATCTTGTTATTACAATTATGTTTTATTAAAAAAAAAATAAATTAATTTTCCTTGGGTTTTTTATAGCTGGCTTTTCAGACAGCCAGGACATGAAAATGTTCTAAAAATGCACTACTGTCATATCCCCACATTCAACAATGTCAGCGCTAGCGGCTCTGACAGCCCTGCTGAAGGAGGCCTCTAGCATTTCGAATGCTGTTGATTCAGCTCTGAACAAACTGATGGAGTGATAGGGACAGAGATAAAGGAGCCAGCAGGTTATCTGGATTAGCGTTGCCAATGCTGGAGCAGCTGCGGCCTGAGTTTGTGTTTTCAGTAGAGAAATTAGAGTGCTTGTAAATAAGTCTGCTGTAGAAGTCTTATGCATAAATACAGCAGATAGACACTGCTGCCAGCACGTGTGTTCACTCCCTTGAACTCACAGGAAGCTATTGGGAATCAGCACAAAGAATGTTCCTTAGTTTTTCCATTTCAAGAGCAAGACTTGCTGCAGTCAGGTAGAACGTAAACATATTTTGATGCAGTAACTGGGGCTGTGTGTTCCCCTCAGGAAATCATGACGGGTTTATTCATTAACTTTTTGAATGTTATCACTTGGAAATTTAATTTTGTACTCTTTTGTTTCATTTTGGTTTTGGAATATGTTTGTCCCCCTCATTTATTACTGCTTCAAAAGGTGAAATCAAAAGGAAAGCAAGACTTTGTTTTAAAGAACACTGTCTGTTCCGGACCTGTTGGTTTGTGGGAAGTTTATTATGCTTTCTGTCTTTTTAAAAATACGAAGAAAATGCTCAATTCTTTGCTTTCTTATGACCTCTTTTTTCTCTTCAAACATGTTTATCAGAGGAATTTTTTCACAGGGTGTACAATAAAATTAAATTCATGCTTTGTGTATGCCTGAAAGACCTGCTGACAGTTCTGAAATGTCTTCATGAGAAAAAGCAAATATGTCCTTAAAATTGCATTAAAGTATGCTTTCTGTCGATAACCAGTCTCACGATGACATGTTGGATATGCTTATTAAAATGATCCTTATTATATTTAAACAAGAGCACTTACAGTCACATAAAACCATGTTAAAAGGCCTGTAGGCCTTCACGTTTCTTGGCATGAACAACTGTGAAGGCAATAGTAAGTTTTCCTTGTTTTCTAGTTACTCCATAGTAGCTCCCAAGGATGCTTTGAAATGTCTGGAACACACCTTTCCTGGAAAAAAGAAATGGGATGAATTGTATCATGAGCTCAGTCCAAAGCAGTGGTTCCTCTGTGCAAAAACGGCTTGACATGAGGTGTTGCCAAAGAAGCTGCCAAGGCAGTCCTTCGAGTTTGAGGACTGCTCGCTGCAACGGGGAGAATTTATTGGCTGTTTAACAGCTGTGTGTAGTGCACTCAAAGGATGAATAAACAGTAATGAATTGGAGCAGCTTATGCTTTATTTATTTATTTTTGATAGTGGAATTGGGAAGTAGCTTTGAATTAACTGGGCTGCTTCTGGTCTGTGCAGTGGGTAATTATCTCCTAGGCTTGCTATGGTTTGTACGGTACTCTGTCCATCTGCATTTCACCTGGGGAAATCCACGCTACAAGCTAAAAACAGCTCTGCTGGCTTCGGTAGGGGGGGAAGGGATAAAGTCTTGATATTTTCGGAGCAGAGCTGGCAGTAGAGCTGGCAGATTGTCATTGTTGCTGAGCTGCTTGTTTTACTGCTGTCTTGTGCTAGTGACACAATGTTCCACTGTTAGGAAATGTCAGCTTCATGCATGAGCCATCCAATGAGAGTATCAGTTCTCTCAACAGGATGAGATCCTGGCTGAAATGAGTAACTGCCTGCATGCAAATCCATCCTGGAGTCAGTTAGTTAAAGAGTTAGAGCGAGGAAATATCATTCTGCCTTTTTCTCTCTTTTAACTCTTTATTTCCATCTTTTGAAGTAGAATTCTCTATACGGGTTATTACTGATATACATGTAAATCCTTATCTTATTTATCTCTCTAAACCAGGTGCACACATACCAACTGCAACAGCAAAAGCAGATGGTGTAAGTTGCTGAGGTCCCCTGGTACTTTTTGGAAGAGGAGATATTATTCTGGATATCCTGATTAATTATACTGTATGCAATTGCATTTTATCTGTCTGTGTTTTCCCTTTCTTTTGTTTGAGGTAGCTGTGGGTTTTTTTTAAACTTCTAAAATAAAGGTCACTGGTCTTTTTAGAGCTGAGCACAAGCAGAATTCTCACCTTTCCGTAGCAGTTGAAGTTTAATATACAGAAATGCCTGATTTGGGGTAGATACTAAGCTTTTGTTGAAGATTTTGAGAAAAAGTTTGTGTTTAAAGTTGGTTGAAATGTAGAAGTGTTTCTCTATTGGAAATTCAGTCTCAATATTTGTATTAAATAAAATTAAATATTATTTAGGAGCAGCCTAAGAGAAAATTAGAAAATATACTTTCTTTGGCTTGTTTGTGTTTTCGCTACAATATAAACTTAGGGGACAGAGCAAAAGAAACAGAGCATTACTGTAAGACATCACTGGGACCAACAATTAACGTGTAAAGTTGAAGTGGAATCTGAAGCGTTCACACCTTTCTCTGATGCAGCTGACACTGGCCGCAGCCCACCAGTATGCTACCAAAGCGGTTTTTTCTAGGCACTTTCCAGGTTTCTGGCTGTCTGTGAACTCAGCTGCCCTATCTTTCAAATTGTATTACACATATTTTGAAATGGTTTGAAAATGAGGAGTGTGTGCAAAATAAGTGTTGCATGTTAATCTTAAGGCTTTATTTTTCTGTCTTCCCAACCTGATCATTAAGAACAAAATGCTTATATACTAGTGACAGGAACTAGCATTCTAAAATAAATAAACTAGAGTTGTGTGTAAGGGATTTGAAGCCAAATATTGTAGGAAAAATGTACATTTGGAAGGATAACATCCACGACTGGAAGACACATATTGGAAAGCATTCACTGTTTAGATCACAGAGAAGTAAAGGTTAAATCGGTCAAATAGCATCATATATCAGTGAATGGAAAGATACCAGAGCCAAGACTCTGTGAACAAAAAATCTATTTAGATCAAAATCAATTTTAGGAAGAATGGCAAACAATTTAAGTAAAATAGAACTGCAAGGCTTGTACAGCCCCGCACAAGTTTATTTTAGTAATGACCGCATCTCTGCAAGCAGAATTGGGTCATTGTAATAGATCTTTGCTTCTCAGATATGGTATAGAGAACAAATGCTACCAACAACTACTGTGTACAAATATTCCTGGGTTAAATTCAAAAGCAGCCTTTCCCAATTCATCCTTGAACCACCAGGAGGCAAACACTAATGTCTCTGCATCAGGCACTCATGAAAACTTCTTTGGAAAACTTCTCACAATCCAAATTATATGGGTTCGAAAAGGACCTCTTGCCGCCTCAGCTATAAGGATTGGCAAGGCCAGCTGCAGGATAGCAGCAATACTTTCAGGGTTTGGTAGTTTGAAGCTGTTTCCTGTTTCCACAAACTTCAAAAAACGTCAAGAAAACATCAGGGTCTGAGCAGGGGGCCCAGCAGAGATCCAGCAGGCAAAGAAGCAGGGATTCCCCTTTCTCACGCATGCATACATGATGTCAAAGGCTCTGGTGTTACAATATGGTCTAGTTTAAACAAAACCACAGGCCCTCCATTCTGAGAGACACTCAGGACCTCGCTGGCAGGCGCAAAGTAGACTTGTCCCCTCAGTGAAGGGCTGCTCTGAACATCTCCCTTCTCTCCAGCGATAGGTGGAGCTGCTACAGCGCAGATCACTGGAAGTCCCTGATGGAGGGTCTCACTCGGCTTCAGACTTTTCCTGCCATCAGAATGAAATATGAAAGCACATCAAACAGAACCGGCACCCCTTTTAATTTGTATCTGTATTTCTTATCCTATCAAATGCATATGGATGAGGAAGATAAAACTATTTTTTTAAAGACCAGTTTCTTAAGTTCTGATGAGTTGATATAATATACCTACTACTGTTCTTCAGTTTATTATTAATATCCTTTTTATCAGCTGCCAACTCCCTTTAGTGATTTTTCTTTCATGAATTTTTTTGAGGTAAAACAATGCATTTCAGAGCAGCTACTGATGGCCTTGAATCTAACATTTGACCAGGAAACTGTATTTTCTCTTACAACTTCTGTTCAAAACTTGTTTGGGGTCTTACTTCATTCTTCTTAGTAGCCTTTTATTACTAATTGAACAGCTATTTCTAGTCGATATAGTTCCTGTAAGTTAGTAGGAGGGGCGGCATTCACAGAAAAGGGAGTTTTATTTCTTTATCTTAGGCTAAGCAGAGGCAGGGTCTGCGGTACCTCTACACACACAGGGCACTACTGTTCTCTAGCTGAGCTGCAGGAAGGGCCCACAGGTGCTTCCCACCCACTGCAGCGGTGAAGCAGAGGCAGCTGCGTGCATCGAGCCACCTGATGGGGGTAAAATAATGCATTCTCTTAGCGGGGGGGAGAGCCTGGAGATGGGAGTTAATGCAGCTCAGCTCATGAATGGGAACTAATGAAACCAGTGGTTCAGCTGTTGGTGATCATCTGTACAGACCCGAGGTAACACCACTCCTGAAGTGGTTTAAGCTCTTTGTTTAGGCTCTCTGGCAGAGGATAGTTAATTAGCTGAATAGCGTGGTAGGGATGTTCTTGCTGCTCATGTAGTAACAGACAGAGTAGTTAAAAATCAGAAAGATACTGAGGCTGCACTTTGGTTTTTTTTCTGATTCAGAACTTGTCTATTAGGAGCTGTGAAGTCAGAGAAGCTGAATGTGGCTTTTTAGAATGGGACAGGGACACCAGCTTGCTTTGTTGCGTTAGCTTTGTGCTTGCTTGGAAGAACAGAAATATGGCCTGTGCATCTGTGGAGTTAGTTATCTGAAAAAAAAAAGGTTGGTTTTGGTGCCTGTAACATCAAGAAACCTGAGAGAATCCAGCGCTGTGACACAGCGCTGCCTGGTCTGGAATTGCTGACTGTTAGTTCCGGCTGCACAAAGAGCAGGATCCACCTGAAGGGGGCTGACATGTTTCTTGGCTGAGTCAGGGAAGTGAAAGAATGAAGTCAAAGTAAAGGAACCGCAGTGTGGCAATTCCCTCCCACTGCTTTTGATCCACAGGAGATCATTAAACCTTAAAGGTAAGAGAGACATTGTAACCCTCTCTTCCTTGTGTCCTAAAAAGTGATGGCTGTATTTAGAAAAGCAAATATGATCACTTTTTTTTTTTAATTGAGCCTTTTGAAAATGTACTTAAGAACCTATCATCTTCCAGAAGTTAATTGATATTGAAGTTAGTATTTCTCCTACTAATAAATTGCGGGAAAGGAACAAAACTTTCCACAGTGAAACAGGAGCTGGCAACTCCTTCTCTTTCTCTCCCTGCACTAGCTTTCAGCACAGAGCAGTGACTGCATGCTGCAGCTGTGACCCTAGAGAGATAAGGGATTGCACTGGAGCGTGGTTTTCATCCTATCCTCCCACAGCGATCTAACAGAATTTGTTTAATAACATTCCTTTTGTTCTGGCAGATAATCATGGGCTGGCCCAGATAGCATCACAAATTTGCTCCTTTCTGATAATAGGATCTTATCAGGGCTTCAGCAGCATATAGCATTTTACAGGATATGGCTTTAATTAAAATGACGGTATGGGACAGCTGAGGTTAGATTCCCTGGTCTGGCATCTTGTAACATCAGACTGGAAAGGGACAGGGTAATAAATGTCTTTTCGTCTGGTATGAGAGAGAAGGTAGAGAACTATTTTGCTGACATATTAATCATCTATTGGCTGGAGTTACTGCACTTGAAAGTTCTAAGGTAAGCTGGCTGTGAAGGCATGCTGTAACTATAGACTCCGCTGCTGGATCCCCAAATGGGCTGAAACTGAAATGGCAGGGTTTACACCTTTCTCTTCAGCCGTTAGAGATGCGAACGTCAGGTCTTGTGATGCGGAATACAAGATTATTGGCGTTCCCTGCAAGTCTATGGCTGTTTCTTAGTAGGGGACAAGTTCTTCTGTGTTTGGGCTATGTAATAGATGATTTGGTTCAAGCCTGTGCAAGCTATCCCAAAAGAAATGTGTTGCAAGGAGAAGTTCTGAGGTAGTGGGCTGGTTTGGAAAACACAAACAGTATCCTCTACTTAACAGTTCATAAACTTTGAAATTCAGAAATTACGAAAGACCAATGTTGCCCAGCTCTGAAAAAACTCGGGGGGAAGGGGTGGGAGACACAGTCTGTGCACTATACAGTGCATTCTGCACAAAGAAATGTATAACTTGAAGCTAGTTCTTCAATGCCTTACATCAGATTTGTGCTGGTACTGAGTGCTTAGGTAGATGAGAAGCTTTTGGCAGCTCTCTGAACACACTCTTCTATGCCCCATGCAGAGTCAAATCTCCAGCTTCTTTAAAGTTCACATATCAGAATTCACAAATCAATAGTAACCCCCAGCCAGGCAAAGGTTCCTTATCTTTGTGCTACTTAATGCTTGCTGCTAGAGAAATCGGGCAAGGGAGAGTGAGTCCTGCCTTATCTGTAGCAAAAGGATGGCTATCAAAAAATCTGCAATATGCAGAGCCTCACCTCCTCTTCCCATCTGCCACCTCGAGAACTCCACAGTCCTTGTTCCTACTCCCCAGTTCAGCTTCACATTGACAACAGCCTGTTCTCCCTCGCCCTCCCTGTCAAAGATCAATAGGAGACCGTGCTGTACTGCTGGTTACAGAACTTACTGAGATAGTGATAATGTTGACAGCTGATGAAAGAAGAGGAAATTGTTCAATAACAATTCCTCTCTAGAAAAGGTTGGTTCGTTGTGACTCCAGCTTTCTAATGAGCAAGGAGCCCCAGAAGTTCTAGAAGACGCTGTGCTTATTCAGGACTCAGTGTTAAACCTAATTTTCAAAGTTGCTAACTAGGTGCAGTCATTTCTAACTTCTGGAAGTTTTCAGTCTTTGAAGGTGCAACTGTGACACAGCAACACATCAAAGCAGGCATCTACCTTTAAGCAAGTTGACATACTGAAGCTTTTTGAGTACTAAGCATCTTCTAAATTGGAATTTCATTCTCTTACCACCATAACACAATCAAGGCTAGTTATATGATGTTCTAAATAACAAGAGATGACAATGGATGAAAAGGCAACAGAAATCAGCTGACTTAAGGGAAAATAATTACTTTTACTCAGCAAGGCTGAAGTTAATATTTTTGAATCATTGAATTGGTTGATAGAAACCTCCTAAGGAGAGGATTTTTTCTTATTAATCTTAGTGCTTTTCTTGCTTTGTTTTATTCCTCTATGTATTTTGTAGCTTTTAAAAGCTAAATGAGTCATTTATATCCTGTCATTATTGGCTTTAAAATCAGAGGTTAAAGACAATCACTCAGTGTAGTTCTCTTCCTGAATTTGTAGAGTTTATTCCCTTGCCTAGGTATCATGTTCTAAAAACCTGATGTGATGTTCTGCTTTGGGGATATAATGTAATACACAATAATTTGGTTTGGTTTAAAATTTTTTCATATCGAGGTGATTTCGCTTGCAGTGCAGATTTCACTTACACAATACTGGAAGAATTGGTTTTATGTCTTACTCTGCAAAACTCATGGATTTATTAAAATATATGTGTATGTGTGTTTAACTACATATGAAATACAAACTTCCTGTTAAAAAACATCTGTGTTCTGATCCGGAGAGCACAAATAGTGCTATCAAGCGAAGCACTTCCAGTTACTGTAAGAACTTTAGTGCAAGTCACAGCTTTGCTTCTAATCGAAGTGGAGTCTCCTGGTAATACTTGGCTACAGTCACATTCCCAGGTTAAAATATAGTATCTAGCTTAGAAACGTAACATGTCTTTTTATCTTAGTTCATTACAGCTATGCTTTAAATAATCGGTAATTGCTATCCTTTAACCTTTAGTTCTAACCTGAGGCAGCAGTTACTTAATAGTATTTTATCTTAAGTGTTGAGGAAAGTAACAATCTGTATTTCAAAGCAATTTACTTTTAAGCTTTTATCATATGATGTGTGCTTCTAATAACTTCATAGTTATTGTTACCTGGTCTGTCATCTTCTGACTCCCTTCCTCACAAATCTTCTTTATAGTGTGATGAAGGAATTGTCTACTTCAGCTATTTGTGTGTGGAGACATAAAGAAGACTCAAAGCATGAAGTGCCCTGGCTGGAGACTGAAGCAAAAACTCCATGGTAAGTGCTATGTCTTTCAAAATTATGTACGTGCTCTGGTTTTTTGCTGTGTTACCTTTTTTTTTGCAATGAAAAGTCGTATGTGAATTGATATGATCCAATCATCCCATTCTCTGGACTTACGTTACAGTCACACTTAGATTCTTCAAGGAAAAGTTGGAGCCTCACTTTGTAGGAATTATGCAAAGTGAGAGATGATGCCAGACCCAAATGCACCGTGCTTTAAATACGTAACGGAGCCTCAGAAATGAGAGGGAAGATGTAACTTGGAGGAGTGAATTGACCTGTCCTGAAGTCTTCGTCCAGGTTAGTGGTTTCCTGCAGCCCGTGCTAGTGTCCTACTGTTTTTTCTTCCTTTAACTTATTGTAACGAAGAGTAAAAAAATATACCAGGGGATAATTTATCTGTGAATTTTGAGGGAATGTTTGAACTTGAAGCATTCTTCAAGAAGTGGGGTTGGAACAGGAGAGTTAAATTTTCTTTTGTTTAGGTTGAAATACAATTTTCAGTGTCACATTGTCTTTGTTACCTGTTTGAGTTGTAATCCCGTTGTAAGAAATGCTTCTGTAGGATCTGTGCCTGCTATAAAAGTGAAAGAAGAATTGTGTGCGATTAAATGCATTCGATTCTTCTAATTTTTTTGCAATGACAAATACCTGAACTATGGGAGAAAAGGGCTCAAATCATACCAAAGGTGTGTTTTGCGCAATGCTTAGTTCCTGTGGAGAGGTAAATGGCACCCCAATAAAACATAAAATGTCCATGCTTTAAATAGTACAAATATATTGTAAGCAAAATACTTCCTCCTTTGTTTATCTGCCAACACTTGACTATGGGGATGTATTTTCATTTACTAAAGCAAGTGTAATTGAAAATCCTTGGTACTTTCAAGATTAGGGGAAATTTTTCTATTTTCTAGTAAGTTTTCCTGGTAAAACACCAACACGTAAACTCAGGTCTTGATAAGTAAAGCAAAAAAACCCCTGCATTGCACTTTACATTTTCCTTTTCAGAGTTCAATAAGTTTTCCCTAAAGCCGGAGAAAATTCTACTTCATCTTTCATAGAAGGCCACTTCCGCCAGGCTGCTGACTTCATGGTCTCTTGTGTGATTACTTATGACAGAGTTCATTGTATTTTGTTTGAGAACATAATTAAGTCTTTAGTGCATGACAGTCGAGTGGCTAGTCAGTGTTACAGTGCTTGCTGCTTCCCTCTGCTGCACAGCACTGGAATTGCCCGGCTGTCTCCCGTAAATCCTGTCTTGCAGAGAGATAGGCCCGTTCAGGGGCAGATACCGTGGGTGGATTTGAGGGTTACCTGTATAGCCCAGGGAGGCAGTCTAGTCCAAACTGGGTGCTGCACCAGATTCAAAACTGTCGTGGCTGTCGGTAGCTTTTGATTCCACCGCAACTGCAAACTTCCCAGGAACGGTCCTGTTGATACAGGTCTAACTTGGGCGATACGGTGTTTTATGCCACTTAGTGACACTTAGTGTTCCTGTCGATGACATTCTGATGTAGCCTAGTCTCTGAATTGGGAACCACTAGGTCTGCAGACCATGGAGGCAGATTTTGCTGGCCTTTTCTGTCACTTGAGAGGGTTTGTACATATAGTGCCTATACGGACTGCTCTTACCACTGCCATTTGTGTTTCAATCTGCTATATGTCACTGTGATATTACTAACTTGAGAAATCTTTTGGAGGTACCACTTGCAGGAGGGTTTACTAAATTCTGTGCAGCCAGCTCCTTTTATCCATTTTCACTATAATGTGTATGTCAAACCTCAGAGAGGCATTTATATGCCCTGTGTTTGACAGGTGGAATAGGTTAATTCATCTGAAAAAGAAGCAGTGTTTTCTTGATGGTGAAAGAATTATTGAAATTCTGAACAGACAGGTTTTTTTCTCCATCCCTACCTTTAGGTTGGTTCTCTGTAACTGCAAAACGCAGGCTAAACATTGTGCTAGTTGTTATCCAATTCAAGTATAGAATAGTGTTTTTCGCTTGTCCGCACCTGCTGGAACCAATAGGAAGAGTTCATTCCAGTAAGCAGGCTCCAAACATAGCAGGCTGATAGGGGGTATACAGTGGGATTCATCTTCACTTTAGCTAAATTGCACAAATCTAGTAAAGTGGACCCAAGACGATGAAGTCATGTGACAGGTTTGCTAGCTTTAGTGTCAGAGTGCTGTTGTTCTTACCAGTATTGATAGCATTGTACGCAGGAGGCAAGGAACATTGGGTTAAGTTGAAAATGTGAACGCTATTGCCACCGCCTATTAAACCAATTGATATAATTTTCTTTTTTATGTCTATATGCAGAATTTCTTTTGGAAACTGCTTGAGTACATTAAACTCTGAGAGATTTCCAGCTCAAATGGGATACTGAAGATGTCCCAGGGTGGGGAGAAAAAGATGTTTATGCCCAGCTTAAGAGGGTCTAGTATCATAAAAGATTTTCTTTTTTAAGGCAGGGGGAGTCATCCCATGACATGAGCAATCTTAACCATGTTGAGTTGGGTTTTTTTTGCTTGTTTTGTTTTTCTACCTTGTAACAGTTCTGTCTCTGAGAAAGTAAACAAGGTGTGAGTGTGGACTGACTCCTTAGCCTAGAATTACAAAGCTGAAACATAGTAATAAGTGATTGCTGAGTATGTGTCTATTACCAGAGGGGATGCTTTCTTACAAAATGGGACAAGCCAATGTCTGAATAGCTTTTCTCGTGGGGATTTCCTCTAAATTCAGGAACTGGTTGCAATGGTTGTATAGCTGCCATCTCTCCGCACAATTGCATCACTTGCTCAGCTGTAGTGAGTTCCTTAAAGTCTCTTGTCAGTGTTGCAGCAGTAGCTCCTCCCTGCCACACAACGCTTGTTCGTCTCATGGTGGAGTTATATGGATCCTTTGATGTGCTCTTTAAATTACAGTCACCTGGGAGATACTTAGTTCTTTTTTTAATTAGTGCCTTTGAGATTCTTGAGTCTCTTTTTTTTTTTTCTTCAAACTCCTCAAACAATTGTGGAAATGAGTGGGTGGCCAGTGGATCTGCCACCCTTCTAGACCCATGCGACGTTACATTCATACAACTTGCTTCTCCATCTCTGTGTATGTGACTGTTGAGTTGGAAGAAATCTTCCTGGCAAGACCTATGTATCGTAGTAGAGCCCGGTTGGCTCCGTGGCAGGACAGGCAACAGGGCAGTGGTTTCTCTGGTACAGTGGCCGCCATCTGGGAATGGTTTATCAGGTGTTGTATGTTCCTGCCACCATCCCCAGAGGGGTGCACAGGCAGCTCCTGCCCTTCCTGCCTAGGAAACAGCCTCAGGGATGTGTACGCAACAGCAGGAACAAATGCAGTCACCTCACAGGGCAGTATTTGGGGAGTGGCAAGAGGTTAGCAAGCACACTTCGTGGTGGGAGCTGTCAATAACTGGGTTCTTTGCCTTCTAATCCCGTCAAATGGGGAGAACAGCTCAGCTAGCTGTTTGGTACTGGGTTGATACGTATTAACTGGCACTTCTCAGAAAATCCTGTGACTTGCACCGAAGTGTGCTTCTATTGTTTCTCTGCCTTGTAGCTGAAATAATGTTTTAATAGTTAAGGAACTACTCAACTACTTGTTGTCTTTCACACCTGAGATCATCAAACAGTTGCATTTCATGATGTGTGACTAATTATGAATAATTTAGAACTGTAGTTATTAGGTGGATGCCCTCTGCTTTTGCACTGGAGTTTAAAATGAAAATAATAAAGCAAAGATTTCACTTCCCCCTTTTCCTCTTGTTGCTGAAAAGCCATTGTTATGGGGCCATTTCAAAGGCACAATTAGGTAACTTAATAGTGACACCTGCGTATTTCCAGTCCTGGTAAAATGGTACTTAATTATGGTAAAAATAATCTCCCATTTCTAGTGACTCACTATCAGGCTTCAGTGCACAGGTTAGCAAAAAGGGGAGACAGGAACTGCTGCGATGAGTCCGATACGTTCAGCAAATCAAAGCAGGGTGAAGTGTCCCTAATCAAGCCAAACATGTTTGCAATTTAAATGACTGGTACCTGCTTCGGCATCTTTCCCCGAGCACCTTGGGCTTCACAGGAATCATGTGGCAACATCCAGGCTGAAACTCCGATCGTCTCATTAACCCTAGTCTGGAGCATTAACCTCTTATCTTGCTAGTTAGCTGATGGTCTGTCTTTTGACAGGTTCTGTACAAGGATTTTCCGAGCTTTTCAGGTTGGGTTTGGGTTTTGGTAGTAGTGTTTTTTTCTTTTTTCTTTTGGGAGGGGAGGAGTGACGACGAGGTCCATCTCTCTAATTATAAAGTTCCTTTATCTGTTTCTTTTGTCTTACGACCTGTGATTCTGTCCATCTGCATTTCATGACTGGACTGTAATCATGCATAGTCATTGACTATCTCTCAGCCTTCACTGGTTAGTTGCCAGAGGAAGGTCTTAGTGAATTCTGCTTTTCAGTTCAGTTCGGATGAAAAAAAGTGGCAATAACTTCCCACTCGATGAGAAGGTTCTGAACTTATTCAGTAATAGCCTTTTGAGAACAACACTACCTCTGACTGAGACTGAAATAGCTAGACATGTCACTCGCTTTTTTTCTGTACTGGCAGAACAGAAGCAGACTTGCCCAGTGTTTCTTGTCCCTTGCCCTCTAACTATACTCTTGCTCACAGCCAGCAGCATCCCTGCCAGCTCTGAACTGTGCAGCAATGTCTGCAGTGTTTTGAAGAATCTCTCAAATAGTCTCTTACCGCTTGAACGTGTAACCTTTTTTCTTTTTTTTCTTAACCACAAATTACAAATAGCTAAGCTACTGAATTGCTTGTCTAATATCCTGCTGCTTTGGATTTTCTTTGTTTGCTCTCAAAGCACGCTTTCTAATCCATGCACATCTCACCCTTGCATCATCTATTTCTTGTGGTGCACCTCCCATTCCAAGTAAATGCTCAGACAGGAAGATCTGAGACAGGATGCTAAATCTGGAGTAGATACTTCGTGAGTGAGTTTAACGGATGGGGAGCACGAGCGATGCGTGCTTTCCGTTTGCAGTCTGAGCTCTTTACGCTGAGGCTGGGGCACGTCGAATAGCTGCCGTTTGCCAGAAATCCAGCTGCAGCCACAACAAAAATGCCTGGATGCGTGACAAATGACTGTAGGTGGGATCAGAGTATTAATTTATGTGGAGAAATCTAAAAGGGTATGGAAATAAAATAATAATTAATGCTGAAGTAGGAATTCTTCTTTGCCCAATTGAAGGAAATACTGCAGGTAAAATTTCAAGTGCAGCTGATTTCACCAAATTAAAAATGAAGGAGTGAATTAGGCATTAAGATTATGACATTTTCTAAATGCCTGGGTCTTATGATTCTTAAAATCGATTAGTGAAGTTCGGATGTTCATCACCCCCTTGGCATGTTAATCCATATTTTCCTATTCTGATGCACAGCCAACCACTTCAGCATTTTACTTTTTATCAGATTAACTTTGCCCTGTGGTGTCTGTCAATTTTTGGAATGAGTAAACACAGGAAAATGCAAATAGTTGTATTGTATTTCATCTTAGATTAATCAATTTAAAAATAATATAGATTTTAACTCATCGGAAATGATGGCTTATGACAGCTCAAATGGTGACTTCAATTTAAAGTGGGATGGAATTGTTTAAAGAAACATCATGGGCTTTTTTAAAGGTGTATTTTTTTTTTCCATCTCTCAGGAGCCTGAAGTTTATCCTTTGGCATAAAAGGGTTTATATAATTTTTTATTCATATGGAAACAAAATAACACAAAACTCGAGAGCAGCATTCTCTCATTTCAAGTTCCTAAAATGTAGAATAAGGAAAAATCTTTCAAAACTAAAGCTAAGAAGAGTTATGTACATTGCAAATAGTAAGATTTTGCACAAGACACTATGCAGTAAGACACTGTGGATCCGAGGTAAACATGCCGCTGTGGAATCCTGATGAACGCTAAAGCAGAAACTGGCTTATATACCTGTCGCTCTCATTGAGCTCACTCTTCAAAGTACTCCGTCCAGCAATCAGCTGGGCTTATATTGCAGAGCAGAATAATGCAGAAATCCTGAGGTGCTCTCAAATAAGTCTTGCTAAGCTTTAGAAAAGTAGATATGAGCTTTCTGACAGGAAATCTAAATAATATATTCAGATATGTGTATATATACAGTAAATTATTCAGCCACTAGATGTCCTAATGCAGAGCTGCAAAGCCAGCCTGAGCAATGGGGCACAAAAATTACAAGGCTGGGATTCAAAATACGTAGATGATCAGTTTTTAGCCTATGTACTCTCAATTCCTAGAATACGGCTGAAGAGCCTGTAAAACACAACTGAAAATTAAATTATTCATGGAAGGCTTATATGCAGGCTGTAGCCAACTGATTAATTGCCGTCATACATATATGTTATGTTTTAATACTGGTATAGCGGCTGCTACGGCAACTCAGTCTGTTAGGGATTGTTTCTAAGTGCCATGTGGCTGGATCCAGTATTGTACGTTGCTACATATTTTAGTTGTACTTGGCGTAGTAGGTCATATTATTTTGTAAGATTTTACAAAGTGTTATAAAGATACAGACACAGGCCTAAAAGGAAATGTGACCTTGATCTTATGGAGAGGAGTGAGGGATGTTGCACAAGAGAAGAAAATGGTAAATTTTTTCTTTAATTTATTTTTTAATTTTCGATGTTATAAGTTGTGGAAATGCAAGACCCTCACCTGAAGTTGCTCTCTCTGCCCGCAGAATATCCCAGGCATCACGAGGCTGTCGGTGCACAGAGCTGCCTGTGTGGTACGTGCAGTGAAAATGGGTGTTGCAAAACAGGCATTCCATGCTTAGGAAGAGCTTTTGAGGCAGACCTTGTTGCAGAGATGGAGAAATGGTTGGACAGAACTAATATCTGGCCATTGTTTTTTATTGTTGGCCTGGAGAGTGCATTCTTTAAAGGGGGAGGGACTGTGTTGTTTAAATGTCAGGTGATCCAGGTGATCTCTAGAGTTTGTTTGGAGAGAGCCCTGAAGGATAGCAGAGAAGCAGCTGTAGACTATCATAAACTTGAGGGCAAAGGAAAAAGAACAGGCTGAATTTCAGCTGTGTTCCTGCATATTCATGATGTCTTGTGGAATGCTACACTCATCCGTTATCTCTGTATATTTGATGCATAAGAATGGCTTTGCTGGCCAGACTCTTAATGGTTCATCTGCCCTGTAACCTGTCTCTGAGAGGGGTATGAGATGCTTAGGCAAACAAAGTATAGCAGACTTTATACAATGTATTAGTTTTAATACTCACTGATGTGCATACGGCCCATGGATGTGTCTAATTCCTTTGGAGTCCTACTCTTGTGCCCTCTGGGATTGCTTTATAAAATAGACATATATAGAACTGTGATAAAGATCTCCACAACTAAAACTGGAGTTAGTCTCCAGTAATGGTCTAGAGCACACCTGTGTGGTGCAGCAAGCACTCCTTTTATGTTTGGGCAATCCAAATACAGACCCCACTGTCAAAACGTGTTGAAATCTCAAAATGAAGCCATAATGGCTGTGAGCAAGTAGTATCTTGAATCACACTGTGGAAGATGGGGACCCTTAAACATTCTAACACCATCTCATGCTTCGTGCGCAGCCTGGGACTGGGAACGCGTAGTGAGGCAGCTCTCCTATCCTTAGGTGCTTCTGCAATTAACTTATACCAGCACCTACAGAATGAACGTATTATTTGTGTTCTGGGTTAGGTATGCAGTGGAGAGAAAAACACAATATTCTTTCTCCTGACACATGCACACACACCCGCGTCTCCAGACCCAAAGAATGCTGTCTCAGTACCTGGGAACTCAGAGCTACCACAGGGGGAATTTAATCCACCTTTGCTATACAGAGAGGAGTTGTAATTAATCACTTGAGCCCAGACTTCCTCTTTTTCTTGCATTACGACAGCAGGGGCCATTTCTGTAGTTTGATGCCATAAAATGAAATGCCCAATTCAATGGAATGCGCTTTGAGGTTAAAGGCTTGTCCCTACATTTCTGTATATAATCAGACTGTGGGCTTGTAGGTATTGCTGAATAATGCCAGGTAGTGTCACAGCTTTCTCCCAGCTACAGCTCTTCCAGGTGGGTTGGCTTGTTTTTCAGATCCCATTTTGTTCAGGGCGCTCTTTTGAGAGAAGGGGAAGGATAAATGTTGGAAATACACTAAAAGCAAGTCAGATTTTTTTTTTTATTGGCTTCTGTGTCACTACAACTACAAAGTGCTTCACATAATTTCATTACTTATTTGTTGTTACAGTCGGATATTCTTGCTTGCTCCTGAATTATTTATCTATTGTACAGATGTGAATACTTGCATTAGAGCCAAGTGGTATGTGTCTAATCCTCGCTGTGATATACACCAATGGTTTAGATGCATTTATTCTCCTTTTATCATTACATACATTAAGCATAGCAGTGGTACATTCTATCAGATTCCAGTGCCATCTCAGGTATGTTTTTATTTGCACAAGCTGCAAAGTGAAGCAGCCGCCTTTTCCCCTGCTCCTGAGAGCACGTCAGCAGTGACCCTCCCCCAGCCCGTTATCTGACACGCAGGTGATGTGAATTCTGATTTATTGCAAATCACAGGTGGGTTACTCCGAGGTCATACATCAAAGAAGAAACAAAGTGTAATCACCTGGCTGCAAATTTTTATGTTGCACTTGAGAAGAGATAGAGACTGAAAGCACCTTTGCAAACTCATCTGGAACATTCTGCTGAGCTTCCAGGGTGGAGGAGGTGATTTTATTTCCCCCCCTTCAGGCTGTAGCTGTATGGCTTATTGAAAATTATTAGGGTATTGACATATTCTCGCTAGAAAAATTAACTTCATAGTTGTAAAGGGCTGTGTGTTTAATAAGTTAATGTGGTTGAAGACTCAATGGCATGATATGAGATGGAACCGGGATGTAGAGATGTGGGGAAAATGTGCTCAGAAGCCTCTGTTGGGTGAGGTGGTGGCAGAGCTGAGGACTCCAATCAAGACGTTCGATCACAGATTCTGTCCCTCCCAGAGGCACTTCCCTGCTCTCTGGGTACGTGGCTGCTGGCATCAAGGTATTCAGCAAAGTTCCTTTGGGTTTTTTTTGGTTGGTTGTTTCTCTTTTTTTCCTTTCTGTTTACTATCTCTCTTTTAGCAGCTGCATCAAACTTCACACTTTCAGTTTCTAGTAACTCTAGAATCCCAGATGTGGAATATGGACTCTGTCAGAAAACAAATATTGCTCATTGTAAAGTTTAACCCCTGAAGTGCTAGGGAAGGACAAATGTCTTCCTTGCATTCATTTTCTCTGTTTTCCTCCATAATGCCATTAATCCTCTTTGGCTGGATTCCTGTCTTCTTTCATTCTTGCTTGTACCCTGTTACCAAAGGTGGATTCTCGCTTTTCCTGTGACGTTCCTCTTGTTGAACTGCTGTGTAAATAGCCTCCCTCCGTAGAAACAGAGTGGCACATTGGGTGGCCAGAGCACATGTAGAGCTCTGTGTAAGGTGCTGTACGCTACCAGTGTGCGTCTGTGCTTAAAGAATGTATCGTTTCATCTCTAGCTGCATTTCAGCATCTCAGAAACTGCTGCATTCCCCACCCTGCGATTTTTATCTTTGTGGAATATTCCGCTTATTTATATTTCCAAGTGCAGTGATTGAAGTTACCAGCTGTTGCCCTTTTTTCTACTTTTGCTCTCTTCTTCCCCATCATAATTGCATTATGAACCGAGAACTTGATATTTTTATCTAAAGCACCAAACACTGACTCATTGGCATAGGCAAAAATAGATAATTAGTTGGGCTTGAAGCAAAAATGGCTGTATGTGTGTACTGGAAAATAGGGCTGTGTTGCTGACATGCTAAGACTTTAAAGGGACTTTGCTAGATGCTCTGACGTGTAAACACTTTTTTGTGTAGCTTCACAGTTCTGTTCCTCAGTGGTTTGGGGTTTTTTGTTAGGTATTTTTTTCCCTTTGAACCCATTGAATGTGGAGAATGACCTAAAAGGCTGTTGAAGAAAACTTATTTTTCATATATTTGTTCTCTGCTTTTGTAGCTCTGTTCTTCATTGTGAGCTGAAGTCTAGCAAACACATGATGGGAAGGGAAAAAGAGATCTTCTGATGTGATGTTCTCCGATATTGATTTTTTTTTTCCTCTTAAAATTCTGTTTACAAATTCTTTTTGCTTTAATTATTTGTTTCCTCCTGAAAACAGTACAAAGCTAGCCTGCAGGAGGACCAATTGACAAGCCTTGTTCTTAAGTATATGTAACTAATCCTACTGCATTTTTCAATAATTTATCAGTCAGGGATTTAAAAACATTTTGTAAGCAGTAACTGAGTCCCCTTAAACTTGAGAGTGTGCACGCTTTAGATTTTGTGACGTTGGGTAAGGTGAACTTGGTGCCATGGTCAAGTGTAAAGCACGGCTGGGAACAAACCCAGTATTCTGATGCTCATGGTCTTGGCCCCTGGTGAAAATGGAGTTTATTTCCAAATGAGGAAAAAAAAAAAAAGAAGAAATACAGTATTTCAGGGGTATTTTGCACACACTTTTGCAACACTGTAATGTCTTGGCTAGGAATATACCATGTTTGACTTCCACAGGGATAATTCTCTTACAGTCACAATGATACAAACGTGATCCATTGGTTCTGATCTGTAGTGTTGTAGGAATCGCGTGGTGAGACACTTCATTAGTAGCAAATCTCATTTTGTACCTTGTCCTGCTCCATTACTGCAGTTTTTTTATCCCCCTGGGAGCACGGATATGCCAGATTTCACTGTGGCTCTTTTTCCTTTCCTCTCCCCGTTGCCAACTGGTCTATGGGGTGGAAAACAACACAAATTCCAAAACATCGTTTGTTGGCCGCAGGAGGGACAGAGTTTTTTCTTTATGGCCAAAAGTTCCTCCTCTAACAATTCATCTTTTCTTCAAGGGGCACCTTTGTTTTCCCATTTCTCATTGATCAAATCTATTCAGAATAGAACAGGAGCCATTTCACTTGAGCCAATGGGTGATTTTTTTGGCCTACAATTTGCTGGGCTGAGTGTGGTGCTTCCTCATCAGGTGTGTAATAAAAGTATGTGCAATTTCGGGGCCGGGGGGTGGGGGGAAGAGTGAAACGGTGACACTCCTGGCAAGAAACAGAATTTTTGATCACGGAACGATGCAATATTAATAAAGATGGCACAAACTGTGTTTGCTTTGGGGGTGGAGGATGGCTGCTGTAGTATTTGCCTCATGTCCTTGTTAACAGGAATACTTTTCTCTTTCTTTTTTTCTTTCTTTTTTTTTTTTTTTTTTTTTTTTTAGGGGTTTTTGTCCAAATTTTGTAAATTGGAGAGGCAGGGTAGAATACCCTCCGGAACCAGAGAGCCGGGGCCCGAAGGGGTCCGACCGCGCCGGCGTGGGGTGCCGGGGGCTGCCCGGTCCCCCTGTCCCCCCCCGCCCGCGGCAGAGCCCGCCCAGCGCGCGCCTAATTGGCTGCGGGGGAGGGGCGGCTCATTAGGGATGCGGGCGCGCGCGGCGGCTCGCTAGTCGGCGGCGGCCGGGGCGCGGAGCGGAGCGCGGAGCCCAGCGCAGCCCCTGCCCGCCCTCGGCTCGCCCGGGCGGGCGTGGGGCGCCTCCCCGCACCGGGAGAGGGGAAGGGAGGGGGAAAAAAAACACCCCCAAACCCGGCGAATTCTCCGGCTGGAGTCCGGCTCCCGAGGGACCGACAGGAGCTTGGCGTCCCTTCCCTGCCGGCGGCCGCGGGGGAGCGGCGCGGGAGTTGCGGGGACAGGATGGGCGGCGGGGCTGCGCGGAGCGGCTGCCCCCTGCACCCGAGGCGGCGGCTGCCGCTGTTGCTGCTGGGTCTGTGCAGCTGGACAGCCGCCCTGCGAGGTAAGTGGCCCCCGCTGCCCCCCGGCGAGGCAGCCCGCCCGCTCCCCGCAAGTTTGCGGTGGCGGCGCCGCGCCCGGGGGCGTCCCACCGGTTGCGCCGCGCCTCCGTTACCGCCCTGCGTCTCTGTGAGTACCGTAACGGCAGGGACGGCGGGTAGCGGGCACCCCTCGGAAAATAACAACCCCAACCCGGGGAAGAAGCGGAGGCGGCGGCCCCGGGCAGCGCGGCTGGAGCGGGTCTGGGGCAGGGGCGGGAGGGAGGGGGGCAGCATCGCGGTGGGGCTGCGGCTGCGCCGGCAGCTGGGGTCCTCGGAGCGGAGATCGTTTGCCACAAGGCTGCTGGGTTAATAGGCAGGGAGAGCTCCACGCTGTTGGGTGCGGAAGCATCCTTGGGAATCCAGCGTGTGCGTGGAGCCCTTGGACAGCGTCTTTAAGAAATAGTCCTAGCGACTCGTCAGATTGTCCCAAAATGGTGGGGTTCGGGAGATTCAGTGACCTCTTCTGGCAGTGAGAATCTAATTACCTGTCAGACAATGCAAGTGTCTGAGGTTGGATGTGCATATGCGCGAGCGTGTGTATTTTTTATGTACGTGTAAGGTGCATATTTGAGATGTTCAGTGTCCTTTTTTGCATTTCACTTTTTCCTGGTAAATTACTTGAGTGAAATAATCTCTTTAGGGCAGATAGCCAAAGGATGTCAGCTACTCCCCATCCCCTGGCATCCCTGACACCTTGGCTGGTGTGTCTGGACCTCTCAAAGTAGTGAAAGTGCCTGGGAAGTAGGGGGCAGAGGGCAATCTAGTGTTATGTTATCCTTTTTGAAGGAAAGTTCTTGCTGTCGATAAGACGTAATTTCTGTTTTTACAGTCTATACAAATGGCTTGTTTTTACATGGCAGAGTAATCTCTCAGTCAGACTTTGTAGCTCCTGAAAGATTCCCCTCTCTGTCTCAACACCAGCCCCTCTGTGGAGGTCTCTCTTTGCACGTCTGTTGTGTCTGTGCTTCCATTTCCTTTTGTATATACTTCATTGGGTTTGGTCTCTGTAGGAAGTCATCCGCAGGTAGCTAGCGGGTTATGACATCTTGCCACAATCCTGGGACCTGTACTGGCCACATCGTCCCCTGTGGTCTCTTGTTCAAGTCCAATGTCTGGCCCAGCAGAGCGAAAATCTGAGGGGCTTTTGTGTACGAAACAGACAAAATATGGCCTTTTGGTGGTTCTTTGAAAAAAAAACAAACACTTCCCTGAACAGTGGAATAACAGAATGAAGTCTGTTATTTTTCAATATTTTTTTTAATACTTTCATCAAGTGACAGCTGTGACTGCAAAAGAGTGCATGCGTATTTAAATCAGTGATGTGAGGTGCTTATTGCCTTTTGGTTTACACATCTGGTAGAACTCTGTGGCAGTTCTTGCACTGTGTGAAGTACGGTCAGGATCAGGCCCCATAAACATCTGAAATTTCATGTAGCAGGATGACTCTTCTCTTGCTGTTAAGGAACAAATTTCAACTACTTAATAAAAATTTGCCATGGAGGACATTTCAGGTTCTAGACTGGAGTAGAATTGGGTTTGGACATTGTTCTGAGGAAGAACAGTATATTTTTTTGTCAGTTTGGTGTCTGTATTCTTTCAGTTGTGATGTTGCATAGTGTTTACTTGTAGCTTTGGCTGAAGCAGTTAACCTCAGTTAACAACCCATTGAGCTTTAAGATTTTAGTTTACGAAGTTGTCTAAAAGCTGCCTCTAAAACAAATTGTATTCCAGGATTCTATTCTGAATGGGGATTAAAGAAAAATGAAATTATTGTAGATACCCTTCGCACAGCATTTAAAATCTATTGGCATGAATATACATATGTAGCTTTGGGCTTTTATTTTACAGGAAAAGTTGCACAGATGCTATGGTAATTTGAAAATGAGAAGAGAGTTGCTAATATTTATTATCTCATTGATGCATTGAAACTAATTTTGGGTTGCATGTATCTGAATAAAGATGTCTATAAAACATGAACATTAATATTCTTCTGTATCTTGATATTAAAGCCTAAAGCTATGTGTTACATGGTGTTTATAGATCTGAGTACATTTTGTTCTAAATAAGCATTGTATAGGGATTTTCTTTTTCCAACAGTATGGCACTTACTGTACGGCTTGGTAGCCACTGCATATTGCTGCTGATTTTATTATGATAAAATGCTCCGCTAAGCCACATAATGGAACACGGGTGGGTCTGTTGGACAGTAAGCTGTTGAAGCACGTATCTCCTTTCAGTCTGAAATGTTTTGGTTTTTTAAAAACGTTTTTAACATAAAAAGCACTGGTAACATGCAGCCCAGAGAGCTGCATATTTAAAGTATAATTCTGTATCTGGGAACCAAGAAGACAAACCAGCCTCTGGACAGCAGAGCTCTTGGAGAAATAATGCTTGGTTTAGAAAGGTAAAAATAGCAAATTCTACTGACACTGAAATAAATCTAGTGGTGAAGACAGGACTGGTATGCAAGTTACTTGTGTCCTTACTGTACCTTTTGTCTTGCATTTAATAATGTCCTTGTGCAAATTAGATGAGCCTCCGTTTATTTCATTATAAGTGGGCTAGAATTTCTTTCACGTATCTGAAAATTCTGTCCATATTTGCAAAGTACTTCATTGTCACCAGCTCCGAGCTGTGGAAGAGCTATCACTGATGCTTTATTTGAGGAATGTCGTTGATACACTGCAGCCAGCTCTGCTTCAGCGCTTACATGCTGAGGGTAGGGAGGTTTTTTAGGTGTCCTGAATTCTACATCCGAAGGGAAGTATATGATTTGTGTTGCTTTCCTAGACTGCCCCAAGTTCTCTTTCTCTGCTGCTGATGCCCTGCTGAGAGTAAAGCTGTTTGATTATTTGTAAGTACATTCGACGGTTTACTATTTGAAATTTTTCTGACGTGCCAGCCCCAATTGAATACACACTGTGTCAGCATATTGATTTAGTTGATCTTAAAGTTTGCATGTTATTAATATCTCAGCTAGGGGTAGACTTAAAATATTGTTCACGAGCGATACAGGAGTAAAGAAAAATAAAGGCAAGACATGGGTGCTATAGGAATCTCTTGTATGACTTTATTCACATCAGTCCATTCAGATAACGTTGTGTTTTCGTTTTGTTAGGAGAAAGCATTCATTAAAATAACAAACCATGTGCTCTGCTTTGGGCCATCCTTCCACTCACCCTGTAGTGTGTGGTGTCTTACCTGGGTTTCTCTGCCAATGTTTTTATTATTTAACTTTGTAACTGCTCAGAAAGTAAACTTCCTTTACTTGTGGATTTGTTTACTAAATAGCTTATCATCTTTCTCAGATCTTCACAATGATACATGCTCAGTTTGCGTGTAGTATAGCATTGCTTTTGTTTTCATGGGTAGAGAAACTAAGGTTTCGAGAGAGAGTCACTAATTTCTCTAAAACCACAGGAAATTTGGGGGCTCTAAAGAGCAATATTTAAAAATTGGGTGCACGATGCAGAAGTTGTCATGTTTTGGAAGAGCATGTGTGTGTACCTTTTTTAAAATCATTGTCTAGTTTTGTTAAGGCTTCTATTTAGTCCTGGATTTTTTCGTTATTTATTAGTGGCTTTACAGTCTGTTGTAACATAGTTTTTGTGATAATTCAGAGAAAGAGTGGGAAAATCTGAGCATTCCTACTGAGCATAAGACTGACTTTGGACATGAATATACTCTAGTTTTGTCTGTTATAGAACACTAATCCATATGAGGATTGTTTTAATTTGCACTCTGATAGTACTTGAGTATATTGCTGCTTTGTGCAGAGAGCATACTGTGAATTTCTGTAATGCTACAGATGAGAATGGCAGTAAGTTTTTCTTGTGTCACTCAAACAAAAACCTGAAGAGCTGTACGTATGGTCCTGTCCTGGAAGTGGGGTGTGCACAGCCTCCATCATGTGTTTTCTTTCTCATGCGTGCTCCTCTATGAAAACATTTCATGTTTGGAATGTCGGAATAATTCTACCCTTTAAGGTAGTGTATTGCAGGGGTGGTTTTTCTTGGCTTATCCTTCATACCCGTGTGCTTGTTCATATATGTGCTCAAGAGATGTGTAATTTCTGTCTCTTCAGATGTAGAGAATAAAGCTTGATCTGTGCAGGGGTGAAATGCACTTTCCGTGCTATGAAAAAAATTTTCCATCTTCATACAGTAAGAGGACTTTGTATCAAGATGAATTTTCACTAGGGCAGAATAGAAGCTAATCTGATGGTATTTTCACGGTGGATTACAGAAGGCAAACACAAATAGTATGATATATGCTAAGATGGAAAATTACTTATGGTGCAAAGGATTCCTCAAGGGCCACTTGATTTATCTTTTCTGTATTTTTAGTCCTGCTTTCTGGTGAACGGTGGAGTCTGAGAAAAAGAGCAGAATTTTAACACCAGAGGCTGCTGTTTCAGTTGTTTTTAGATGCTGCTGCAGTGAAGCAGATGGTCAGATTCATTTCTATAAAATAAAAAAATGTTTCATTTGCTATTTATACTTTTAAAGAACTTTAGTAGTCATAGTTGTATCATGGGGCCTTAGTTTAGAGCATGAGTATTTGTAAGTATGAAATTTTTTATGCTCTATCGTCTCTCATTAGAGGTCAATAAACCACGTTTTAGAGCATCTTGCAAGTAGGTATTAGAAGATGCTAACATTCTGTACAAGCCTACATAGTCTGAACTTTGTAATTTACCTGTGTAATTATGATCAATATTTTCATCCATCTTCCACTCCCCACCCAGCCTTTTATGGCCTTTTTTAACACCATTCAAAAATGTTGTTAATAAAGAAACTGTTATTGCAGGCTCTTCTTGGTGGAGTCCTGTTACTCGCCTGATACTGTTTAGTACCAAATGCTTTATAGGAACTTCCATGCAAGGGGATGTTGAAGGGCAATTACACTAAAATGTGACGTTCCCAAATGAATATTCTGCTGACTGCTGCTGTAGGTACTTTTGTCTGATTTTTGCCTGTTTCTTTTTTGAATTATAAAAAGGTACAGACTATAGTGAAGCCCTGATGCGCTGAGTTTGAAGGTCCAATGGATGCTTCAACACTTGAAATGCTGTAATAAAAGAGAGTCATTAATCTATAGATAAAGCTTATTGAATGGGTCTAGACCTAAAAAGTGTAATCAAAGTGAATGGAAATAGTGTAGCTGAGCTCTTTTTAGTTTCTTCGTATCCATGCCTGATTTAAAGAAGCAATAGGAACAACAATAGGAAAACTTAAAAAATTGCTTCTGATGTTTTCCAGGAGACCTGCTTTTTGCCTTTATGCTGAATGGAGAATTAAAATAATATTTAAGACGCTTTGATGCTTAAGATGTCTAAGTTGTATTGAACATCAGAAAGCTTTTTGAAAAAAATCTGCTCCTGGTTGATGAGAGTTTTATTTGTAGATGGATAAACCAAAATATTTTGGATCTTGTTCTCTGTGTGGTTTAGTGCTCTTTGACTCACCGCACGGGAAACTGAGATACTATGCAGTTTGCTCATCTGCAAATGGTTAAAAGAAGTGTTATTTTACTTGTCTGCTGGTTGGATATACTTTTTTTTTTCCAGTAGAAAGTGCTTTTGTGGACCTAAAACTTTTCTGTGAGTGTTTCTGCATGTGAAATTGAATTGCTTGAATCCTGGCAGACAATGAACATAAAAAGAGCAAACATGGAGATTTCATATAAATTCTGAACAGTAATTCACAAAATTGCTTCTATACTTACACCATTCCTAATAATAAATTGCATTACAGAAAAACAAATTTGCTCTATTAATTGAATTCAACCTTTCATATAAAACATATCTGATTTGCAGTTCAGCAGATGTGTCTGTGACTTTTATGGTGACAGATGCTTCAGGTTAGCTGTGTTCTAGGCCAGATTTAAAACAGCTAAAGATCTGTGGTAAGCCATTACCCTTTGAAATATTAATTTCAACTTCCAGTTCAGGAGGTATTTGCTGCAGGTGATATATTGTATGGTATTTACTGCTTCTGGCACATATAATGCTAGTTTTCAGTTGGAACTTTTTGTTTCGTATCTTTTAACTTGGCTGTAAAGAACATGGACTGTTTGGAATAAAAAAGTAATGTTGGGTAGCAGGTAACACCACTTTGCCTGTCAAAGCTACGTGCTGCGGATCAATAGTGAATGGAGTGGGCGCACGGGAAGACACGAGGTGGTGTGTCTGTTTAATGGATGTCATTCCTCTTTAGCACTGTGTCCTCACTGAAGGCTTCCAGATAAAGTTCTGAATGTTGTTATTCACATCATGTAGTTCTCAGAGCTTAATAGTTTTGAAAAAAGTATGGATTTGTTAAAATAGCTTTCTCATTCTGGAATTTAATTATTTTTCCTGGATAATTATGCATTTTTAAGACTTTGAGCCTCCTTATATAGGCCAATGGTCAGTAATTTCCCTTTTTATAAAAAGAGTGAAAGCAGCTGACGAGTATTCCAGTGATAAATATAGCAGTGCACAAAACTCTTACTGACCGTTATGAATTATAGAATCCATGGATCAAATCTGTAGATCCAAAATTGAGTAACTTGGTGTATCTTAAGCTAAGATGGAGTAACATGAGGTGAGATGCTGGAGATTTGTCTTATTTTTCAACCTGCTGTGCCCGTTCTGATTTTTGTTAGGTTGGGTTTTTTGGGACCCAGAATCAGCTAGAAATAATGTAGTTTTCAGGTCTCAACGTTTAATTTTGTAATGTCCTGGAGTCCGAGCCTGACTCTAGGAGCAAAAGGTTGGCAGTATATGTAACCCTATATTATTTAACACTTTACTATAGGGAAAACATGTTCATTCCTGCATTCTTTCTTGTTATCAGTCCAGCTTTTGAGGAGTTTCCTAAATTGAAAGCAAATTCAGTAATGTTAATTTAGTTTGTAATAAATAGTGGTAGTATGTTAAAAACGGAAGCAAGTTAGTCCCTTCCAGCTGTCATCTGGTAACATAGTTTATAGTTGTGCTGAATACCCAGAGGCATTCTATTAATACCGAATTTGCCACAGTAACAGCAAAACTCCTTCTACTCCCACTATAATATTAAAAATGTAGGACTTATTTTGTGTCAAATGAGCTAACAAAATAAAAGATGAATTTGAAGTATTTAATCTGTCAGCATCAATGAATCTAAGAGGATTATCATTCCATTACAGCTAATAGATTTTTTCCAAAGATAACTTTGCTACTTGACTTGCCTATTTCTATGAAGATTGTTACAGATCTAATTTAGACTACAATTTAAATATTCCTGCTCTATTTTGATTGAATCTGGGAGTTAGTAATGTAGTACCTGGCTTACGTTGAGCTTGCTAACTTTGCTTCAATCACTTGAATACAAGCTCTCATTCTTGCATCTTTAATTCTTCATAAAGATTGTGTAATGTTTTCTGGTTTGAGTTGTACTGCTGACCATGGCTTAACAGTTCAAGCTTGAGAGCTGTAATTTAATAAACTGCATGCCAAACTCTCCGTGCTTCCTTTCTGAGGAATTAGTGAGAGGTTGGAATAGCAAGAATAAAAGTCAGATTACCCTTGTGATGGGTATCCTCCTACTCCATAAAATGAGTAGCAAAATTCCCACTGATGTACTCTAGTATAAGGAAAAGGCCCTGAAGATTGGGATTCTTATCTTCTGAGTCGTCATATCTTTCTCTAGGTCTTGGAGTGGACGGTGATGCGTTAAGTTTTTTTGAGATAAACAGATATAACTTCATTTGATGCCTCAAAGAAATAGAACAGGAACACTTCTATCTTCCTTCCACCTCCCAGGCAAACACTGTGGAGGAGGGAGAAGAGTACA
The DNA here is from genome assembly GCF_963924245.1 of Chroicocephalus ridibundus. Taxonomy (NCBI): domain Eukaryota; kingdom Metazoa; phylum Chordata; class Aves; order Charadriiformes; family Laridae; genus Chroicocephalus; species Chroicocephalus ridibundus. The sequence continues at coordinate 5,420,007 of NC_086306.1, forward strand.
CAGTGGGTGGAGAAACTTCCCGGTTTTAGTCAAAGCCTGGGCTGTAACTTTCGACTTACGTAACTGCAATAATGCCCTCGCAACGGTCCTGAGGTGTAACAATTAGAAGTACTGTCATAAAGGGAGAACGTGGTGATATTTATTAGTCCCAGCAAATAAATTCCCACTCTCACATTACAGGCTGAATTTTTCCCCGAAAGGCCATCCCAAGATTTTGCAGTATATGTGACATGTCACTAAGTTGTATGTGAAAATTAAAAAGTTTGTAGTGGCGCTAACCACCAGTGAGTCGTAGTGAGGCATTGTTAGTGTTTGGTTAGCGACATTATCTCAGCCACATCTGGGTGGACTGATGCTCCCATTGAATTTAGAATTTACCAGATCTTTAGTCCTTTCAGAAGACAGACCAGACACACATGTAAATGAAGACTGCATCAACCTCTTACAGCTGTAATCATCTCCCAAATTAGCATTGCAGTGCTGTAGCTTGTGATGTCAGCCTGAATTACATGGCTATCGAAACGCCACAGTGTACTTCAAAAACTGTTTGAATTCTGTGAATAATTTAAGGACTTCCAGTTTCCAATATTATTTAGTGCTTTTCTCTCATTTCCTGTTTCTAATCACCAGAAGGGTTTGGGATGAATAAATTAAATGCAGAAAAGGTGGCAAACGCAAGAGCAAGACCCCTTCACAAGTCCAGCAGTGATGGATACCACTGGAGGAGGGAAAAGACTAGTAAAACACTGTAACTGGTGCCCACAGTATTCTTAGCTCTCATCACCTATTGCTTTGATGTGAGGTTTTATCTGTAACTAAGTGACATTTCTAGCTGGTTTTACCATTTCCAGTGGAACAGCTTCAGCAGTCATGAACTGATTTGTGCGTTTGTGTTTGAAATACAGCTGCGCTCTTTAGCACTTTTACCCCTTGAAGCTGTGAAAGCACTCAAGAGATATATTTTTTCAAAGGGCAGGAGCAATGTTAGTGAAAGGGGGTGGGGGGTACAGAAAACTGATTGTTCTACCTCTATTTTTTTTGAAAGTGCTGTTACTGAAATGCTCTCTATAAATGTTCTCCAGTATCTTCTGGTTGAACGAAGGGGTAGTGGAGGCGAAAGGTGAAGGACCTTCTCTCTACTGACCAAAGGTTATTACTTGTCTGAAAATGCACAGTGTAGACTGTTTGCTGTTTCTCTTTCTCTTAGAGATTTACCTCATATAAAAGATAAAATAAGAGTAAATATTTTGGAGCTAAATTCAGGGTTCTGCTGCTGCCCACTATGGTGGCAGTTAGCCCCCATAAATGAGATCATAGCCGTTAAGAACCTGGCAGAACTATCCTCGAGAGACTGTTGTGCTTTTGGAATGTCAGTTATAGTTACAGTCTCCTCAGTCCTGTAGGGACCAGAGATTCGCCTGTCAGGATGGAAACAAATAACAGCCCCTCCGTGGTCCTGTTGTATTCAGCTGTACTGCACCTGCCGCACTGTCAGGCAGCTGCAAAATCCTGTCATCCTGGGCTGTCCCACTTCACCTCTGAAGGCAGCTTTAGATGAGAAACCAGAAAAAGCTGCTACTTGGTTTGGTTCATATTTTTAACCCTGGTTAAAAACTGCCTGGTCTTGGTTCATATTTTTAACCCTTGCTTTCTTTGCAAGTATACTTTGCTTTGGAGAAGAGGAGGCTGAGGGGAGACCTCATTGCCCTCTACAACTCCCTGAAAGGAGGGTGTAGAGAGGTGGGTGTTGGCCTCTTCTCCCAGGTGAATAATGACAGGACCAGAGGAAATGGTCTGAAGCTGCGGCAGGGGAGGTTTAGATTAGATATTAGGAAGAATTACTTTACTGAAAGAGTGGTCAGGCACTGGAACAGCCTGCCCAGGGAGGGGGTTGAGTCACCATCCCTCGAGGTGTTTAAGAAACATCTAGATGTGGCACTTCAGGGCATGCTCTAGTGACAGAGATTGTAGGTTGTTTGGTTGGACTCGATGATCTCAAAGGTCCTTTCCAACCATGAAGATTCTATGATTCTATAGACAATAAAAATCCACAAAATGAAAAAGACAGCTCACACAAAGGAGTTTGGGTTGTTTGTGGTTTGTTTTTCTTTAAATCCTTTAGAAGGTCTATGTGTAAAATGCTTTATCAAAGGTATAAAATGTTTTATAGGGGACCAAGCTATTTTTCATGCTGGGTAGACAGGAAGGAACTTCATTAATCCAAGAGTTGTTATGGAAGTGGGGGAATGATTACTTCATTTTTTCAGTGTGCAATACATCTGGAAATAAACAACTGCATTGTTCTTGGTTTTTGTTTTTCTTGTTCTTGTGTTTTTTTTAAGCTGGACAGTCACAGAATGACATGGCAAGTGTCCAGCCAAAACGTTGGACTACAGTTTGCTGCCCTGTGGGTCTTTTTGCCACGCGCACAGAAGGAAGACAGAAAAGGAAGCAATGACTTTTGACTCAGCCCCAAATGAGACACGTAGGAATAAGCTTTCATTAAAAAAATGGGGACCCTGTGCTCGAAGTTGGGTCTAATGATTTTAGATGGGTCTGATCTTTGTATAGGCACTTGTGTAGGAGGCGTTCCACCTGAAAAGACAGCTGAAAATTTGGGAGAGCAAAAAGCTCCTCTGTTGTTAGAGTAACTCAGTGATACTTGTTCTGATTTGGACTCCAGTGTCCTGGAAGTAAGCTGTATTTCTTTGTGGTGAAGGCTCAGCATTAAGACGGAGCTGATGATGATGCATGGTAATGGCTTGCAGTGCTTCTCCGGAGCTCGCCTGACCCTGCAGGCTGCTCAGAATTCATGTACGGCTTCAGCTGGGAGGCAGAGTCCGAAACCCATAGAGAGGGCTGCAGTATTCTAATTTATTGCCAGTACCTCTTCTGTGCCCATTGAGCTAGTCAGATCTTTCTCCATTTGATTGTTCTTTTCTGCAGTTATGTTGGAGGGGGAAGAAGGAGAGAAAAAATGCTGTGTTATTGTGCTTGCGTGTTGCTACTTAGAAGCAACCTCTTGCGTCTTAAAACAGATATCTCTGATAAGATGATGCAAGAGAAAAGGATCACTTAATAAAGGGGAGTCAAGTGCATGTGGAATAAATAACTTTTATAAATTATAAGCAATAGTTTGTTACAATGAGATCCGCCACAGCTGAGGACAGTTTGTTTCCACTCGTGTGTCGTTATTTTAGCTTAGTAATGCTAAAGTGCATTCTTGAAAAAACTTTAAATTGGACTAGCCAGTGTGATTATTTTTTTTTTTTTGCTGTGAATGAATTGAAAAAAATTATGCTATCTTTCAAAACACTTCAACATAAAATATCAAGATTTTTTCTTATTTAACCAAGCTTTGTGAAATATTTTATTAACTGTTGCAACATGTGTCACGTTCGCACACCATGCTTACTTCATGGAGTTCCTAGTAGCATCTATGACTTCCTAATTTCCAATATTTTCAATGAAATGTAGTTGACATCTAAAAACCTCCAGGTGGAAACATTGTTTCATGATCTGTTAGCTGCTTTTTTGGTGTGGCTTCCAGTGATTTTTCTCTTGGTTTAGGCTGAACATTTTCTTTTCCCTTGTCTCTGTGGGATTAAGTTGGATCTGAGTTTGAAAAGAGACAGCGGTTAGATAGGGAATGAGGTTGAGGAAATAAAATCTATTTAAATAAAATAATCTCCCTTCCTAGGAACAAGCACAGAACTTGTTTTAAGCCCAAGCTGTTCCTCTTGTACTTCTATTTATTTTAAATCTCCTAGCACTGTGGACTGCAGTAGGAGAAACCCTCTTTGTGGCTATTTAAAATGCTGTCTCAGTGGTTTAATAAAATCAAGTCACGAAATTCTGCTCAAGCATCTGATACCACATGTATCATAGCAATAAAACACAGATATTATTTCCACTCTTGATAGTGATGTGCTTCAAAAGGGGTGTTAATGGTAGCGATGAGGTATGGTAGTGATGAAGGTTCTACTGCAATTCCTTGTCCCTGTTCTTTAAATCAGCAAAAAGTGGGTAATTTCTGGGCATTATTTGAGCCATTCCCCAGCTGATATAGTGTGTTGGTTTTGGGAAGGAAGCACAAGACACCACTGATCAGGTTGCATTTTGATGGGGGCAGCTGAGCATTCTGCTGCTGCTTGTTTGAGTAGAGCTGGGATTTCTGCCTCGGAAGTAGCACTGTGACTTTGTTAAGCAGATTACAAACAGCCACCTTCGCAACTCTTGTAGTGCTTATTACTTTGTAATATTTATTGCAGTGTAGCTGTCCACAGACAATGCATCTTGATAGTTTTTAATATCTTTGAAAGCAAGGGTATTTGTTTTCCTTTAGTGCATTATCTGGAAGAACTTGTTCAAAAGTGTAGAGCAAATAGGGTTGATCAAAGGATTGTAGCCTTATTTTTTTTTTGGTGAAAGTACTACATTGGTTATTGAGTGGCTTTTCAGTAAAAGGGATTTGTCACTGGCAAGTGTTAATAAAGATTTAGACCTTCATGAATAGACTCCTGTACAGAGTACTGAGATGATGTCCCGTATTTATGAAAACAGATTTTGACCTCTAGGTTGTCATTAAACTGTATCCGCTGGAGATCAGCAAATCTCTTGTGGCTGTTACCGTTCTTGTAACCTATTCCACTGATTTGGCACTACAAATCTCTCAGTAACAACACCAAGTGAATTGTTTTAATAAAAAGAAGACTAGGACAAGGTGACTACTAAGAGTGTCATTTTATCATGTCAAGGATCTTTAAGACTTTAATTCCAAAAGTTAGGTAGCACTGTTAGTGCTTCTGCCGACACACATCCTTGTGTATTTGTGCATGGTTTTTGTGGGGCTGATTAGAACACCAGATTCGCAGTTAGAAGATTATGCAGTTAAGTAGCTGTATGAGTTGCCTACGTGTTCCTAACCTGCAGCTCAGCAGTCAGAGGAGATGTGGATATTTCAGTAATTCTTCATTTGCTGTATGTGACTTCCAAGCTGCATCCAAAAAGGCTTGATTTTCATTAGTGATGTTTGAGACAAGTGAGAATGAAAGTAGTTTAATTTACAGTATGGTTACTTACAATACAGTCTCAATTTTCTTACTTTTTGGTACTTCTTCTCATAGTCCGTTCATTGTGAGCACGTAAGTTAAATTGTGTGTCTGCTACAATAAGGAACTCTGAGTTTATAATCAGTATTTGCTATCCCTAATTCTGTGTCTACTTTCCATGCCTGAAATGATAACCGAGATGCTAGTGTGAGAATACACAACCTGCTTAGTCGCATAACGAAATCAGCATTTAAACTGCAGTCCCATTTAGCTTGCTTTTAGCAGATTAGCCTCTTGTAACCTAAAAGTCAGCACATCTAGATCTGGTCTGACACGGCTCTTCTGGCTGATAGGCTCAGGCAACGAGTAAGACTTTAGGCTCCCTTCGCTGGGTTGTGTAGAGCTCTTGATCACCCTTTGTGGTTTGTCTTTCCCTTAATAGATAGGGATGGTCTAGACTGAACTTTAAGAAAGCGAGATGAATTATTTGTGCCTTGGCTCCTCCTTTGTTGTTCTCCCTTATTTATTAGTATGGTAGGGATACAGAGAATGAATCTGATGCTGCAGTAGTTTGGGTGAGTGGTGCGCTTGTTAGGTCAATCCTGAATTTTCATGGAATACTAAGCAGCAAATCCTTACGTTTATAAAGAAATGCATCTTCTTCCACACTGGAGTAAGCTAGGGAGCTACTGAATTAATGAAACCCTGAAATACATGTGCTGTAGCTGTTCTCTTACTTGGTTTCTCTCTTGCAGCATTACTCTTGCAGTAGATGCCTGTAAACTTAGCTTTCGTTTTGAGCACAGCAAAAATGAAGGGGGGTGGTATTTCAAGAAGTATTCACTTGTATTCTAGGGGTTGTTGTGGGGATTTTTTTGGTATTTATTTTATGGAAGGAGATTTAGGAAATGTTTGTGGTGGTGCATTGCACATGGCATTCAGAGGGGAGGGTCGGGAGTCAGTTCCCTGGGTTAGACATTGATGGGAAAATGGAAAGTGAGTGTCAGGTAAAAGCAATAGTCACTTATTTATAGTGGAAGGAAACACTGTGCGCATTGCTCATCTGTTCTAAAAGAGGAAAACAGGAAAAAACACCACTGTGCTCTTGTAGATCTGTGCTTGTAATACACAAGAGAATAAAAAAAGAATCAGTTTCTTATAGCCTGTAAATTGCTCCTAGCCTGCATCGCACTTTGCCAAATAAAGACTAGTTGCCAGTGTTATGTTTTAGATGTGTGTCACAGCAATGACTAATGAGCAAAGGTGTGGATTTTGAATAATACCACCTCCTTTCTCTCATCTTATGTTAGTTAATAACCTGGACTGTCTCCTTGCTCGTTGGACTCCTCTTTCCCCTCTCTGTTTATTTGCATCTTTTAAAAATGACCTTGTTATACTTCCAAAAGACAAATCCTAGTGGAGACAGGCTGCAAGAGCTGCCGGCTTTCCCATAGGCAGAGTTCTCCGGCTTCCAATTAGCTGCAGAAGAAATCTGGCTGACAAAGAAATAAAAGATGGAATTCATATACTCAGCTGAATGTAATCAAGAAGTAAACCACCCCATAACGTTCATCAACAGGACCTGCAACATTGGTTTTAAATATTTTATTGTATATTCTGGAGACAAAGGGTGCTAGTTATGGCTTTACACGTGACCTAGATTATAATCTTGCCCGATACTGTAAAATACCATCTCTGTCTTCTACTCCATGAAATCCCAGAGTTGCCCTGGTTTACCGAAATCTTTCAGGAGGGTTTGGGTTCTGCTCCCACCTTCTCTGCAGTGCTGCAAAACCTGGTATACACATTTCAGGAACAGGTTTTCTGCTGATTATTACTCTGAGATTTCTTTGAGACATGATTATTTTGCAAATACCTCTTCTCTTACATAAAATTACATAACTGCTTATAATCAGTAGTTTTCCCCCATTTTAATTTGTGGAGTTAAGATGCCCCGTGAAACAGCATTTCAGTGGTTTTTCATGTGACTAGAATAGCAAAAACCCAAGGTGCTCTGCTGTTCCGATGTCTCAACGCTTTTAAATTATGTTGGATGAGTTTCATTTCCTTTCTTTAGTAATAGTAATTCAAACCTTGAGGTCTTTTACCTGTGTACCTAGATTTTGTGATACCACTACCTGTTTGTCTAGAAATGGTAGTCATCTTTCAAAAAAAACCCAAACCACTGAAAACCCAAGGTGACTGGCTGCCTCTGTATTCTCAGTATTGACCATTATCGTGAAACTGCAGAGAGTTTCTTTATACTAGATTTTTGGCAGAGATATTTGTATATATGCCAATATGGTTCTCAACTGCTCTATGATTATTACAAAATGATATTGATCAGTCATTATTCAAATACTTCATACTGTTTTAAGTTTGGAGCAGGAAAGGGAAGAGTCTGAATGTAATTTCCTTGTTTTCCTGGGTTGCTGAGTTATCAATGAGATCGCCTCTGTTTTCCATCATTAACTCAGCAAGACTCAAGCCGATAGAATATTTTCTTTGACTTACTGCACCTTGTTTTGCATTTTTGCATACATCTTTTTAATTCTTTCATCTAGGTTTATAGCACGAGTTTGGTTTTATTGTACATACTAAATCTTCTTGCACTAATTCCAAAGCAAGTTAATTTGAGTCTGTCATGATTACCCTTAATTTGGTTGTTTATGGATGGTTTTTCTTCCAGAAACAGTTTTCATGGTTTTCACCTTTATAAGAGCTTTGGAGAGAATAATTTCCAAAGATGTCATAAGGAGGCTACGTGGTAATTTCTTATTCCTTTAATTCAATATCAATATTTTGATCAGCCTTTGTTTTGTGCTGCAGCTCTGTGGATGAGTCTTCCTAAGTATTTTTGATAAAGCGTTATATATATGTGTGTGTATGTTTATAAACCATATACAGAAAATGTAAGTATCCTCATCTGGTTTGTGTTATGAATGTGTAGTTTGGTGTTTGTTGGTGCTGTGACTTCCTGGGTACTGTTCTAGATAGAATTCAGGCTGGGGCTGAGTAGGTAGGTGAGAATAATTTTTATTTTATGCTGTGTTCTGAAAGGAGTTATCCATAAATATCTACCAAGTTACTACTTGTATCTTCCTAAAAATAATTGCTTAGATCTGTCTTTTATCAAAAGGTTTGCAGAAACTTAGCGATAGTTAAACTCAGTGTGCTGAAACCACCAGCCGTCAGGCCGTGCACAGGGAGGTTTGTTCGCTGTATCTGTAGGGCTGCTTTTGTAAGTCTCTGCAAAAGGCTGTAAACCTGCCCTGAGCCCTCTCCCTCCTGCCTCCCATCCACGACGTGTCTTTTTGTTCGATCTCCTGTGTGATTCTGTCTAGAGCCAGACTTGTCTTCAGAGAGCAGAGACGTCTGGTGAATTCTCCGAGGCCGAGAAGGGGTTCCTTATCCAAGTAAACATGTCCAATATGTCTTTTGTCCTCTTTTGACTTATGTTAGCCCCAGAGTGTCTTAATATAAATAATATTTTACCAGAAATAATTCTGCACTTGAAGGCAAGCAGAACAGATGACCTAAATAGATGCCTTTCACCTATGAATATTCCTATCAGACAGTTCTTTGTATCAGGCTGGCTGGGAGAGATAAAAAATGCAGAACCGTGCTGGCTTTTACGAAGTTTGAGAAATTCTTAGTAATGCTGTGAACTAATAAATTATTGCTTATCAGAAATACGAACGTCATGTCTCAATGTCTGCGTTTTTAAAAGAAACTTCAAAAGAATCTTTTTGTCTTATGGATTCCCTAGTTTTTCATAAAAGGCTGAAAAACACTTTTTTGGAACCTTAAAGTGCTGTCTTCTCTCAGATCTGTCTTGACAACTGTTTAATGGTATTATCATCACAAATGGACTTCACCAGCATTGGAGACATCTGAGCAATTTCAAATGACATTGGAGTTCATGTAGGCGTTCTGCCTAGAAAGTAGCTAGATTAAAGGCTAAGCTCGTCTTGTCTGCCTGAGCTGTGATACATCCGTGTAGGAAATGGGGGCGTTGCAGGCCAGAAGCTGAAGGAATAAGATGGAAAGAAAATGGTACCGAAGACTAGCAAGTCGGGGCTATGGATACTTTGGTTAAGGCATTAACGTACTGTCCAGAAGCATGGGTTCAATTTCTAATCAGTGTTTTTCTGATGAGCATAATTCCTGTGACAGTGCACAATGAGCCTCTGGTTTCTTCACTTCAGGCTCTTAAGTTAGTTTTTCAGCTTAAGCTTCTGGGGAAGGATTTCAGTGTTTGTGAGATGGGGCAAAAAGAAGAAAGCATGTAACTCGCTAAAATGTTAGTATTGAAATCATTCCATCTCTTGGACAGTGGCTTTAGATCTGACTTGGAGTAGGTTGTGAATAAAACATATACTGATCTACTGATCGTGGCCGTCGTGGGGACTTCAGGAATATGCGTATGATTAGAAGGAACTGGCAAGGGAGCAGGTGCCCGTGTGCTTTCCGGTGCGGTGATGGGCATTGATTGATTTGTTTTGTAGGTTTTTCTCTGAACTAGTTTAGTTTTCAGATGACTGTACCAGCTTTAGGCTTGACACGTTCCAAAAAGGACAATATGTGAAAAGTTTTAGGCTGTTCGTTAGCTGCCCAGATCACATACTTTTATAGTAGTTTTATTTCAGGATTTTATTAAATAGCCTTACATCACCAAACAATTCTGCATCTCTAAGTGGATATCGCTTGCTAAAAAGCAAAACAAAATGTAAAAAAAATACAGAACCTGTAGAATGTTACAATTTTACTAAAATACGTTACTTTCCAAACCAACTCACTTCAGAAGCCTTTATGTGTAACTATCCTGGCACTGAATGTGCTATGGGCTTTCTGGAAGCTCTCTCTCTGATCCTCCAACTGCCCCTAGACTTTATCATTCCCAGATGCCAAAACATTGTACAAACCCATCTGTTTAACTCTTATTTTTCTCTGTTTAATGAGGAGGGAAGCAGAGTTTCTGTTGTTCTTCCAGGTCGGGTGTTATGGATCACCGTCACAGCTTCACCTCCGTGAGATCCCCCTGCTATTCAGAAAGGTGCTGTGGAGTCTGATAACACTGTAGGGAAGGCAGTTGCTTCAAGTCTTGGTTTTGACACAAATGCACAAGACTCAACTACAGATTTTTATTTTTTTTGTCTGTAAGTTGAAGGTAGCTTAGTGGAGGTACTTGTTAAATGTTTCTAACTGATATCGTGGTTTGTGTACTGGCAACAGCAAAGTGTGAGGTCCTGACATGTTTATGTGAATTATGTGCCCTTACAGGGTCCAGAGTCATGTCTTTTGGCTGCCTTGTTGGTCGCCACTGTCGTAATGTTCTCTGAGGTAAAACTGGGTGTTTCCAATTGTTAAAATATAGAAGAAAGCCAAGTGGTCAGCTAAATGACTTTTCTTCTTTTTGTAGTAAACAGTACTCTTTCGTACTGTATTAATGGTGTGTGATGTCTGTCCTTGTCATGGTTCTCTTTGTCTTTCTCTGAAACCAAAGGATATTAGTTTGGCTCCTCAAGGGAGGAGCACTGATCTGCTCCTGAGGAGGTCTGGCTTGCAAAGCTTGTGAAATCCAGAGGAAATCCTTTGATTGGCAGGGAAAACAGCCACAGACTTGACTTTGCATGTTGGAGCCTCACCAGAGATTTGCTTTGATGCTGCCTCGTTTCCTGCTAATATAAAAACAAAAGTTGCTGCATTCACAATTACTACTTTATCTGTTGTAAACATGGTCCCTGGGGAAGGTGCTTACTTGGAAATGATTTGCATGGTTGACAGCAGGTTCTTTTCCCTGTGTTAAAAATGTAGGGCAGTGTCTGTCAGTAATAGAGACCCTCTTCATTTTTCCTTCTATTCTGTGGGTGGATAATTATATTTGCAGGCCCAAAGAAAAAATCTGCTGTCGTGCAGACAATTTTCATTAATTTTGTAATAACTTAATCTGTGTCAAGGAATATAAAATGGATCAAAACCTAAATGAGAAGGACTTTTAAAATAATAAAATATTGGCACGCAGCTAAGCTTCAATGCATTATCATTCAGACTTGAGAAGCTGTTTAAAGTTGGAATGTTGCGGTGCATCTCAAAGGAACCATTTTTAGTTTAATATGTTAAATTGCATTAAAATTAAAGTATAAAAATAGCCTCTCCTAAATTACATCGGCAGCATGTGACTTCTCAGGCCTATTTACTTTTTTTTTTTTATCCTGCTGAAGTTATGACTGAGAATGTTATAAGCTTTTCTATTATATATATATGGTGAAAACCAATTAGTCTTGCAGTGCTGGGCCTGGAAGCATGCTGATGTAACGTACTCAGTTGTGAACAAAAGAAAGTTATTAGAATCATTTGCAGCAGGCTGCTCTGGAAGCTGTAGAAATATATTCAGTTCGTTGAAGGCAGAGTGTCTGAGAAGCTCCATCGCAGTATTCCTTCCCCTGCCCCAGTATCCAGGGATGCAGAGCGTGCCCTTCAGGTGCTCCTCACAGGGCTGGGAGCGGGGAGTGTTACCGCACTGGTCGATGGGCCGTGTCTCTTAACTTTGTACTTGACTTGCAAACAAACGCTGAACTTGCAGAGATTTGCACCTCTTTATTTTTCTTCTTTCCGTGGACTCTGGTGTACATGGGATGCAGACTGCCACAGCTCAAATAATCTAAATGTACTTGCAGGGAAGTTTGTAATAAAACTTGGGTTAACCACAAGAGGTTTAACAGATGAAAAGTAAACCTTTATTTACGAAACACTGTAAAGACAGCAATCCTTTGTGGTTAATTACACTTTATATAATTGGCGCAACAGTGTTACTTTACCTGAAGAAGATTGATCTTGCATTTTTTTTACATACACTCAGAATAAAATTTATTCCTTATTATTTTCATAAGTAGTTGAATGTAAGATGGCTTTGAATTTCTGAGTTGTCTCTCAACACTGACAATAACATACTGAAAACTAGAATACAGTGTAAAGGGACCAAAAAAAAAAGTCATCTTATGCTTAATTAGTCCCACAAATCTAATTTCATGCTTTTTGTAAAAAGCAGAATACCTTTTGGGTAAACACTGCCCTTCATTTTCTACATAAACATGTAAGAACACATAAATGCTATGCTTTGAATTAACAGCCAGTATTGATTTACTGTCAAAGATAAAAACATTGGTGACACGGGGGAAGAGCTCCAGGAATTTTTATTTAGACTATTCCAAACCATGTTCCTGATTAACCTGCTTGTTCCCAGAGTTCTTCTGAAATCCATAAAATTAGAATTTTCTGTCTTGACTGCAGGAGAAGACTGTATGTTTGCAGCATCCAACACATGCTTAAATGGGATTAGAGAAGTTAAGGGAATTGGGTATCTCTCCTTTTGTTGATAGGTCAGCTGAGAAAATGTAGCTTGGATTTGTAGTCATCACAAAAGTCTTGCTCATGGGGATTACCAGCTTTAGTTTACTGCCTTGGGAACAGCTGACCTTCGTGGAAGCCATCATAGGAGCTGTATTGATCTGGACCTTTTCACTTTTAGCAAAATCATTTTAGAATGAGTCATTGGATATGAGCGTACCCTTCTGAGCAGAGCGTATAGCCTACTGAGCAGCTGAAGGTGTAGCTTGTGTTCCCTTCCTCTTCCATTTGTCAGATTGTCCCAACGGCCTGTGTGAGCATACTTGGAGTGATGTGAATACACCAAACGTACTCCAAGCGCTTCATTCTCTCTGTGCCCAAGGCCACAATTGCGGGACTACAGGACAGAAAATATAGATGAGTTTTGTCCTGAGGGAACATTTGAGGCCATGTATGTGCCCACTGAGACGTGAACTCCTGTCTTAATTCTGATAGCTGTTCAAATTTCAGGCAGTTTGGGAGAAGTTTTCCTGGCTACAGCACTGATAATGGAGGAAACTTTAGGGCAGAAGGACTCTGGTCTGTGACTTTACCACTTGAGAACTCAGCTGTGCTTGTGTACTCTTTCTGTACTGCCTTAGGATGATATCTTGGTAGGTATTTCACAAGATCTGCCTGTGACTGGCAGTATATCTTCCAGTAACTGTGGAATGGGATAAATTGGCAGGAAAAAAAGCCAGGACCTTGACTTTGTTGGCGACTCTGTTGCTGTTGCTCAGAATACAAAGAGTGTCTGACCAACACAGTGAAGATTTTTCATGTAGCTTTAATGAAGTAATTGAGAATGTTAACAGTGCTGCTGCCTGACCTCTTGAAATCGCTATTGTGTCCAGTCAGGTACAGCAGTGTGACAGCTGCCTCCTCACTGGCGAGTAGAAAGGTTCAGCAATGGATCTTCAAGGTAAAAATCCAAGATTCTGCCACTGGAGAATGGTTCCAGGTCATCCGTAGACCAGGAATAGTGGAAAGATGAGTGCACTTGTCCTCAGTAGTGAATTATAGAAGCATTTGCTAAAAGAGCGTTGTTCTGCTTTTTTTCTGTTTAAAGAATGATTTAATTGCATGTGAATTAAGGTTTGGGTTTTTTTTTTAGATGGATTACTGCTGTCAATGAATTCTATAAACTGTGACCTCTGCTCTGCAGCCTGCTCTCAAAGGCTTGCAAAACTATCCGAGCTGCTTAACCGTGATGACATAATTGTCTAATATGTATTTGTGCTTTGGCTGCCTGTAGCACTCGCTGTCACTTGAAAATGTCAGAAACTACTAACATAAGCTATGCAGTCATTTAAATATCGGTCCATAGTATATAGTATATTCTTTGCTTGATGGAAAAACTTCAATGTCTTGTGTACTAGTGCATGTTTTCTGATGACTAGGGATCATTTTAGATTTCATAAAGCATGTGCAAAACCTTTGAATAAGTTTGCAGAGCTCTGAATCATTGGGTGGAATTGGATTTAGAATCCTTTAAAAAGAATTCAGAATGGGACCTGTCATCATTTACAACTAGAAACAAAAATCTGCCACATGCTCTGAAGTTGGAAATAATTGATGAGTTTCTCAATATACATATGAATCCTGATGGTATGTGAACAGCAGACATTGTGACAGTCCCGTACCGGTTTGCTCCATGGATGCACCTGACCTCATGTCATGAACTGATACTGGAATTGCTCTTCTAAGTGTCCACATTGTCTGTTTTAAGCTTGGTATTTTGCTACTTTTTCCTCGACAGCTTCGCTTCTGGGAGTCCATCTGCTTGAAGAAGATTTCAGTGTTTCATGACAACTACAATATTTTGAATGTAGTAGTAGCAAATCTGTGTAAGCTAATGATGAGGAGACTTTCCAAAGCTTTATATTTTGGCAGTAGCCAAAACTCCGGATTGCTGGTACCTCTCTGCTGCCCTCTACCCACCCATGTATGTCACTCAGTAAATATTCCTCCTTTCCTTTTCTCTTGTCTTGAAAATGTTCCTTTCATCTTGGTTTTTAATTGTTGTCTTTATTATTCAACTGATGAAGTGTCCTTACGGCTTATGTCCCTTTAATGAAGTCTCTAAAAGTCTGTAGAAGAAAATGACACAACTCCTGTGCTATTTTCCTGTCCTTTTGGTTGGGGCCGCGGAAGCCGCGCTGTTTCATCGCCCTCGCTAGGGCTGAGCCCTGGAGCAAACTGTGGCAGGAGGGGCAGGCAGCCGGCAGGAGAGGCTGGCAGGCGCTGCGGGAAGCGATGCATCCAGAAGGCGGCGCTCTCTCCACCCTGGCAATCCTGTGCCTGCATTTTCTCTTTCGGAATTTATCCTTCCAGCCCTCCTAGCATCCCCGGGTGCTAGAATCTATGGTATAGCTCTGTCTGGGATGCTGTATGAAAGTCTCTGTGACAGTTCCAAAGTTGTGAAAACATAAATCTGGTGACAGCTGTGCTATGCAATGCTGTCTCTCAAAAATATGCTTTCTGAGTACTGCTCTCTTTGAAAGCAGGAATGCTGATGTGAGACAAAAGAGTTCTAAATGGCAGGTTAAGAAATACCGAAATCCCTGTCTGGGCTTTGACAGTTGTCTTTCCATAATCTAGTCAAGTGAAAAGGAGCAGCTAAATTTAGCAGCACAGGGGGCTTTCCTGCTTTTTTTCTTTTTTTTTTTTTTTTAGTTGGTTTGTTTTGTTTTTTTTTTGTTTGTTTTTTTTTTTTTTTGTCTTATTCTTCCTAGAGTCAAGCTGCAGTGGTTGTTTTAGGTAATGCAGGAAGTTTTCTCTTTCCGAATAGATTCTTGTGGTTTTGGTATGTGTAGGTAGATAAAATAGAGTGCTTTTCATCCTGACTAGGGAAGAGATGTTCCTGACTGCTGCCTTTAATATTTGTATTAAGTGTGAGTTTTTAAAAGTGAAATAGTGCTACTCAGCTGGTGTGAACTGATGTTATGCAGCACTTCAGGACCTCTGCACCTGTGCACTTGTTGAGAGATTGGAAGCCCACCTCATGAAAGCAGTGTGGCTGGACCTTGAGGATGAGGGGGTGGAATTGGTAGTTTGACTGAAGAAGGGCTTAGTGTTCATTGAGTAGAAGAAGTAGGTGGAACACATCAGGTTAAAATTAAGGAGCTGTTCTTTACAATGTGTGATCTTACTTTGAGGGGAAGATACTCAGAACTGCCAACCAGCTTTGTCCAAATGGTGATTTTCTACCCTTTTCCCTAGGAATGTGTATCTGGACCTACCACCGGTACTGAAACGCTGCTGCTTTAAAGTGCTTTGAGACACAAAAATGATAGCAACCATAGAAATGCTTCATTTTCCACTTTGCTCAAAAAGCTGGATATTTTTGTTCTCTTACGGCGCTTTTCCCTCCTCTTTTTACTGGCATGCAAGTGGCATTTTCAGATAATCCGTAAAAATAATCTTTGCAAAAAGGCTACTTTGCCGTGTAGTTTTTGGCTTATAGATGTAGAAGGAAGAATTGTCATTTGGTTAAAAAGTTGGACTGAATTGCAGGAGGTTTGGATCCGCTTTTATAGATTTTAACAATGACCTTAGGCAAGAAGCTTTCCTGTTCTGTGACTTGATTAATGTAAAATAGGTAAATCTTCCAGGCATGTGCCATTACTCAAAATAAATCTGGCTTTAAAAGCACTATTTCAGTGAGTTGGGTGTAAAGCTGCTTGTTGCCAAAGGTTTTGTTTAAATTAGTGTTCAGTTAAAATTTTTTATAGACGATGATGATGACTGCATTTTTGCAAGCTCTTGCGAATGCATGTGTCATTGTTTTATACTCTTCTTTATTTAAGCTTAAGCTCTTGGAAGCTGTCCTGAGGAATCCGTACAATCAGCTTCTCAGGAGAGCCATCGCAGCAAAACATTTAGAAAGCTGGAAATTTGTCAATTTATGACAATCTTATTTTTATAGAGTATTTGTCCATTTTATATCGTAGTGACTAAGGGTAGGCTTTGTATTTGAGAGTTACGAATAGAACCTTTGCTAGAATCTTTGTTTACATACAAATGTGCTGTAAAATCTTCCATTACTGATAGCGTGATGTATGCATAAAGCATCTGTAAACAAGACTCTCCTGTCCAATGATGATGTCCAGGTGGTTGTTAGGATGGCATGTTAAAACCTCTCTGCTAGCAACTATTTATGATCAGTGGAAATAAAAGCTTTCCTTACCTATTCTATATAGTTATATCTGTTTGATTTAGAAAGGCATTTAAGTTCTGATTCTAGGCCACGCTTACACAAATGGCTATTATGAATCCTGTTTCAATAACTGTTGTGTGTTCCTGACTAAGGGCTTAAGAGCTCCAGAGCTATTTTTAAGTATAGATGTAATGAATGTTAGCTCAGGTAAAAACCCCTCCTACCAAAAGCTGAGCCTTTTTCAGAGTGAGAGAATACATTACGTTTTCACTGATTTAGGAGTTACAAGGAGAAAAGAACACAATTGCAACCTGTGGTGGATATACAGTAATCGAAACCGTCTAAATGGAGCACAGAAGTTTGAGCTCTGCTTAAGTTGTTCAGAAGGAGCCTTAAGTCTTGTACCGCGGGCGAGATGCAAAGGACAGCCCAGTCATTTGCACGGCAACCACTGGGCGAGGAGATGCTGCCCAGGATTACTGCATTCATTGCTTCAACATTAACTAAAGCGGTATAATTCCATTAAGATCTAATCTGAAATTGTTTTCAAGCTCTCTGTGTTGTGTAGAGAAAGGCGCAAATAAATGGTACGTCTAGATTTCTAACCTGGGTTTTGAAGATTTGAAATATACATAGAAGAGAGGATCTTTTTATTTTTTGGATTAGCATATAGTGATAGTGCTGGGGGCTCTAATATAAAAGCCGGTGAAATTGAACTTGATATGAACCGTGACAGGCCTGTTTAATGTGCTGGTGCTTGAGCTTTCTAGGGTTTTTTTGACTGTATTATACAAAATGGAGATGAAGTGATAAGCGTGTTTAAAAATTGTAAGTGCAGCACACTGTCACACAGTAAAGCATTTCCCCAGCGGGAACAGAGTGTAGCTTGGTGTTTGTTGTGCCGTCCCTTGAAAGTGCCCGTTTTCTGCAGCTGCTCTTTCCTGAAGTCTTTGTTGTCGTTGTTTCTCCCTCTCAGTCTTCCTATTCAAAGTAGCGTTAAATTGTGAGCTGGAGAGAGGAGGATAAACACAACTCTGAATATAAGAATAATTATTGTCCTTAAATAAGATTAAAAGAAGGTCTGAGTATTTAGAAATTGAGTGCTTGTACATGCCTTTCATTTTATCTATAGGGTGAACCAATTACTCAATTTAAGATCAAATGATGAAATTGAATCTGGACGGTATCAGAATAGTGAAAACCTGACCTGGTAACATCTATTAGTGAAAATTTACCTCTCTGTCTCTGTTTTCTTCTCTTTATTATGAGAAGATATTTGGCATGTACTAATTAAAGCAATTAGAATGCTTGTTGATCTCTTAAATTGTTAGTTATTTATAACAATTTAAATTACTGTTAAAAGCTTGTAATTTAAATCTAAATACTGTTTGTAAGAATAAGTTGCATAAAACTGGTTTCATCAACAACATTTCAAAAGTCAATCTATGTTAATCCAAGTTTAGGTTTTAGAGCTCTGTTAACTGATGGTGATATTAAAAAAAAATAGCAACCCTCTTGAAGCACTGAGATTCATTCTGGTATGAGAGGCACTATGATACAGCGCTCTGGCAGTAAAGGTTTGTTAGAAGCCTAGAAACAAAGTCCTTGACTTAACATCTTTGAAGCACAAAGCATCTTTAATATTAAAGGATCAAATAGGGGAAAATTACAGAGTCCGTGTGAAAGAATTTGCTGATAAAACTGTATCTCATGGATGGTTTGCATTTGTAATGTAGTGTGGATTTAGATGAAGGATCCTCGTTGTATATTCCTCAGTCACAGTCTGAGCTCTGACAACATGGCATAGGTGCGATGGATAACCAGGGAATCGCAGAAATCATACTGGGATGATTCTAGTGGGGTTTTTTGGTAGAAATACTGTCATGGCAGTGTGGTCTGTTGTAAAAGAATAGAGTCACATGAAGGCTATTTCTTACTGTAATTTAGGTAATTGATTAAGCTCTGTTCTTTCAGCTCTGCTTTTCTAGTTTTTGCATATTTATTGTATGGTGAATGACAGCTCCCTGTTTGTCTTTTTATTGAAATATGACCTTCAATAAGGTGTGCAAGATCAAGTAATTAATGAATTGAATTCCCAGCATCTGCAAGGTCTCTTTGGTTTACTGAAATTGATGAAATTATGTGGGTTTATAACGCCAAAGGGTGTGGCCTACACCGGCTAATACATTAATCATTAAAAAGTAGATTTGAGGACATCTAGGTCTTGCTCTGGCTTCTTCTGTATACTTATTCTTTTACTTTATTTAATTCTTGTGATACTTCAGAAGCTGATTTTTATTTTTTTTTTTCCCTGTTCCACCTGGATTTTCAGAATGGTGAAGGTGAGAAGTAACAGAATCAATGAGTTCATTACTGTAAGTGGGTTTGAGTAAGATAAGTGCTATCAACCAGATTTTTTCAAGACCTATTTAGCATCCAGCAGCTCCTGTTAAGAACAGACAAGAGTTTGTGAAAACACTTACTCTGACCCATCTTATTTAAGATAGCTAATTGGAAGCCAAGATTTTCTTAGAATCGTGGAATGTTGATTTGCAGGTCAATTGTGAAATCTGATGCCTGTGTAATGTTGGTATTTTTAAAAAAAATTCCGCATCTTTCACCGGATATAAATGTCTGGGTATGTCCAGTGGTACACAGGTGTTACTTTTTTCCTTTTACTTTTTGGAGTGGGATATCAAATGCTGAACGGTTTTATTGGTGTAAGGAGTGCAAGGCTGTGAGTCAGTTGTACTTGCTAGCACAGGGTAGCCGTAGCGCTCAGCGCTGTGCTGCTCTGGCCTCGGGGGTGGCTGAGCTCACCCTTGCCAGAGAACAGGACTGAAGCGCTCATTCTTCAGCAGGTTGGGTTTTGTTGGTTTCTCTGCTTGGTTGGTTGATATTTTTAATGTGTATGGAGCAGCAGAATAACCTTCTTGGATGGATACATAACTTGCCGCTGAAGGCAAATCTAATGAACTGTTGCATGTATTCAGAATTGGCCGTATACGTTACTCATTTATAGCTATAGACATATCCAAGGTCAGATTCTTAAGACAATGCTTTATCATAATTATGTCAACTCTTCCGAGCCTTCTGTGTGTTTGTTTTACTTAATCTGCTTCTATATTAAAGAAGAAACTGCCATGGTTTTCACTTTGTTTCTGTAACTGGTGTGTTGCTAATGTGTTGCTTTTCAAGAGAAATTGAGTGAAACTAGGTGGGCGTAAGGTTGTCCTGAGAGGCCCGAGTAAAGTTTAGTATCCTTTTGAAAGGTCAATGTCGATGCTGATTGCTTTTCTTTTTAGTCCAGCCTCTGTAAAGTAATGCAACGTTTTCAGAGTTTGATTAGAGCTGTAGCTGTTGACCTTCTGAAGCTCGGTCATCAAGGACGTGATTTTCAGCCAGTGGTAAGTTCTCCCTGGGAAGCTGAGCCAGCGCAGCCGCCACTGGTGGGCAGGGGCTCCGTGGCGGGGCCCTGCGCTGCAGTCACAGTGACTGGTGGCACGTTTGTGACTTACGCTGCAGTGCTGATTGTGCAGCGTGATGGCTTTATGCAGCAGATTTTTATCAGGAGAATTTGACCCCCTTTGAAGCGGGGAACCTGAAGCAGAGTGAAAGGGCGCAATTTGTTTAAGATTACAAAATAAGCCAGTACCATTGTGGGAATATGGTGCATTCTCTGGAATTCAAGCCCTGTGCTTTCCGTCTAGTAGATCATGTTATTGTTGTACAAAGCAACCTTCAGAGGCTAGAAAGATGTGGTGTTCTTGGAACACCAAGAATGGGTGGGAATGCTTGGAAGTGAAACGCTGTGCTACCATTGAGCAGAGATTAGGGTTTCTGTGCTGTTAATGGATAAAATTCAGAATCTTAATTGATTTCATAAAGCTGTGGTGCTATTTTTTTCTGTATAGCACCGGGGCCAAAACAAGCTATTCCTGAGCTGTTGCTATATAGAGAAATAGGAGAAGAATTCCTGTGTAAGCCCTGTGGGGCTGAGAGTGGCAGGGGTGATAAGGTGGAAAACCAGGCAAAGCAGCTGGGCAAGAACAGGAAGAATTGTGCAGAAGGCTCACCCCCTAAACGAAGCAGTGCTCAGCAATTTGCATCAGTGCTGCAGTGAAACAAACCTCTGTATTGTAACAATTTGATTGTAAATTGAAACTGCCTTGGGATGTCATAGCAATTGAGTTTCTCTGCAGAATTGTAGGACTTGAATTGCCGCAGCTCTGGCAAATGACAAAAGATGCACATCTGTGCAGAAAGATGGGTTTCTCCCCTCAAACATATAAAATTGCTGGATTTCTTTTGGATGTCTTCTTGCAAAGAAATAAAATGGGATAAATATCTTTGTTTTTCTGTAGCTACTCACCAGGTTGGTTTTGTTCCTGGCAAAATTGAGTAGAAGAATAAATAGCAACGAAATGGGAAGAAAGAAGGAGCTGGACACTCACAGGGTTGGCCATGTGATTTCTCATCTGAGTGTGGAGAGTGGGGGGGGAAGTATTCCTGAATGCTGGAACATAAAGCAATATCTATGTTTCTGTCCTGTCTTTTTTCCACTTCCATGCAGCCACAGTATATTTATATATATTTATGACTTAGGTGTTGCTTTAGATTCAGATGGTTTTGATGCTGTGCATATAATCGTGGGAGTGAACTGCTGGCATGAGTGCTTCTGGTTGCGTTTGAGTGCATTTGCACAAGGAGGCTCTATGGTTTTAAAATGTTGTTTCATAAAACATGACAATTGTAAAATGCACAGATCAAGACTTGCAGAATTGAAGGGGGAGACTTTGCCTTTTAAGGGTGATGAGAGGGAAAGAACCCATATGCAGAAGATGGAGCAGCGCGGCTTCACTAGAGCAGAGGTGGCCATCTTCACAGTCATGTTCAGCGCAGAATTGTAATGCTCGCCCCTAATCAGGCGTGCATTGTTCCTGGGTGACGTGGCAGCCCAGGCTCGCTTGTCTCCTTAGACTTAGATAGACATGGATGTCAATTTTAGAGCAAAATAATTGAATTTATCCCCCAAAACAACATGGAGAAATTGACTTCTGTATTGTACTGTGATTTAATAACCATTTATAGGGGGTTATAAACCATGTGACTCCAGAGTTTTAACTTAAAATAAGTACGTCTCACCTTACTTGGAAGATAATTGTCATTTGGTATTTAAATATATCATAGGCTGGTGTGACTTAACTTTTTAAAACAAAAACAAAGCAGCTGAAAAGTTCCTTAAAGAGTACAAATCTGCTGTGGGTTTTTTTTCATAATTTTCTAGAAGTTTTAAGTAATATCTGAAACAGGAAAATGATTGGGCTTCTTTTCTGTATTCTTCTGGTGATAAAACAGGCAAGGAAAAGCCAAAAATAGGGCTAGTGGAAAGATGATAAATTGTTTCTAAAACAATGATGCCTCAAAGTCTGAATGAACTACAGCTTACTTTTACCATGTTGAACTGTCCTGTGTGTTATGTAGGTTTGCTCATCGTTCTTTGCAAAAATACATTTAATTCTTTGGGTTTTTTTCTTATTTTTTCTTAGATCTGTGTTTCTTTTCCATTGTTAAAGCAGAGCATAGTCTTCTGTTCCCTTTAGCCAAACTTATAAAGAGGCATGCTAGAAATAAATGGAGTTTATATTAAAAACTACACCAAATTATTTCCAGGTATATGTACTTTAAACAGTTGTTATAAAGCAAACTAGTTAGTCTTTGTTAATCCTGTAGTTAGACCCGTAGCTGAAGAATCTACTACAGACTAATCTGTGGTTGGCACCTTGGTCTGTCTTCTGTCCGCTTTGCCATACATACCAGCCTTTTCAGAGCAGTTTAGATACAGTGAGTTCTGCGAACGAGAGTGCAGGAACAACTGGATATGGGGTAGCCTTCCAGAATGACGTCAAAGGAGAGAATGACATAAAATCTTCATTGCACAGTGGATCGACAGATAGGCTTTATTTATGTTCTCAATTATTCAGTGCTGCTCTTGCTCAGAAGGCATCTCTTAGGCCATAGTTGGTGGCAAAATGCTTCCCTGGGGAGATGGTAGTTTCATGTGATGTTTCACAGATCTTACTGGGATCAGGAGAAACCCAACAGCAGCCTTTTGACAGACCTTCGTCCGTGTCAGCCTGCGTCTGACTGAGGCTTTCCAGCCATGTTAAAGCAAGCACAATGGAACGGATTTAATAAGCAATGCAAAATTTTCTTTTCTGAGTAAGACAAGCCTCGTTTGTCTCACCTTGTGACACAAATGCTGTTGTTGCTTGGTCTTAGAGGAGCACCAGAGTGCAGGGTCTTGAGCTATGATTTTTGCTCATTTCAAGTCATTACTTTAACATGTTGGTGGGTAAGGAAGCGGCTGGTTTTGTGCTTCCTCGGTGAAGCAATCTCCTGTAGTTGTTTTTTTTTTTTTCTGGAAAATATCTTCTACGCTTGTATATCTATCGTTATGCCTGTCTGCATTCCCCAATATTTTTCCCTTTCAACCTCATCTTTCCTATTCTATGCTGTCTGCAGTGGTGCTTTTCCTTTCTCTTTGTCACTGTTTGAAAGTGAATTATCAGGTCAGCAATGTAGCTCATGAGAAATGGCCTGTAAGGCAACTTAGCAGATCATCTGTCCTTATTTGATGCATTTAGATTCCTTAATACATTCTGGAGGAATTTGTCTTACCTGTGTCAAGACTTTCTCAGCCAGCAGCCATTTTCTTAGCAATAACAGTTTACTTAAACCGTCTGCTTTGCTTCTTGCAGTATTCATTTGCTTATATTGAGAAGATGAGTGTCCACTTGAAGGTGCCTCTCGATTTGTGGCTAACAGATAGCCCTTTTCTGTCTGTGTCTGTTCCTGCCTTTGCTTCTCTGCCAATTGTCCAGGCTGGAGGCAGTGGACACATTGAAACGGGTAATGCCATGCACACAGATTTGTGAAGTCTGGTTCATTGACTTCAGAGTTGAGTAACCTGAATGCTCCAAATAAAGCTTTTTTTCTGTAATTGGAATATAACTGAAGTCTTTCTCCCCCTCTCTCTCTTGGATCATCAAGTCACTGGTGTAAAGTGACAATTTTTACCACAGACCTACTACAGAGAGGCACTGATGGCTTGGAACAGGGATTTCCACTTCCCCCTTGTCGGTGGCTCATGCGTGCAGGGGCAGCTGTCGGCGGGTGGCTGGTGGATACTCTTGCCCCTCTCTCCTGTTTAACTGTGTACTCGCTGTATCCCACACTGTAACCTGCCATTCTGATGATCTGTCGGTATGTCTATTGATTACCCAGCGTTGTCATCTGAATATCAGGTGTCCAAAGAATAAAATATAAAATTGAAAATGGATAATGGGAAGGTCAAAGGATAAATCCAGATAAATCCAAATCTACAATTCCAAGATGTGTACGTATCCAGGCAAATGAAGTTGCAGTGGTTTGATGCACAGAAACAAAAAGCATCTTTTGGTATTAGGCTGGATAGCAAGCGTTGCTCAACTATAACAGAATTAAGAAAGGAAGCGTCATCTTAGTTCTTATGCAGCAAATCTTAGCTGAAATTCTAGAACGGTAGAATGTACGCAACATGTGGTATTGACCATGCCTTGAGGTGTCTGTAATGCTCATATGGACACAACTGGAAGTTAGTTGTAAACACAGTGACCAAAGGACTTGAACATTTTTTCAGTTCCGTGGACATTGAAGTGTTTTTCTGTGCTCATAAAACATAAGCAAACTGCAGTACAACACTAAATACTTAGTTATTAAACCTTTTAAATAGCTGCGGTCTTTTGTTTTCTCATTATTTATGTCAAGTAAGGGTATATCTGTTCAGGTAATCCTGCTACGTAACTACAGAGGAATGCAAATGATATTTCTTGATACACCGAATAGCAGCCTCGGAATATAAATGATATTTATGAGGGAGTTGGGAGTGCTTTAAATATTGTGAAACCGCTTACTTTGACACATTGGGGATAATGATGCTGAAACACTAGGCTCTTCGTAAACTGTTTAATGGCAACAATTTTCTAAATCAAAGCAATCTACGCTTCCCCATTTACAATTTCATTTCTAAGTACCAAAGTCTCATAAAGGGGTCTACAACATGAAATCTTTAGCTTCTGTGAATAGTTATCTTGCACTGATGCGATAGCATTATTTCCATTTAATATTTTATCTTTAAAATTATAAGGATTTTTTCTGCTGTCTTTTATGTAGAAATAGAATGCTAACAGATGCAAAATTTATTTTTAAACTGTGTTAGGGGCTGAAAAAGCACATTTTGTGGAGGTGTCGTTTGATTCTTTGAATGTGCTTTAGACTTTAATAGTAAAATGTTTAAAAAAATTGTAGTGCTGATCTTTTTTGTACTAGGAAATAATACAGGTGTGAAAGTGGACACACAACTTTTTCTATTATATCTCTGCTTTTAAAGTAGTCACGATATCACAGTTCTACCTGCACATGCGCTTACATTGCTGGCCTTTCCTAACTGGATGGTTTTTGAGAAGCAGATGCAGTATTGTTCATTATTAGTGTATCAATGAATATGAAAGCTGTGAATTTCATAAAGCTTACGCCACTTCCTGCCTGCCTTAGAGGATCCTTCCGCAAGACATGCAATTACGAGTGTACCTGTGCATAACCTTTAGCAGGAAGGTAGTAGTTTCAGGCCCCACCAGTGATTCACCTTAATTCGTGCTGTCTGTCAGTGCAGAACTGTTCCCTGCAGAACACTTTCTAATGTACCCAGGCTACTTACACACGTCTCGGGTGATGCTTCCACCTCTTTTCCCTAGAGAAATTTCCACATCCTCAGATCTCCCTGTCAAGAAAGCTTTTCCTCATATTCAACTGAAATCTTCCTTTTTAAGAAAACTTGGTTCTTTCCATTGGAAAGAGACTACATTGTTCGCTCATGGCTTCAGTTGTCTGCTCCCTTGGCATGAAAAGTACAGTAAAGTCGTTTTAAGCCTTGTTTGGACATCTCGCAAAGCAGCACGGTTTTTTAATATTGTCGGGTGTGCCCTCTGAAGTCTTATTTCAATGTTCTCGTGAGTAGAAACACAAAAACTTGGGTAATATAAAATACGCCTCACATTTATCTAAGACAAGCTGAATGTAAGTGTCTAATGCTCGTGTTGCATTAACACTTAGAAGTGAAGATTTATGTCTTCCCCTCCTCTTTACCCCTGTCTGCCTGCTTCCTTCCCGGAGCTGGCAGGTTATTTTTAAATTGTGTGTTTAGTATTTGTGAAGAATTCTGATGAGCATGAACAGAACCTAACTGAAGCCTGTGTCTTTAATGTCACCCTTAACACGGATAAGTGTACGAACATATAAACATATTCCCCCAAATAATCCTCCTCCTTTTTTTGAAGGGCAATCAAGGACTTGCTGTTACTTCCCGAAAGAGGAGTGTTTGCGGATGACCTGACCTTGCAGAGGAGGCAGGGCTGCCGCTATTTTCTCTTTAGTCCAGTATATGCATCTTCACTGGAAAGAAGTATTAAATCTTAATTTAGTATTTTAAGTAAGAAGCCATGAGTATGCAGGTGTGGAATTGCTGTTGTTTAAGCTAACAAGAATGGATGGGGACCTCTGTGGAGATGACCTTGTGTTGCTTTTCATTCATACTTAGAAGTAACCTAGAGGATGTTCAGCTTTATCAATTACATGTAAACGTTAAAACGTTACCAGGTCTTGCCAAGCTGAATGAAAAGGAAGAAAGGTTTTTCCGAGGGGTTTGTTTTGGGTGGTGGGTGTGGTTTTTTTGTGGGGAGTGTGAGGAGGGTTGGTTTGGGGTTTGTTGAGGGCGAGTTGGTTGGTGAGATTAGTGGGTTTTATTCCTGTAATATTTTTGGTGTCATTAAGGCTGGATAATGTGATATTTTTTGGTAAATAATGACTTAAAATAGGAGAGGAGAGCTAGCTGGCCCATGGTGGTGCTGGGCGTAGTAAGGGGCGGGTTGCTCACAGACCACACAAATGGAAATGGTGTTTCCCAGTGGTTTCAGAGTAAGTAGCATCATCAGCTGTTTTTCTGGCTAAGCTGGTGAGTGGTGACTGGACCGTTTGAGATCATCCAGCCCTACTGCAATATGACAAGATAAATCTTTATGGAGGGATTAAGGAAGGGAGGGAGACGTTCCTTCCTGTCCTTATCAATCCTTCTTTGTCAGGCTTTAACGCTACTAGGATTCAAATGCGTTCTTAAGGAGAAAAATGGGTGGATCGGTTTGTACGTGGCTTGTCACGCTCATCTTTGGCTCATTTAAGAGCTTTTGTGTGGGTTTTTAATCAGAAAATCAGCAGAATGGGAAGTTTGTCAAACCCCTGGTTTTTGTTTTTCTTTTTTTCATTTTTTGAATTTATTTTTTTTTAAGTATTACTTCCTAAATCCATGCTGTGGAAGACATGGGATGTGGTTTTGTACTTGGCTAGAATTACTGCCTAGTTGGATGTGTTGCTGTCTGCATTCTTTTGGAACGCTGACTGCGCCCATATTCTACAATTTGTCCTCCTTAGTACAATGTCTCTTCGTTTCTAGTTACTGCTGGGCGAGAAGATTGTCCTGTCAGTGTATCTGCATTTCCAACAGCGGCAGCCTGTTAAGTCAATTCCACGTTCATCCAAAGAGGATTTTTATCTATTAAATTTCAGTTACTTGGGAAAACACTGCGTGGGTATATGTGAACTTTTACAGCACCATTAATAAACCTGCGCTCAGTTCACTTTGTTTTAAAGGATGTTATAGAAACTTCAGGCACATCATACATTCTTCTACGGTGTGCAGGAGACAGATGCAAAATGAACTTTAATCACTTCAGATTAATGGAAATTATTTTCTCAACTCATGTCATAACAGCGAATATCAGCAGTCAGGCATTCTTTCTTTATCACCTCCCAAGGAGGAGAGCTATATGAAACTAATGGCAGACATTAAGGTTGTCTGCTCGATGCTGCAGTGATGGTGCCTCTCCTTATATTGTAATGAAATAGCAAAAGAATCTGAGTTATTGTGAAATAAAATAATATTTTTTTTATTTTTCTGTTGACATTTTTGAAACAGTGGTAAGTGTAATAGGGATGTGGTAGCAGAATTTACTATTTATCTAAAATCGTGTCATAAATCTAAACTGTGATGCTTTTAAAACATTATATCCACATGGTCTTCCTTTGGGGTATTTTATTTTCGTTTTGTGTCTCTGACTTCCCTTACCTCTTGAAATCTAGCAGGTAGTGCTGTCCCTTTGAAGATACAAAAATCTAAGCCTACATCGTGAAATGGAGATGTAATTGTAGTGCAAGACAGTGCAGTTATATTCATTGGAAGTGGTTAGAAAAAGTGACAGTGAAGAAGCAGTGATGTAGACTTTAACAAATACTACGAATTGGACAGTGGGTGCTATTTTGAAAAGCCTGGGCGTTTTGTCTGATAGCTCAAGGTAAACGTAGTTTGCCTTTTCTTCAATGAAGTCTAATGCGAGCTTTGGCAATAGTTCTTCTACTTCACGGAACACTGAGCGCACTCAGAAAATGTTTTTCTGTGGGAAGGATGTTGACTGGGGAAGTGTCTTTCTGAGAACAGCTATTTCATGAGCTTTTTTCTGTTTCTGTTTTGACTCTTCCCTCTGAGTATCCCTTTTTAGTCTCTGTGGATTTTGCATAATGTGAATCTTAAAGTTGTGTTTCAGATGTGCCTTTAAAGGGTTTAAGCTTTCGAGCTCTGGCAGCCTGGAAGAGTCTTTCTAGTGCCTATTCCCTGCAGTCCCTGATTGTGAGCTTCTGCTGGACCGCAGGTGGAATTTCTCTCTCCACGTGTCCTCTGTACGGTCATCGTGAACTCCTTCTGAATTATATTCTTGTCAGGACATCGTCCTGAGGCTTCTGTCATAGAGCTTTTAACAAAATGCAGAAAGTGTGCTTTACTATGCTAAATGTTCAGTGTTAACTATGGGTGCTCTAATCCTAAACAGAGATTTGGAGAGAATGCTTAAGTGTCGGCTACTATCCCATGTGGTTGCATTAAGATAAAGAAAAAAAGGTAATTTATAGTAACAGATGGGTTTGAACTCTTTTTGGAGCTGTTGAATACTTTTTAATTTTTAATTTACAATGAATGTTTCATACAACGCTTAACTAACTCTTTTGTCGTATTCTTTTAAAATATATGATGCCTTTTCAATACAGTTGACTAGAAATTACACATGAATACTGAGTGGTTAAAATTAGACAGTCATTAGAATATGAAGAAAAGTAATTTCACTGAAATTTTGATGCATATTTGTTGCCCTTCAGGGTGTTGTGTATAAGGAAAAATAAACCACAAGACATTTTTACAATTACTTTATTTGGCTGCCAGTAAATAACAGGCAAATGGATAGAGGCCATGTACAAAAAAAACCAAACCAAAAACAACAACAAAAAACCCCAAACCATGCGAGCACATAAAGTCACTTGAGATACTTTTGCTTCTTGGCTATGGGTTAAGTTTGATATTCCATTGGTTGTTTTAGAGAAATTACGCTTCTACCAGTCTGGAAAATGCAATAAAGCTCTTGAAGATGTCCAGCGTTGAGAGCAATGCTGATGCTTTTCCTTTAACTATTCGATGTGCAGATTTCATCACAGTGAAATCCCAAAATCTGAAGCAGCTGATACTGTGTCCAAAAGCCAGACACGCAGAACTGGATTTGAACAATTCCTTTAATCTCCCATCTGGTGGCTGGGCTCGTCAGGAGCTGTGGGTGTCAGCACGGCCGGGGTGCTCTGCGCCGGGGGGGCAGGCGGGGGCTGTTCCAAGTAAAGCAAAATTTAAGAAGTTGCATCTAATTCTCTCAAACATGGTACGAATGCTCACATCAGAACACAGTGCGAGCAGGCAGAGGTTTCTTTAAGGAGCTCTATGATATTCGAAGTAGCATTCCTTTTTTTAAATTTTATTTTTTAATACAAAAGACTGGGGATGGAAAAAAGGGATGGAAAAAGCAGTGTGTAAAACTGAGCTTGAAAAAGGACGGGCCAAGAATGAGAGGGGAGCTGTGTAGTTGTAAGATGTATGAAAATAATTTCTATTCAGTCTGTGAGTGATTCAAGCCACGTGCTGTAGTTCCAGAAAGGAAACACGGATGCACGCTGCAGGTAGCCTGTGCGTAGATTATTTTGGTTTGTTTGTTTCTTTTTTAAGGAAGCGCCATTCATTCAAGAATTTTTTTTCAAGTAGTCTCTCAATTTGCCGATGATTGTTCATCTCGGTATGTTGCCTCACATGCTACAGTCAGTGCTGGGGAAACGTTGAGGCATTAAACTTGAAATAGTAATGCATTGTGTGTGTCTGTGTGTGTGTAACACTCCGCTGCAGGTATACTGTTATTTAGCACGGGTGTTAACTGGCATTGTCATACACTGGGGAGAATATACAGTGTTTAATGGCTCTCCCATATTCTTTTCCTATCTATGTATAGTGACTATATGGGAAAACTTAGCAAACGGGTCTTAAAATCAGGAGCTAAAAGCAGGCTCTACCCACAATCCCTCAAACTCACCATGTTTCTTTGCGCTGCTGTGAATCTGTTGAGTACTTATATAAATTCATAGGAGGTCAAAATAAATCTGAACTGAAGTCAATCGATTTAAAGAAGTTTTGTGATGTCTCGTAGAGTAATTATGGGGTTATTCATAGGTGAAGTTCTGTACACGTACTTTTTTTTTGCATGTAATTTTACGTGGGTTTTTTATATATTTCATTGAATGATTTCAGCAACTGGCTCAGAGCAAGCACTTTTTGTTGACTTTTTTCTACTTACACAGAGAAATACATGCCTATAAACCAAATGCAAAAGGAAAGGGTTAATTTTGAGTGAAGCCCAGGATCTCTGTCCTTGGGTTTGTTCTGTTTGTTGTAAGGCAGTATTTAAAGTGATTCATGGAGATAAACAAGAAAAGCACATTAGATCTTCAAAGAGATGAGGCTATCTCAGATACTGATACTCCAAAAAGCTGTGAGTAATAACTTGTCAGTCATGTGTTATGTTTTGGTACACGTGCTTTTAAAGGTGTTTTTACAGGACATTAAAAGGATTATGGTATGTACTTACAAATAAATAATCTTAATTAGACGTTATATTGAAATGATTTTATGAAGGCATAAGTTGAAACAGAAGTAGCGTTATGGAAACCCTTAACTACCAATTAGCCTCCTAAGACGGTATCACTGCACGCGGTCTCCATGTAGCAGAAGACGTGCAGCTCATGGTTTTCTGTAGCTCAGTTCCGCTTCCCGTTGGCAGTGGGTGCCCTGGCTGGTCCCGGCACCACCAACCCTTCAGTCGGTGCCTTCCCTGGCTGCACCTCAGGAAATGGATTGTTCATTTTTAAATGAAAATAAGTTCAATTGATGTTGGCAAAAGAAAATCCGTCACTAATCTTCATTCTTATATAGGTTTCTATGCTTGTGGGTGTTTTCTCTGAAAAATTTCAGTAGTGGGTAGGCATCTCGTGTTGGAATAGTAGTTTACACGTTATGAAGGGAATGCTTGTTTCCTTTTAAGTGGATTTAAAGTGGACTTAGAATCCCTTATTTAAATAGCCATGGGAGGATAATAAAGCCATATTTTTACCCTTAGGAGGTTGGTTCTTCTTCTGCAGTTGCAGTCTGGCCATTAGATTTGCGAGATGAACTGCATGATTTTTTAATGAAATCTACAACTGGCATTATGACAAAGCTCAGTGTATTATTAAATGATTGATTTTCCCAGGAAGAAGCGTGTTAGTGGAACCAGGATCCCTTTGTGCCAGATAGATATGCTGTCCTGTCAAACAGTAAGATATACATATATGTAGCAAAGCATGATTACAGTTACACAGAGGACTTCATTCTGCCTTCTAAATCTTTCGTTATGCATTGCAGAGGGATACTGCTGACATAAAAATAGAGGGATTTACACATGACTCCCTTAGACCCCTCCCTACCCCAATTAGATATTGAGGAAAGTAGTCCTAAATTTAAGGAGAAGAATGAAGATGCAGGGAAGAGCAGTGTGCCACAGGAAGAGCGTTGCAGCTTCAACTAAACTTGCTTATTAGAGCACTGGAAGTCCTGAGCTGCTTATCTGTCTGAGACAGTGTTAGTGTGTATCTGGGATAATCAGAAACAGAAGGAACCAGGGAAGATAAAACACCATCAGCTCTACCAGCCCTCCTTTTCTAGCAGACATTTGAAAAAGAGTTGTATAAACAGTATGCTGCAACAGAGGGCACAACAGGAGATAGATTCATTAAAACGAAAGAGTTCTGAGTACACAAACTCCACGGGAAGATAAAACCTTCAGGCTATGGAAGCTGAAATAAGCGTAAGGAGAATTAAGAAAGAGAGGAGGGACAGGGAGCCGCATAGTTCTTTTTGACTGGTAAACAGAACTGGAGAGAATAGCTTTCTGTGTGCGCGTGAAGTTCTGACAGGTCATTAATTCTGGAGAAATTGCTCCAAAGCTGCTGATGTGCAGATGCCATTTGCAGATATCTCATTAACTACTGTCTAGGTTAAATGCTGATGTTCACTAGTGTAAATCCAGCTATGCAGCCGGTGAGTGTAATTGGCTTGTAATGCATTTTAGCTGGTATGATAGTCTGGGAAAAAAGAAAAAAAAAAAAAAAGGAATAATTTTCAACAGGACAATTGTAATTTTGAGTATCACATTCTGAAGTATAAAATAAATTCCTCCACCTTTAAGAGGAGGATGATGAAGCATCCAGCTGGTAGAGGCACCCTATTCAGATATGCTCACTAACCACTTTAGCAGAAGTCCCCAGGTTGTGTGTCGTAGCCCAGAAGAAGCCATGACTTTCACGGATAGCCATAAACCAAATATGGTTTAGTTTTATTGTATTGCTACCTTTTCTTCCATTGCTTGAAAGGAAGGAGATGTGGGGCACCCTTTCCCCATGACAGCAAATAAGAGGTAAATTCTGCAATTCCAGAAGTGAAGCAAAAAAAAAAAAGAAAAAAACCAATTTAATCACGCTGGCTACCAAAATGACCTTGCACTGCTTGCATCTCCTTATCAGTAGCCAACTTATACCGTGTCTTTCGCTAGTTGCAAGCAACAACAGAATCTGGGAGGGCACTTATTTCTGGGATAAGAACTGTATCTCTCGTTGCAAGACCAAAACAAATGTCTTGATCATGTGAAAAATAATAGAAAGTTTCCAAAGTGGTGTTCAGTTTGTTGTTTGCTAGTTGGGCCCAAGAGAACATCCACTATCTCCTTCAGTTGATTATGCAAATATGAATAAATATGTGAATACCTATTCCGACTTTTCATCCTCTGTAATCTAATGTCTCCCCTGACACAATACTCTCAAATTATCTTCAGTGAGTAATGACTTGCATTTAGCATTTTATACCAAACTGTCATATAGATCATTTTCTGTAATACTTTACATAAATTAGGAATCCTCCCCCATGGAATGCGTATGGCTGCCAGAGTTTTTACAAAATTAAAAGTGCAAACAACACAATTCTGGTGTAATTTGAAAACACACAAACGGCATAAAATGGTAAACTTGGAGGTTACTGTAAATTACAGTGTCATTAGTCAAAACCATTCAGGGAGTCATTTGGCTTTCCCAAAATACGATTATTTTCTTTGGTGGTGCAAACTGGTACCTCATAGTCATGATCCTGTTAATTGTTATAGGTCTGTCCAGAGCCTAATAGTCAGGTGACCTCATTACCAAAAGCACAGATGCAAGCAGTGCTTTGCGTGGAGGCAGTGGGGGGTTCGAGGGGGTGACAGAGCTGGGATCAGAGCATGCGGCTCCCAAAGGGCTCCACGGGCTGCGGAGGAGCCAGTGCCCAAACAGTGCGGGCTGCAGCCGAGGGGCGATACCGACCCAGGCCAGGATTTCCTGCAAATAGAAGAACACCATTCAGTATTTTCCCCAATACAGATAAATGTGGCTGAATCATATGTTCCTTTGAGAGTAAGTAGGATTTTTGTTTCGCGTAATTATAATTTTGGCAACTTTCAGTGGTAGGCTAAACTTTATTACTCATTTTCTCCGTTGGAGGTTGAGTGTACTAAATGGGACACACACGCACATGGCACCTCTAATTCAGTATTTTCCAAACCTCCAAACGTGAAGCATTACGAGCTAATTTTCAATTGTTCTGTGCTCTACGATTCATAGGACCCATTTTCACAGCAGAAATAGAAGCGGGGAGTGGAGTTGTACTTAATTGTGGAATAAATTATATGATTGATTGCCATGTCCTGGGTTAGGAAAAGTAAATGAAATCTTGAAGTGTCCGGAGTATGTTTTGTTCAAATGTGAAATATCTGAGGATTTGCTGTCTGCGCATACTTTATTCCCATGAATACCGGGCTGATGATAAATGCTGGGACCTGAGCAAATCTTTTGTCTGAATAAACTTTTAATAGTAGGAGATCAATGCTTCCATTTCTAAGAAACTGCAAAGGCTTTGGTGATTTTTGAGGCTGGATAAAATGCTGAGTGATAGAGGGACTTCAAGGTACAAAGTACAGGGTTCTTTTTAAACACATAGGAAAATGCTAATTTTTCTTCAACTATAAACAAGTGCAATTTAAATAAGTTCACAGTAACTGTAATACGTTAGGGAGTGTTATTGGTAATACATGGAGTTGGTTTGTTGCCTTTCAGTGTTTTTCAGATGTAGAGTCAGAAGCTGGTACTGAACAGAAGGTGATTTGTGTGCGCAGCTGACTGAGAGCTTTCAAGACTGGAACTTGGCCTTGTAATTCTTGAGCTTAGCTGGCGACCTTCTCCAGTTAATAGTGCAACGTCTTTAAAATAAAGACATAACACTTTTACTCAGACATAAATAATAGGGCAACATAAAATAAGGAAAAGCCTGCTGAGATAAAAATAAATCCCTAGTCTGATGTACCTGGTAATGTGCCTAAGCTAAACAGAATATAATTTCCAGACAGCTCATATTTTGCATTTGCCAACAGAGCATGGAAAGCTTTGATAGATGAACTCTGAATCCTGCTTGAAGACTTAAACTGTCTGTTCTGTGCTTCTACTAAACATTATCATCCCGCAGTGGAATCAGCAGAAGTGCAAGTGTGGCAGCTCTTCCTAACTCCATGTCTGAAGCTGGGGCTTCAGCAGGTCCGTGAGGATCGATTGCAGGTGAAGGGTCTCGTCCCAATTCCTCCGCTCCGTTCTGTCCTTCCAAGAGGTGCTGCCATTCCACTGGTGGGAAAACCTGGTTTCTTTAAGAGTAAGTCCTTTGGCACACGTGGGAAGACATTGCTTCTAAACCAGATGACAGGGACATGAGATGGCCCATGAAATCAAAGAGGAGTTAGTAAGAGGTGTAGAAAAATATTTACAGCACTGATATTTAGAAAAGGAATGTAATAAGGAAAAAAGATGGCAAAGGTAATTAGAACAAAATTTTGTGTGCTGCAGGCAGAATAACTATTCTTGTCTTGCAAAGGAAACCAGTACAAAATGGTGAGAAATTCTCTCGATATCTAAGCAGCAGCTATCAGAAGCCACTTGAAAAACTGTAACAGTTTTATGTGCAAGAGAATAAAATATAATTTCAAATGAGTTGTTTCCTTTTAAGAAACTCTCTTATTCAGGGGAGACAATTGAGTTTTTCACCTAGCATTAAATGTCAGGTTTCAAAATTTTAATCAAGCATGTGGACTCTAGGAAAAATACTCCCCTAGGGGATAGATTCAGATGTAGATACCAAAGCTGAGTGTTGTGTTGCCTTTTCTTCTAATCCTGGTATAATAAAGTTCTGACTTGTTGCACTTCGGGGCTCTTGATGCTGGGAAAGGTAAGGCCAGGAGATGTCTGACAGCTGCTTCAGTGCGTCCTTAAAAATCCCCTTTGAACAGAGACTCTGCAGGTTTGTGGTACCTGGCCCTCCAAAGGGGAGCACGTGAGATGGCAGCTAAAGCAGACTGTCCTGCTGCCAGCTCCTCCTCTCGATTACATCGCATTTATTTTCCCTTCTTTCTGCTCAGCAGCTGTATCAGTCCGTGCAGCACCAGTCTCAGGATTTCTGTCTGGCACTATCCTGGGATTCCAGTTTGCGTCGGATCGTGCGGCCCGAAGGGGCAAAGCCGCTGTCTCAGACCGTACCTCTTACTGGCAGCTGTTACCCAGGGCTGTGGATTATTTACTTCCAGGTGCATCGTACGTTGTCAGAAGTATTTATGAAGTTTGAAAAATGCCTGTATGTGCCTCAGTTTTGTACTAATGAATATTAAAAGGCAGCCATTCTTGTGTGCTTTTTCTCTCTTGCACACCCATCCTTTCTATGTCCCCTGTTCCTTAATAGCTCCCAACTGTTGTCCTGGCAATAGGAGGGGGTTTATTACCTGCTGTGTCATCACCAGGAGGTGATATTTCACAGTGATAATATAGTTCCCATAAAATGTGACTTTTGGGAAACAAGCTGGGCCAGACCACATGAATTCTACGAAGAGCGTCCATGTTTAGCTTTTCCTGTTTATATCAGTACAGAGGAAGAGATAAAAAATTATATGCTTTTAAAAAGAGATAAAAAGTTCTCTGTGTGTGACTGCTTCCTGGGGACAAGGAAGAGGAAGAATAACAAGAGCTTTAGGTGATGGAAGAACAAACAGAAGGCAAAGAGGAAGGTTCTGGGGAACAGCAGGAGGGGAGGGTTGGTTCACGGGAGGGAGCATCAGGAGAGGAGGTGTTGAGGGAGGGAAAGAACTTCTAGTGTGTATGGGGAGAAAATCTGTCATCCAACTGCATGTGCAGATGCCGAGCCTGTATTGCTGCATCAAGTCTGTGTGTTTTGCGAAGGGGTATTTGCCTTGTTGTAGGATAGGAAGCAACGAATCCTGTTTTAAGTACAAGAAATACTTGATAACTGTATCTGCTCTCTTTAACTTGGCCTGAACTGCCCGACGGGTGACAGGTTCATAGCAGTGTCTGGAGGGCTCTGTCTGAGAGTGTACTACAAACCAACAGCACAAAAAGCCACACGGTCGCTGCAGCATAGCAAGAAGTTCAGGGGTTGGGATATTGTCTTGCAGTGTGGAGAAGTTGAGTGTATCTCCTGCTTGCCTCAGCTGGAATAGCCTCCGCTTGTTCAATTCATATTTTATTAACCATATAATATGGAACAGGTCCAACAGGCTAGGGGAAAGATGAGCAAATTCCTGACCCAGCTTTAACAAATTAGCATTTTCAGACAAATTTCCCAGCAAACTAACATGCACTTTGTGGTTACTGGCCCCCAGTGACTCAGGAGACAGGGGTGCGTCTTACGTTTTTTGACCTGATCTTCTACATCAGATTTTTTAGCCTCAGCCATGCTCCTGACTTGGCCTTTGAAAAACAGAGTAAGTGCCTGCTGGGCACTTTTGTGGGCAAGGTTATCAAGATAGGGAAGTTACTCAGCCAGGAGACTGGCATATTATCATCCTCCTTTTTATTCTTTTTGTCTTCAAAAATACCCGTTTCTCACTCCATAGAATATGCCACTGCCATTTTGGAAGTTGTTGTACTTGGGTGAAAATCTCTGTTCTTGAACCCGGAAGAAAGATCAAGCAAGAGTATGACTGTCTGTATTCCAAACATAAGACTAACTTAAATTTCAGAACTTTAAAGTGAAATGTAATAAAAATGAGAAGGATGGGATTTGTTAATTAGAATGCTCTTTGACATCAAAATCACTTGCAAAAGAAACAGTATGTTGTTACGTTGAAAAATTGACGTTTGATCAAGTTTCTATTTGAGGATTTTTAATTAGAAAAAAAAATTATATGGAATTTCCCTGTCTCGCTCTTAGAAGCTTCGGCTAGAGACCAGAAGGACCTCATTAAAGACAGCTGAAGGTTTTTTTCTCATTTTGCTACTTCCCTACTGATACTTTTATTACTTTTCCCTGTGGTGCTTGACAATGCATGCGTTTTGTGTAGTGCATTACTAAGCATAATAGGAAAGCATGTGGGGAATAAAAAGAAGTTATTCTTGAAGCATCCCTAACATCAGCTAATTTATGTATGAAATCTGCCAACAACATAAAGAAACCAAGCAGTTCCGTGTTTTCAAAGACACTTCTGCATTTTGGTTATGCAATTCCAGAAGGAAATCTTTCATCTCCTCACTTGGCAGGGCAGAAGCAGCTGCAGAGCGCTAGGAAGGAGGATGGGAAGAACACTTGGACTGTGGTGGGTGATGCTGATAATCAACTGTAGAAATCCCTTAGCTAAATCCCTGTCTTGATAGCGTTGCTGTTTCCTCCTTCGGCCCGTTTCTTTGGCGTTCAGTCTTGTGCTGTGCTAAACACCCTTTGCTGATGTATAAATGCCCTCCCAGGGCGTACAGTGCTGTTGGCTAATCCTGACCCCCACAGTGAGTTACCACCTCCACCCTGTGACAATTAGAATGTACTTCTGCAAGTAAAACTGTTTCTTCCCTAGGAATGGGCTGTAGCTATGCTTTTTAATACCAGCAGAAAATAGGTGTTCAACTACTCTTATACCCAGTCTTTGCAACTAAATCCAAAGGTTACTCCTCACCTCAGTAAAATTCTTAATGGAAGAGGTGACATAGAGAATGGATTCCTTCGTGTGCAGAGACAAATGAAAATAGTGTGTTCTGTCCTCCTCTATACAGACTGTTTTAGTGTTCTTGCCATAGCGTAAGCCCCGTACCTGAGGCCTTCAAGGGACCTAAGCTCCTCCTGGCCTCCCTTCTTGAGCATGCATTGTGGTGCATTCTGGCATTCGCGCAGCCTGTGCAGACTTCAGGCATTGTGATTAATAATTCAATATTATGCCAGACATGGATTAGAGGCAAACATTAGTAAAAATAGTAAAGGTCATTTAAACGGCAGGAAACAAGATTCTACAAATAGCATATGTCTGGCAGCTTTGCTAAGGCCCATCTCAGAATAAACTGGTGTTAAAAGCCCACTGGATGTCCATCAAAATCTGGGAATTCACTTTGAAAATCCCTCATTGGCTATGTGTGCATTGTCACCGTGTCCTGACTTCTTTACATGGTGGCCTGTATTTCTTCTGAAGTGCAAAGTTACATTAGAAACAATCCCATGCATCTATTAAAAGAGATGCTTTCACTTGTCACCATCTCCCCTTTACTTATACTTACTGAATTTGAGTTTAAATAGAAATAAGTTCTTCTTACTTTACCGTCTTGTCTCCACCATCCTTTCTTTATTCAGAGAAATCATTTTACTTGAGAGACTGTAGTTGCTGTTCTGTTGTGGTAGATAAAGGTTAAAGTGAATTTTCTTTTCACCATTTTCCATTTTAATTTCTGGGCTTCTCTGCTGCT
This sequence comes from Chroicocephalus ridibundus, assembly GCF_963924245.1. NCBI lineage: Eukaryota > Metazoa > Chordata > Aves > Charadriiformes > Laridae > Chroicocephalus > Chroicocephalus ridibundus. Next base: position 5,458,947 of record NC_086306.1, read on the forward strand.
TCTCACTCTGCTGTCCCTGATGGCTCCTGGTGGGATCCAAAGGGAGCTCACCGCTACCGTTTACTGGCCTGGAAGTAGAGGGAGCGCAGCGTTGTTCACCAGGCCATCAGAGATGGCTATTAACATCGGTCCTTTATGATGTAAAAATCCTGTGTTTGCCTAACTGGAAAATACAGTCTGAAAAAAAAATATCAAAAAAAGCAGCACACGCAACCATTTTTACAGTTCTGACAACCAAAGTCTGACTAGGTTTTGTGACCACAGCAGCCCCATTCATGGCAACTACAATTTCTTTTACCGGCCTAAATATTCAGAATCTAGTTGTTCATGACCAGGCTCTGGGCTGATTTGTTCCCAATGCTGTGTATGCCTGGCACAAGGAATTGTTGCTTTGTTGGTTTTTTCAAAGTCAGTGCTCAGTTCTTCTGAAATTAAGCTATGGCCGTAGATGCTGAGGACTTTTGAGAATCAAGTCTTTGCATCCTTTTTCCTCTTTTACTTCGTTTTATGGACAGAGGACTAGATTTTATATCAACATAATCAAAGCTTATTAAATATTCACTATCTAGTATGCATTACTTTAACAACAGATCAATAAAAAGATGACCAGAATGAAAAATCCTCGCGGTCATGTAAGAACCCCTGCAACTGAAAGCCCCTTTCCTTGCCCATACTGAGTAATTCATACGTGGTGATTTCATGGTGATTTTTCTCCCTCGATATTATTCTTAATTAAGCCTCAAAAAAGAGACAGAATGTGCCTTTTGGGGCTAAGCTCAATTTAATTAACAATATATTCAACCAGATTTCTTGGATATTACTACACTTTTGCTTCTTGCCTGTAAGACACACATTTCCTGTTTGTGTAGTTAACAGATTAAATAAAACCATAAAAAGGGTTATATTTTTAACTCCAGAGTTTTCTTACCCCCACATGCACCTTTTAATGTTTGAAATTAAGCAGCAGGGAGATTTAGGCTGAATGTTTGAAGGCCATTATAGTTAGCTATACCTCTGAGATCCATTCGGCAGCGCAATGCTAACAGAGCACTTAATCTACGTCACGGCAAAGACTCTCGGGTGCGTGCCCAACGGAAGACATTTATTTACCAAATTAAAAGCACAGCAAGTAAAGGCCTGGGTGGTATTTAAGCATATTTTATCAACTCCTATTCTGCTTCTATTTATTAAAGTTCTCACTGATGGAAGATGATGGATGAGCTGATTGCTTGGCTTTCAAAAAGGTGAAATACATCTTCTCTGATTTATTCTTCTTGCATTGACAAAACAGCTTTTGGTGTAATTGGAGAGTGGCCAAGTCCAGTGAGATGCGGAGAGTCCTGGCAGCTTCTCCCACTGCTGTGTTACGCACAAGCCTGTGTGTGTCTCATAACGGAGATTCTGACAGATTTCAGATTTAACATCAAGTCCGGTGTTAAAGCCAATTATAGACATATATAAATCTATAAGCCTGTCTGCGGATAATAAAAAGATTTGTGTATTTGGTTCCTGACTTAAATGAAGCTACACAACTTCCTACCAGAGAGGGATCTGGCCCGTAATTCCCTGCTTAGGTGATATGTGGTTACGAACACAAGTACGTTACCAAATGTTACCTAAATATTATTTGTTCAGGATACTCAATATGTAACACTCCTTTGGATATCTGCATTGACGTTGGCGTGTTGTGAGTTTACTGAAGTTGTTTTATTTGCTTTTGATTAGATTCTGATTTAGTTGAATGGTTATGGGCTCGCCTGTGCCCACAGCTTGGATTTCTCACAGTATACCGTAGAGTTTTCTGATTAAGAAAATTACTTAAAATATGTCCTAACACAGCGCTGTGAAAATGTGGTATGGTTAATACTATCAAGGGCTTATTTTCCAAACTCATTTGTACCTGTTGATTTTTCAAGATGTAGAATGAAAGATGTTTAGATGGAATTTAGATATGTACGTCATCTATAAAATCTCTGAAGTATGTGTTAAACACACGTGAGATTTAGCATTTCAGTGTTCCATAATGCATTCATATCTTTTTAGTGAGTATTTTTTATGGAATTGCAGATTTTTATCTGGATACCTAGTTTGTCTCCTCCTCATTTCAAATATCACACTTTGCCATGATTTTGGCTATTTCCTACAGCTCATGATTTTATAAATTCCTTTTCAGACACTGATGTTCACTGCAAGGCTACATCAGAGCTGTCAGACTTGACAAATAAATCTTCAAGTCTTGGAACAAAAGGGCTTTCAATCACAGAGCTGGCGATAAACACACTGGGTTAATAATACTGCTTTTCTTAGGGAGAAGGTGACTCAAACAGCAGTGAAGTAACAAGTGATTTCTATCATCTTGCAGCTCTGAAAAGAATATTGTTCATAGAGAATTTGAACATAGGTCTTGAATAATTCCACATTCTTCTTGGAGCTTTTCGTAAAAGATAAGGAGAGAAGGGAGCTGACGGGGCTTGGGGCAGTCGCACACCAGTTTGTGCTCGTTTGCGAGGTACGAGACGCCAGGTTCACTGTGTGTGTGTGTGTGTCCGTACATGTGTGGGTGTTCTTAGGTATCGAGGATCTTAAAGGTCGCTTCCAACCTAGACAATTCTGTGATTCTATGTGAAGGTAATTGTAGACTGGCAGATTCTGAGAGATGCTATTTCTTTCCCCCTAATGTTGAAATTGGCTAAAAGTAATGCTTTTGGACATTTTGGAGTTGGAGTGGTACATGTTTGGTCAAGCATGTAGAAAAGTGACACTTTGGGGTTTTTTCTTTTCTGCATGAAATCCTTAATTTTGTGACTTTTCCAAAAAGGCTGTAATGTCGTGCTGGGGTTTGTGTGAAATTCACTTCAATTTGCGCCCCTTCTCTTTCAGTTGATGGTTTACGTAGTGAGTACAACTCCCATGTCCATATTCTGGAATTGTCTTGTATGCATGAGTTTTACAGGAGAAATTCTCAAGTCTTACTGCAATGCAAGTTCTTTTTATTACTTAAGTTACTGGTTTGGTGAAGAGGCCCCAAATACTTGTATGACTGAATCCTCCTTACGTGTGTCTGAGGATATTGGCTACTTGCAGAAGCTGTTGGAGGAAGTAACGTGCGAATTTTGGCAGCGATGTGATCCAATCATTGTATCGTTCACAAGCAGAACCAAGGGAAGTGTTAATTAGAAAGCTGGCTGCAGATTCACAACCTAAAAAAAAAAAAGCTACAATAAAATCTCCACTGAAATCCTTCTTTTTCATAATATCTGCTTTTTGCACTTCTACCTATTATTTGTTCTGTTCTCTCTGTGGTGCTCATTTCCTTTCTTACTGCTGTAATGGCTTTCTTATTCACTATGCTGTAGTTTCCAAACATAATTAAATTACAGTACGCTGTTTTAAGCAATACAAGTCATTGTACTGACAAGAGAGCTTTACTGGGAAGGGATTGCAACATAAAAAGCACAGAGAAGGAGGGAAGAGAGGTGCCATTTTACAGATCAGAAACTGAAGCTCAGAAACAAGGTACTTGCTCAAACCCACATTCACTTTGTCTTTGGCAAGTGCCAGAAACCGACACCTAATGTCTTGGCCTCAGACAGGAGGCCAGTGTGGGGTAAAATTTTTTCTTTTTCTGAAATAATTAAAAAAATATTTATTTATACGTACGTGTTTATGGAGCTTTCCAACATTGGGAAAATACCGAAAGAAGCAAATGTTACTGAAGCTTAAAAGGGAAATCAAATTAAATAGAAATCAAGTATGCAGACTTAAAGAAGTTAAACGCCTCGTTTTCTTTAGTGTCTTGGAAAACTTTTGGGGAATGTTGAGGACAAAAAAAAATCTGATCAGAATCCCAGTGGGATTATTACCTTTTTTCTTTTTTTTTTTTCCTAGCATTCAGTTAATAGTTGCATGAGTGTTTTTTTAGGAACTTGACACGATCTTAATAGAGGGCTTTATGGTTATGTACCTGCCTTTTTTCTTCTGAAAAGTTAATCATCATCAGGCTTGCCTCCTGCTGACAAAGTGGCAAGAGGGAAATTTCAGTGCAGCCCCTCTTTTGGAAAGTACTCAGGTACCACGTTACTGGCAACGACATAAATGAATAGAAGGATATAAGCAAGCGGTATGTTGGGGATTAGTTGTCAGTGTCATCTCCTATGGTGTAGTTCAGCGAGTTGTGGATCTGTGGCAATATAGTTTTGTTCAACAGCCTTTACTTATTAAAGGTAAGGCAACAGTAGCGTTCACCAGGCTTTTTAGGATCAGTTGGCATTTAGAAGGGGAGATAAAAACCTCTACGCTTTATTCTGCTTTAAAAAAAGGACTGAGAATGCCTTTGCCTCTGACATGCTATCTAAGATATTGAGGAAAGGCTTTGTACGTTATTAATAAAAAGATTGTTATCAGTATAATTTCTTCCTGTTCGCAGTTCCCAGCGCAAAATATGTGAGTACTTGTTGATTCAGCAGAGCTGCTTCTGTCTGTGTGATAAACTTGCTGTGATTTTTAAGCATCAGAATAGATTTGCCGTGCTTCTGTAATAGGTACTTGTCTTTTTGAATATATTGTGTGTTATATGTTGTATTTGTATATATATCGTATTGTGTTTCACTTTGTTTCCTGTGACAAAGATCAGTGGCGTCAAGCTGGGAAGCAATAACAACTTCAAGTCTTAGAGCACAGAGAAGTTGTGGGGAGTCTGTTCCATCGGGGCATTTTTCTGTGCTGCTGAGCTGAAGCGTTTTAAGGGGGAGGCCTATAGAAGGGTGATACTGACTTGAACTCTCATTCATGTATCTAAATAAAATTTAAGAGTTAAATATTCTGTCATAAATTGATACCAGCTTTAGGGAGGTCAGGTGCATCAATTGCTGATAGAATGCAATTCTTCAGATTAACTAGACTTGGCAAATGAGTTAAGCGTAAGTTGTAAGTCAAGCACGTGCTTAAATCTCATTGACTTTTTAAAAGCAATAAGAGTGCTGTTCTGTGCTCAACTGGAAACTTAATGCTGTTTCACTGTCATTAGTTTGAATTTATTTTTAGCTGTTCACGCAGTGTCAGGAAAAGAAGGTTCTAGACGCTTGGTGTCTTCCGAATGATGAAGAAACCAACCCGGCCTCGCGTTAAGAGCCTTGTGCTGGTGTTTCTCTTAGAAGCATACTGTCTTTTACACTTTGCAAACTGATAATTAGAGGTCATCAGATAAGCAGTACTTGAGCAGAAGTACAAACAGCGTTTGCAGGGTATAAATATGTGCTGCCTCTTTAAATGGTAAATGAATGAATTAGGGGGATATTGTTGGCTCAACCTCCTGGTTTTCATGGCGTCCCTCACCAGGACGTCACTTTACGTGCTGGGGAGCAGCTTGGCCAGTGAGGCATGACAAAACCCAACTCTGCTGGGTTTCAGTGGGAAGAGCTGTCAGTGTAATTGGTATCTTATCCATCAAATTGCTAACTGAAAGTTGACGTTTATTACAGCTAATAAAGCACCATGTCTCTTAACACTGGGAAATTGAACTTAATATCACGTTTGGGGAGTTTGAAGGAGGTGGATTTTAATGTCATATGATTTTTTTTTCCATAATTTTTTGACGTGCTGGGAAAAAAATGGAAGTGTTCTGGGGTGTTATTACTGCTTTTTGTTTTGAGAGCAGCTCTTGAGTTATGAAAGCACAAAGGTGGCCATTTACCCCTCTTCCCCTCCCCTGTTAGGAGAAAAAAAAAGTAGTTTGGTATCAAGTGTGGTTTCTAGCTATGGCTTATACGTGCCTGTCATGGGCACTATAAAAATATGCTGCTTTCGGTAGCAGAGGCTGTATTTCTGACCTGTTCTTGGTTTAGTCCAGTACTTCAGTTTGTAGGTTGCGTTATACCTAACAACACTGGCTCTCGAGCCATCAGGTAGCCTTCACTTCAAAATTGAAATAGTCCAGCTCATAATGGCGTGAAAAACGCTGTTCAGTGGGCGCTTTGTTGATTTACTCATTTGGCTTGTTCAATATAAAAATTACCAGCGATTTTAGGATAAGTTATGAAGAAGAATGTAATGTCTTATATTGTTGGACAAGAAGTATAGTTTAGAAAAATAGAACTGTGAATTGTAATCTGAAGGGACTGCATCGTCCTCTGCAGGAAATACAGTCCTTACCAAGGCTTGAGGAAAGTCCCCGCTCCGTGGCTTCTCTCCCTGCAGCCTTTTATCCATCAGAAAAACTGTTTGGGTCATAGTGTTTCTTTTCCCACGCAGAGAAGAAATATGGCTGGTTAACTGAGCAATAGCAAACAAAGTTCTAATTTCATGCAGTCCAAAAAAAAAAAGAAAAAGCAAAAATATTCCTTTAAAAAGCAACCAAGAATCCCACCCCAAAGTTTCTTCCAGTCTTGCTTAGAGGCTGAATGAGAGATGCTCTCGGGCTGCTGGCCTGGCACTTTCTGCCTCGTACTTCCAACGCAGAGATTTTTAACATCAGGAAATGCTGTGGATTCCAGAGCTTGCATTAAAGAGCGGTCGGCTGTAGGCTTCTCTGCAAAGCGTTCTGCACTGTAAAAGTACGACGTTTGGTAAAATTGCCTGAAACCACATGGGTAGACAAAGTGGAAAACAATGACATTCATGCAGGGGTAAGCTGTAACACTGGCGAATATTTTAAGTCATTTGAGGGGAGGAAGGGGAAACGGTGGATGAGTTTTATTACTTCAGTGCAAGAGAATGTAGTTGATACACATAAATGGATAATCTATTCAAATATAGATTGCCAGGCTCACCCAAAGTGCACGTTTGCAGCACGAGCAACTTGCTGCACAGCCAACAGCTGTAAATCTTTATAGGTCTTTAACATGACAAAAGCAGCCAAAGCCTAAAATGCCCTTCTCTTTGAAAAGCAGCACGGAGCAGGATATAGAAAAGATTTTTCACAAAGTAGCACGCGATTCAGATGGAAAATGTCAGGTTTTGAAAATTATTAATCTTTGTGCTGCACAAAACTGTCAGCTGTAGGGGCGTTTAGTGTAGGAGGTTCTTGAGAGAGTGTATTTTCAAATGTTTTCATTTTGTTTTGTTTTTCTCTTTTGCTTTGTTTTGGGGTTCTTTTGTTTCTCCCACCACTGGCAGGTGAATAAACAGCCAGTGTAAGTTCACGATTAGGACAGTAGCTGCTAGGTAGCAAAAGTTACCGAAAAGTGAGGTGAGTTTGTTACAGCTCAGACAGAATCACCCATGAATGTTACGGCCCCTGGAATCCGATTCACTGGAAAGGGAAATGTAACGGGAGGGAAATTATTTAAGAAACTGGTAAGCAGCTGAATGAGAAATTATTCTCTGCCAAGTTATTACAGAAATTTGATTTTGTTAGGAAATGCTAAACTAGCTATCTGCCAAAGTTGTGATCTGCAATGTCTGATTGTTCTTTTCTGCTGGTGGCGCAGAGTTTCTGTAAAAGCGTAACAGATTTTGATTTTGCTTTAGCCAGTCAAAAGGGGAAAGTGGTTCCAGTTTGTGCCAAGGCCCAAAGGAGGAAACATCCATTGTAAACGTATCCCGTTGAGGAGCAGGAGCAGCTCCTTGCAGGAGAACCAGTCCGGTTCTCGGGCACGTGGCCGTGGGGTGGGGTGCAGTGGGGGGATGCGTTCCCAGCCCCGCGGTGACCTGGCTCTCTTGGCTGGGCAGCCGTCGGCGGGTTCTGGTCTATGTCGCGTGGCCACGATGGCTGTTGAGGAGTGACTTTTTAGGTTTTCTGTTTAAAGGATCTTTAAGATTGGCATGCTCAATAAATCTGAAAAGGTTTTACTCTCTCTGTTTCAGGTAGGATGTCTTTGCTTAAGTTCTTCCAGGGTTTAGAAAAAGCTATCTGATTGTAAGAAGAGGAATGAAAGAAGAATTGCAAAATATTTATTTGTTCAAACAATTAACTGCAGGGCACTACAGAAATCTTAACGTGTTCTAGTGCAGAAAATAGCTTGTGAGAACTAGAGTAACATAAGTAAATGGAAATGCCTCACAGGTCTATGTATATAATATTGGAGTGTGCTAGAATATTTTACTGTTTCAGTTGTAGTAGGATAGCAATTAATTCTAAAAGGGAAGGCAGTGCTGACACGTTATATTCTCATAAATGCATCTTTTTCATCTTTTCCGTCTGTGAGGTCTTTTCTGTGTGGAGGTTGTGTTTTCTTATTTTTTTAATGTTCACTGTTATTACATGTAAGACTTAAGATTCTGGAATCCTGTATGAAGGTGACGTTTCCTAAGCTTTTTCTTACTTAATTATGTCTGTGTATAGATCGTACACATTCTATGGAGATTAGATCTTTTACTAATATCTGTTGCAAATTTTAAGTTGCGTTGGGTAGGAGGATAGCCCCGGTCATACCTTGACTTTCCCCAAGCTATTAAAGTTGAAAATATTCTTTGCAGTAAGTGGTGAAGCTGCAGAGCACACCTGCTTACTGTAGGCTGTGACCTGGCGGAGGAATCGGCTTAGTCAAGGCAGCCAATAAAGCTACAGGATATTTTCAGCAGAATAATAGTAAAAACCAGATTGACTTCGGAACATCCTTTGAAAATAGTGATATTAAGGTGAGTAAATGCAGCCATTCTCCTGGCATTTAGTGCCTCCAGTTTTCAACCTATGCACTGGTTACCCCTTGTTAGGAAGCGTGTGAATCCAAAGGCCGTCTTTCTTGAGAGAAGAAGTTCCGTGACACTTAGGAGCCAGAGGAAGGGATGTAATGGCTCCAAGCTCTCAACTCCAGATGAAGTTGGCATAGGTAATGGGAAATAATAAGAGTAAAGACCACAGGTTAATTGGGTTCCATTTGCTTTGGGACTTAAGAAGAAACTGCCAGATGTTGTTGAAAATGTATCATTTCAGCAGATGTGGCTACGGCAAGGCAATCTGCTTTTGAGAATATATTGTATGTCTTTCACTTGCAGCACGTGTCATGAGTACAATTGGATATAGATTACTTGTGCTAATTTAAAATGTTAATGATAACTGCGTCCAGTGTTCCTTCTAGAGCAATTTTCCTGTTGGTTCTTTTTCCTTGTGTTGCCTAATCTTTCCTCTCCTGTTACGTCTGACTTGGTGAATTCATTTCTTTAATTGGAGAGGGAGCACAGGAATACGCGAGTGTGGTTTTGTTTCTGGATCCTCCTTTGGGGTTTTCATCTCAACTGCTGCATCAGAATTTGAATTCCCGTACTTATGCGGACGGACTGGTAGTGTGCATGGCAGACAGAGTCACGGTGCTGTGCAGGAATAATGACCAGTATATAGCAGGTGGGTTAATGAAGAACTGACCAGTCTGCAGTGCTGTTACACCAATAAACTGTAGAAGATGTGTATGGAATAACAGCACATAAGTATGATTATTAGTATAACTTTGGACACAGTGGACCATAAGAGGCTATGTTCCCTAAGGAGGAGCTGGAGAGAGCTGTTTGCACAGGCAAGGAAAGAACTGCGACCTCTTCTTGTTTCTAGTCCTTGTTATATATTTTACTTGGAAGAAAAGTAACTGTGTCTGTTTTGTCTCAGGTTGGGTCCTGGTTTTAATTTACTTTATACCTTTATAAAACAATACCTTTAAATAAAACCAAAGGTGGCCTGTGATTCATGTTTTGTTCCACATTACTTGTGTCTTTGGTAACTGGCTACAGCTAAAAAAGGGAGTGTGTCGGGGGGGAAGTTCCTTTTGTATTTGGAATTATGTGATTGTCTACTCAGATATTAACGATTTAATCACCATACTCACTTTTTTCTATGTTAGAATTTCCTTATGACAGTGACTGATATTAGAGTTTGATTCTCAGAAGGGTTGCTGTGCAAGGCAAAAGAAGAAAATATTTTAGCTGATGCTAGAAGTAGCGCCTGTAGGCATAAGAGCTGTTTCTGACAGAAGAAGGTCAACAGCTGACCTCGCTCTGTGTACCGCTCGGGAGCGCTGGTGTCTTATCCCTCCTTATCACAACTCCTCTATCTATCAGAATCCGTGGGGGGGTGGGATGGCTGCCTTGTGTTACTTGGGATCGAACCAGGATCTTGCCAGGTTTTAATGCCAAACCAGACATTGCCTCTACATTGTCCCCTTAACTAATGTTAAGGCAGATGAGGTCTAGAACGAGCCTTTCGACTAAGTAGGTTTGAGCTGGCTTGATAGCTACTTCCATTGAACCAATTCACCCTTTTTTCAAGGCTTTTCTCATTGTATTCATACAGGTTTTATCTAAATATTAAGTACAAGGGAAGAAATTGGCTTTTTAACTGTGGTTCAGCACAAACCTTGAGGTTTCTATGCTCCTTCTCAAAGGAATAGGAGATCAATGGTACTATTTATTAATACGAAACTTCTAATATGAAAGCATTCTATTCTAGAATACCTTGAAAACCTCAAGTAGGATCTCCGTACGTTTTTGTCAAAGATCATTATTTTTATCTGAATTTACAAATAATAAGACTTGCTGTTAACATTTGCATATTTAGAAACTCTGTCTTGAGGTGTCTTGTAGCTGGAGACAAACTACTTTATTCATGCAAATATCAGTCTTTAGACAAATAAGGATTCCCTGATCTTTCTGTTTTTCTGTTTCAAAGGTGGGTATGCTGCTCTCTGTTCTTGGTGCCGATGCAATCATGTACCCTCAGTATTTGAGAATATCAGGTCATCGATATGTTTTTTACTGGAATGCAGGGATTTGAGGAGTTTAAATGGACAGGCTGGGGAGAGTTTCTGCTCAGGTTATAAGCACAGCATTAAACAAGCCCTGCCTATCTTTCCTCTGCCGGCAGCCAAGAAGAACATTGATGTGCTTTGTTATGCAGCAGCTGTTGTCAAGAATCGTGTGCATTATCATTCCGTGGTGGAGGAAGAGAGGTGGGGTTTTTTTTCCCCTCCAACACTTACAAAAGAAATTAAACTGACATTTATCTGCAGAACAGCTTTGATGCTGCAGTAGTTTTAAGAGAAGAGCAGTTTGGCATATGCGTGGGTTATTTTTGCCCCCTCTCTTTTAATACGTTATCAGCAGTTGTACAGCAGCCTTATTACTTGCTTGCAAACAAAATAAAAACTTGTCTGTAGTCCAGTTTGAAGCAGAACATGAATAGCTCTGCAGTAAGCGTCTCCCCCAGCACCTGAATCGGTAGTTGGGCACATCAAAGCCTTTAGCCTTAATAATGACAATTGATTTGTGAATTAAATTGGAGGAAGGAGCTCTGTGGCTCATTCAGTAAATAAAGTGCTGCTGTAGCTAAGAATAAGCATTGTACCACAGGTGCAACTATGAACTGGATATGAATTCATTATATTTATTATTGCTTTGTTGCTGAGCTAGAAGTGCTTGCATCAGCAGGTACTGCATTTTGGCCCGGGGTTCGATAAGCAGATACGTTAAGTCAGTAATTGTGCTTGGAAGGAGGAATCCTAGTTTACACTCATCATTTGTGGACAAATTGGAGTTTTTAGTTTACTTCGGGTTATTTTTTCCCATGGAAGTTACTCTCTCCGGGCTATCAGAGTGCAGCAGATTCAAATGATGATTACAGCCTGCCAGTCAAGGGCGAGCAGCCGAGGTGGGGTATCTGTCGAGCAGTACCAGCAGCTGGAGAATCCCATCCTCAGAATTTCAAAGCTGGTTTCAGTCTTCTGGAGGGTGGGAACATGGAAGGAGGGCAGCAGATTAAAGCTGTTAGTGTGTATCTGATTAGATTTGGGCTCAAATAGCTTCTGCAAATTGCTAGGTCCTAATAAAAATGAGTTGGTGATATTTAAAAACAAGTTACTTACATTGTGATCATTTCCCCTTGACCTTTACGCTAATAAGCACATTAACTTTATCCTAACATAATTCATTTTCTGTTGGTGAATTATTTGTTATCCTTGAAAGGAATCCAAGAAGTTACATACTTTATTTGCTGCACTTTACATGAGTAAAGTAATTGTTGGGGTTTTTCTCCTAATACTCTCACTGATGGAAAAAATCCACTATTTTTCTTTCATTGTTGAGGATCAAAATGAGCATTTTAGCCTGGCTCTAGTTTGGTTCTAATTCATTCGCTTTCTGGGTCATGGGCACTTGAAGTTCAAAGCTACTTTTTTATATGTAAACTGAAAATTTAATTTAAACGTTCTAGAAATGTCCTTTGGTTAAAAACCCCTTAAATTTAGACTTTAGCAAGACAGTTTATTTGCCTTTGTGTGCTGAAGACCAGTCTACTGAAGAATTATGTGTATAGCTTTCAATGTAAATGTGAGATACCATCTATAAAAATCCAAGCAGAGCACTCCAGAGAAGCCTTCCCTCGCTTTTATATCTCCTGCTTTATCTTGTGCTTCTGTGCTAAATTGTAGTAGTGACTTTCTCCAGCTGCCTGCAAGGCCTGTTCCATAGTGTAGAAACTGTAAGTAAATATTTGACTTTTTAATGGCAACCGTCATAGCTGGCAGCCCTTTGAGGCACATGGAGCATCAGTTAGAGAAATGATACTGGGTAATTTATTCAGAGTTCATTTCTTGTCACCTAAACGGGCCAAGTATCCAAGGCAACAAGAAAGCTTGAACCTTCAAGGCAATTTGTTGGTCCCAAAGGTGATCCAGCCCCAAAGGTGACACATCTGGTGGTCTTATTACACCAGCTGGAAATAGGTGGCTGCCCAGCGACACGGGAAAGCTTCCCTCCTCTCTCCCTACAACCACTTGATAAATACGATTATTTACAGGAAACCGTTGTTAAAGTCTGTATAGCTAATGCTATTGCCATTTAAGACAAACCCTGTGTAGCTGGCATGTGACAGTAAGTATTCGGGAGATACTGAGAATTTTAGGGTTGTTTTGAGATATTCAATAATCTAGAGAGGCCTTGGTCTTTTCCGTCCTGTTTGATAGCTAAATACACACTCATTTTCCTCATCCATTTGATTCTCTTTACATGTACAAGTCTGCTATTACCACATGTTCTCTCATAGCGTTTTTAAGGTAATTTTTTTCTTCTAGTTTGATACTCTTTGCACATTGCATGTGGGAAGACTTTTTGTTACAGATCCCTCTATTTAGAATTCCAGAGAATCTTTTTTCCTTTAAAGATTTATATTTCTTGCATACCGCTTAAAAAAAAAAAGTAGATGCTAAATAAATGTATGAATGCAGGAAAGATTCTTCAAGTTTGTAATCCACTTAATATTTAATAAATGCAATATATCATTTTAATAAATATGTATAACTCCGATATAGATAGATTTAGAATACATAAGGGATTACAATAGGATAACACATTCATCTCTGTTGGCATAGAAAAGACTGCTAATGTTTTATGAACATATTAATTCTCATTGGTGAAAATAAATGCCCTACTCTCCTGCAACCCATTAACAGTGTGGTTTATGGAAAGGTACTTTCATGGATTTCATGGAACTGTAAGTTTCTCGTGAAATGGCTGAAGAGAGGGCACCACAATGTCAGCCAAATATTAAATTCTAGAGGGAAAGTGGTGCTAGTGAAAGGGGCTTTTTTCTTTTAGTGTTTTTTTCTTTTTATAAAAAGAACTCACTCGGGCTGTGTGAATGGTGGCTGGTCTCCACATACCCTTCTTTCCTTGGTTGCTCGCTGAGGCTGCTGGCTAATCCCACCGGAGCTGGTGGTGGCTGCTCAGGGTTAAGAGTGGGTGGGGGTGGTGAGAGGTGGCTGCTTTCCTCCTGGATCTGTGCAGGTGACGCGATCAGCGGCAGAACAGGCACCAGTTCTGTCTCAGTCACTTAAACATCTGAACGTGTGGCCCTGTAGAGCTGCAGAAGTGCTTCTTACTTGGGTTTGACAAAGATTCAGAGAAGAATTAAGGCTAAACTTTGTGGATAAAGGTGTGATGCTTTTATAATTTATTCTGTATTATATAAATAAATACATATAACTAAATTGTGTTTTCTGCCATGCGCACAGAGATTAAACGAGGACTGTGAGCTTTAAGGAAAGTATACAGCCCTTAGCTATAGCTCATAAGATATTAAAAGGGAAGGAAGATGGAATAAACGAGGATTGAGAAAATGGCCTCACTCATATTAGCATAAAAATCCTCTCTGTGGAAGAAGTCCTGCTCACTAAAGGAATAGAACTTTATATCCTTAAAGAATACTGTCACAGCAAAATTTTGTTGACGTCACAGGGTCTTTCTCAAATGGATTCTGTGTGAGGAGACATTTGGATGATAATGTTGTTGCTGCTGTTTGATGAAAAGTTGAGGGTTTCTTCAGACAAATACAAGAAATTAGAATGTTCAGGGATGTAGAGCTTTCCTGCTTAGCTACAGTTAAGGGACCCCGTGTGTGCTCCTTGTCAATGAGAAGAATTGGTTCAGACTAACACATTGACTTGCCTTTTAATGGACAAATCCTGTGCACATGGTCAGCTACCATGGGTTTTGGCCGAGGAGCAGTGAATTATTAAAGTCGGCTCACTCGGTTGCTTACAACTGTGGCAGGTCATTCTGCAGGCACTTCCACTCGCCACTTGTGAGTCTGTGGGTGCTCTTCTGTGCGCTCAGCCGTTCTCTTACACGTCTGGGTTATCGCTGGTGAGAAAGCATTTAACCTGGTCCAGCTTCGTAGATGTGAAGTAAGTTACATGGGTAAGGACTGTTAAAGTGAATAGATGAACAGGCACTTAAAAGTATGTATATTCTTCACGGTTGTCCGGGGTTTTATCTTACCGAGACAACTTAGTTCCATGATTATATATTGACTTGCACTCTCCTGCTAACAAGCTGGAGACAACGTCATCCAAAGCTGCCCAAGTGACAGAGGGACAGTGCACGCAGCTCAGCGTGGGTTACGCAGCACCGGGACACACTCTCTGGTTTCCTGGCGTGCTCTTATTCGCATAGTCCATTTTCAGACTGACCGCTTACCCTTCTGGAAAATGAAATTGGTAACATGGGCTTCCCAGATTTGTTGTCAGGCTTCCTTGATGCATGCAAAAAAGAGTAATGATCAAAGAAGCCACAGTGCATGTCAAAGCAAAGCAAAATGGAAAAAAAAAACCCAGGTGTATAATTAATAGTTTCAAGTAGAAGCATCCAGCTTAATACCTAGTCTTATGCACACAGAAGAAATGAGATTCTTTAAAATTCAGATAAGCAGAGTTAGTTTGCAGCTAGAGATTCTGAGCACACTGCTTTTGTGTGATAATATTTTAGATTTATTTCCACAACTTATTGCACATTCATTTTTTGGAGTTTTCATTGCAGAAAATTGCCAGGAGGAATGGATTTTGTCTTCCTCAGCTGGCAGAACAATTTTCCACCTGTCGCCCAAATATTTGATGAGAAGGATTATGGTACAGCTGCTGGAAGTTTATACTTTATATCCATAGGAAGCAAGAGGGTCTGATGAAACTAATACACTGATATCAAAAGTTGGCTTGCTGAGATGTATATGCACCACTTGTGACTTTTAAGATGTGATGAAAATTCAGGAGAGACCCTGTCTGCTAAGGTGTGAAATACAGAAATGATGATGGTTTATAGTATGGTTTTAAGCAATCCCTGGTTTACCACCAGTGCTCCCCTTTGCTGACAGGAGCACCTATCCCTCGCAGGGCCCAGGGTAGTTCCTGTGGTAGGTAAAAAGTAAATTTTTCAAGTACTGATAGTTCGCAGCCCTCTCAGCGCGCCAGATTCCATCGCGCAAGAGTAGAAGGGGTCCATTCATCGCAGCTCTTACCTCGGCTTCTCCACAAGGTGGCATCCTGTGAGATGTCAGTTTCAAAGAGACTATCAAAAATATAAGTGGCAACAACTTTAGACATGTAGCTTAAAAGCAGGAGAAATGCTTCCTCCTTGTAGGGTAGATGTGACTAACCAGGAAAAAAAAAAAAGCCGTATTACTGGGTTGCAAAGGCATTTAAAATTCTCTCTGCTTTGCAGAATGCTCTGAAACTGTTCCGTCTGTTTGTGTTCTTAGTCTTACTCCTGGGTATAAAAACATCATCAAAAAGAGAGTTTTTCCTCACAAGCCTTTTTGGTAGGTACTTAACACCTAAGCCATGAGGCTACAGGGTTCAGTCCATTCTGGAAATTGAGTAGAAATAATTTAGCTGTAATACGATTTTATCAGCTTAGAATCTTCACTGTGATATTAGCCAGTTTTTTTTCAATAAAGCAAAGTTGATTATGGAAGGTGATTCTGGATGTGAACTTCTTTGATTTTTACGTTATCTTATTTGTGTTCCACAACCCTGAAGGCTACAGTTAGAATACACAAATACAAAACCACAGAGAACCAGTGCAAATGTACATTATTTTGATGTCTGCTACTTCCAAAGGTATTTTTTATTCAAAAGCAGGTTCATCTGCTTGACAGTTCTCCAGTTGTCTCTGCCGTGGTGTCACAGTAAACCCAGAATACTCTTCGTTCGTGTGTATCTCGAGTATAACTGGTAATTATTGTTGTGTTTGGTTCATTAAGCATTATTCTTTAGTGAAGCCCTGGTGGGCAGTGTCCTGTTCCAGTGGGAAGTTTCCATGACTGCATTGCCTTACGCTGAAATGTTAGGATGGGAGATGGTCTGAATTCGGAGGTTTTCCTCCGGAGGGTTTCCCTTGGTGTGCAGTGCCCTCCTGCTCCGCCGCAGCCAGGCCAGCGTGCGAATTCGGGAGGAGAGGATACAGATGCTTCTGCAGAAATCCCATTCGTTTCCACTGGCATTGTCCTGGAGAGGAAATTGTTGTAAATGTAGACTAGTGTTAGCACTGACATTTTTGCATTACCATTTTATTGTTGTCTCTACAGACTTACACTGACATTGTTTTGTTTTGTTTTCATGTCAGAAAGTAATTTCGGTTCAAACATCAGTGACATCTTTATGGTTTTCCACTTTGATATTTTATTATTATTTTATACTCATGGGATATTGTCTTGGCAACTTAATTATGATTTCAGGCCCTACTGAAATGAGAAGTGAACAAACATCTCATGGGAGAAAGAAAAATGACCCTAAATGTACATATTTACCATACCTGGACATGCTTCAGCTCCAATTACCTGTTCCGTATGCCTGAAGGTGTTTCAGCTCTTTTATAACCTTTGGTTAGGCACAGAAGTCGCATTAAGAAGGGCTCTTGATTCCATACCTCTCACATGCAGTGAAGTTACTTCTAATACCGTCCACTTTCTTCTAACATGGTTCATGCATCAAAATAAAGTAGGCTTAATTCATAGTAACACAAATGTAAGCAAACGCAGCTACGCTTAATCCGATCATACCAACAGTAAAACATAATGCCAGAGATTCCCCCAAATCAATTATTGATTGAATTAAATCCAGATATCCAGATTTTATCAATCCATTAAACCTTATATCGTTCATAACTTAAGCAAATCGTTGTCATGTGGAACCTGCTGTCACGTAGCCCTGGGTATTGAATGTGCCTGCCTGGAAGAAGTACAGCTTTCCTTACTCATCGTTCTGCTGTAGCATATTCATACTGGGTCGTCGTCGTCTTCTCTTTTGTTTGCTGGAGCTTGCTAACTGGCAATGGTGTGACTGGTGATGATGTGGATTCTTCATTCCCAGCTCCAACCTCTCTTTCTCAGCAGGGCTAGGAACGAATGAGGACTATTTTTGACATTTATGTTGAGAGTCACCAGTGGTTGAGATGTTGGTACAAATATTTAAAGGCATCAAGGATAAAGTCGTGGTAGTTCTTTTGGTAACAGAAACCACTTTGAAGCCCAAGTTACTGGAACAGTTTTGAAGTTTTACTGTAGAGCTCACGGGCAAGTCCCTCAACAGCGTCACATCCTGGTACCCAGAGGTGACTCTTGAATATACCATTCCCATGTTGATTGTCATCATCTTAAATATTGAGGAGCAGGAGGAAGAAAGTTTTTTAGCTTTTGCCATGCGTAGTTAACAGCCTTCAAGAATTTCCTCACGGGGTGTCATAGCTTTGCATCGTTCACATGAGCTTACCAAATAGGTATAGAACAACGTTTTTCCTCTTCCCTGGCATTTTATATATAACTACCTGCAGCACAGAACATAACTGAAGTTTAGAATATCAAAGATGATTTTTCCTAATCCCCAATCCAGTGAATGAAATACTCAGTTCTTTGCCTTTACTATTTAGGGAGTTTTTCTTGAATTTGCTGAAAAGTATGTGCTTTGGAGAAGAGGAGGACCAACAGGTTGTGTGGTAGTTTTCCACTTGTGTGCAATTATGTGTCAGGTTACACAGATAAAGTGCCTTATATTGAAATAAGGATGTAATGTATACAACAAATGTAGTATCAGCGTAGTAGTGGTCATAGTACATAGATAATATATATATAGAAATCTGTGCATTGCCACAGGTGCTGGAGGTGCACATGGATATATTCATTAATAAAACTAGAACGGCATCGTGCTATACAGTAGCCAGAAGAAACCAGGAATTCAGTTAAAAACATAAAAAAAATGTAAATAATTTCTCTGAGTTTATAAATTATATCTTTGGGGAATATAGTGAAGTGGAAAAAACAGGAAACGCTGAGGAGACACTGACTCTGAGATGGCAGAGTCTGGAACAGACCATCAGTGAGTGCCACTTGGCTTGTCCACAAAGGTACATCATGTATTGATGCAGACTGGGCAGGCAGGTGGGAATGGCCGTGCAGGAGGTGCTTTATGACAGTCATACTAATTGAGCAGTTCTGTATCATTTATTAGGGGTGCGGAATAAGTAATAATTGGATTCTCCTTCAATGTATAGCCTTTAAAGAAAAATTATGCAGTGAAACTCATCAGCATGCATGTTTTATTACTGACCATTCTCACCGTTCCTGTATTGTCAATCTCTGCTAAATACCACGTCCCTATAGGCTTTAGTAGATCCATGTACTAGAGGAAATAACAAAGGCATTAAAGGATTTCATGTGGGCAACAAAATCTCCTATTTCCAGCAACATCCGAGTGACTTCAAAAAACCCCTCATTGTTGTATACGGGACAGAGTCCTCTGATTAAAAGAATGTAGACAAATCTCACTAAGTTGCTTTTCTGACTGAACAATGACTCAGATTTCATTCTGAAAACCATTCCGCCATAAGGAAGTCATGTATTCAGTAATAGGAATTTTCTTCATCTTCTGACTTTCCTGTAAAAATGAGTGTACGTATAAAAGACAGTTGGCATTTATTTGGGACTGTGTTTAGAAGCTTATGAGGCGTCTCCGTATGTGCGTGTCCAGCCGCTAGGCAGCTCCGCCTGCTTCTTATACCAGGGGAGGAGATGGAGAGGTGAGGGAAGCGCAGAGTACCGCAACTTAGACTGGGCCTTACAGTCTGAAAGTGGTGGTGCTAATAACAGGATCTTCCGTGATGGGTAGCATTGCAGGATGTAATTGTCTTCTGAGGATGATTATTACAAAGGCATTATTCATATTTATTCCCAGCAAGTTATTTGGCTTGTTTGAGACACTTCTAACTTTTTTTTAAACATAGAACATAATGCTAGCGACTTATTTTAAGTAATTCTGAATTTGAAAAAGGAATATTTTTCATTGTGTTAAAAATCTCACTTTAACATCTAAATTATATCCTAATCAGTTTTGGAATATTGCGGGATTCATGTCCGCTGCTATCAAGGTTTTCTAATGTGATCTGAAACTGAACAGCAGTATATTTATTTCATAGAAGAATTTAGTGTTTGTTCCTAACTTTCCTCCTTTTTTTTTCCCCTCCTTTCTTTTTTGTTTCTATTATTGTCATAAAAAGATTTAAAGTCCCTATTGGACTAGTGTGCAGAACATAAACCACAAAGCACTTCCTGAAAGGTAATTTTCTAGGAATGAAAAATACAAGAGTTGTGTTTGATAGTTTGGTCTTCTGTCATTCACTGTGGCATTAAAAAAGACATTTTTCCATAACTGTGAATGGCCTGAATCTTGAAAACTGACAGTTATAAATATAACCCCTTAATAATTTGAAATCAAAACTCTTACAAAGTTCCAGTAGGCTTTTGGATGAATTTGAATACAAGATAGGGGACAAGAAAGGTGATGCACAAGAGAAAGCTGATGCACAAAGACAGATCCATCTCACACAGGGCAGGGCAAGGAGTTGCTGACCTCTACTCACAGCTGCGTCAGCTTGGGCTCGCGGAAGTCGATTCTTGCTAGATGCTGGTCTCGTCTGGATTATAAAACGTACAACAGTGAATTCAAGTAATTGAATTGTACAGCACGCAAACCCACAGTAATACCTATCAGTGAATCTGTTGGGGGTAGGATATAGGAAAGCATTTCTTCTTTTGGGTAGGTTTTTTTAGTTTGTTTTTCAATGTAGTGGCAGTTACATTTACGTGAAAAGACGCACCTTGACTTACACCTTTGTGTTAAATGTTTTCTTTAAGAGCGAGCCACTTCTGCAGCCCAAAGCCACTGTGCTGGTGAGAGCATACAGTATTTTGTGCTTTGCTCGATTCCTCTGTGGGTGAGGTGAGCTGGGCAAAAGCACGGCAATCCCACCGGGGGTGTAGAGTCTGCTGTTTTCAGGCACTCATCGGCAACACTTAACAAGAATGTAAAGCCGTATCATCAAATCTGGATGCCATGTGCAAGGAGGATTGTGCCCTTAATATCAGTGGGGCTGGGATTTCATCCTCTGTGTCCTGCCCTAAATAGCAAATTTAGTGGAATAACAATGGGTTGTTCCGAGCTCTCTTGCTGAATGATTCCTATAAAATTGTCTGCTATTCTTCCTCAACATGGGCGTGTTGCTGCCTTGTGAAGCACTCAAAGCATCGCTGGGAGCATGGGATTTCCAAGCCTTTCCAAAATCTTATAATGACATTTTTGTTATTTCCTATAAAGCATGGATTTAATAAAGCCTGCAGGGACGCAGTATTACTGAAGATTGACAAGGTGGAAATTGGCATAAATGTTCAGTAGTAAAATGCTAAAAATTGTGATAATATTTTATAAAGTACATCGCAAATGTAGTTTAAAACATTGAACTCATTTGAAAATCCTAACGATTTCACAGCACATATACAGTGTATATTTGCACACACAGATATATTGAGTACTAAGAGAGAGATACCTATTTTTAATAGAAATAAAGACAAAGTACATTCTCATTATTCCGAAAACTACTAGACCTGTAAAGGACTTAATATCATCATAACTTACCTTTCACCTAACTTCATTTCATTGGTTTTGGTTAAATCACATATACATTGCCCTCAGCTATTCCTCTGTCTCTGATACCGTATTCCCTTCGCCTGTACACGGACTGTCTCCTCTGTCATCATTTGGCCACACGGGTTGTGTTCAGTGCTTTCTCATCTTCCTTCAGAAATTGATCCCTTCTGACTTATTTTTGTTGCTGTTCTCTGAATTTTCTCACAAAACTGACAAACTACTGAAATAAATCCCAGTGCTGCTAAAAAAATCAATGGGAATTTCCCAGTTTTGACAGCAGCAACTGGGATTTGACTCAATTAGAAGAGTTGTTGTAAAGGAAAAGCTTGTATTCCAGTGCTTCTGTGTTCAAGGCCGAGCACAGGAATTCGGAAAGTAAGACACCTTGGCTTACACATTGCTGAATGAATGCCCTTGGATCTGAGAGAGCTCACCATATTGCAGTTTCTGGCCCTACAGAAACCACTTTTCCACTTTTATATCACCTTCAAGGGGCTGCAGTAAATGGGAACAGTGTAAAAGCATACTGAAAATTTCCTCTAAGTGGGTATGAAATCACAGTTTGCTTATTCCACTGTTGGAGTGCTACATTAATGCTATTCATATCAATATATTTCTCTGTGGTTAACACTCTGATCCCTGTTAAATCTGCAGCAACTGTCTAAAGGAAATTAAGTTCAGTGAAAGAAAGGAAGGTTTGGTAGTTAAGGCACTGGGCTGTTGCTCGAGAGAATAAGGTTTAGTTTCTCCTTCTTCCACAGACTTTCTGTATGACCTAAGGTGACTCATTTAATCTTTCTGTGCCTCAGTTCCCCATCTATAAAATTGGCAATAGTGATGATAGTTTTCTGATGATTCTGATGCTTCTTTTCTGTCAAATTTCTTCACAGTTCTTACACTTAAATTATTTGATGTTTTTGTGTGTGTATGTGTGTGTCAAGTTCTTGCAAAGCACAATCCTGACAGCTGTTGAGTTCTAGAGGTGTTTCTCTAGTAAAATTAGTTTTTAATAAAATCCGAACCGGTATTTAATCAATTAAATGAGATGATACAAAGGGTGCAACAACATGAAAAATGTGTATTTTCCTTTCCTTCCCTTTCAGGAAATGATAACAGTGAAGCCCTTCCAGAGTCTATCCCATCTGCTCCTGGAACACTGCCTCATTTTATGGAGGAACCAGATGATGCCTACATTATAAAAAGCAACCCCATTGTCTTACGCTGTAAAGCTATGCCAGCTATGCAGATTTTCTTCAAGTGCAATGGTGAATGGGTCCATCAAAATGAGCACGTGTCTGAGGAAAGCATGGATGAGACTACAGGTAAGGGCTTCTCTCTCCTTGGGGAGCGCAGCTGAACACAGTGTCTGTCAACAACATACAAAACAGAGCCAGGAACAGGAGGTGACATTCGGAGATACACGAGCAGGACTCATGTGACTTGGCAGGTAGTCGCAGGCTTGCTCCAAGCTGACAGAGTGGGACCCGGCTCTGATTCAAACGTCCCGCGACGCTGTTGGCTCTGCCCCGAGCGCGGCAGTGAGCCATGGCAGGAGGGCAGCGTGTGTCAGTGCGGGCTCGCTGCTGGGCTGCTACGACAGCGTGTTTTGGTTGGCCTTGTGTGTCCCTGCAGCCAGCCCACGGCTGCTCCTGAGGTACCGTGGGGACACAGCTTCACTGTTTCCCACAATGCAAAAGGGAAAGCGTGGAAGAGGGTAAGGAAAGGAAAGAGCTGACAGGCAGAGAAGGGGAATACAGGTCCTGGCTAAAGAGGCATAGTATGAATGGGGAAAACAAAGGGAATTAAAGTGACCGCAGATGCAGGAGGTGTTACACAGAGACAGTAACAAACTGGATACACACCGCCAGCTTTTCCAAGTGCAGGCGTAGGGCATGGTCAAACTCTGGCCATGGATGGTGAGCTTTCTGAAAGAAGGTAAGAGTTCTGGAGGGAACCGGAGTTCAGTAGTATTTCAGTGGCATAATTTGTAGGGGGAACTAGAAATGGGGAAACACATGCTCCTATAGAATTCCTGTCAGGATGAACCCTGAAAAACCACCAGTGTGGTGGCTGAAATTTGCCTTCACCCGCAAGGAGTGATGGGTATTTGGTAGGTAATAACGCTAAGTGGGAGAAATCCATTGTACAAAAGTGTGTCTCTAAAAGAAGAGAAGGGAGAAAGTTGAAAATGATCAACAGATTTTATCATGCTCCCAGCACACCCTATATCTTTTCTCATTTAGAAGCATCTTGATAAGTATTGCAAACCAATTTAATGCTGCACCGTCTTGTAATTTCACAATTCTGTTTTGTTATCGCTTTTCTCCTCCTTTTAAATTCCAAGATTGCTAGGCAACTCCATGTCTTGGAAATAGCAGTGTATGCATAACAATCCTCTGTATCAATACAAGAAATTCCTTTTTAGAGGAAAAAATGCCATTTAAAAAGAAGTTACATCTCCTGAAGTGGTGTTTGGCATTCTTTTTAAGTGACACATTCTGAAGAAATTTCATACTAATGGCTTTTTTAAATGCTAATCTGGATGAATTTTAATTTTTACAGTTACCTTTTCAAAAATAATTTAATAGGCATAACCTTTACTTCTAAAGGCATTGCTGAATCAATATAGAAGAAATGTCGTCCCGAAATGTTTTTCTTCCATATGGTTAATGAAAATCTGTCTTGTGAATACTGCAATTATGTTTTCTAAGCCTTGGATTAATAACAGAATAAAAAAAGATAAAGTAGCATTAGGTGTTTTTTTTAAATAACACCAGTAACATTGAGGTTTGAGACACGGAGGCATAGGCTTAGCAAATGGGATCTGGAATATAAATGTTGCAGGTTTGGATTTAGCCCAGGGACGGAGCTAACCCTGCACTTACTGTTGTCTAAACATCGGTGGGTCCAGACAGTGCAGCGTGTCTGTGTGTCCCAAAAAGTACCATAACGGTTCTTAGGACACAAAAACGCAAGTGAGGGCTATATCCGGTCTAATGGTGAAGGACAGGCGTGGATATTCTCTCACCATGGTGTATCCATATCCATAAATTATTTTTGAACTCTTCCTTGGCCTTCAGTAAACAGCAGACTATTGGGTTTTTTTAGAATTAATGTGCATCCTGGCAGTGCCCTCATTTCTGGAGTCAAATCTGGGCCATAAACATGGCTGTTCCCAAGCACGCACAATGTTCTGTGTACTGCGGGGGCTCCATCTGGGAAAAACTGCGCTCCAGTTCCTGCCAAGGACGGTGCCTCTGGTGAAAGGGTGTGATTCTGGTGCGCGCACTGACATTCAGATGGGCCTGTCCTTTTCCATCCTTCCACTATTTGTTATGTGATTAAAATTCTGAGAGGATATGTAGAAAAGTGGGGGAAAATAGCAACAAGAAACCCAAACAAGAGGAAACTTAAAGCTGAACACAAGAAATGTATCATAGCATCTCTATCAGTTCCTGCTGGCAAGCTCTTAGCCGGGCGTACGTGAGGAGTTCTTGGCAATGGCACTCGAAGGCACAGCGTTCTGAGGGGTTTTACCTGCAGCACTGGCTCGTGTAGGCACAAGAGGACAGGAAGGGCAGCTGGTGGTAGGCAATGGGTATATTTTGTCATTGTGATGAACATGGAATCGAATTTCGCATCATTTTGGTTTTATAGGACAGAAATAAAAATCTTAGAGTAACACCAGAGTAGCGGTTAATTTGCAGAGGAAGAGCAGTGGGAGAGGAAGGATTTTTGTAATTTTGTAAGGTTTGTAGTGATGGGCTGCGACACGATTTGGCTGCCTGAGAATGGGGGGGTCCCGGTGGGCTTGAAGAGTTTTCACCGAAGTCTCTCCTGTTGCGGCTTCGCTGCTGTTTGTGCAGAGGAGCAGGGCAGGCGAGCCATCGGGCTGCAACCGCCATGGATTCGCGTTCGCACCTCTGTGCTGCCACAGTCCATTGGTCCGTTAGAGACCAAGTTATTTCATCTTCTCCTGCCTTATGTCCTCAGCTGCAGAAGAGAGGGTAATCCATCGACTGCCTTTTCTGCTTATTCCATAAATGTGGCAGAACAGGAACTTTGCTCTCTCTGTGTATTCTGCCTCATAAAGTGAGAGCCTGAACTAGTAGATGCTACTGTGATAAAAATGCAATAATTACGGTTTGATTAATTTCCTTCTGCTTTATTTTTCTTGCCTGAACATTGATTGTAGTATGCACCTCAGCATCAGTTTACAAATTTTTCAACTTTTGGTTTCAGCAGAGGATCAGTCCTGCTAAGAGTAACTAGAGTTTTCTTGTCTGATAAATAAAAGGATTACAGCAATAACTGCTGTCAGTGTTTTTCTCATTTAAACAAATAAAGCTGACAAATGCTGAAGTTCTGTGCAGCTCTGTTATGTTTAGTACATGGAGAGCAATTATTCATCTGCTGCCAGCATTAGTCTATCTGCAGCTAAACCATCCAACAGTGCGGAAAGCTTATTAGCATATCACTACCATAGTCATAATTTTATATTCTGTAAGGCTGTACTGTATAACAAAAGATGATGGTTATAATTTGCACAATAATTTAAAGGGTTGGACTTGCAGTGCTTATTAGAGTTATACAAGTCACAGGTAAAACGTTGCTCTTGTTTGTTATGTGCCTGTTTTTATTTGCATGGATTTTTCGATCTGTGTCATTTCCTATGAACAATTTTTCTGGCATTTCTTGAGATGCAGAGGGCAGGTGAGTACATTTGTTGGTGAAATATAGTGATGATAAACGAAGAATATATGTCTCTGTTCCCAATAAGTTTGCTTTCTGTAGTTGTTTCTAAAACAGATGGAAATAGGTGTACTTTCTCCATGAACAAAACATAACTTTTCCCAAAGACTAGATGTTCTCCAGAGGTCCCTCTCGACCTCAACGATTCCGTGATTCTGCTATTTCTGATGCATTTGTTTTGTCTATTGGCAAATTGGGAGACCTGTAAAAGGACCTGAATTCCTACCTGTCCCATTCTCAAAATGCTGAACCATCAGCTTCTCAAAATCATGTGCTGTTTGTTTGTCTGATTCAAACCACATCAAATGTTGCTTCAGAAAATATAAGCTGATATATAGATTAATTAAGTAATGTGTCAATGAAAGGAAGAGATGGGATGGAGAATATTCTACCTTAATAAATCTGAATCTGTATTCACTGATGGCTGCTCAGAATTTTACAGTACCAGTGAGCCTAGAATGGCTTCTGCTTCTCAAAAAGATCATCCTTGTGTGATGATTTTTTGGTTGGTATCGGTAAAGGTTCTGTTGTTGTTAGCAGGGATGCACCAGTAAGCTGTATAAGATGCAGTTCTCACACCCTTGTTACTGTTTGCTGCTTCCAAAAATTCCTAGAGTAGCTCAGAAACCGAGAGTTCAGAAGAGAGTGCGCCAGAGGCGGGTGGGTGAAGGGCAGCGCTGGCAGCGAGGCCGTGGCTAATGGCTGGTGACCGGGAGCAGTGTGTCCCCAGGGAAGTGCCGCATCGAGGTGATGGTGGGATGAGCTGGTGACGGGAGGGGAGGAACAGCCAGAGACACTCGGGTACAGCAAGAAGCTGTGCCTTCCCAGTGACACGCAGAGCAGCCCAGTTTGCGGGCAGTGTGGGCAGATGGGCAGAGAGGAAGGCCGTGGCCGCTCAGAAACACGTGTCAGCTAGTGGAGGGCTGGCTGAGCGATTCCTGACCGGAGAGAGGCCCTCTTGGAAAGGTCAGCTTTTGTCAAGGACTTGATCCTTTTACACCCTTGTTGAGGAAGTCTTTAAGTAGATGGGTTGCAGCCTTGTTGGACGTGGCTGCAAATTAGCTCAGATATGGAGGCTCTGGAGCTTTGATTGAGATCGTTCAGGGATGCACACAGCGTGATTTGCCAGAGGGAAGGGAGAAGGAAGCGTGTGGCTGTCAGCGTCACACAGCGGGGTGGGATGCCACATCTTCAGCCAGTTAAGACCTGCTGTGTCAGGTCAGCAGGACTCTGGTGCTCTCTGATGGAACTTACTGTAGCTGCTCTTATCTTTAACCTATAAAGACCACTCTCAAAATGGGTTTTATGGTTGAGAATCCAAGGATTCATGGCTGGCAGAGCAGCTTGGATGTTTAAATTGCAATAGCGCATTTTCATCCTGCCTTCTACAGCCCGGGTGTCAGCAAGGAGAGAGTTTCTGACAGAACCGCTGGGTTCCATGTGCTGTGTTTACTTCATAAGGGCTTGCTTCCACGGTGGCAGGAAAAAAAGGGATGTTTTGTAAACAGTTTTGTTGAAAACTGCATCAACATATTTTAAAAAAACAAAATGCAAATAAAAACAAGCAGGAAACCTGTATTTGTTTATTACAGAGTGAATAAATATTTGAGTGACTAAAGTGACTATTGAGATAACTTAGGGAGCTATTGCAGGTTTGTCCGTTACTTTAGGTATCATTGTAAAATATAGCAAGCCAAACAGGCTACATGAAAAGAAGCAAAAATCTGCTTTCCCTGTTGCTGGAAAAGTAGCAAAACATTTTGTATTGCTTTATAGTATTTAAAGCCTGTGTGACCTTCCCCGCCCCTCCTCACTGAGCATCCCCAGTGGGCCTCATCGCTCCTGTTTACCCAAGGAACGTGTTGACTTCCGAGTGCCTTTCAGAAGTGAAATACCCAGCTGTTAATGATGCCTGAGATTAAGTGGAAGCCAATTTTTATGGAGTTCAGGTTTAGAAATTTCTTGCTGCTTTATAAACTTCACAGGCATGAAATATTTTAAGATTGAGTTTTCATTCATTTCCAGTGAAGGGGAAATAAGTATCTTGGGACTGCACAGGAGGAGAAAGAGGAAAGTAGTAGGCATGAATGTTTTCTAGTTTCAAATTAATGTTTTTCTGACTAACTCTTTCAAATGATTCCTAATGCCTTTTAACCCAGATTTCGATTACATTTCCTCTCCCCAAGGTTGTCACGCAAAGGTAGTTGCAGATATGGCAAACACCCCAAGTGTATAAAATAAGGTGTCAGGTTTACAAGGCATCTTGGTAATCTTGTGTTTACCTTCAGGCTTTGTCTGGAGCAAGTGTTCTGGTCTGAAGGGCAACACTGCTAAACTCCACCTGTGCCCAGGAGGTTATGAGGATGGGAGCAGGCTAAGAAAAAAGCACAGGGCTTTTGCTATCTTTGCTTCTGCCTGGCCTTGATTATTCCCTTAGATCCTTTTCTCAGCTCTTCGGGTGTAACACATTCCTACCTTAGAAAAGATGTATGCATTCATTTTGATAGGCAACAAGTGTATTTGCAGTAGACAACAACAACATTGCACTGCAGAGGAACTTAGTGAGGTTATACTTTGGGGAACAGTATAAAATAAGTAAAGTATATAAACACTTCCCCTTGTGAAAGTGAAGAAAGACAAGAGGTCAGTTGTGTACCTGGTTCACTTGCTTCCCAGAAGGACAGGGTGACGAAGAGCACCATCTCTGTTTGTGAGCTGTGAAATTCATTCCCCTCTTCCTTTTCTCCTCCTTCCCAACTGCAGTGGCTTAAGCTTAGCTTTCCCTGTGTGGCGGTACAGGACATGGCTTTTCTCTCCCACGTGGAGAAACGGCTGCGGGGTGGAACCGCGGCAGCAGCGGCTGAACAGGCTGGAACTCAGTGGGGCATTTGATTAGTTCCTGTCATACCTGCATGGTTCTGGCCGTTTGACTTGATTGGGGGCCTACCAGGGTACTTCAGAAAGGTTTTCAAGGGCACCGACATGTTAGATAGGAAGACAATTTTATTGTGTATCATGTTACAAAATTCCAGATAAACATTCTGGGTGAAAAAGTCGCAAGAGGCAAGGTTTCTGAGGGAGCTGTTATATTCTTGCAAAGACCACAGTGGGTGGGTAATTCTTGTAACTCAATGCATTATGACCTACTCAGCTTTTAGAATTTAATTAGTGGCGATATATTATTGCCAAAGCAATTAAAGGTTTGCCTTGATTAAAAGTGGAATTGTTTAATTAAA
This sequence comes from Chroicocephalus ridibundus, assembly GCF_963924245.1. Lineage (NCBI taxonomy): Eukaryota > Metazoa > Chordata > Aves > Charadriiformes > Laridae > Chroicocephalus > Chroicocephalus ridibundus. Next base: position 5,488,102 of record NC_086306.1, read on the forward strand.
AGAAAAGCTTTGGCTAACCTTAGCTTTATGCCCAACTAAGATAGCCTGCATCAGCGTATTTTCTGCATCTTTCCCCTTCAGGATTGAAAGTTCGAGAGGTGTTCATCAATGTCACGAGGCAGCAGGTGGAAGATTTTCATGGGCCAGAAGATTACTGGTGCCAGTGTGTTGCGTGGAGCCATCTAGGGACCTCAAAGAGTCGGAAGGCATCTGTCCGCATAGCTTGTGAGTAGAGTGAATGTTCTGCTACTCTAGGTTTTGTAAGGCATGGAACCATACTGTTCTTTTAGGGTTAAATATAAATGGATGCTGGTCAGGTACTGCTGTCCTTGCAGGCCCTCCTCTGAGATCCTGTAGGAATAGCACAGAAAGGGTGCCATGGGGGTTTTTCAGAGCTCTCTTTTATTTTAATGTGGGTTGATTGATTTGCATTTACACTCAGCAAGTCTGTTTCAGAGATTCCGGATTGCATATCCACAGTGCCACGACAATGCAATGGAATAAAAAAGGTTAATGCAAATTGAAAATACCCTGAAAAGTGCCCTTTTGCTTCATATTGATCGCAGGGGTCTAAAAAATACAAAAAACATTTAACAATTGCTGTCTTCTGTACTTTGGTTAAAAAAAAAAATAAATGCAAGAATACATTAGAAACTTCTGTAGCATAGTATTTTAAATCTGGCTTTCAGTATTGAAACGCATCATTGGTCGTCAGGTACGATAAGCTGTGAGGAAAATGAAAAAATAGCAGGAAAAATTGAATAATTCCAATCAGTACAGGAAAAAATATCTTCCCTCCTTTCTCTGAGGAAATGAGATACAAACATCCTAAATAGAACTAAAACTGCTACAGAAATTCTGTCAGTTCTCTATGGGACTAAGCATACGTTGATTAGAAAAAAAATAACTTTAAATGCTGTTCATATGGACATTTATAAGAGCCACTACTGACGATAATAAAATCATTCATAAGCAAGGTAGGTAGCCTTCCACTTACTTTACTACCTAGTTGGTGTGAAATCTAGATGGGACGGTCCTTCAGAGAAGTTAAAGTGGCTTGGGAAAAATTTCCTTCTTGTAACAAGGTGAAAGTAGCAGTACTGTTGCACTTCATCCTTTCCCCTAGTCTGTTGTGAACTTTTCCTTTAAATCCCCAGTTCAGGTCCTTAAAGCCCTACTCCCGGGAAATGACAGCAACAAGCTGCCGAGTTGGGAGAAATGCTTTTGGAAGCAGATGAGGAGCAGGAGGAAAGGGCTGGCGAGGCTCAAGCAAGAAACTCTGAATGGTAACTTTATCAGGCAGTGTTCTAGCAATTCTTGATAAATCTTTTACCAGGATAACTTAAAATAAACATTTGAGATAAATAGCAGGACAATGTAGCAAGTCCTCGATTTTTATAAATGACAGCTTTTTTTTTTGTTGGCTGATTTAGTTTGCATGTGTAAATATGTGTAAGTTCAATTTTTTATTTTACGGCATTAACTGTCATAACATTGAATGAGCTAATAATTCCCCTGTATTGCTAAGCTGCAAAGGACTATTATTCTGAATTGAATTTTTATTGACTTTTCTCCGCACTGTGATTTCCCAATCCCATAATATGGCAATATGAGTAAAAATCAGAATGAGCAGAAGCAGGCGGAGCCGTGTGTTGGGACTTCTAAACCCATCACTGTGGTAGCAGTTCTGCAAACCACGTCCCCAGCTGCCATCCGTAACTGCAGATATCATATTAACCTACAGGCACTCCGGAGAGGGCTCTTGCTTTCTGTAATGAACGGAGCGGGGCTGAATGTTTCGCCTGAGAACTCTGTTCTGTACTGGCCATTTGCTCTCCTACTTTTGCTTGAAGCCATGCTTTTTATGAAAAGAACAGCAATTTTTGAGTGCAGAGATGACAGGACTTGTTAGTCCAGACAGAAAGAATGAAGAGCTGCCAACAGATGTCTCTGAACCACCCCCATGAGTCTCCAGGGCTCACCCTTTCCTGGACCTGTGTCATCCTGCCTGTGCTGCTGCTTAACTTGGAGTGTGGATTTCTGACGTAGGGAATGCCCTGTGGAGGACTAGAGATGAGAATGGGTAGGTCCAACTTGTGGTAGTGTACAGAACCCATAACTTTTTCACAGCACCTGTCATTGTGATGTGTAGTGTGATAGTGTCAACTTTTTTTTTTTCTTTCTTTCCTTTTTTCTTCTTTCTTTTTTTTTGGCACTTAAAGCCTAGAGATTCTGAATTGTGAGTCAAGTCCAAAGTATTACAGCACTTTATATTTCTGTGAAACAGCAGGTAAGTTTTTCTTTGTGAAAGTGTGGAATGCAGGGAAAATGAAAAGATGGATCTTACTCCATTTTTCATCTTAATAAAGGCATTTGTAGGCACAACTGCAGCCTAACTGTTAATGAATGACTTTTTAAATAGGGTACTGGAGAAGATATTGGTTATCTCTGTGGAAAACAAAAAAAAGAACATTAATGAAGAATCATAAAAAGGAGAATACATAGACTGCTTGCATCTTTCTCTAGTGATCGGCTTGCTAAAATAAGTCTTAATGTATTTTATAAGATATATTAAAGCGTAACTGATTCAGAGCCTCTGCTGTTTAAGGGGGTGTATTTCATGAAGTGTAAGCAATGGAGAAAATTAAATCAGTAAATCCACACTGTGGAATTTGAGACACTGTTTGAAGAAAATGAGTGTGTCTAATGGAAACATCCTAACTCTCAAAGCACATGTAGTAAGTAACATTCCTTCCGTTTTGCTTTCCTTTCACAGCAAGCAAAACTTTACATATTCACGGACGTGACTGGGATAGATCAATGTTATTGGATGTGGGTTTCCTTTGGGTGCTGCGGCCACATCGGTGTGACTGCGGCAATATGCCCAGTTTCTTATCCTGAATTCTTAGCTTGGCCATGGTATCTGAACTGAAGCAACGCTGGAGTCAGCCAGTTGGGAATGGGTGGAATTGCTCTCAGTCCTTTCCTCCCTTTCCCTACAGCTTGCACTACGTAGGCGATCTAAACAAAACATATAGCTTAGAACATTTTATAAAATACCCTGGCACTCATCTGAAGTAGCACGTACTGGGAAAATTATTCACCCAGCCTTGGATTCATTCAGTTGTTCAAACAGCACCTCACAATACCACGCTGTTGCCTGTGCATTGAATTCTCCCTTTTGGAAGGGCAACGGCTTGAGAAGTCGAACACAGGATTGGAACCACGGAGTTTGTGGATTCTAAAGTGGATTGTCTCTGTAGCCACACACAGATTGTTTCTCAAAGGTGGAGAAATGGAAATAGAACTAGAGATGAGAGGGTCTCTCTGCCTCTCATCTGGGGAAGAACTAGTGGCTCTCAGTTGTCCGTTGCTTTATACACAGACCGAAGAGTAGGGCACAGCGATGTTGCTGCTCACTTCTGCAGCCTACGTAGTATTGTCTGGGGAGGAATGGCTTTGGAGGTATAATGAATTATTGCATTAAACTCTGCAGATTTACGGAAAAACTTTGAGCAAGACCCACAAGGGAAGGAGGTTCCTATCGAAGGGATGATCGTTCTCCACTGTCGGCCACCCGAGGGAGTCCCTGCAGCCGAGGTGAGGCTTTGTGCAGTGTCACTGCTGGGAGCTGGTGAGCAGTGTGTCCTGTCTCAGATAAATTTGCTAACTCTGTGGTAAAAACTTCCACTTCGCTTATTCCTTTCAGCCTATTTGTTCTCATTCCACAAAACTAGACGGACTTTCTAGTAAAACAAGTGAATGTTTATTAATAAAATGCCCAAAATCAAGTGCAGAGTTATAGGAAAAAGGCTGGAACCAAGCAATTACAAAGTGAAATGAAGTGTGATGTGGCCACTACTTGACGTGCAAAGTATCTTTCTTGGCTGTGGAAATATATCTGACCTGCAGTCCTGGGGGCGTGTGTCAGCCTCGGGACCTGGGAGCCACGTTTTCCTGGCAGAACGCTGCCTTTTCCAGCGCCTTCAAGTTCTCGTTGTCTTCCCCCTTCCTCCATTCTCCCTCCCTTCCAGACCTGCTGCTCTGGCTCGCTCGCTCTCCAATGTGCAAGCACTGTCAGAGGCTTCCCATTTCCAGCCAACGCTGTTTTTTGGATTCAGCTCTCTTTCACCCACCACCATTTTTTTTTCTCTGTTCAGTTGCCTTATGTACGCTCACAGCTTTGTTCTCCCCGTGTCTCGTGTCACGCTGCGTGCTCACTCTAGGAATGTTCTTTAACGTGGTGAGGACCCTCGTACCTTCCCTAGCAGATTCTCGTATGTTTTTCTACATTGACTGTTTTCTTAGTCTGAAGAGTATGCTGCCATGTATGTCAGCTTGGTTTTGTTACTAATTCTAAAAATATAATGTTTAAAGGTGAGCGAAAGGTTTTCAAGTGAAAAACTATAAAAGCTGTGTGTTTTCTTTGAGACCAAAAGAAACAAATTATGATAGGTACAGTTCTACCCTCTGAGTACGGTTTGCTGAACTGATTGCGTACATTTGACTGTTTTACAATTTCTGTATAGTTAAATAGCCAAAAATGCTACCTTTGTTGGAATTCAGCCATTAGGGGAAAAATAATTGTTATTCTCAGTCAACACTGTTTGAATTTTACTGAGAATTTTTGAATCATTTGAACTACACTGCTTTACACTCAACAATTAAATAGAATATCTGTCTTTTGTGAAAGTTAGGAATTATATTCAATGAAAAACTGACATTTCAGTTGCTTTCTGCAGATAAAAATTGTAGAGTTCTCAGTAAACCCTGATTTACTGATGTTGATTGTAAAATTGTTATTGCTGCTAATAAAGCCTGTAAATCTTAACAGGTCATATTTGCTTTGGACAATAAAATTTCACATAAAGGCGCAGGATGCAAGGGTAATTCTATACTCATCAAGGTAAACAGTCTACTGGAAATAATTCATTGTCTGTAGAAACTGGGTACCAGATTCAAATAAGTGATGGCTCTGGTTTGTGGCAGTAAGCTTGAGGTTACAAACTCTTCTGGTATTTTCAAGTTAAAGACGACCTGATCTGTTAAACGTGTGGATGAGAAACAACCGAGATAGCCAGTAAGTCTTGCTTAGTAATTGTTGCGTGGGTACTGAGAAGCGTAGAAGGATTCAAAACCCTGTGCTGGCAACAAATCTATGGTTCTGGTCCAAGAATTTATTTCATTAGAGTTTGGATGAAGCCCTAGATGAAAACATAAGGCTTGAAATAACTACGGACAAAGAAGCTTGTCTTCTGTTTCATTAGATGCAAAATAGATGCTAATTGTGTCATTGTTGGGTTTTGCTTGGTTGTTTTTTTCTAATCCATACTCTGCGTGGTCCTGGAAATGCAAACTGAAAACAAAATGGATAGGGGACTCCAGCCCCATTCGTGTTACCGTGCCAATATCTGTCTGAATCCCTTGGGAAGATTTTGATTATTCCATCAAGTGCAGAAGTTCAGGAACATTATTTTCCCAAAGAGCAGACATTTCCTCTGCTTGCCATAGTCACGAGTTAATCTAGCGATTTATTCCTGACAACGGCTATGAATGACTGATACTGTCAAACCTCTAATCATGCAGTGCAGCTCAGTAAGAGGCAGACACTTTACAACTGGAATGAAATTTAAGTTCAGCTCAATTATTTATGTGAGCCTTGCCCCATTATCAAGAATATAAATCTTCATCTCTGGAATTGTTTTTCTGCAGCTTAGAGGTGCTGAAGGTTTCTTAAATCTAAGGATAGAAGCATTAAAAGTAAATGTTCTTGATCTACACCGTAACTTAATCTGAAAAATCCTGTCATTAGTCCTGTAAGAGGTGGAAAGCAGGGATATTTTTTAGTGATGGCTAACATCATAATTTTCTCGAAATTACCAGGAAGAAGAGCCTTTCTCTCCCACTGTTCCTTCCCACATTTCTAGTCATTCCTCAGATATTTTCACCTAAGTGATTTTAGCCACTTGCTAATGTTTCCTGAAAACCGAGTGAGTTGATCTGGGCAGTTCTTGGTGGGCAGAGGCACTCGTTACTAAAGACATCAGCATTTCCCAGGCATATTTATGCCATTTTGTGCCATCAGTGGCAACCCCTTACTGTGCTTTTGTGCAGGAAAAAGTGTTTAACCGAGTAGCAGCATTGGGGGTCCATGTGTGAGAATTCCTGAGCCATCAGCACAGCCAGCGCTTTTGCCAACGGTACTGATCCTCTCAGTACTGATCCTTTTTATATTTATTTGGGTTTGGGGTGGGACAGCAGGGATGACAGAGATCGTACAGCGATCGAGATCAAACCTCACAGAGAGGTTCCCTAGAGAGAATTCCTCTAGATCAAGTTTAGTTTTGTCAGGAGAAATTTCTGTTTCCACCATCTGTTCCAGAATGAGTAAGGCTTCCGTGTCTCATCACTGGTAGCAATGAAAATACGCCAATTAAGTTTGCTTATATGTGTTAATTTCTGCACACAATAGGTATAAAAGGAGTTAGGAGAACATGGGTTAAAGGTTTGGATCCATAGTTTAAATGTATCTAAACTGTGTATCTAAAGTGCATATACCTTAAAACTTGGCTTGTGTAAATTAATTTACAAATAATGGAAGCTCATGTGACATTGTCAGTGCTCTGCGTGCTCGTACAGTTCAGTTTTAGTAAATAGTCTTTAAGCTGAATAACACATTAGCAAAAGCAAACAATCAAGGAGGATTACAAATAAAGAACGGCAGTATTCTAATTCAGCTTTAATGTTATATAGGCATGAATCAGGAGCACCAAGTCCTGCTGAGGCAAGCACTGGTTTTAATGCTGCTTTGCAACGCACTGTACTGTCTTGATTGATTTGGCAGCAGATTCCAGTGGCGTGTGTCAGCTAGGGCTCAAGGAAAAGACGTGTAAAGGAGCATCTCTCTCAATCGGCATTCTCTCTGCAAGAATTTGATTACAGTCTTCATGGAGCCAAAGTCCATCTCTTATGCATGAAATACTATTGAACGTGCCTGATTTTTCTACTAATAAAACCTCACGTGGCAACAGCCGTCAAGAAAACTGAGTAGCTGAGGTATTGTTTACCCTTTTGAGGAGTTTAGCCTTAGCAAATTACGACACCATTTTGAATTCTGTGTGGGCAGGATAAACACCTGCCTCTAAATGTGTCAATGCCACATACCGTCCCTGGGAGCACCACGGCTCTGCTCCTGGAGCACGCTGCCCCTCGGTTTGCACCGGCTCCAGCTCAGCCGCCCTCTGCCACCCTGGAGCCCCCCCTGCGCTTCTGTCTCTGCCGCCTTCCTCAGCGGGCTTCCAGCTACGAAGGAGGGAACGTGAGAAAATTCTGCACATCTCTGCTTTGAGAGGTTGCTGAGGGTTTGGGGCACTCTGGGTGCATTGCCACAGCAGTACGGGAGGAAGAAAACCCAAATCCTGACGCTACACAGACTGGAAAAAGGTTTTAGATCCTCTTCACGTGCGTTCACATGGCAAGCAATGCAGAGCTGGTGAGCAGCTGCGCTTGCAGGCTTCAGCACCCAACCCAAATAAATTCAGTTTTTTATGAGTTAAACATCAAAATAAAAAAGAAAATGCAGCATTTAAGTAGAGCATCTGATAATCCCCTGCTGTGGCAAATGTTGATTTAAATCTAACAGAGTCTCTGCTGGCACAGGCTTGACGGAACCAGAGCCATTTCTTTCACTATTGATGCAGAGTTGGCCTAGGGAAGAGACAGTTCTGGCTTTCAGTCCCCACAACAGATTCTCCCCATAGATATGTTTATTAATTGTGTGCAATCGAGGCCTCGTTTAGCTTGGAGTGTGTGCAGTGAGGCAGTTGCTGTATGGTACAGGAATCTGCTAAACTCGCCGATGAGCCCTTGTCTGCCGGTCACTTCTGCTGGGCTGCCAGGGGGTACCTTGGGCTCGGATCTCTGGCCCCGATTCTGGTGTTGCTGAGACTGTTTTGCTGCAGGTCTCTCAGAGGAACGATTTCTGATTTTCATTGGCTTGATGAAAAGAGAGGAAGGGGAAGGCTGACTTCTCTCAGAAAATGTGGAGTTGAATATTGAGTTTACCAGAGCAACATCTTTAACTTTGCTACTGATGGTTGTCTGCATCTCTTCACAAGACTAACCTTGCTCGTTATATACAGCTTGTTGTTTTGGGAACATTTGGAAGAAAGTTTGGAGGGAAGAATGGCTTCTCTCTATTAAAAAGACATTTTGAAAAGCAGTGTATTTGATAGTGACATAATACATGACGCATTTCTTCAAGCTGCATTATCTGCAGTCTGACTCCCGGGGACCCTTCCTTCGCACACAGACCTCTGTTCCCATGACTCAGGCCGGTCCGGGGTCGGTGCGGAGCAGCTTGGCTGAGGGACTACGTGCTGATTCGGTCATTGTGGCACCTTGGGCTGGCACACAGCTGCACGTCGGGGTCTGTGAGCTCACATTGCCCATCGGTTTCTCTCTAAAAATATATCAGATGTATCCACAGATTGTTGTCCTAGTGGGCTGCCAGCCCCACGTATGAGTAGCCTCCGCTGCTATTAGAAGTGCATCATGATATCGAGGTAAAATGCTTCTCTCTTTCAGCTTGTATTATTATTTTTTTTGGTGCACAGTGCTATATTTTCTGTATATGTGATTTGTGCTTCTTTATTGTTGTTGTGCAAGTTTATTTTATTACTTTGCATTATTCCCAAGAAGACACAGCAGTTATTCATGGTGCTCTCCTTTGTCTCACACCAAGAAAGTATTACATTGAGTTTAGATGACTTCTAGAGCACATCCTTAACCTATATCCTTGCAGAAAAAATACTCTGCATTCAGCTTTGGTCAGGCTCTTCAGTCCTGTGTGCGGCTCATGCACAGCCTGAGTTCAGCCTGGGAAATGGGAAATGAAGACTGGCTGGAGCAAATTAGGTATAGCTTCGCCCGTTATAAAAAAGAGCAAACGTGTTACATAGTGCCTTATGGAGCTCAGCATCTCTCCGTTTGCTTTCCCCACCCTGGCGTCTCAGCTTCTCAGGCGTTTTCTCTTCATTCATCCTAGTCCTGGAAAAATGTTTCTCAAGAGGCAGCTGCGGTCCATCTTGGGATCACACAAGTAGCATTACGCTGCAGCCAGAGCTTCACTGTGGGCTTCAGTCAACAAGTGGTATAGTTTGATTTTGCTTTCTGTTCATGTAATTCTGATGGAGTTTAGGCAGTTTTCCATTTTATAGAATACGATATATAGTAGGACCTGGGGGTGTGGGAGGGGAGACATCAAAAAATCCTCCTTTTTGCTGCATTTGACAAGCTTGCTTGTCTTTGTGTATTACGCTGACTGTTAGCATTTTCAGGCTCTCCTTCATTCCGTAGAATATTTTCTCCTCCTTCCTTCTGCATTTAAAATATTCTTCTCTAAAGCGTATACTCTTTGAGGTCCTATTTCTTTTGTTCGCCTCCGGCACAAAGCTGGCTTCCCCTGGGGCCCCTATGGGTGTGACCCAGCATTTGCGTGGTTCAGGTTGCAGGGCTGGGAAACTGAAGTGGGATTTTGCGCGTGATGCCGTCTGTAGTCTGATGATAAGAGTTCTAGCTGCTACCGTGGTACGTGGATTCTGTAACCCTTTGCATGGAGGAGTTGAACACACCTGAGCCAGCCAGGCCGGCTGGGCCCCCAGCTGCTTCCACATCTCAGCTTTAAATCGATACACAAAGTGCAAAGCAATGGAGATGCAAGCTGCGAGTTTCTAAATGGGTATTAAGCCCTCATCCTTGAGAAATACACGTTGTACTGCTATTTTCTATGTATTACAGTCCTGCCATTAACGTGATATAGTGCTGTTCATACCTATTACCTTGACTATATAAAGCAACTTTGGTAAGATTTCATATCCATAATGCTGGCAGGTTGGTAACCCTAATCATACTGTAGTGTTCTCCTGTACTCTTGCCAAAGGATATTTTTCTTTCTATTAATTTTAAGAACATACTGAGCACTGGAGTCGCTGCCTGTCAGTGACACAATCATTTACTTTCAAAGTGAAACAATGAAGAATGTGGACAACTTGATTCTGTCATTTTATGCAGCTCTGTACCAGCGTAGGTGTAGCATCTGGGATCGATATGACTAATAGATCCTGGTGGTCTGCGAGAGAGTCAGCAAACAGAATAAATTATAACATCTTCTCTAGCTCACGGATGGTAATTTCTTCTCGCTTTCTGGTTCTTGATAGTCATGATACTGCACTCCATGACTGTCGTCAAACCGATCTTGGACTGTAACCTGGAAACTACTCGGTCAATATCTGTTTAAATAAGTTTAGGATAATCTTTGTTCTGTATGTTCTACCTTACTAGTTCTTCAGAGAGTAAAATAATTATTTTTGGCGTAGGAGCAAAAAAAGTGCTTGCTTTTGTAGCTAGTAATCTTTTTAGACAGGTGGTGTGGTATGTTGGGCATATTAGTACTGAATCTGCCACCAGTGAGAAAAAGGGTTTGAATTTCTCAAGCTGTCAAAGGTAGTTGCTGTTGTTCAGTGGACTTGATATTCAGGTTTTGAAATGTTTCTTTAATTGGATAGCGAGCTTCCATGTTCTGTACTGAAATTTACTGTCAGAAGGAGTTTCTGTCTCCTTCTTGAGAGCAGGGTTTAATGTGAACTTAGTATATCTTAAATTTGAAGAGGGGTGTGAAACCGATACTCCTGTAGAACAGAGCCCCTGCTGAAACGGGCACTGAAAGGCAGAGAGCGGGCCTGGGGGAGTTTAATAAATTCTGTCATCATTGGTAGTTACTGTAGATCTGTTCTGTTTCTTAGAAATGTCAGTCGCTTTGTATTGAAGTGCCGTATAAACCATGATACTAGAGATAAGTGTTTATAATTCTCAGGCTTTCAAATAAATAACCAAGCCAAACCTTTAGCTTTACCTAGGCCCTGCTTCTCTTTCCTAGAACAACGCAGCGGTGCCTAACGTGAGACCTGCGGGTTTGCGTTGAATGCGGTATTAGCTTGGGGGGGCCGATTTCCAACTAGAAATGCCTGATGGGTAACAGTATCGAAGTCCATTGTGATGCATGAGGTGCAAATCTGACCTTAAAATTTATTCTAAACCCCTTTTATTATAAATAAATACTCTCCGAGACTAAATCTCTGAATAGCTCATATTTGAGCATTAGTAACAACTTGCAGCTCTTTCTACATCTACGCTCTGATTTAGTGGTGGGGTTTTTTGTAATAAAAGGGCAGCTGGTGTGCTAAACTGTTACTGATGAATGTAAACTTGTGTCGAGTGCTCTGCAGAGGTTTGTGGAATACTCAAAAATATCTTTATCATTTAATATATGCATATATTTAAGTTTTAAATGTGCTGTATCCAGTGCTACTTTTTCAAATGTTTAACACCGATTTTGACATTTTAATGGACTGCTGTAGATGTTCCAGTGAATATCTGCATGGGTTCCGATGGTTTATTTACCGCTATAGCTTTTAATGGAAATGTAAAATCATTTCTCTTCTGGGCAGTACATATCCCATTGCAAACGCATCAACAAAATGTGAAACCCACATAAAATTCAAAAGCTGCAAGCGTTCCAAACGCAGTGAGAGTCATTGCTGCCTATTTTACATAGGCTTGTGTATTTATGGGACTTGTACACATACAGTAAAATGTAATATGGCAGGATAATGGTATTGTAGTAAAACACTAAGGCAAAAAAGGCTGGTGAATTATAGTCTTCAATGAATCTTGTTTCTAGTTATAGAAAACAGAGTATGATTATTAAATGCAAACAGCATGCATTTTATACAGTTAGTTATAGATCTTGGGTCTTGTGTCTGGAATATCAATATTTGCTTTACTTTTAAGGTACATTAGTTACAAATACAATAAATGCGTTTCATTTTTCACCAAAGACATTTCACTTTCAAGATTGAGCTCGGGTATGTGCAATATGTCTCAATGATTCTTTATCTACATGTAAGCTCTTCCTGCCTACAGACTGGTTTTACTTTGAAGCAACCACTGCAGGCAACGTTCACATTTTTAAAATCATATAGTTACAGCAAGCTGTAAGAAATTCAATAGTTAACTTGGACACGACAAAATTAGACGATATTGCATTTGGAACAGTGAGAGAAATTCCTTTTGCTTTGTGAAGGAATCACACGAATTCTTAACTCTGGCTGTTGGCAATGAGAAGCGGGTTTCACCGTTTCAGAAGCCCGACCGTTTCTCTGCAGTTGGTTGGTAGCACGTGCGCCGGTAACACTCCAGGGTCTCTGAGGCACCCTCAGATGGTCAGCTGCTACTGAAGTGTTACTCCAAACTGGTAACAAGGAGTATTGTTTCTGGAAAAAACCTGGTCATATTACAAATCCAAGTGTAATGGTAATTGCTGATGTCTCTAAACAGATCCCTTCACCTTGAAATAGTCCATGCTGTATTCTGATGGTTAACAGGCCAGACTTCTAAGTTATAAAGGTATTAAAATGATTAATAAGTTCTTCTTAGGTGCTGCACTTACAGTAGGGCATATGTAACCTTCAGGTCATTTGTGTGACAACCAGCTGACAACTATAAGATCTTAAAATTCTGGTTGAACTGGTATGTGTACTCCATGGTATTGCTGTTTACCCTCACTATTAGCCCTGTAAAATACAGATATGTCAGGGGAAAAAAATCTCCTATTCTAGAAAGCAACACGTTAATGACAGTTCACGTATATCCCACAGCATCTTCTGGAGATGTTAAGAATTGCACAAATATCTAACTTATGAGTGTTGTCCATGTAGAATTGTATATAAGATCAGTTTTGGCATAAAGTAGTAAAGAATTATATAGGTACCACTTTGGAAGTCACTACACACACAAATGCAAGAAAGATTTCCCGAGTCAAGCCACACTGTGTGAATCCTTGAACAGATCATGATTTTTCATAGACTTAATTGTCTGCGTCTGTCTTTGGGGAGTGGCGGGTCTGTTAACTACAGCACCGCTTCCGGACTGAGGGCCAATTATTCATTTACCTGGGGAAAACAGGTGTTTCTTCCAGGTATGTACATCATTACTGCTTTTTTTCTGTTACTCCTCCAAGAATCCAAAGAAATTCATATCTTTTATTAGACGCTATCCAACAGTATACATGTGGTGAAAAATGCCACAGATGAAAGCAGCAGTCAGTGGGCTAATGAAACCAAATGGCTGCGTGTGTGGACAAAGCAGTTTTGAACCCACTTAGAACATAAAATTCTATTGAAGCGTCCTTACAGATTTTAGAAGTACCAAATTACCTTCCCTTTAATCTCCGTTTATCTGTTCTCAACATACCCTACCGAATGAAACAGAACAACCTCGAAATGCTGATTCTATTCTCCTGAAACCATGCGGCGGCTTACTCGTAATTGGTCATTTAATTATTCTGGTAATTTCTTCTCCAATTTTATTTGCTCTGCATTTTAAAATTCCGCCATGTCTCTCCATCGCACACAAACACACAGAGACACAAATGTGCCCTGTTCAGTTCAGATTTTTAGTTGCTTTTAAAAGCAACTTCATCATTTCCATTTTTCATACTTTATACTGTTATTCTGGACAATACATGACGTGCTGGTCTGGACTGATTGTGTTCAGAACATGACATTAATAATATGTAGGGCCTCTTTATTCTATAAAACGTCTGCTCAATTAGAGCCCGTTTGTTTAAGCCTGTGACTGCTTCATAGAAGAACGGACAACACAAAAACAGAATCAAGGTTTAGCGTATTTTATATGCTGTTTCATCTTTGGTTAAATCTTGTATTCAGTCATTCCTTGCCCTTCATCACCTGTCTTTGAGAGAAATGTCTGTGCCAGTATTATCTTTGTCTTTTTTCCTCAAGTACTTCATCTTCAATGCCCTGAATGTTTTTTTCACTCAGCCTAGATCATGGATTAGGAATTAGAGCAGCAGTTGTAATACACAGAGTGCAGAGCCTGGAGTGATAACTCTGGAGAGGTTCAAACAAAGAACAGGTTTCAAAGGCAGAAGAGGCTTGTGATTATCAGTGCTTGTAAAAACCACTTTAATGCTATTGCTCAAGATGCTAAAATAAAAAGCCTCAGCTTTCACAGTTATGCTGTGTAAGTGGGGAATAAAAAGGACATGGGTTTGCATAGAACTGGTAATCTTTTAAATATGTTACAGACATTTTAGTGGGTTTTGTTAGCTGTATCTATTTCAGGGCAGCACAACCAATTACATAAATTGGGATATCTGATTGTGCAACTTAGGTTAATGGTGAGTTCATTTTTTTCTTTGTGCTTTGTTACAATCACTTTTTTTTTTTTTAATTTTATTGCTAAGCTAGTTAAGATTGAACTGGATATATTTTGGATGCTCTTTTATTGGGCATTGGCAACTCTGAAATGTTATGGAGAGCCCATCTTGTCAATGCAATGCTTTTTTTCTCATGTTTGTCCTTGTTTCCACTGCAGACAGCTGACAAAACCCAAACATGCCTTTTCAGACATGCCTGCTGAGCAAACCAGGTCAGCCAGGTGTCGGCATGAGTCACACCACGCTGGCTGCTGCGCCTCCGCATGTAGTATTGTGTTTGAAGACTTTGTCTGATATTGTTTTAAACTGTAGTGTTAAGAAGCGATGTGGGCAGGTACAGTAATGCCTTTGGAGTGTTTGAGTCAAGGGGAATTTCTAAGTGGCTTCTTGTAGGGATGCCCTGAGCATTTTTCATGTAGTCAGTGTTGCTGCCCATTTTTCAGGCTCATCGTACAAGACCTGCCAATCTCCACAGCCTCATATAGGAAATACATGGCATACACACGAGCAATCTCAGGGAGTCATAGATTTTATAAGATCTGAGTAAAACTAACCAATTTTTTTGGACTCTCTGTGTGTTAGATCAATACTTGTTCTCATTCTGTAATACAGCTGTCACCTAAATTTAGTTTTCAGACCCGTACCTAAGATGTAGTCTCTTTGACTGGACCAGTCACTCAGTGCTGGTATGTCTGCTGGCCAGAAGAAATACCCAGTGTATCGCTGTTGTGGAAACCCTGCTTCTGGTATGTTTATCGGTTAGTGAAAAGATAATTAAGTTCCAAGTAAGCGTGTTGTATGGTTTACCTGGGAAATCAAGCTCAGGGGTATTTAGCATGGTTTGAACTCCTGTGCTTTCCCGTGAGCTTGCAGAAGTTGCAGTGAGAGCTATTCCCGCAGCCAGAAGCCGCTCCAGCCTTTTCATTCCCGTTCAGAGAGGAGGGAGCACTTACTCTGTATTTGTTGCCTTCTGCCATCCTAATGTGCAGTTTGAGACTTTACACCTCTCTTCATATTCTGCCACTGGGCTCTTGGATTGCGTTAAATCTGTCACTTCATTTTTTACCCGTACCTTTTTTTTTTTACCTGTACCAATTATTTGAAAGAATGGCATTTGTCAGCTCTCTTCTTGTCTCCTTAGTGATATCTCCAGGTGCCTCTTTTGCTGATTTTGTACATTTTGCAGCTATAGGAAGCATCTTAGTCCCTGCACATATACCCTTTATTTGAAAAACTCCTTGGATGTTCACTCCAAAATGAATATGTGTGTTGGATTTCATGCAAGCAAGTGAACTGTGTGCTGTGTTTTCCTCCAGTACAAAAGATGTTTGTTTTCCTTCTGAGGTTTGACTTGTTCTAAGTAAATCAGTGCACCCAGGAGCTACTGAGGTCATGAAATAGAAATGCTGGAGCAAAACACTTCTGAATTAGATTGCTAAAATGAGAAGGGAAAAAAAAGTGAGATAACTTTGTAGTTCCTCTGAATAGATAATTCCTTTTTATAAAGACATGTGCTTTGGGGCTTTTCTTTTTGATGTACTATTTTGCAGTGGCATCTATTTTTCTGGTACTATTTTCAGAAACGTTCTTAATTTTGAATGCTTGAACATGAAAGGATAAGTTATAAGACTTTAACATTATGTTTATAATTATAAATAATAAAGGTAATTGTGTGAAAGAGTCCTACAAGGATTTGTAAACTTTACCGTGGTCTATGTTTTGACCGAACAAGGTGGTTGGAGGCTTCATCAGTCCTGGCCTATCGTTGTGGTCAGCGGGAGGAACGACTCTTGGGGTTCTTTCCTGTTGGTGCCTAAAGGTCTTGTTTGTTTTTTCTGTCTGAAGGTTAGATCTTCCGCATGTTTGGCAATCTGCTCCTGATACTTATAACTTTATAATACAAGGAACCTGCTGTATTTCTGAGTCTGTGAAGAGCACGTAGCACTTCTGCACAATACTTTCATGTGCAGATGCTTTTACTTCCTTTCCAGTGGGATTCAGACTTCAGAATTTGAATGTTGTAAGCAAAGGTCTGTGAGCCAAAGGATGAAATCTATTTGGTCGAAGGCTGTATTATGTTGGTGTATTTACGTACTTTTACAAAGACCTGACAATGTTACGTGGGCAACTGGAATTCCAAGACACGGTATCTTCTGCTGAGGGAGTGGGCAGTTGTCAAAGGAAAAGGTCATTGAGGAGGAGACCGGGGGCAGAGCACTGCTCAAACCTTCCCGCGTTCAGGCAGGAAGGATGTAGGACATCTTCCAAGCTCCACAGAAAACTTCTCTTAGAATTGGGTTTGTGTTTTTTCTAGCCAGAGTCATTCAAGATGTCAGGGGTGTGTGGTACAGTTTGTGTTGGAGTAAAAGGAGGGCGCATGAAGAACTGCAAGGAGGATGGAGTGAGAGGGGGAACGCTCCGCATCGGTTCTAGACTGAGTGCGGGTTCTGGCAGGGCGCTGCTGCCAACCAGGACAAAACTGCCTCCGGGCACAGCCTGCATGAAGTAAAACAGGCTGCAGTAGCGATTTTTGATCCTCTCACGTTAGCACCCATTTTGCTAAATGAGAGTATCGTTCCAGGCAGGATCATATTCACACTGGTGCGCTGTCTGAGCAACGCTCCTGACGTTCAGTTTTCAAAGACTTGGACCTTTCTTCTAAATTTCCTTGAAAGCAATAATCTGAAGGATGGGTAGGGGTTTTGTAATGCCGTGCAGTGAGTTTTGCTCAGAAGCAGTTAGCAGTGCAAGAGAAGAGAGCTCTTTATTTGTACTCTTCGTTTTCAATTACTGTAAGCTTTCTGTGATGATTTTCTTATCTCTAAGAATTTGGTATAAATGTGATATTGCCTATCAGGATGCCATGTTAGCAAAACACTGTAAACATTATTTCCAATAATCTTATCTAAAAATGTTTTTTCAGTGTCAACTGCACTTGTAATTACTTTCCAAATGCCTGTGCATTGAAAAACAAACAAAGCCTCACTGGTGTGGCTCCATGAACGGCCTCCCTGGAGCCTTTATGGTTTGTTTCTTTCTAACCACCCTAATTCCCATCACTGACAAACGTGGGGTGTGCGTTGCCTGCTTTTAAACCACGATCTGTGGATGTATCCTTAGGTTCTGAGTTACCTCGAAAAAGAAAGCTCTAGATGAGTCTCATCTGCTCGCTATGTTGATGAGCTTTATAGTCAAGGGACTAGGGTTTGAGTTTCAACTAGGTCATTTATTTCTGCTTACCATAAAATAATTGAAGTTAAGTCGTTTGTGTGTGTTGCCCCTCTGGAAAACTACCGTATAAGCCCACATAATAACCTTTGGATTTATCGATGCTGATTCATTTACGAGGTAAAAACCATTATTCCAATTAATGTTAGACACTTGTTGTTCATCCAAAAATAGGAATAAAGATACACTTATTTGGGGATCTGATTTTATCTTTAACAATCAGACAACGTACCATTAACAATGGCATATTTAGCAATGAATTTTTCTATCAATGTTTTAAAATAGCATGTCTGAGTCAACTCCTTGCCCACCTTTAGCATTATAATTTGAGGTATACGTACAGGCTGTCACCTTTCCCATTATACTTAGTCAAAAGCCTCTTATAATTTCATTTTGAATCACCCCCTCCCATGTTCGCATTTTTTGCCTGCTCTGGATTTTTCAGCAATATGAATTTTTGATTGTGATTTTAAAGCACGCGAACAAAACTGGTCACTTTGTTAGGAACCGGACGTAGCTCAGAGCGCGAGCTGTGGCACACGCAGCGCCAGGCGTGAGCATCAGCTCTCCTGGCTTCCCTCGCCGCGGGAGGTTCATGTGGCAGGTACACCAGCTGCACGCCGCATACACGGAAATAATAAGGAGGAAAATGTGCATTAGGAGACACAGCACTTGAGTTTTCAGATGATCCCTGTCGTTTCAGTCAGGACGGACAAACGACAAGACTCTCCTTGAAGGGTTAAGTTAAGCTTTTTCTTTATTACCAACTTGGCTTTCTTATATATCTAATCTTTTGTTCACGCTCCGTTCACGCGTTCTTTCTACGCTTTCAATTGGTTAGGTGACATAGCACACGCGCTCGTAGCTACAATACGATTGGTTATTGAAATCCTGTTCTCGTTGCTCAAAATCTGGCTTTCTCACAGCCTGATTCCTCCTTGTTCTCTGAAGCAAGCTTCTTCTTTCTCCTTTTTGTTACATTGTCCTTATATGACGCAACTTGCGGCCTTCTTATGGGTACACTGCAATCTCTGTCTCTTCTGTCAAGGGGTCTACGGACCCGCCGTATCCCCCAACAGATCCCTCTCGCACCAACCGAGTGTGTCTCTTCAAAGAGAAGGTTCCTGTGCTGCTTTCCACAGCGCGGCCCACAAAAGCCGGGGTTGATTTATGAGTTAGTCTGTGTGTCAGATTTATGTAATGAGATTATATATTCAATCTAATGAAGGAAGAATATGCTTACCAGAACAGTACGACAGCGCTGTGATTAAACGATTCGGTAACAGTATTCCCTCAGTGGGTTAATTTAAAAAAATGCAGCAGGTACAGTTGACCTGCTTCTTGTGTGTTGCTAGCGATAGGCTCCTAGCAAGATTTATGGGTTTTGATCGTGTTGATGAAATAACTATGTGATCATAAAGGTAGATATGAATGGTTTGTATCCAGCAAGCTGGCTTTTGTTTTTTATTAATCTCACACAATGATTTATGCTGATGGAGGCTTCTCCTACTTATTTATTTGAGTCTTAGGGTAGAAAGCAAACTAAAGCTGTAACAAAGATCTGCTGCCGTCTTAATGCATCACTGTAATTGGAGCGCCTGCCCTGCCTCTCCTCATCCATTCTCACCGCAACATCAAGGAAGATTTCCCCAGCTTAGACACACTTGAATTTTTAGAAACAGGAGTTTCATGCTACATCTGAAAGGAATTGAAAGGAATGTATCTTGCTCTCTTCCACTAAACATTGTAGGTCACTGAAAAAGCCATTTTTAATAAGGCTTTTAAAGACTGGGGAATATGAGACCTAAATCAATGATAAGGTAGAAAGAGCTTTTTCTAGCCAGAGGCCTGAGCTGATTAGCGTTGAGGGGAGAATATTCATAAAAGCTAACGTTAGCCCAGCAATAGTCTCCCCGGGCTTGCTCTGCAGTCAGTGGAGAAAGTGTCACCCTGCTGTTAATGGTGATGTGCAGGGGAATCTTTTGCAAACATTTTCTACAAAAAGAAATTTTTTGTAGAAACCAGCTTCAAATATGTTTTCTCCTCCAGTTAAAAAAAAGCTTTCAGCTACAAATTAGATATTCTAAGTTTTAGAACTTCTCAGCCTTTTTCTTCCTTCTTTTTTAATGCTAAGCCAGATTCTGGAGGGGAAAGTACGGTATTGACTAGTTCTTTTGTATCTATAACAGTGGTATTTTTGTTCTTAGGGAGCCCAGAGCTCGAGTAGAGATGCCTTCTGTATTATTTATATTGAATTAATTAAGTACCTTCATGGGCAGCAGCAAAAATGGTGTTGGAATCAACTTCAAGATAATGTTCACTCTTCTGCAGTTGTCATTACAGCAGTGTAAGAAGAATTAAGATCTGAAAAGGTGTCTCTAAGAGACCTATTTTAATTACTTCCTGGCTGTTTGGATAGCTTGGTTCTGTCAGGTCAAAATTTCATGTGCAAACTTTATTCCTCTTTATTGAAAGTTGTAGGGAAGGATTGTTTAATTAAAAATCAGATGATGGATATGTCAAACAGGTATTTCAGACAAAGGACACAGACATAAAAATGGACCTACGTTCCAGGTTATTTCTTGTTATGTTTTCCTTAAATGGTCCATGTGTCAAGACATCTGTCTCTTGCCTTTCTGTCCCCAACAATTTTTTTT
The DNA here is from genome assembly GCF_963924245.1 of Chroicocephalus ridibundus. Classification (NCBI taxonomy): domain Eukaryota; kingdom Metazoa; phylum Chordata; class Aves; order Charadriiformes; family Laridae; genus Chroicocephalus; species Chroicocephalus ridibundus. The sequence goes on from NC_086306.1 coordinate 5,508,286, forward strand.
GTCCTCTGTATCGTAGGAATCTTTACGTCTATCTGTAATATAGGTATTTTTAACAGCTTCACACTGAACATGTTTTTTGGATGCTATTTACTGCCAGATATAGAGTTCCGACCCTTGCAAAGTTAGAGCTGCTGTTAGTAATGACAAGACAAGGTGCACCTTCAGCTGCAGCAGGCAGATCTAAGGAGGAGACAGAGAAAATGGAGAATAAAGAAATCAGAACAGTAAAATGCTTGAGAAATATGTGAGCCACTGACAAAAATGTGGGGTTACAAAGCACTTCATCGCAGGTCATTGGTTTTAAATTAACGTCTAGTCAGGTGTGGCCAAATATCTAAGAAATATTTACCATCACTGTCACTTGTAAACTTGCTCTTTGGTCGTACTCCATGTGCCACTTTTGGCTTTGTCTGGTTCACAAAAGCCAGTTTCTGCCTCGCTACAAGGGAAGGGTCAGTATCAGAGAAGAGACTTGTATTTAGTGTAGTTACTGGCCGTCCCGTGAGCAGCAATATGCCTATTTATTCATGCATTCTCTACCATGCGTTCTAAACACTAGTCTGTTGTACTTACATTTAAAATATTAAGTGAATATGGGTCTGACAAAACAGTTCTATCCAAAAGATAAAAACATTGGCTTGTTCTCTAAGAACATAACGGGCAGCAGTATTGGCTTAAAGGAAAGTTAAGGATCTGTTTTACTACTCTCTCCATCTGAGAGAGAGCAGGTTTAAAGTCTGTGAATTGCCTGTGCTATAAGAAACAGTTGTGCTGCCCTAAGTCAGGTGTTGACCTTTCCCATCGTAAAATCATGAAGCATTTATCTTGCATCGAGAAAGCAATTGATTCTCTTCAAGAGAAGCTGACGTTCTAACGATATTATCTTTGATACATACGTACTGTGATTATTGACCACATGAGAAAGTCAGATGTTGTATTTAAAGGGCGGGACAGTATAATCTAAAAGCAGGAGTACCAAGGTCTTTAGTCTTCTGACCTACAAAATTATCATGTATGCCCGTAAGAACTCTGAGTTGTATTGGTCCTGATGGGTATTAAATCTATTTATAGTCTCAAACAAGAAAGAACAGAAAATGCAGTCATGGGCAGCCAGCTCTCAGGATGTTTAAATTAGATGGAACAATTGATGAAGAACTCTTAGTGCATCCCGTCAGTTAAGGCCTGTAACTGATATCTGACCTACTGGCATCTTCAAGGTTTAAATGATGTTTGATACTACTAACCAACAAAAAAGTAATTTCTATGAGTAGAAACTCAAAGTAGTAGTCAAAAAAGCCCCAAGTAAATTCTATGCAAATAAGAATATTCTTTAGTCTGACAGGAGGTTTAACAGCTCTATACCCTCCCTCTCAGATTTAGCAAAGGAGCAGTAACGCTTAGCCAGAAGAATGTTATTTCCTCATCTGGAGTTGGTCAGCTTTTCTCCTTGAATTGCCCAGGTGACATCTGTGCAAAGGCCTAACACAGGGCCTCTCAAAGAGAAATAAAATGTTTCCAGTGACGCTGCCATCAGGCTCAAAAGCAGCTGAGATTTCAGGGCACTGTGGCAGCTTTTGCCAGCGCCTTCCTACAGGCTCCGACTGGGCTAAGTTCCTGCCTCCATCAGTATTCTCATGGATATTTGTGAGTCCCCAGAGCGCCTGAATTTGCTGGATGGCAACTGGAAGATGCATGTCTGTAGGGCTGAGTGGATACATACACAAATACGGCTGACGCGCATACGTTATTGATCTTGCACATAGGGGACACAGCGAGACTCCATCACCTGCAGCAACTCCAGCAGCCCCTGGCATGAAGCTGACGGGCTGCTTTAGTGGCGTAAACAGCAGACAGAAATGTGGATGAGTTGGGATAAGCTTTATTTTTAAGGAAAAAGAGTTCGCTAACTCCCATCGGAATCTACCTAGGATATGGTGTATTTAACTGATTCTACTTTGATAATGCTGTAAGCTGGTCTTTGATAATTGCTTTCTGTAATTGGAACAAATTTATGATTATGCTAATTCATCTGCTGCCACCCAATATGTAGTGGCTGAGTTAATCCATGTCTGCCCCTGCATTTCTTTTGTAGATCATTACGTGATTAGCCTTCGTTAGAAATTGATGGGGATGTTTTAATTCTGAGCAGATTTAATTTCGGGCAAAAAAAATGAGATATCTTTATATAAATTTATGGCTTATTATAGCAGTTTTTAAGTCTAGTTCAAGATAGAAATATTTAAGATCTTCAGACAGACTAATTCTTAAAAGTAAGTGTATTTCATTGTGTTACAAGCAACTGTGTGACCTCCACTGATGATAAAGTGAGGGAAGTTAAATACTAATGAGTTTTGAGTCTGCTCTTCGGGTGTTGCAGGTTGGCCCTTCAGAACCCCCTGCCTCCTTTCACTGTGGAGATATCGCGGGTTTCTTTGTTGCCTTTATTTTGCTGGGGTAGTTTGTGTGTGTATTTGTGTGTGTGCTGAATTTCTCCAAAGGTCACATCACTGCAAGTAAGAGCAACCTTTTGTCATCATGAATCCTTTAAATTTATCAGTTTATTCTATAAATTCATCCCTTGGTTCTCCACCTTTGAAAGCATTCGTCTGCTGAGGCAAAGGCGATGAATGAGTTAGTCTGTTTTTCCTTCAAGGCGAGGGAGGCTGGAACTGGAGCTGAGCGTTCGCAGTGCCATCAGGCCTCCAGATCAGGAGCAAAAGGCAATGCGTGCCCCTGCTTACAAATCAGCTTCTGATCGCACATCTCTCAACACTTTGGTGTTTACGTTCTGTCTGTTTAATGGCCTCCCTTCACCATGATCATCATTCTTTTAAATGCTTTGCATTAATGTAAATGTTTTTCATTCACTAAGCCGTGCAGTCCTGCGCTCGGTAAAGAGCGGATCAGTCTGCACTCCCTGCTGGCAGACTCCCCCCAAGTGCTGGTGTAACGGGAGCGAGGACCTCGGACCCTCCCGCTCCCCCTCGCAAAAGCCCCTGACATGATGAAAGTCACAATGCAAAATTTTATATATATATACTTGTGAAATAATGACCTCTAGTAATACTAGGCATGTTTGTCATTTCCTTGAACATCAGCGTGTTTGTCATTACACTGCACATAAAGTGAGTTTAATTCTGACTGCGACCATTGAATTTCTGTCACTTGATTTATGCTAGTGCTGCTGTTCCAGAATTCAAATTGCATTCCTAGTTTCTTTGCTGAAACCCCGTCTGATAATTAATATTAAAGTTAACTGCAGAAGGGAAACAGAATAGTAAATGGATTACTTGATTGTTCCTCATCTCACTGAGACCGAAGGGAAATGTAATACATTCCAGGAGACGGCGTGAAGGGAAGGGTTCAGCGCTGCTGGAGGCAGTAGGGCTGTTTGGGCCCCGCGCCAGCCTGTGCCTGGCCATCGGCGCTCGACACCGGTGAAGGTGTCAGGTGTGTCACGCGGCTCGGGAACGAAAGGTGATGAGTGCTGGGCGATTTCCTGGGATTCTTCTAGCAACGGAAATTAGGATGCCAAAGGTACTGGGTGTGCTGTGCTCATGGCAGAGCACGACTGCATCACCCTAAGGAAGGCAAAAGCAGGGAGCGGGGCTTTTGGCGCGAGGTCTCCTCTGGGTTTGTGTGACCAAGTGTAGCTGCGCCGGGCACGGCCCTTTGCTGGCACGGGCCATGGCACAAACTCCCCCTCTGGAAACTCGCTCTGAATGTCTGTTGTGATATGCGCTGCAGCATCCAAAGCCAGGTGGTCCCAAAACTCTTTAAAGTGAAGGAGATTGTTTAAAAACTAATAATTAAAAAAAAGAGTTAAGATTTGAGAAGAAAATGAAAACAAAACAGCATTATGACAGAGCTTTATAAGAAGGCAGGAATAGACAGGTATGTCCTGAATGCTTAATGTAAGCTTTGATGGTGAAACTCTGGTCTTCGTTACCATTTTTGGTTAACTGCAGTTTGAGGAAAAGAGTATACAGAGCTAAAATCTTTTAACTACTTTTAGTATGAAATGTATAATGTACTTCATACTCAGGCAATGCCTCTTTGGACAGATGTATAAAATAATCACTTTAATTCCACAGTCACCGTGTAGGGTATGAGTGCCAGAGGCCCAGATTCTTGCCGAGGTGGGTTCCCAGCTGGCTGCCGCGGTGCCGGGAGCGGAGCAGCTCCGCATGCCTCAGTCACACACCTCCTGTCCCCGGCTACCCAAAACGAGCGATGCTGCTGGAAGAGGGAACCTGCTGTCTGGCATGAAATCTAATTGGCTTTGATGGTCAGCTTTTGCAGATTTGTTTATAAACTGGAAAATCTACAAATTGCAGGCCATCTGCGCCGAACAGTGTGCTAATGAATGCCTGTAGCTAGCAAATCCATAAGCTCATTACCACGAAGTTCCAAGTCCTTCCACAAGTTCCTAAACGAGGTTATTCATCTGAACAGAGATGAGAAGGGTATTTGACTTCAGGGTGCAGCCATACCTCCTTCAGGTCTAGAAAAGCTATTAAAGTAACTCACATTTATTTAGTCTTTTAATAGTATCTGTTGATTCTGCTTCTATTTGTAATTTTTCCATTCTGTAACAGCAGCTTACTATGCCTTAAATATGATTATTTTTTTTTAATGTTTCAAGTAGAGAAATGCCGTGCAGATAATTCCTGGGTCTACTCGGAGATACTTCTGAGCAGCCAGGGATCAGGTTAGGAAAGCTAAAGCCCAAACAGAGTTAAATTAGAGGAAATAATAAGACGCAATTGCATAAGAAAATTATTTCAGGTTAAAGCTCTAATACTTACGGTGAAGAGAACCAGGAGGTAAAGGAAATATATTCAACTCGAATGATTGAGTATTTTTTATCATCATTATTTCTTGATTCCTTGGATTAAATTTTAAAGCCTCCTAACTACCTAATACCGCAAGGAAAAGTGTGATTAGTTATTGTTCTCCTTTTTTTCCCTATCCTCTTCTTCCTCATCTTTCCTTCCTTTTCTGCCAGTAGAACAAAAGTAACGTTTCCCTCATAACCCCACACCCTTGCAACTCTGAACAAGCTCTTTGCCATTCTCTTTCTGTTATTATTTGTTCTTACGTCCTAGCATTTCACTTGGTGTGCCTTTGTTAATAAGCTCTAGGGTCTTCAGAGTAGGAATAGTTTATTTTCTGAATTTGTGAATGTCTACCTTTTTGGGAATCCCATCCTAGCTTCATTTGTATCTTAATGTTTATAATAAAGGTCACAATGATATTTATTAATGAAATCATCGGAATATAATTTTGCAGATTTTCTGCTTCCATGTTTCTTTTCCTGCTTCATGTTCTTCTCTGCTCCATCCCTCTTCAGGTGGAGTGGCTAAAGAATGAGGAGCCCATAGATTCCAACCTGGATGAGAACATCGACACCAGAGCAGACCACAACCTCATCATCCGCCAGGCACGTCTCTCTGACTCGGGGAACTACACCTGCATGGCCGCCAACATCGTTGCCAAGAGAAGGAGCATGTCTGCGACAGTTGTGGTGTATGGTTAGTGAAAACGTGATAATTATGGAAAAACTGGAGTACTTTCTGTATTTAACATACAACTGGTTCTAAATCAAACGGCAACCCGGTTCCTGTTAGGATGAGTTTCCGTTCTGTTGCTCAGGGCTGAGAGTGCGCCTGCTTTGAGAGTGGTTGGAATTACAAGGTTTTTGTTTGTGATGAATTCCCAGGAGTTATGTCAATAATAACAGTCCTGGCTCCAGATATTAAGAAGATCCAATTATAAGCTAAACGACATAAATAAGCCTTCCTGTATCAGGAAACCCTGAAGCACGTGCCTAGGGAGGTACATAAAGGGCTGCCTTAATTGGATCTGCGGCACTGCAGTGCCCAGGCACCAGCTAGTGAATCTAGGTGTTACACCTAACAGCGCAGAAGGGCAGAACCACTGCTTCATTACCATCTTCTGGTGCTCTCCATGTTTATTCTACTGCATGTGACATTTTATTGGTGGAGACAGCTAAATTTCTAAAATTATTTCTAAAATAAAGAGATCTGGTTTATGATTTAAGCAAAGCAGATTTTATGAGAATTGAGGTGCCTGCTTTTACCTCCCTCCCAGACTCTATCAGTCGTTGCACTTAGCATATTACTCTTCCAAAACAAACATTTGTGTTCTTTGACACCATGGCCTTTATGTAGTTGTTTGTGCTTCTGCTTCAGCTTGGAATTTACTTGTAGAATGTAAAAACGAAATTCTGCCTTTGAATGAGATGATCTGATCAGATTTGCTTGATGTCTCCTGGCACACCTAGCGCAACCTCAAGCGTGTTTGTGTTTTGCAGTTAACGGAGGCTGGTCGTCATGGACTGAGTGGTCAAACTGCAATGCGCGGTGTGGCCGGGGCTGGCAGAAGCGGTCACGGACCTGTACCAACCCTGCTCCCCTCAACGGAGGTGCCTTTTGTGAAGGAATGTCAGTGCAGAAAATTACCTGCACTTCTCTTTGCCCTGGTGAGATATGCAGTCTACTAAGGAGTAACTTCAAATGTCACACTCAACAGGAAAGCTCTTTCAGTCTGAAATGCCAGGTAGACAGTTGTGCTTTGAAGAGCCCACTGAGGTCAACAAGGAAATTGGAAATCCTTGCATCCTTGTTCAGACTGCAGCTCAGGGTCTCAGCCGTAGTCACAAGCAGCAGTGGCCTTGATCTGCCAGGTCTGTCAGTGCTTTAACTTACGCTGAAGCTAACTAAATACTCAATAACAAAACAAAAGTATTTAGCTTGAAAAAGTTTGCGTTGAAGTATATTAAAGCTTTTTTGAAGTATATGAAGCTTTTGAAATGGAGCTTATGCTCTACACGGAGCATGGTGTTACTTCTCTAGACACTGTACATCTCCTCATTTGTTCATCCGAAACCTCCCGTACCTGATTTTGGAACTGGCATTTCACATACACAGCTAAGGAAAGTTAGTGGGATTTTTTAAGAGACTGTGTGTGCCTGGGGTCACAGCGTAACTCGTCTGCATTCTGGCAAATGTCAATTCTAGCTTTTGTGAGTTTTTAGGTACAACATGTCCTGAACTGGGATTTAAATAATTTAATATTATTTGTATATGTCTCTGTGTTCATCTGACTGTTCTTCAGTCTGATTTATGCATGAAAAAGAAAGGGAACTGTGGAATCCCGTCTCACTTGGGACAGGGCAGAGGCAGCTGTGAATCAGCCAGCAAAGCAACGCATCGATCCGTTGTCGTGCTCAGGGCATCGGCCAGAAGTCTAAAAGGCCAGCGATGCTCTTTTTGTAAACGTCAGCATCGTTTCCCTGGTAGGAAAAGGCGTGGCGCCTCTACATCAGCCTGTTTTAAGGTAGAATTTGTATTGAAACATCAGAAGCTAATGGCTAGGTGGCAATGGAAACGTTTCCTCCTGCAGTCTTAATTGACTCTATTTGCAGAATGTTGCTATTTTAAAAGCTTCCATATTGCACGCTCAGTTTTATTATTTATATATTTTACTGTGGGATTTTAACGTCACATCTGATAAAGCTGCATTTATTTCTCCAGAAAATTATACTTTGTTTACTTGCTGTGACCTGAGGAGAGACATGACACAAGTGTTCTTGGTAGGACCTCTTAACTACACCAGTCTGATGTACAGTGATGATGCTTGTTTTTCCTTCCTCCCCATTCAGTGGATGGAAACTGGGAGGTGTGGAGTGAGTGGTCTGTGTGCAGTCCAGAATGCGAGCATTTGAGAGTTCGGGAATGTATTGCACCACCTCCAAGAAACGGAGGGAAGTACTGCGAGGGCTTGAGTCAAGAGTCAGAGAACTGCACCGAAGGACTTTGCATTCAAGGTGAGTAACAGTTGCCACTGAACTGCATTTTGGAGGCATGGCCTAAAATGTGTTCTGTAATCCGGGTAAGGCAGCGTGTCTGCCACGCACCCGTGTCAGGAGAACTCTTCTGGCTGGAATATTACTGTGAAAAAATAGATTGTTTTCAGGGAGTTGCATATGTGAAGTTTGAAATCCACAGTGGTTTCTGACTCAGTGGATTTGTGTAGTACATACTTTACCTATTAATTATCAGATGATTCTAAAAATCCAAATAAAGGTTTTTTGCACCATGTAATTGTGACCACCTGCTAGAACATATTTCACACATTGGCCACCTTCTTCCTTTTCTTGCAAGTAAACTGGCAAAGCACCAGCATGAATGCTCGTGGTGCAAGAGCTGATTAAGGCCAAAGTTTACTCCGTTTGTTGCCTTTAAGACAGGAGTTAACTAAGGGCAAACCTACTCTACGGTGAGTTCCCTGTGAAAGGATTTGCCCTTCATTAATGTCTGGAAAGCATCTGGTGTTTGGTAGTTGCTACTATCAACAAACAACTAGGAGCCAAGAAACTCAGCCCTGCAGCTGCAGAGCTGCCGAACACCTGGGGCCGGCTCCACAGGCGCAAAACAAAGAGGAAATTGTAAAGTTTATTCCTACACCGAATGCTGCTCCCTGCGATACTGTCACCTCGTTACTTTCTAGCCATGAATGGCAGCCGTGGGAGCAATCAGGAATGCTAGGGCTGAAAGATGCAAACTGAAATAAGTCTACTATTAATTTTATTTTTAAACAGTCCTCTTTCCATGGTACTGCATTACCCTTCCTTCTTCATCTTTTGCGTATATGTGTTCACATTATGCCTAGCAGTCATTTTCTTCTTCCACCAGAAAGAATGTGGCTGCAAATCCTAAGCCTTGTGCTCCTGACCATCCCATATGTGCTTACGATAGTGGAAGTGCCTGTGGCTTCCCCCAGGAGTACCCTCCTAGTCCTGGCTGGCAGTTCTAGAAAGGAACAGCCACTGTGCCCAACCCCTTCTTCAAGGAAGGACATCTGGTGAGATGAGGAAACTAATTTTCTAAACAAAACGAACTCCCTGAGATTTTAATAATTTTTAATGGCAGGATAGGATCCTGTATATTTATTTATTCAGGCTTCAGAAATACGTGTACCTCAGCTGAGACATTCAGTAAGTTTTGGTTTGGTTTTGGAGGGAGGGAATACCCAGCAGTCTCGCTGTATGTCTCTAACTACGTAGAGTTTCCAGGGTTACAGAATAGCTCTCCAGCTCCAAGGCATCAGGCAGTCAAGCTTCGGTGTTTATGAGGACATAAATGAAATTCAAACTTTTTTCCTTCCCCATGTTTTAAACAATAACCGGTGAGAATTGTGAGCCCTGCAGTTCATTCAGCTCTTGAGGCCCAACGTGGTGATCACATCGTGTTTTCTGAGGTCTTTCTCCTCCCTATACATTAAACAAAAGCCCTTCCCTGCAGATGGCTTGATAAATCCAGCATCCATTCATGCGTGCAGATTAGCATGTGCATTGGAAGACTGTCAGAAGGATGCATTGAAAGGGGCATGAAAAGATGCAGCTGAGGTCTGCGCACATTTGTGACAGTCGTCAGCTGACGTGCCATCTAGTCGGCTCCTTCTGTGGTTCTCACCAGAATTAATAAAAGGGGGCCCTACTCGGGTCACTGCTTCCTAGGAAAGCCGTAACCACACGGCAGGCTGGTAAGGCTGTCCTACCTTGAGACAATGTCCTTTCATATTGTGGAATTACGTGTCAGTCCTGTCTGTCATCTCCTGTGCTGCGCTTATGCTTTAGAGGTAGAGGAACAAATCCGGTATTACGCTTACTTTGGTAGCGCGTGGCTTGGGGAAGAGCTGTGGTTGTGAAGCACTGAGAGTCACGATACACATTTTACTTGACAGCGGTGGCTTTATTCCGTGCGGGAAATCACTGAAACTCCAGGAGCCTTGTAGCACAGTTGGCTTCAGGCACAGATTGGGCCTCTGAGCACTCTTGGATCAACAACCAGGGATTGTATCACACGGGCTTTTGTTGGTGGCTTCTCCAGCTGGTGATTTCTCCTTTCTTTGCCCCTCTCTCTGAGGAGTTCGTCCAGACGCTGTCTACAGGCAGGTTTTAGAATGTCCCCGTCGCGCTCTGTACAGTGGTGAGTTATCACTTTAATATCAGTGCGAGTCCTTCTCAGATGTCACAGATGTGGAAAGGTTGCTTCTGTGCCTTTCAAGGACTACCTCTGATATTTACTGCTAATTCCAGGAGTACGTTTTCAGGAACTATTCTAGCATAAAGCCTTCTGAAGCTTTTTGTATGAACGAAGGTTTCACATACTGGTCAAATGAAGTCTCTTTATCCGTGTTCCTGCACATAGAGGAAAAGGGACTGGGTGTTTGGAGTCCTGTTCACACACGTTACCCATGCAACTTTTGATTTTTATTTTTTAATTATTTTTTTTAAAGCAATGTGTCTGTTCCCTAGAACATGACTGGTTTTCATATTAAGAAATATAAAAGCCATCTTGTAAAATCTCAGGAGTGAGCTTTGTCCACGTCGGTGCATTCAGTCTGTGTTTGGTGCCTTTATTTGCTTTGGAAGTGACCGCCTTCTCTTAACGAGCAGCCGTTAGCCCCAGTACAGGTTACTGGTGCTGAACTCTAAGGCTTTCAGGATCTCCATCTGTATGGCCTGCAGCTCCAGGGAGAAGCTGGTGGGCAAGTTCCTTCAACAGAAAGAGAAAGGAGGTGGGGTGTTCACTTGGCTCAGAGGGAGTGTGAGGAGGGGCCGGCTTTTTCCAGCAGATACAAATGTAGTACTTTTGGCTGTGGAAAAGCAAGCAGATTGCATTCCGAAAGGTCCTGCAAAGAAACATCACTAGGAGTTGCAAGCAAAAAAACTTCAGGCTGTAAGGAGCCTGTTGCCAATTCACCTTCCTTCTCAGAAAACAAAGTTTAAAAAAAAAAAGACCCCCCATGTCAGTCATCTCGCTGATTAGAGAGATGCATATAATGCAGCCATTATATGGCTGTTATTAAATGTAATGCCAGGTAATTAAATGTAACTGATCTCCAGGTATTTTGTGGGGAAAAAGATCTGCAGTGTGATGTGGCGTTGGGCCCGTTGCCAGCGTCACCCTTCGTATATAACAGCCCTCGCTGGCACCGAGGAAGGTGGGCAGTAACAAGAGGGGGGTGAAGGCGCCTGATCTCAAGGCTGTCACTGGTCGGTGAGGAGAGCCCGGATCAGCTCTGGCCCGACCTGCTCTTGGTGTTGTGGATGAGCCGGGCTCCTCCTGCTGGGATGGGCAGTGCTGGGGGGGGTTGGTTCTGAAGCCGAACTTCCATCTGCATCGGACAGGCTGAAGTATCCAGTGTTTCTTGTTTCCTTTATCTTGGAGAGTCATCCGGTGACTCCTTTATGGGGCGTGCTGGATGTACGTACTTGTGTCAAATTATTTTTAGGACGGTAATTGCTTTCTCAGCAAATAGGAATTGATGCAATTACCCTATTTTTTAAAAATCTTTTTCCTCTGTTCATCTTCTAATATGTACCTTTTCTGCTCAGCTTTTCATCCCATGGGGAGTTGTGAAGGAAATGCGGTACTGTGCTACAGAAAAGTAACCTCTTGGAGGTTATTTATCAAGCACAACTTCTTAACTTTGTTCCTTTACGAGGCAAAAATAGAAATGAAACATTTCTTTGGTTAACAAATAAGAACTTAAATAAAAGTAAAGGTGAGAAGGTAAGATAGCCAGAAAGCGTAGGCCTGATTCTGAACTGACAGAAAAATTACTAATCCTTAGCATGAATTTTCAAATTTGGAGTCAAGAAATTAAATGGTGATAAAATAGGGTCTACTGTCCGGTTCTTTATTCGGTCCCTGAGAGGAGAGGTTGGGAATGACACAGAGCTGACACCTTTCATGCACAGGAACATCCTTTTTCTCACTGAGGTTTTTGATTTTCTGGATGGGTCCAGTCCTTAACTGAGGAGCACTGAAAGTGCTTTTCTTTCAGGGAATTTCTTCTACCACTTGTAACAATTGAATAGATACAAACTTATATGCAGAAGAAAGGTGGAATTATTTTTGGTTTTGATATATATGAAAGATTGCCAGGCCTGCAAGCTGGGAGAAAAGCAGAGATTGACTCAATCTGAATGCAAAAGGTAACTTTGACTCAGGATAGGCCTAAATAACGTACTAGTTTCTTGCATATTTGTTCTTTCATTGTTTATTCCCTACCAGAATTCTCTCAGTGTACTTTTCCATGGTGGATTTCTCTCTGTCTTGCAGAGGTGAAAGCTTTTTCTTTGCTTAATAAAAGAAAGGTTCTGTAGAGTTGTTTCTTTTACTTTTATCTATTTGCTTTAGTTAGTTTTTATAACTTCAAAAACTATTGATTTCTTTTACCAGTGCCCAAAAAAGGAACAAACAAGTAGGCCATAAGCAGATGAACTACAAACACGTTTTTATGCATCATAAATCAGAAATAATTTTAGTTAGGCAGAGTGCCCAGGGGACTCAGGGGTGGCAGAACTGACCTGGAGACCGTGTGTGTGGAGTGTTCCGAGGGCAGCCCTGAGACAGCCCCGGCACCCCCCCCACAGCAGGAATTCCTCAGCAGGGTCTTGGGAATGGCAGACGCATTGTGTTCCCCCTGGAGCCCTGCGCTCGGGCTGCCCCCCCGCCCCCACCTCCGTGTGTGGCTTTTCCGCCCTGAGCACCCGCAGAGCCCGTGCTCCCGCAGCCTCCGATGGAGCCCGCGCTCCCGCAGCCTCCGATGGAGCCCGCGCTCCCACACCCTCTGATGGAGCCCGCGCTCCCGCAGCCTCCGATGGAGCCGGCACAAGCCCCAGTCTCCCGTTTGCTAGAGATGACTTTTTCAGGTATTAGGTTATAAAGGAGAGCTCAAACGCTTATTATGAGGGAGACAGAAAGCCTCATTTTTAAGAGAGATGCACCACTGTATAAAACCCATTTTATAACATATTTGCGTATGTGTGGTAGCACATTGGTTCTGTATGTTCTTTATAAACACATATAGATGTCATTATTGGTGCATATTTAGATACACACATGCAAGTATATTGTACATCTTTATCTTTTATAAATTACTTTTTAAAGTGCCCATCACTAACCTTTCCATATATCAAACATACAAAGAAATAATTAATTCTTAACTTTGCCAAGTGATCTGCTTCGAAGTATTGAACTTCCTTATTGCTGAGATGTATAATATTGTAAATAAAAGCATCCAATAAAGCTAACAAATACTTGAGTTAACCAAGTGAGAAATTACCGCAAAGAAACATCCTGAAAGAGATTTAGAAAAAAGAAAAGATGAAGGGAAAAAATATGGACAACATAAAATATTCATATTGTCAGCAAACAAGGAGAAAATGTTTCATTTATAGAGCTAGACAGAAGCGATATAGGAAATAGATATGCTCCATGTAAATTTATTAAGTGCAACTTTCTCTTTCTCTCTCTCTCTCTCTCTCTCAGATAAAAAACCTCCTCATGAAATAAAATCCCAAAGTAAGTTATTTTTTTTCTCTTGTAAATATGATTTTTCTCATCTTCTCTGCCATTCTGTTTTATTTGTTTAGGAGCTAAATAAAACTGAAGGTTATATGAAAGGCTTTCACATCTACTGAAAGCATCTTCATAGCAACTTTGTGATCATAGGGTTTTAGACTAAAAATAGAAAAGTGACCATTCTTCAGTAATTTGTGTCTGAGTGGGAGCTCTTTCTACAGGAACGCTTATCTTGAAATTGATCTCTTGAGGACTTGTGATTAGAGAAAAAGAAATTAATACGGGAGTTTGGCTTTCTTGGTTCAAACGCGGTTCCCCTCCTGGCTCTGTCTGATCTTGCCCAGCTCACGGCGGCCGCCATGTGCCAGCTGGCAGCGGGTGTCTGTGTGCCCCCGTCAGAGCGTGTGGGTACCACTGAGACACGGCTGCGGGGGCTTCCACCCCGCGCTCTTTGTTTCGTAGTCTGCCATTGAGTTCAGTGGAGTTCTAGTTTAGAGCAGCACATTTGGAGTGAACTGACTAACGGAAAGATTTCATTTACAAAAAAAATAGACAAATAGGTTTAGAAACATGTTTTTGGCTTAATTTGCTTGAAGGACTGTACTGAGTATTAACACATACAATTGTTTATATCTTCTTTGAAGACAGATTGTTCTATTATGTATTATAAAGTAAGTAAGTTTTAAGTCTTAAGTATTTAAGTATTCCTCCAGGATATAGGGGCATAAGGTGATCAGATTGTTTGAAATTTTATGGAACTTGGGCCCTAAATCATGAGGAAAACGTTTGGAAATGCTGACCTGCACTGTGTTTCCTCTTAGCTCGCATGCTGTAGGCTGCGCTGTCACAACATTCTGCAGCAAAATTTCTTGCTGACTTGAGTGCAGCCTGTTTGGTTTCAGATGCCAGAGTACTCCTGTTCCCTCTCTCTGATAAAGCAAGAGTTTTAAAGGAACTGGTCGAGTTCAAATCCATGTTATCCACAGACAACTTCATAGCTATTTACAAAGGAACGTAACTAAATAGCAGCAAAAATCGATGCCATAAAAATACAAACTATAGAGAAGCACAGCCATTGTCCAAGACGGCGACAGCTCTCGGTGAGTGAAAGGGGTTTGGCTTTTAAAGCTCTCAGTTTTGAAGATGGTCGAGTTCTGCAGGTGCAGGAGAGCCACCAGCTGCACCCTTAAACTGTCCCGAACACAGAGAAGGCTCATATGAGAGCATTTCCCCTGTACGTTCCCAGTTCTTAAGTATTTCTAAGGATACACGAAATCAAACGTAGGTAGCTCAGAGATGTGCTGTTGCTGCCTTGGCTGCTTAAGCCTTTCTGTCTTGTCTTTGTCTCACTGGAATCATCTCCTCGTTGGTCACGTACAATCGCTCTGTGTCGTAACTCAGCTCAGGCAATTGATAGGTTTTTATTTATCTGTGCAGTTCCCATTTAATTAGAGAATCTTGAAAGGGTATCAGTCAAATCGCTTTATTTTCTTATTTATTAAAAAAGTAACTTTAATGGAATTGATTTTGGCATATAAGATACCCAGGAGAATTAAAGGGTCTCTTTACAACTCTGAGGTTAGAAACACGTAATGCAGCTTGTTGCTGTTCCGCGAAACAGGAACTTAGTTTAAGACTGCATGAATCACCATTGATGCAAAATCAAAGTCAATTATGAAGATAATTGAGGAACAGCCTGTTCTACTGAACAACCTCTTCCATGATTCTCTGACTTTTGACCCCTCTTCTCAAAGACTGGCTCGATGAAGAAAAGGCCTTGGAGCTGCTGAGGGGTCCCAAAAGGGCGAGTGACGGGAACTGGGGTGGATGGGAAGCTGGAACAACCTTTCAGATCCCCCAGCAAACTCTAATGGGAGACGGGGGGAAATGTATGCCCCGCGTAGCTCCTGGAAAGCACTTATTGTAAATGAGATAATTTAATCAATTACGTTTCCTAATGTACTAAACCAAATGTTTCATTTTCTGCTCCTGCACATCTTAAATTATCTTCAGGTGCTTTATGAAACTTAATCATAGTTAATAGAAACTTCATTACCATCAAATGTGCTTTCAATAAATGTTGTGTAACAGTGTCAGGAGGTGGAGTGAAATATAGGCTACAATTACCACAAACATGTACCCTGTGACTGAAAGGGATAAAACCCGCAGTGCTTTAGCAGAGGCCCTACCCGCTCTGGGCTGGGCGGATGCAGTTCATTAAATAGTAATTGCTTGACTATAAATGTTTTCTTTTTTACTTTGGTTGTTTTTCACTTAGTTCCCTTCTGGGGAAAAAAAAATAGAAGCAGAAAATTACCCTGTCCCCCAAATGTGCCATGCTTTTTTCTTTAATTTTTAGTCTCCCATAAAAGGAGTTATCTATAAGAACAGACAGAAAAGGGAAGATATTAAAATTACTTTAAAAAAACCTGTTTCTAAAGAAATACTAACATCCTACATAAAAATTAAAGTCCCCTTTCTTAAGCAGTTTGTTCCATAGGAACGATGCAAAGGAGTACCATGTCACTCGTTTTACTCTTTTAAGATAAAGCTATTTAAAAATCTAAATTCTGGAAAGGCTATCCTTTTCCTCTGAACTCTCAGTATTAGTTACTTTGGGGTTTTCCATGAACGCAAGTAACTTAGAGCACTTGTAATGCTCAAAGCAGCTGGATACGAGTTACTTAGAAGGTTATTCTGTCGTGATTACTTGTCGTGACATGCCACAGAAGATGGATTTCTTCTGAAAGCTGATATTTGCATGGAAACTTTGTGATTTATTTTTTTTCCCTTCTCAGCAAGTTCTAAGCGTGTTAAAAACAGAAGCCTTTTTCTGTATGAGGTTATTTGAAAATTCAACAGAATTTTTGCAGAATTGTTTTCGGGGCTAAATAGCTGTCCCAGTAAAACTGATTTCAAAACATGTCTTTTGAGTTGAATGGAATGTTCGAATGTTGTATTTGGGCTTGACTGGGAATGCTTTGGGAACAGGGATGGAAAGGATGTTTTCTATTAAGGAAATTGGAGCCAGTTTATTTTAGGTTGGATTCGACTGTCCAACAGAAAAAAATCAGTTACGTTGCCTTATTCACGGCCAATGTCCCCAGTGCTCCAGCCCAATCAAGCGTGTGCGCGTACTCGGTTCCCTCGCCGCAGCGACTCGTGGCGTTCCCTGTATGTCGGGGAGCCGGCGGGACCCAGCTCCGCGTTCGGCAGCGGCTGCACCTAACCAGGGAGTTCAGCTGCCGGGACTTTTGTTCTCAGACGTTTCCTTTACGTAAGAAACTGGTGAGCCAGGAAAATGAGCTTTTCTGACGCTGCCCATGGGTACTCATTTCTTTCATCTCAATGGTCTGAAGTTTCGTGTTCTAAAAATTCAGCTAAAATAAAGTCATCTGACTTTATGCAGAAAAACATATGCACAACAGAAGCCTCCTCCCAAATGCTAATTAAGTGATTTCAGTAATTGGCTATTTATTAAATGCTGAATTTAACTTCCTACCCTATTTCTGTACATTGCAGTTTATTTACTGATACTGAGTATTCTGGATTTCCTAGTTATTTTTTGTCACTGTCATTTGTTAGAAATAAATGCACTTTCTGTACTAAGTGCTTGTCACTCCATAGCAGAAGCACCAGATAGCAGGATAACGGATGATGTGTAGGGTGAATACACGATTATCGCTTTCCTCTAAACTGGAGTTCGGCATTAAGGTACTAAGGACACGCTATGTGTACTTACCAAGTAATTTAATTTCATGGTACGTGGTCCCAAATCCCAGAAGATCTGGAATAGTGGGACTGGCTAATTCAATTACATCATGTTGCAGGTTTCATTTGGATTCATTCTTTCAAAGCAATGAATTCTTTTTCTCTGCTGTAAAAGTTTGAAGTCTTAGAAAACTTGGTTGTAAGCTGAATGCTCGGGTGTGATCACGGGGAAGGTTTGGTTTCCAAGCTGTTTTTAAAGACGGAAGGTGCTTGCAGGAGTCTGAGAAGGTGGGTGGGATCTCCTCAGCCCCTCCCTGAGCTGCCAGAGGATGGACTGTTCCTTCCTCTACTAAAGCTCACACAGAAAATAGAGGGGGAAAGGCGAAATCTTCAGTGAGATTTTTTCAGAGGGTTCACGACCTCCTGGATTAGCTCCAGAATTCAAACCTAAACCTTACGTGTCCCTGGAAGCTGGCAATGGATGAGACCCATGCCGGTCCCTAAAGCGGCCCTCCCTGGCTGCAGTTCTTCCGCGCTCTCGCAGTAAGGGTTGTACCACCATACCCTAGTGATCTCCACCGGGCTGGAGTGGGAATCGATGGCACACCTCGGCAAGGAGCCAAGCTGTTCAGTGGTAAGCGCTCTGCTTCTGACTGCTGCGAGTCCAACTCTCCCATTTTAAAAACACCTCTAAAGACCAGGATGCAATCCCCACATCAGTGTAAGCTCACCTGTATGGAGTGATGCATCAGGGAATTTGCTCATGCTTTCAAACGCTTGCTTTTCAGTGTTCCTTTGTGCTCCACTCTCCTGCTGTGATCTGCTCCACATTTATGTCTCAAGCTTTACCTCCCTGGCCACGTGTCTGTGCCGTCCTGTAATGCCCTGTGCTCACGGCCAGCCAGCGCCAGTCGGAATGTTTTCCTGAGTGTTGCTGACTTGGTACCTGCTTTTTCTCCCGTCAGATATTGAGACCGCCAGTGACATTGCCTTGTACTCGGGCCTGGGAGCAGCAGTCATTGCTGTAGCTGTGCTGGTGGTCGGCGTTACCCTGTACAGGCGGAGTCAGAGTGAGTACGGCGTGGATGTGATTGATTCATCTGCACTGACAGGAGGCTTCCAGACATTTAATTTTAAAACAGTCAGACAAGGTTAGTGTTGTGATTTCATTTTCTCCTCTCCAGAGCTCCTACTGCAAAGAGATGCTAAGCTGATATTCAGTGCCTGGCTGTGGGAGGGCATTCCAGCGTAATGAGCTGATTTGTAGAGCGCAGGGACCCGGGGTTAGAACCATCTCTTACTGTCTCTGCTACTGATTTGTCATCCCAACTTGGACAAATACAGCATCTTTCTTGACTGTACTCTTTAGAAATACTGTCACTGGCTTCTACTCTGACATTTGTGACTTACAAAATCCCCAAACCAACCAAAACAAATAAATCAAAACAAACCCAGAAAGCATGGCTGTAGTTCCTCCCTATTCATTTACACTTCTGTTTTCCTTACTCCAATAGAAGTGATTAGTTTTTTACTGTTAATTTGAGAAACCCAACTTTACGTATTTTTATAGGCTGCTGTTAGCATGCAAACATCCCCATGCTGAGGTCTGTGGGAAGTAAGTGTGTGTAAACAGGTACTGATTTAAAACAAAAAAAACAAAAACACCAAAAACTTCATAAAGTCAAAATAAAATAAAATATGAAAGAAGTATTTACTTTTACTAAAAGCAGCACTCAGATGTTTTCTGGAATATTTCCTTTGGACAAAAAACTAGGAGGGAATAAAAACAGTGATTACCTTAAAATAGTACGTTTTTTCAATTCTGTACTGCCATTCGAACAGAGACCTGCCTTCCTGCGGGTGGGTGGGTGTGTTGGTGGGGTGTGAAAGTATCCCCATGTCTCTTCTCTCTTCGGAAAAGTGAAATATGTTGCAGAGTTTGGTGGGGATTTTGTGTGTTGTTGTTTTTACAGTTACTTTATTTTCTGGGAGACATTCCTCACCAAGCATAAATTGCAAGAAATTGGAAAAAGGGCTTGGTAGACAAGGATGTTTGAAGGATGTTTTGCACATTCATGTAAAATTCCAAGCCTTTAATTGGCGTCCTGTAATTCCCAATGACTGCCTCGAGTAGCAACTTCTTCCTTTGTTGTTCAGTTTGCCGTAAAAGTCTTGTTTTCAGTCTGGGGAATTGTTTGTTTGACTTAACATTTCAAAAACATTAGTTCCGGACACTCTGAAAATATCTGAGCACGCCAGTTTCTCTTATGCCAGGATGCTGTTAGCTCAGTTCCAGTTCCTTTGGGCTCTCTCTCTGTGGGTTTTTAAAATACAAGCATTTGTAAACTAAACAATTCAGCTAAAAAAAAGGCCAGTTCTCTGTTCAGTTTGCTGAGAAAAGCGAACACAATACTGTCATATGGACAGTGGATTAGTGGGATCCAGATTTCATTCTTTGGCAAAATGTATTTATAACGTTAGCAACCCAACTTGCAGTCCCTTCTAGTGACCAAACTTCCAAGGATGCAATACAGATAATTCCCAGAAAATTAGTTACTTCGCGAAAAATTCTGTTTACTAAAACCCAAACAAAACAAAAAACCCAAACACAAAAACAAGCAATAAAAGACCAAACCAGCTAAAGGATTCAGGCCCTAAATCTATCCATTCCTTCACTTTTTTTCAGTCTTTTCTGAGCTAAAATGCTCATAAACGACTAACTGTGGTATTTTTCCCTGTATTACTCTTGTCCCACTTTCTTTTCAATCCAGTTTCCCTCAGGCATGAAGCCGTTGTTTTGTGTAAGCTCACAGAAGAGGTCTGCAGGAGGATGTGTCTTCACCCAGTGGGTTTTAAATTAAAAAAAAAAAAAACAAAAGGCATACACACAAACCTGAATCCAGAACAAAAACTAAGTTCCTCCTTGGATTCATGCACTCTGGAGTTGCCTGAAGTGCAGAAAACACAGTGATGAAGTACCTCTTAGATCTATTGCATCATTTCATCTGTTTTTCAACATTACCTTATGTGATTTTGAGCTCTGAGAGGCTCAGGAAGGAAGAGCGAGTCAAAAAGGAAACGGTGGGGTGGTCAGAAAGAGATTTCTGACTTACCATCTTAATACCGTGACTAACTCCCTGCTCTGCTTCGTTCTGCCAGGGAACTCGCTGCTCTTGAACTCCTCCCTGCAGCCCGACTTGACGGTGAGCAGAACGTACAGCGGCCCCATCTGCCTGCAGGACCCCATGGACAAGGAGCTAATGACGGAGTCTTCCCTCTTCAACCCCCTGTCAGACATCAAAGTCAAGGTTCAGAGTTCATTCATGGTGTCCCTAGGGGTGACAGAGAGGGCTGAGTATCACGGAAAGGGACATTCAGGAACTTTTCCTCATGGGAACAGTAGAGCGTTTGGTACAATGCAGGCTAGAAATAAGGCTACGTATATTCAGAACCTGTCTTCTATTTCAACGCGAAGTGAGCTGAAGACAACTGCCATTTTTGGACACCTGGGTGGCCGTTTAGTAGTTCCAAACACAGGTGGGTAGATCCTTTCTATTAAAAGCATATAAAATAATTTTAGATTAAACTTATTTTGCCTGATGTAGTGTTCTATGACTAAATTAAAAAAAAAAAGGGAAAGAGAAGAAAAAGTAGGGGCTCCCTTAATGCAAATTTTGGGAAGTAGAGCATGTTGCCCACACAGGAGATGACTGATCAGAACAAAGCTTGAGATGAGTAGTGAAGAGGCATTATGCCTATGTGAACTGTTATAAATTACTGCCTCTCTTGATGTCTTCAGCATGAAAGTCATATTAATCAAAGCTGTTGCTTACTTGGATCCTGATCCAAAGGAAGGGCTCCCCAGAAGGCAGTCGATACTGGATCAGCATCTTATATAATGGGGTCATATTCAAAGCAGAATCTACACGCATCGACATCTGACTGCGTTAACATTGTCAGACTTCATTATGTTATTAAAGTCTGCAGCATATAGCAAAGAGACGCCTCTGGAGAATAGCTTCCCCTCTCAATGAGAACTCTAGTGCGGCTTTCATTAGCATTTACTCCTGGCTTTCTGGTTTTCTTTATTTTAGCTTAATAGCTTGACAGATTTCCATAGTGGGGCACTTCAAAGTCAACGGGCATTTCAAGATTGGGCCATACATTGAAACATCACAGCAGAGGTGCTCAATTTGCATTGTTTACAAAGTTTTTGTGACTTCGGTGTTTTGTGAGATGTATTTTAGACTTACGACAGTGCTTGTTGAATTAGCTGAAAACATACGGCACCCAATTAGAATCAAATAAAGGATGTTAAAATCGTATTCCTGCAGGATGTTGCGCTACATCACTATGTTCATATTATGCTGAATAAATTTCCTTATGCTGGATACTTTCTTTTTCCAAATGGCAAATGTAGGAGAAATAGCCAGATACCACCATTGCTAGCAAAGCTGATACCTTTTGAACTTTGCTGATCTTTAATCAGTCTCCTTTAAATTCAACTTTGATTTCGTTTGACTGGTGTGTCCACGCTTATCTCTTAGTATCTAGTTGAACTGCATGCTGTAGAGCTTTATCCTTCATCTTTCATAAAATGGGAACTTTAAAGGTTACCATAAAAAATGTGGTCTGTATTTAATGAAGATTGATAACAGTATAAAATTCAGGAATATAATATTTAGTGTACGGAATGTATTAATTTCTTCACAGATTGTTTTTATGTTCGGGAATGAATATTCAAAGGCAGAGGCACCGAGTCAGTTAAGTCATAAATGGAGAAGTCCCTCATACTATTTAGCTTCTTTATAGAATGATGGTCCCATCAATTAGATTATTTAAATACATATTTGGTCTGCCTGCAATTTAGGTACTTCCTTCTGCCTATTTATGTAAGATCAAATTTGCCAGCCCGTCATAAATTCTGGTGCGGTCGTGTCGCTGCTCAGCTGAGGTTCTGCATTGTGTGACATACACAAAGTAAAATTTAGCAGTTTAATGTCATTGGTACCCGGTGCAAAGCATCCCTCCTAACTTCTAATTTATACTAGTGGAGTAAAAGGAAAATTGTATCACTTGGATTCAGTAGTTGTTATGTGTATGAACAAAAAGGTATGGTGATTTCCATGCAAATTCAGGTTAGTTTGGTTAGGGGGTCTCTCCATGATGAGACTCCTTGTGATCCTAGAATTACCAGATTGGATTTCAAAGTTAGAAAGGGACAAAGAAAGTTTAAACCGTGATCGTGTCTAGATGACAAGATTTGTACCACTAAGAGGCATTTTGGCAAATAACAGTGAAAGAGTCAACAACTGATTAAAACCTTTCGTAACTGGCGTGCCTGAACCACCTTCCAGAAACTGGCAAAGGCCAACTTAAAAGTTACCACAGCCACACACGTGCTTTTGACTATATTTATTATTAAAAAAAAGGAAAAGAACAATTAAATAGGGAACTCTAAAGAGATTGTTCTATTGCTGCACGTCAGGGTAACAAGACCATCAAAATGACTGGGATTACAAACCACTCTTGCTGGAAGCCTTAAAGAAACAGCCTTAAAGAAAATTCCATAATTATTCCCTTTTGTGTAAGTGGTGCAGTAGACAAAGAGTCTGTCTGTGCCCAAGGACGAAGAGAAGCCTTCAGTCACATCTGGACTATGAATCCAGGGTCACTGAGTGACACACAACAATGGGAAGCCAACTATCTAGGAGCTCTGTTGGAGCAAGAAATGTTTAGGCACGTGAGTCTACAGATTCCAGATCCAGTAAGACAGTTAAATATTAATAATCATGTGGACCATATTAATGATGTATTTTCCTTTCATCTGATAATGTTGCAGTCAGAACCCCTATCAGAGAAGCATTCTTCTGCTCTAGTAGATGTCCTTTCTAGGTCTTGTAAATCAGAGGCCAATTTCTTTGTTCTTTACATCCAGTGCCTTTCCCAAAGGTAAGTTCTGCCTTTGCTCTTTTGTAGGAGTCAGTTTGTTGATACCACACGGAGCTATTCCTGAGGAGAGCTCGTGGGAAATCTATCTTGCCATCACTCAAAAGGAGTCCAGGTAAGAAGGACATAAAAAACCACACACACCCCCAGAATCTGTGGGACTGTCTCATTTAATGGATTTCTTGTCAACACTGTCTAAGGGAACAGAATGTGGAAGAGTCACTCCATCTTCCCTGTTGCTGGTGTGACCACGCGGGTGTGCCGGGTGCTGTATCTGTAGAAATGACAGTAAAAGCGACCTCAGTGCGATGCTTCTGTGAAATCACATGGAGTTACTGCAAACGCTGTTAAAGGATGGGATGCCTCATGGAGACCAGTGTGTGCTGATGTCTGACTTCTGAGTCAATGATTTTATCTTTTGTGCTTTACAGACTTAGGTCACGCAAGTCTACTACCAGCACAGATGCTTTCATTAATTACTTGTTACAGAACCTTTGAGTCCACAGACTCTCCTAATATGCAGGCAACAGGCTAAAATTCACTGTCCAGGTCATGAGTTTGAATGACCCTGTGGGATGTAGGTACTGAATTGTTGTTACTTCATGACAGATGTTTGGTAGCCCAGATGATGCAAATAAGTGCATGCTTAGGATCATTTCTTAAATTATTTTGGTTTATTATTTTGTTTTATTTTGGCACTCCAATCAGTATTTTTGCCAAAAAAAATTTCTTTAATAACTTCCTTAGCTTTCTCAAACTATCCTTTCATAATTGACATTCCAGCAGAGCTAAGTGAATCATCTGTAGTGTATACTTTAATTGATGAATGTAGGGCTAATTTCAGAAGACACTGGTCCCGGGCGAAGAGTGGGTCACTGATGAAGCCTTGCTGTGAGTGCTTGTGAGAGCGGCAGTTTTTAGAAGTAGTCATCAAGGGCAGGTTTGTACAACTGGAGACGGGAGAGCTGCTTGTAGTTCTTTACATCAGTTATTTCTCTTCTCTCCCTCACCCTAAATATACACTCAGCTAAAAGCGCTGAAAATGGGTGGGTGTATCTGAGGAGACATGGAAAGAAGAAAATAACTGCTTATACAGTACATATTTACTTACAGAAACTTATAGCCAAATGGTTGGCGGAATTTTCCTTTAAGAACTGAAAGATATAGAACTGCCTATAAATTTTAAAGCCTAGAAATATTTTTCAAAACTTAAAATGAAATCTATCTTTTTTTCCTCCTCTGATATCTGAACTCCTTTGTGAAAACTTTCACATTCCATCCCCATCTGCTGCCGTAGGTTTTTGATCATTTCCAATGAAAGATTAAGATATGTAAAAGGAAGGAAGAAAAAAAACAACCCACCCAGCTGTTTTATCTGCAAGGGTTCTGCAGAAATGAATTAAAATAGGTTAATTAAAATCAAGCAGCAAATTTTGCCTACTGTTTGCCTTTTTTGTGGGCAGAAGCAGAGGTAGCAAACCAAACCAAAGATTATCACCGGGAGATTTTTCCTTCTTCATTTAAAGCGAAATTCTATAAAGTGAGACAAACACAAACATTCATTTATTTTTTTCCATCAAAATACTGTATTTTCCCATCAAATTACTGTATGTTGAGGCAAGATTGATATATCTTTCACCCATCTGAACTGGGCAGAAGAAGGCAGGTGTTTCTAGCGCTGCAGATTGCGCCGAGGTGCCGGGAGCCTTCTCCTCCTGCCGGGGGGAGAAGCACCAGCAGTTCGGGGTTAGTACCTGCTTTGTCCCTGCGTAAGGAAGGTGACAGAGGTACCAAACCCCGCTGCAGAACGGCTCTGCAGGCACATGGGCTGTCGTGCAGACACCCCTGAAATGCAGGTGATTGTTCAGCTGGACAGGCACGAGGCCTGGGTGTGGCAGGAGGGTAAAAGAGTGGATTTGAGAAAAAGGATAGATTTTCTTTACTTCACAAGTCAAAGATGCATCACCATTAAAAACGAAGTAGCTCGAGGAAGAAAACTTACAGACTTTTGATTTTGATGAATTTGAGGGGACAGACCTGGTTACTGATTTGTTTTCCCTTGCAACAATGGAATATTAAATATTCGCATTTGGTAATGTTTCCCATTCCCACCTTGGCTAATAAATGGCTCAGAACTGCATGAGAGTCTTAATACCATGTTAGTTATTAGACAGAAGACTTTTGCTACTTGCAACAAGTGTAAGAGTTCATCTAATTAACTGATTTCAGTTCATTTGGCATTAAATAATTCCCAGAATACCCATATGTTTGTCCAATACGTTCTACAAGGGGAACGATTCTCTAAAAGCAATTAAATAGCTCCTTTCAGCCTAGTTTGTTGTTGGTCACTCACACACATCCCTGCGCTGCACGCGGTCGGCAATTATACAGCGGGAC
The DNA here is from genome assembly GCF_963924245.1 of Chroicocephalus ridibundus. Taxonomy (NCBI): domain Eukaryota; kingdom Metazoa; phylum Chordata; class Aves; order Charadriiformes; family Laridae; genus Chroicocephalus; species Chroicocephalus ridibundus. The sequence goes on from NC_086306.1 coordinate 5,533,746, forward strand.
CCTGGGAATCTGCCAGTGGCTCTGACCAGAGCCTACACCCTTTCAGTGACTGGGGCTTTATAATTTTTTTTTAATTATTATTATTTTTTTAATGTGGTGGGTGGGAGGCACTTGGTAGACGACAACCACAGTCTCCCAGTCGTCTATTGCATCAACTTTGCCAGGCTCCTACTGGGACTCTCCTACCAATATTGACGTTATTTCTTTTTGGATCTTGTATATTTGTGTTTTGTTCCACTGTTGATGCTTGCAAAATCTGAGCTATTTCTGATGGAAATCATCAGCAATAGCATAACTAAAACTCTGGATTTGCGTCTCCTAAGGGCGTTGTGCTGAAAACAAAATAACCTAGATTTTGCTCCCATTATTGAAGCTGAATTGGCAAGCTTTGTACTGGAGGCAACTTTAGCAAAATTCCACCGCCTCCTCCCCACCCTTCCCGGTGTTTAGGCGTTTGTCAGCAGCAGTCACTTGGCAAAGGACGTGTGTGTTGGGAGAGCGATAGGATAGAAACGCACCAACCAAGTTAAATGACTGAGGTTTGCGTCGCTCTCTGGAAATATGCTTTTGTTACCCCCGTCCTGCAGCTGCATCAAACCAGAGATAAGGCAGTAGAACGCACCAGCCTTTGCCGAGGCAGAGCAGAGAGGAATCAGATGAACTGAATAACTTCCTGAAAAATAAGTATGGATAAAAGTTGGCTGGAGAGTTTCTAATAATTCTGAGACATTTTTCTTTGTATTTGTAAGTAACTGGATCATTTCTTAAAGTAGCTGAAAAGGGAGGTGTTTTGGGGTAACCGCTGGAAGGTTTTATTTTTAAGGAAATGAAATAACTGTTTGTAAAGGGTAGCAGTGGTTGGTGTTCAGTGATGGTATTTTGTGCAAAACCGGTGTATTCCTAGCAATGAAGGAGCTGTGAAAAATTACTTGTTATTCACAGGCATAAGCAGAAGCAAGTAGTTTTTTGCTTGAACTGTTTGCTATTGGTTCAACAAAACTCACCGTCTCATGTGCCTGGGAAGGCGGCAAGTCCAGTGCCCTGCGGGGACACGCGGCACAGCCCCTTCCCGCCCCGTCACGCCTCGCTCGCCAAGAGGAACGGGGCGGCCGTAGTACAGCCTCTGTTCGTGCTTGGAGGGGCTTTTAGTCTAACAATCGGACAAACACTTAGAAGCACCGAGGCTTAGGGCGCATCTATTATTATGACACTTGAAAAAGAAAAAGCAGAATTGGCCTTTTTGTTAGCATGTTATGTCTGTCTCTTTCACTCCAGTTTTCATCTCACAAATACTTGCACATGTAGTCTTTAGTAACGGCTGTCACTGATGGTGTTGGAACTTTTTCAAGTCTTTAGCAAGAATGGTGTTTTTAACTGCATTTTCAGAGCACCTACTATTACAGTTATACTGCGAATGCCACCCCCAGGTGATGTTAGATGGATGTGCAAAGTCCATTTGCAGGATTGGAATCTGACGGATTTAAGTGCAGGGCTACTCGTAAGCGTGCCTGCATGAGCACTACAGTCACTTAAATGTATCATCCACATCAGTTGGGGTAACCTGGAATTTAACGGTACAGCCGTGAAGCGCCGGGCTGAGTGCGGGGTGGTTTGGGTGTTGCTGTGCTGCTAGTGCAAAGCGGCAGTGGAAGCATAGCCTCTTGAAGCAGGGATTCTCCCCTAATTTATATCTTTGTTTTATTGTTAGATCATCTCATTTATATCTCGGTTTTGGTTCTTCCTCTTATTTTTATCTTGGAAACACCATTTGCTTTAATTTTAAGAGTGAACTACATGTCCAGTAATTTAGAAGCCAAAAATTGGAGTCATAAAACCCAGATGAAGGATTACAGTGTAAATAAAGACCAGCTGCCCCCCCGCAGCCCCTAACAGGCCAGATGTTTTGCTAGCTTTAAGCCCTAAATGGTGAGTCTCAGCCCCTTTGTCGCTGGCTCTGCGCAGGTGTTTATTGTGAGAGGTAAGGAAAACTAATTTATGTGGAACAGGGTTAAATTTAGGTTTGAATAAAAAAGAAGGTTCTTGTCAGATACTTCCATCTTTATAATTTAGCAAGCTGTTAATTTAACCAAACATCGGTGATTACATTCAGATTAGATGAATCCCTAGACTTCACTCGTGCTGATGGGACTCCTTGGGCTGTGCTGGAGCCACGTGCACAGATCTGCTTTGCAGAGTTCTGAATTTAAGCAAAGAAGTCCTGTCCCTGATGTCTGCTCTACGTTACCTAGCCTGTTCGTTCCGCAGAACAGAAATGTGCTTTCAAACCAGGGAGATTACACACAATCTGGAAAAATTTATGAGACTGTGTTTTTAAACCATAATTTGTTTTATCTTCACTACTGTGAAAATATTGTTGATGACAGTCTTTGAAGGCAGAATTAGATGGTAATACTACCAGCTGGTGCATAAAGCAAGGCTTACTTGTGTGGAGTAATTTTAGTGTTTTATTTGGTTTAAGCAAATTGAAATGTGTTTTAAAGACCAAAATCCTAAACTGACCAGCCAAGGATTTGAGTAGATGTGGCTTAATAGTTTTGTTTCATCCCCAGCTACTGCTTATACATGGAAATTAGCACAGTAATGGGCTTGCTTACCCTTTTCTGTAACAGATGAGTGAGGTACTTATATTTTAACGAAAATTTGTTCTAAAACTTGCAATTAAAGTGAATTTTCACTCCTTATTAAAAAGAGCCTGACAGACTTTATTGTCTTCCTCCCCCCAAAGCCTACAGCCAGAAGGCACAGATGTTCTTCTGGGACCAGAAGTAACTTGTGGGCCCTCAGAGTTGGCCGTCAGCACACCCTTCGCCCTGACGATACCACACTGCGCGGAAGTGAATTCAGAGCACTGGAATATTCACCTGAAAAAAAGGAGCCAGCAAGGGAAATGGGAGGTGAGTTTAGCCTTCTGCTCCCACTGAAAAGTCTGTCGTAACGATGGAAACATGGTTAACTCTTACTCATGCAGGTACAGATCAAAGACGATGTGAGAGAAACAGTCATCTTCAACGATCAATTTTAAAAAGATTTTGCATTTTGTTAAGAGGCAGCTAAACTATTTTCAGCTGGTTTACCACGATTGGCATAAAAGGGTCAACTTTATGATCTAGGGTGGAAAGGGGCTGAATTTCCCAACTATGAAGTGTTCCCTGTACACGTTATTAGCACTGCAGAACCTGGTAACTAGACACAAATCCATAGTCAATCAGATTTTATTGCCCTGCTGCTGATGGAACTATTTGGTTCATTGCATTGTGAGGGGGAAAAAAGCAGTAGTTAAAACATTCATGGATACCGTAACTCGCTCTATCCATTTCCTTCTCTAAACCACGCTGGTGTTTGTTGCTCTCACCTAAACCTTTTGAAGTTCAGTAGTTGTCCTACCGCAGAGGCACTGAACACTCCCTCAGCTCCATCAGTGTTGGTTACCAGCACCCTGGAATTAACGAGCAGCGTAACACCTCATCTAATGCTGCTGTAAGGCAGAACTAAGCACAAAAGGCAAAAGCGTGGGATAGGTAGTTTTTTGATGAAGGTAAACATAACTGTAATGGATGTTCTGAAAGGAAGTCAAATACCAACTGTTGTTCAAGGTTTGCTTATTGACTTTAATCTTCAAGGTAATTTCTGAACTTGACATTGGGAAAAAAAATTAGCGAGAAAGTCAAGAGCACTTGAAAAAAGATGCTAAAATTGCTTACACATCATCGTCATTATTATATGCTGTACACACTGAATTCTGCACAATACCTTGCCATAAGTCCTGTTGCTGACTCAGGGCTAAATTGGGAGTGTTTACCCAGTCTGCCTTCTCCCCTTCCCTGAGGTCGACATGAGTAAAGAGCGTGCAGACTGCTTCTCAGAAATACTCTGCATTCCAGTTGAAGAAAAATTAAACAAATAATGTCATGACTCCTATTGTCAAGGCCCATTGATTTGATTTTTTTTTTTTAAACCTGAATTTCATTTTGCAGGAAGTGATGTCTGTGGAAGAGGAAACTACTTCTTGCTACTGCCTGTTGGATCCTTATGCCTGTCACATTCTCTTAAACAGCTTTGGAACTTATGCTCTTATTGGAGAACCGATCTCTGACTGTGCCGTTCGACAGCTGAAAGTAGCGGTTTTTGGCTGCCTGTCTTGCAATTCTCTGGATTACAATCTGAGAGTATATTGTATGGATAACACACCTTGTGCATTTCAGGTAAATGGTTTCACTCTGTTAATTTGGTTTTAGTTATTTTTCCATAGAATACTAACATTCCTTTATTCCTGGGCATAGTCCCTGGGCAACAGAAATAGTCCCGAACTCAAATGAATGAGAATATTGTAATTTTTTTTTATGCCACTGCTGCATGACTTATTCTAAGTAAGTACCTTAATTTCCCTGCACCGTTGTTTCACTTGTGGGTTTACACTGCAAGAGCTTTAGGACAGCCAGACTGTCTTTTCGGTTTTTGCCAGGCAGATGGAACCCCACTCTGCGCAATTCCGACCAAAAGAGCCCGTAGCCACAGTTAACCCAGCACAAAGCTCCAGCTGATGGGCAGAGCGTCCCTTGGCTGCTCCATGGCAGAGGCAGAGCCTGCTTCTGGAGCCCAGAGCCGCTCCACTACAAGCAGAAAATGCACGTCATTATAATTTCATGTATCGTATTTATCACGCTCATTACCCTTACACTCTCATTAGTCAGTGCAGGATTTCCTCTCCTGTTTACAATTGGAGCAAGAAGAGAGAGATTGCCTCACCATCTTTTTTTTAAAAAGAAAAAAAATTATAATTGTGCATTTCCCCTTTAAAAAAAAAAAAAACACCACACAAAACAATCCCCAAGTGGAGATTAAAATTAGCATGATTTTTGTACATGGTATTCCAAGACAAAACAATGAAATCCACTGGCTTTTGCAGCCTTAGTAAACTCAGAACCTTTAACAAAATGGTTTTCTTTTGGGAACTGAAATGAAGACAGTTGTGACAGATGAATTTTTGCTTCCTTTTCCTATCATACAGAATAGAAACATGAATCTTAATGAGGCACGCACTAATGTCTGTGTGCTCCTAATAAAAGCAAAGCCACTGAAAGGATTGTTAAAGACTTACAATAGCTTTGTAATTATACCCTTTATAACACTTGCGCAATTCGTGGGCTACCAGTATTTTCCTGGATGAGTCTGCCTCAAATTCAGAGGCCCAAAAATTCCTTCTTAGGCATTTGTGAACACGTACAAGTACCCTGAGTCATACCTTCAGTCCATATAAACCTGTGTTGTCCAGTGCCTTCAGCGACTCTGCGTTGGCTGTGCCCTGTCTGTAGGCATTTAGTATTGTGCAGCAGCTTTATAAAAAATGTACAAAAATCTTTGTAACTTTTAAAGACGTAGAAAAAAACTTCCATAAAATTGTGCGACACAACCATGAAAGTGGCCCACAAGAGGGAAATGAGATTAATCCTATTCAGAGCAACCATTTATTTTTTTCACGCTGCTTCATACAGCAGGGTGCAGTCTCTTTCAGCAATTCATTCATGCTCAATTTTACCTTCAGTATATCAAATCTAAAAAACCCACAAAAGCCCTCACCCGTAGCAACCTGATTTGACTGTACCATCTTGTTTCTGAAATTATTGTGACATTCAGCAAAACAGTGAAGGAGACTGGCACGTATTTTTCTCAATGCGCATTAAAATAAATAAGATTTCAAAGTTACTTGTTGCTTTTCTGTAGAAAATTGTTAGAAGAATAATTACCAATTTTCTGCACTCACAGAAATTAGAACAGGGTGTTTGTACATAACCAGACAACTGTACATTTATCAAATTATACTTCCCTTAAAAGCATGCTGCATCAGCTTCATGCTGGTGTAAATATTAAGTGGTGAATGTGGAAAATGCAGATTTTTTTTTGGATAAAGTATCAGAGTTGTGCTTACCAAGTTTCGTTTGGCACTGTTAATCCTTTACAGCGCAGTCCTAGGCGAGATACAAAGTTCCTTGAGTTTTCACTTCGTCCCCATGTAAAAACTTACCTTACTTTTCTAACAGATGACTTTGCCTTTTATGCAATTTCCCAAGAGTCGGGAAACTCTTGGCTTTCAAAATATAAGAGAACTAAGTCCTTTGTATTTTGACACAGTTCTGCTGACACTTGTGGAATTAAGGACCGTATGCATTATTAAAGGTAAAGCAGTAGTTACACAACTACGGTACATTTTAAAAAAATGCCAACACATTCAGGGAATTTTGAAAATAGTTATGGAATAAGCTACTCCCATTGCAATCTAAAATTAAAAACTAACGTCTCCTTTCTTATTTGCTCTTTCATATAAACCCAGCCTTAAGGAGTTAAAACAAACTGAATGCCTGTAAATTGGTTTATATAGAAATCCATTATTGTAGTTTGAGAAAGCTCCAGCAGTCATTCTATTTTCAGAAGGTCACAATGATTCCAGTAGCTCTTCTAACAATAACTTTGCTACTGACAAGCACTAAACCTTTTCGATGTACACAGATTTTGTATAATTTATGTAGCTAAAAGAGGTAATTTTGAAAGACTGCCTGCTAGATGATTTTTGAAGACTTCTGCAAGCTTTCCTTTCTCACTAGTATTTTTAATGTAACAGTAAAGGAATAAACATTGCGTAAGCACAGGCAGGGGCGATTTTTTACTATTATGTTTTAAATTCACATAATTATATAAAAATTTAGGTCAGAACAGACCTCTAGAGGGCTGTAGTGCCAATTTGTGCCCAAAGTCAGCCCGTCCCAGATTGCTTAGCGTCTTGTCCGGTAATTCTGAAAAAGTCCAAGAGAGGAGAAAGGAAACGAGCATTTTGTCGAAGGTGTACACTCGGTGTTACTTTCAGTGCTCTTTAAAGCCCTGAGAGTGCCTTCTTACCAAAACGCTGTGGAGCGAACCTCTACCTGAGCAGACTATTGCCCAAACTCGCCCCATGTTGTCTGCCTTCCCTTTAGTCCCTTCGGCAAATACCTCGCTGAGCGTGGTATGTCAGGTGTTTGAGGAATACTAGACCCAACCTGTAGGAGGTCTGTATTCAAAAGCTTCATTAAAACACCAAGGATAGTTGTGTTACTCCAGAAGAGAAGGGGGACTCAATTACAGTGATGTCACGGTTTAACCAGTTTCCCTTTTCCTCTTTGGAGGGAATTGCTTTACCTGGACATGGGCTGACACAGTCCTGCTTCCCTCTTCAGGTGGATGGTAGAGCGCGCTCTGGGTAACAAACTGCTGGTAAACTCTTTTGTAATAGTGATCCTGTGGGAAGCAATAAAATAGTAACAATCAAACCATGAGTAACTTTCAGTAAAAAAGGAAAGTGGCTGGCTTTGACTTGAAACCCCAAAACGAAGACAGCCACTACTGCGTTTCAATACCCTTAAAGTTTCCTGCCCAACTGCTGCACTCCCAGTGTGAAGTTTGGTGGGTATTGATACTCAGGTAGCCAATGAGAAAATTCCGTGTCACAAGTACCATCATCATGTACACGAAATACGAGCTGACAGTGCCTAACCGTCCTTTTCACTCCAGCGGTGAAATATAAATGCCAGTGCCCATGAGAGAAACACCCCACTGCTGGACCCCGATAACGCTGCAGGTGAACTAGGCACCTTCTGTAAAGATGGATTTTCATTAGGTTTGGAATTTGTTCCTAATACTGAAAAAGTTCTTTCCTCTTCTGCCATTGCAGGAAGTGGTTTTGGATGAAAGACTCCAAGGAGGACAATTACTGGAGGAGCCAAAACTTTTGCATTTCCAAGGGAATACCTTCAGTCTTCAGATATCTGTCCTTGATATCCCTCCTTTCCTTTGGAGAATTAAACCATTTACTGCATGTCAGGTACTTGTCAATTTTAGCTGTTTACATTTGAATTCAGAGGAAATATGACTTTTCACTGGTATAGGCGTAACTCAAATAAGACAATGGTCCCTTTTATTTTTGAATGGTGTGGTTTTAATCTCTTGGGTATGCCACAAAAATGCATTGCCTTATGATTTTGACAAATACAGATTTCATACGTAACAGAATGCTTTAAATTTTTCATTTAACAAAAATGCAAGCTTGTACTTTATGACTCAAAGATGTTTTTGATATCTTTGTCATTCAGATTTTGATATAACTATGACTGTGTGTCTGAAAATGGCATTTAAATGTAAGCATTTAAATGCCGTGAGTTCAAATTGCAGCATGTATATACTAAGAATTAGAACTGAGGAAGAGCAAATTATTTTTTCTGTACTACATTAATTAAAAAGGCTGTTTAAGACAGGAAAGTAAAAATCAAAAGAAATGAAGAATTTCTAAGTATATGGATCATGACGATAAGTGATGTGCCGGCACACGGAGTGGGGCTGGTCTTCTAAAATACACCACATTGCTTTGGTGAAAAATCCCCGGGAGGTTCCTGGCAGCAAAGCACCATCTGTATAGAGCTCTAGCAACAGAATATAAAACTGTTCAGAGATGGACTCTGTATCGGACACTCCCCTGTATCGGACACAGTAGAAATTACTGTTGATGCTGTTCGTTAAGACTATTGCAGAAAGGCAGTGCAGCTACACAGGGAGGAACAGGCCCCGAGAACCCAGTTAACACTGGTGTGATCAATTGGAAAAATGGCCTGCACAAAACAGTAGTTCCTCTGCTGTCTGCAAACAACAGACTGCCGACAGCCAAAGGAAGCCAGTTTGAACTCCAGCCTTCACGTTTCTTTGTAGTTAAGAATTCAGGGAGGATTAATTCTGCCCATTAAATTCTGCAAAGTTGTTATTTCTTTGGGGCGTTACCTCCTTTGCTGGTTGTGAGTCCCTGGTGCACGCGAAGTTCTGAGAGTGACTCGGAGACCTCAAAATGTTTTCTGGGCAGTTCAGCACTTTCTCTAATGCTGTGTACAATTCCTATGAATAAATACATAGCTTATGATATATTAAACTCAGGTATTTTTGTTCTCTGTTGGCAAGTAATAGTCTAGAGTTCCCAGTTGAAACTGAACTGCAGGGTGCTGTTAAAACAAGACGTGATAGCCAATGCAAATTTCTCCATATTAATCTTCATGCATTGCAAGGACCTCACTTTGCTGAATCTAATGCAAGTGGCACAGCCCAAAGTAGCTATTCAATTTATGGCTGCAAGATAAATATAAAAAATCAGGAGTCAGATGAGAGAGCTATAACCCACAGAAGGCGGCTCAAGTGCTGTGCTTGCTTTGCAGCAGGCGCAGAAGGGCAGAGCCACGGAAGACACTGACCCTCACCGGCTCATTACCCGTCCTCTCCTTAAAAACCAGCATGTGCAACACCTCTGCTGACAGAATGGTCTGACACAGAGCTGATACTGAAGCCAAATAAATATTTATATTTTATAATTGAATATAGTTTGGATAACTCGGACAGCTGAGAAATATAATAATTGTTTTTAACAGAAGCTGCAGAACATGTTACCCTGGCTTTGTCTTTCCCGGTCAGTGAAATGTTTTGTGATGTGTCCCAGCTCTGTTGACAGCTCTGATTTGGTTGCAGACTCTTTATATATAAAAATATCTATTTCTTTGTGTGGAGTTTCTTCCAGTGTTTACTTGTTTTCTCTCCTACATACCACACTTTTAAAGCACACTGGCTGTTCTGCTTGTCAAGAACAACTGAAAAGAGCCTATTCCATAATTGTCTATTTGGTCCACCAAATGAAACCGTTATCAGTACGATGAGGAAAGATTTATGTTAATGATTTCTCAGATAAGTAAAGATCCTGCTTCAAGGCTTGAACAGATGAATAAATCATCATGTAAAACTGTGGCATAAAATCAGTTAACGGCAGGTGGGAGGCAGAATTTCTCTAAACTGCGCTAAGTGCGTTTGTTTGTCCTGGCTGTCCTGCGGGAGCAGATGCTGAGTGCTTGGCGTCCTTCCCACCGCGTTCACAAGTTACCAGGGGGAACCCAGAAAAACTGGTTGGGTGTCAGAGCGGGAAGAGGCTGTGACAAGCATGTTAAGAAGCCAGACAGGCACCTTTGGGGGTTAAAAGCAGCTGTCTCTAGTGTCTCTTGGAGGATCCAGTGTCTGGCTGTAGCTATGAGATGATTTACATTCCCTCTGTCTGCTTGGAACTTAATTATAAAGGGAGAATAAAACTGAAAGCAGTTCTGGAATCCTTTAAACACTCATCGTTCCACCATGCTTTGCCCCCCCGCCCCATATGTTTCATATAATTCTTTTCAGCTGAGTGATTCTTCTACTCTCAATGAAAGCAGAGATGATCACTCTGGAAAAATCTAATTATAGTTGCTCCACTTCTAATATTTTGCTAATGTTTTCTTTATCACTGTTAGTATCTTGCTACAGCCACCAACTCCGGGTCTAAAGGCAGAGCTTATCATTATCACTTAGTGCATCATTACAGACAGCCCGAGACGCTACAAAAGCAGTGAACTGTGTACTGGCCACGAGTACAGCGAGATTCTCCACAGCTTAGTCTTGACTGTACTTTAAAGTACAGGCTGAGGCTGATCTTTGAGCTGTACATTCTCAGATGACCAGTGCATAGCTCGGTTCTTCAGGGACATGGATAAGATCGTAACCTGAATCCCATAAGAATTGTTTCTAGGAAGGCAAGAATGAAGAAATGCACATTTTCAGAGCTGTAAGCTTTTAGGTGAGCTTCCATATATAAACTGATCATAAGAGTTAAGTGCATGGTTTACTTGATTTAAACAGCTAATTATGACAAGTGACTAGTTAGTAGGTCACTTAGTTATAACTATCAGTATTAAATACTGACGGAATTGTACCTGCCTATAGACAGCACATTTTATGTCCTTGTCTGTGTCATTTATTAACCCTTTATAATAATACTCTGCAAAACGCAAGCAGAATGCATGCCGTGATTAAATCTGCATGTATTTTCTTTGAAGGATCAGCTTCACATGCCATTTAAATAAATTATAAAATTTAAAAATAGCGCGTGAAAAAGGGACAGAATAATCTGAAAATTTATAATCCTCCTCTAGAAAAACGAATGTAGAAGTCTTGAAACTAGTTTTCTTACATGAGAATAATTGCTCATTGAAGCTGTCCAATGCTGTCCCACAATCATATGGATGAATGCTAAGATATAACAGAACGAAATATTAATATCAGTCTTTTTTTCCCCTTTTACATTATTCTCCAGGTTGACAATTCTACAGTATTTTCCAATAGTTTGAAATTAATAGAGAACACGTTTGATTTAATTGTTTACTATTTACATGCCTTCACGGCTACAATGTAGAACACCACAGTGGGTTTACAGCTGATGTTAATTTGGAAATAAAAACAAATAATAACATGTTCTGAAAGCGTAAAGAGAATGTGGGTATTTACAAAGTAATCATAAACCAGAAGTTAGCTGCCCCCCATGTACTTCTCCTGTCTATTTCCGTACATTTTTAGGAACTCAGAGCAACCAGAGATGCCAGAAATCTCTGATGATTAATTGCTGCAGTTGTCTATATAGCATTTGATGAGGGCATTCAGCCCATAAACTGTCCCTGGCTGAAGTAGAGGAGTCACTGAAAATAGTCACAGAATAAAACAGGATGAAACTAAGAAGTAAAACTGAGACTGACCACTGATGTGCAGGGGCTGCATGTGGCTACCCAGGCAGGTGGGTGTTTTTAAATTCGGATGGAACGTAAATACAGAAGGTAGGCTGTCGTGCTCTGTGCTGCGTTACCTTACAGAGGGAGCGCAGTCCTTGATGGGAAGTTCCTTTCGTTGGGTTCTGGAGTACAAGGTGCTGGGGCAAGGAGACACAGATTAGAGTTCTGATCCCTGCCTAGGAGGAATAAGTGAAGTGCGTCTTAAGTTTCATTTTAGGTGAGAGTCTCTCATCATTTGTGTCACTGAATGAAAACTAAACTTTCAGTAAATGTAACATCTCAGTATTTATCAACTGAATCATTATTTATTAGTTTTGTCCTACTTTGAGGTTGCAGGGCTGTCAGTAAAAAAGGAATTGCAGAGAAAAAATTGTGGCGCTTTTTTTTCCCTCTTTTGCAATTATCACAACTCCTCTCTCTTTCTTACGCCTGCTTCCCCGTTCGGGTGGGATACGTGTCTCTGGCAGGAAGTCCCGTTCTCTCGCGTGTGGTGCAGCAGCCAGAAGCCGCTGCACTGTGCCTTCTCCCTGGAGCGCTACACTCCCGCCACCACCCAGCTCTCCTGCAAGATCTGCGTCCGGCAAGTCAAGGGGCACGAGCAAATCCTGCAGATCCAGACATCCATTCTCGAGGTAAAATGTTCTCTCTCCTTTTGTTTTGTTAAGTTGCTGTGTGGTGTGAGACATGATCCCTCCCCATTTTTGTCCTTTCTATCTCCGTGTAGTTTCTTATGCCCTGTTCCGAACTGGAACAAGTATATAAAGTCTTACAGATTCAATTTCTAGCAGAAATCAAAGTACAGAGATTCTACAACACTAAAAATAATTTATATTTGAGTTGATGGTAATAGTTTTCTTGCAGAAAGTTTTTGAATAGTTTGCAGAGCACTGAGAATCGAAAATAAATGGATTGCCTGTATGCTGCTGGGCCACTGACTATTCATTATTAGAGCATTTTTGTGTATACGGAATGTCTTGCAAGGACTGTAGCTTTGCTCACAGGTGAAAGAAATCAAACATTTAGTTAAGCAAGTTAGTGATGTGTCCTACAGCAATGAAAACTTCAGCTGCTTTTTTAAGATTATTGAGCATCTTTTTTGATTAATCCACATAAATATTTCTGGATTAAAGATATATGCCCATTGCTAAATGCACTAAGCAGGGAACGCAGCAACTGGATGAGAAAACCACAAACATCATTCTGTATAAAAACATCCTCAGAATCCATCCAAGCATTGTTCCAGTTCTTTATTGCTATTTCGTAAAAAACTTGTCATTCTCTATATATCTCAATACAATGTTGCTGCTCCCTTTTTCCCCTTCTCACTTTTGTTTTTTTAAAGGGACCTACGTGCCCACAGATAGGGCAGATGCTCCCCAGAGCATGTTACAATTCTGTCTTCAAATGGATTTGCTGGTAGGGAAGGCTTTCTCGGCCTATCTCAAAAAGTGATTGAAGAGTGAGGATAATTTGACTCTAAAATAAATATATAAATAACAACGGAATACTTGAATTGCTCATTGCTTTACGATTCCCTGAACTAACCAGGTAGCAGTAGCTTATCTCACATGTGCAGGGTATGAAAATCTACTATTGTTCTGCATATTTAATTTAAGCAGTCAGACCATGCGATATATCTACAGCACTGCTATTACTCTGCATGGATGACTTTTGGGATGTGTCATAAATGTTATATGAGGAGACTATAGCATCATTGTTATTTAATATTTATGCTGCATTGCACTGAAACAAATAATGCATGGAAACGTGACTCTGTTACACAAGACTAGAAGAATTTCATAGGAAAAGAATGGGCCAGATCTACAAAAGGACCTGGATTCCAAAGGGATTTTCAATATGGAAGAACTGAGGTACTTGTAGATTTAGGTGTTTTTAAAAAATCACAAATGAGAGATTTATGTGTCCATATTTTAGGCTAAAGCAATTAAAGATTTCGAAACCTGTATGCTTTTGTGGCATTCCATCTACCAATCACTGCTCTATTGGACTTTGTCTTCCAAAATAAACCAGAAGAGGAAACTTGTAGAAGGAAAATTACATTATTTTAAATGTTTTTATACATAGGTGCTTGTGATGTTATAGAAGTTCCTTCACAAATCAGAAAAATACCTCTTAGCTATTTAATCTTCTGTTGTCAATTCTACAAACTATACCTGGACTCTCAGGCCCAGGTTTGATTCTTCCTCCAAAAGCAGCGCTGCTACACCCAGAGGTACCTGGAGCCGGGCTCACTGCGGGCAGGTCCCCGTGTAAGAAGGCAGCAAAACCAGCAGGGACCAGTCTGCACTCCCAGCTACCCGCAGGCTGAAGAGGCTGGGCACAAATCGTGTCTTAGGTTCCCCATTTCTAACCAGGAGTGTGTGATGGGACTCCTGGTGTTAGGATGCTAAAAGGGCCACCTCCAGACCCGCGGCAGACAGAACGCCCCACACCCTGACTAACTGCTTTTTGCTTTTCTATTCTGTGTAGAACGAAAGGGAAACCATCACGTTCTTTGCACATGATGACAGCAACTTCCCTGCACAGATGGGTCCGAAAGCATTCAAAATCCCCTACTCTATTAGACAACGAATCTGCGCAACGTTTGACACGCCCAACGCCAAAGGCAAAGACTGGCAGATGTTAGCACAAAAAAACAGCATTAACAGGTAATGGAAGGCAGTTTTGAAAGGTGAACATCTACATATGCAATGGGAATAATTTGCTGCTGTTATGGGGTCTTTTGTTTGTTTGCTGGTATTAAAGATGTCTGCATAGTAATTAACATAGTCTCAAGGATAAGCTGTAGTTCGTACATACCTTTATATAGAACTAGCTGCTGAAAAAAGGAACTCCCTTTCTCCTCCGAATAAAGCCCTGTGCCCTGTCCTACCTGATCTTCGCTTCTGTGGTCAGTCTCTCTGTTCTGGACTGGACCTTTCCTTTGTGCACCCCCAAGAGTGGGCTCGTGGTGCAAGGCAGACTGTAGGAGGATTTTGGCACTGTTGTGTACTATGAACCCAGTGGTTTAAAGGACTCAGGAGGTTGCACATTCTCTCAAAAAAATGATACAGCCTGTTGCTTTGGTTTCTATCTATGTGTTTTGCATTCCAAAATGAATTACACATTTTGCAGATTTTTTTATTAAGGAAAAGGCATATTTAAAAAAGAAAGCCATGCTCTACTGTTACGAGTAATAATATTATGATTATTGAAACTGAAAGATGCTGTAAAAACTAATTTACTACTTATTTTGCTTTTTCTGCTTGGCTAAATTAAATTGGTGGAGGCAGTTCACGCACAGAAATATTTTGTGATAGTCACAAACACCATAAATACGTTCCCAAGAGGGTAGAGGAATACTTAAATCAAGTGAAATAACTTTTCATTGACTTGTTGCTTTGCATGGGAATCTCAATAAACCACATCTGGACCAAAGAAAAAAGCAATTTATAGTCTTGCAGCAGTGAGAGCGTCAAAAAATTCTGCTTTACTTATCAGCATTTACTGCCCATTGTCAGGCACTTTAATCTCCCCTGGTTTCTGTTCCTCCTGCGCGGAGGAAGTTGGAGGAGATTTCTTCTTTTCAGGAAACTGAGCGACAGTGTCCGAAGGAGATTACACTGACTTGTGTAAGACCAAATTTGTGATAACTTTTGACTCTTGAATCTGTGTGGGAGACACCTGGTAGGCTCTCTGCAATATCTGTTTTTATAAAATCAAATTCATAGATAGAAAAAAGTTGTTGTTGAGCAGTTTAAACAACCCAAAATGTAGTTATAAAACCAGATGATAGAGCTTAAATACTTCATAAATTTCCACGTATCTGCCATACAGCGTGATCCATTAGTGTCATCACAGTATCTCACCCGCCTATCCCACAGTACAGGTCACTGCCGTGCGGTGCTGGCTTTAGCTCCCCAGTTCAGCCAGTGTCTGTTCTTTCAGTGCACTCGAACTCTTCATATCGCCACGACAAGGAGCGTCTTCAGAGCCAGAGCTGTATTTTTTACACACACACACGTCCCTGAATGGTAGCTTTCCGTCACCATAGAGATGGATGTACCTAATTAGCGAAGCTTGAGGAAAAAAAATGGTATCTGCCTGTTTTTTACTGATGGGCAACAGTCCAAAAATGGTCAGTAGCAAATATTTAATTATGTTGGAGTTTGTTTAAAAAAAGCAGACAATAGCATTCAAGTCCAAGTTTCCTTTTCTGTGCTACAGGTTTATCTGTTTCTTCCTGTATTTATAGATATGTATCTATATGTAATAGAAATGCTAGAAATAACATTTATGCTTGTGAATGTGAAGTTAATGTATTTTTTTGGATCATTATGTCCAAAGCCCATAAATAGAAGGAGTTCTAGGGTAATATGTTTAAGATAAACACTTTGTTTTACCAAATTCTTCGCACGTATCACCCCTGCAAAGTCCTAAAACCTACATA
This sequence comes from Chroicocephalus ridibundus, assembly GCF_963924245.1. Taxonomy (NCBI): domain Eukaryota; kingdom Metazoa; phylum Chordata; class Aves; order Charadriiformes; family Laridae; genus Chroicocephalus; species Chroicocephalus ridibundus. Next base: position 5,549,862 of record NC_086306.1, read on the forward strand.
TCAATAAAATATAAACTTACAAATTAAAAGATGTCATATGTTTACATAATCACAAGCATCAATTTAAGTTATACGATTCCCCTCCCAGACAAATACTTGTTAAGTTTACTAATAATGCTTTCCGGACTTGTTTTCTAAATTATCTGGGACGGTACTGCTGGCGAGCATTTCTGTACCTCAGAACATACAAGTCCCTTGTTCATTCTGCCTCTGCTAAACCAAGCAAGTGACATTTGAAGAATAAATGCACCCATGTGTGTCCTCTTGAGGGTTTCCTCCCCTCAACTCATCTAGGTCTTGCTGAAAGTTTTTAGCTTTTTAAACACGTCTATAGTGTTAGGCAGAACAGAGGGCACTTTGGCATTCAGGGTGGATAGAGTATATACTGTTCCTCAGCCTTTCTGTTTGCTTTTTTCTCCCCTCCTTTCAGGAATCTCTCCTATTTTGCTACACAAAGCAGTCCCTCTGCCGTCATCCTGGACCTCTGGGAAGCCCGACATCAACACGACGGCGACCTTGACTCCCTGGCCTGTGCCCTGGAAGAAATCGGAAGGACACACTCCAAAATCTCAGACATAACAGAAACTGAGATTGAAGAGCCTGATTTCAACTACAGCAGACAAAATGGACTTTAGTCCCTTTTCTCCATTCAAGAACTGATGGCCAGCTTTGACTACACTAGAGAATCTCTTTGGCAGGGAGGAAATAAGGGTTTCTGCGCACTGTGTATGGAAACAGCCACTCAGTTCCACAATGCAGTTCTCAGCTGGAGGAGCAGAAGCAGCCCTATTAAAAATCATCTTGGTAATAAGGAAAACACAAGCTTCTCCCTGTCCTCGCGCATTTAAGATTCATGTTTTAATGTCAAAAACGAAACTACATATCTATCATTCCTGGGGCAGGAAGGAGTGAGATACAGAGCCATAAAAGGTAAATATTATGACATAATGTATTTAGGAAACAGTAATGCTAATAATAATGCCTAGTGAACATCAGCAAATGTGATACTGAATATTTAGAGCCACTAGAGGTTAACCCTAGTTTAAAGGTTTGTCTTCTTGGGGCCTTGACACCCCTTTGTCCTGCGTCTCTACCTTACCACACTTGCAGCCGGGGGTTAAAATGTCATTTGATAGCATCGTGTTGTCACTTTGTATCTGCTACAGAAAAAATCTGGCCTTATTCTCTTCAGATCTTTGAGGAAGTAGAAGGTCTCATAACTATTTAATTGATATCATATGCATTCCAAACAACTTATTTTAAAAATTCAGTCACTTAATGAACGTACATTTGCTGCAGAGCTTTCCTGCCTGTTTTGTTACCAAACTAACAGAACAAAACCCTTCTCTGTGAAATTTGTGTGTGTGCGTGTGTGAGAAAGACATTTTCTAGGGTTCTCAGTCTGCAAACTTTTACTTAGTCAAAAAATGTTTCTTTGGGGGTGGGTTTAAATAACCAAATAAAACGCAGGAAAGTGGCAGCCCTATTTTAGCAAGTTTACACTTTTTTTTTTTTTTTTAAATTACTTCATGTTCGGGGGCTAAACTAAAAAGTAAAGGTGAAGTCAATCAGCACAGCTTAATTTTCATTTATTTTCAGATTGAAACAATCAACCCCACACAGTACTGCCAAAAATAGGCTTGATTTGATTGTACAATTTGGAAATTTCACAGAATATAAACCTGGCTGTGTTACACTTGCTTTAGTTACAAACATACTGCATTTACCTCCAAAACCAGAATCTAACTAGAGAATTGTGCTCATTTTTTATCCATTTCATAGAAAAATAATTTATTACTTCAACTGAACCAAAAAGAGAGCTGTCACTGTGAGTGAGTGTCCTAGTGGGGCTGGTACTGAGCCAAATTTAACCGTTATTTTCACTCATACATTCTTTACAATTAGCCAAGGTGCTCGTTAGCTCTGGCCCTAGGTATCGGGTTTGGTGACGGGACCACAATCAGTATAAAGCAGGAACACAAACACGACTTTAGGAGCTTTATGGAAACGCACAAGAAATAGAAAACAAGCATTGTGGGTTCTTTTTACCCCCGTATTTGGCCAAGAGCAGCATGATAGGCTAGGTATTTGCACAGGGCAGGTGCAAATCTAGAATAATCTGAAAGAATTTCTTTACCCAGGACTCCAGTTCTGAAAAGTATGATGAACAACTCTTAAGACTTTGCTTGTTCTTGCTGATCTGAAACTGCAAATTTCACTGCTTTCCCAGCTCAGCAGGCTGGAATAGTCTTAGGCTTATAAATACTCAGACTTCCTCAAACATTTTCTGCACTTCAGTATTTCATGCAGCCTGACATGAGAGTTCCTGTTTGCAACGGGAAATCATAACGGCTGCAAGCATATTTAAGACTGAGACAAAAATACCAGCTCATTTGGCAGCAAGCTGTCACTGTTTTCAGCAGCACATGGTTCTATCTGTGTTTGAATTATATTTCTAGTGACTTCCAGTCCTCCTCCTCAGAAACCTGTTCTTCATTGGACAAAATGTCATGAATTAAAAAAATAGGGAATGGCATCCACAGAAAAGCGGTGGAGTTTTAGTGAGCTGTCGTTGTCTGGGAAACCAGCTACAGTCACTCTCCAGCAGTTAATTTGTTCTCAGCTTCTCCTCAAATGCAGTTTTAATTTTCAAACTAGCTTGGGTTCGCTACCACAACAAAGACTTCAGTACTACCCTGCAGGTGCTGAAACATGTTCATGTCACTCTGAAGAGCTGTATGTATTTTCTCCTCTTGTTTTTCAAATATATGTGAGCTACATGCTGCATATGGGGTCAAAAAGAGCTGCTATATGGAGCTCAGACCTTAAAGTTTTTTCTCAGGAAACACATAGTGTTTACTTTCAAGACTTGGGTAGCTTTGGAAAACCTGTATGTACAGCGACACCCAGCTCTGCCTCCTGAGTGCTGGGTGAAGCGGGAGAGAAACCAGGAGCTGTACAAAGTACATCTGAAAGGGCCTTCAGAGGGAAGGGATCTGCGTTATGCACCAAAAGCCAAGTTAGATCCAAAATCCAATAAAATCTAGTGTCTGAGTCAACATACTCCGAAGGAATAAATGTCAAAGTGTCTTACAATGCCCCAGAAGAAACCGTTCTGTTTTGGGCCTGAGGTAGGATTTTAGGGTATTGTTGTTGCCCTTTAGAGTTTGTTTCCTGGGTTTTGTTCGCTTTTGCTAAAGCAGCTTCTTTGTTACTGATCTGACTTTTGCGAATCTGAATCAAGAACTCTGACTTTTTCTAACCTATTATTGTTTTGATGCTCTTGTATTGTTTAACTGGACTAGAAATGCCACAATACTACTTATTTATCTGTCTCCCATCAGAATGCGGTTTGAAACAGTACCCGAACCACCAGCTTACCTTTCTAACGTGAGCTTATCTGGCTGTACACACGAGTCTTATAAGACCTGCCATGCTATGTCGGGTGAAAATCCACTTAGTCTTGTATGGTATCTCTAAGAGTGACTAGGATTGAAAGTTTAGGGCAACAGTGTCAGAAACGGGCCCCGTACTAAAGGACTTCCTCAGCAGGGGGTTGCATCTGCCCCACGGTGTCTAAGAATCACCGGTACCTTCAAAATACTGACTAATCCCTTTGAACCCACTGAAGCACTTGGCCGTCATAAACAGTACCTGGGAGAAACAAGTGCCACAATCTTCTTGTGCATTTTTTGAGCAGCCCTTCCTTCTCAAGCTTTCCTTTTATTTAAGACATGCTGCCTGGCACCGGGTGCCCCTAGTTCTGTGTAGTATGGAATACTGAGTAACTCTTACATTTCCAGTTCTGCTCACTCTCTTGTCTAGGCCGAAAAACCCTGGTTTATCCTACTTCTTTGAACATCCTTGCTGTTATTCTGTCATTTCTAGTTCTGTGTCTTTTTGGAGATGGAGTGACCAATAACCTGCTTTTCCACAGGAACGCAGGCTCAATTACACAATTCCTCCATTTCCTCCGTTTCTTGCTGTTCCCACACTCAGTATCAATCCCAGAGGATTAAGATCTTGCTATAGCATAAAGCCACAAGAAACACCTGCAGTAGAGTGCGATAGAGAATACAGTAACTGACTTCACGATGCAAATTACTCAAGCAAATACATCCTGAACATCCAGAAAATAAAACCTGTGAGGAAAAACTACGTAACTTAAAAAAACCAAACACTGAAGTGAGAGAGAAGATATCAAAATCATTAAAAATCTTAAGAAGGTAATTATTTGTTCTCCTCGATGACGATGGATATTGGTAAGCAGTAACTGGAGAATAAGAACTTAACTTAGACTTCTGAGTGGAAAAATACGCTACCGTTATTTTGTATTCCCTCCCCCCCCTTCTGTTGATGACCCGGTCCCTCTGGTAGGGCCAGGCCTGTTTCACCCGCTTGCGCTCTGTTCTGTGTCAGCAGCGCGGGCTGGCATTCATAGCACTAAGCACTTGCACTTACAGAGGCTTATCCCAGTTCTTCTCCCTTTTTTGTGCACAGTCCCAGTTTTAGAGATGGAGAAATTAAAATGGTTTTTAGGTAAATGCTTTTGCTACCATATACACGAGGCAGACACATGGATTTTGTTACCATTAGCAAACAGCTCAACAGTACAAGATGTTAGGTGTTTGCTTCCTGTTTTCCACAGTAGAAAGCAGCTGACTTTTGCCAGCTCCCCCCAAGCCTGCTGTAAGTATGCTTTGCGATAAAGTATTCTCTCAGAATGGTAATTCAGAATTTACCTGCAAATACTGTATAAATAAGTGTGTTGACCATTATTAGCAATCTTAAAATTCCTGAAGCACATTTTTAACATCTATATTAAAAAGATTTTTTTGGCAATCTGTATACCTATATATATGATTTGATCCAAAACACAGATGTAAAGGAACATCTGAAGCAGGATTAGAGGCCAGAAATTAAAAAAATTAATATTACTTATATTACTTTTGAAAAATAATTGTAAAAATCTCTTCACAAACAAGAAAGCAAAAGAAAGAGAAATGTAATGTTACACACTTAAGATTCCATCTAGCTGCTCTGAGTCTGATATGGTGCAATAGCCATTTTGATTTTACATCACCGAAGAATCTGCTCTGGCTTATTTTCATCTTCCTAAGCACTTTTCCCAGATATTTCTGCACTGTGAGTCATTTAAGACTAATAGTTGCATTTTAAAAATGACTTACTATTTTGTCACCAAAATGGTGCACTTCACAGCTCCGCCAGACTGCAGCATCGTAAAGCTAATTTACAGTTTTTACAACACTGCTTTTGCAGTCTTACTAGTTTACATTAAAATCCTTTAAGCCACAAGGAAAGGAACCCTGCTCTGTAGATTTAAATTCAAACTTCATTTACCAGTGCAAGTCCCATAAACCCAAGACGTACTTCCACAAAAATTTTATTGGGCTTTTTGTAATAGATGAAAAGATATCGACACAATTCTCTTAAAATACAGGGAACTATTTTTGTTATTATTTTTATCTCTGGCAACAGCTGGCCTCCTCTACGGGCCTGTGCACAGCTTGCTTTCAGCAGGTTGAGGGAGAAGCTTATTCAGCACAAATCACGGAGAGGGATCTTGTTGTAGGACTACACGGCAGTAACATCATACCAAAGGTCCTCTTTTTTTTTTTCTTTTCACTTGAAAGAAAGTGCTGTATGAGAGTTCTAAAACATTTAGTAACCGATCAATTCCAGATAATGTTTCCCACCACAAAAAATACAGCTGATGTATACAGTGCAGCTGAAACAAGTAGGGAACTGTTGTGGACTCCTGTTCATGATCTGAATATTTTTTTTCAGTCTGTTTCTGCCCATAAAACACAGATTTAAGTAAAGGCCTGCATTATTTCTTGGATGTTAATTCACTGAGTGGAAACCAGAAAGTTACTTTTAAGTCCTAAACACCTGAGAATGATCTGAAGATTTGTCTTTCTAGCCTGCGTTTTACTAATTTGAATTGTACTTAGGAAGTTCTCCCACATTTTACACAGCAGTAGAGATGGTTAACGCTTTTCACTGAGAACCTTTTTCATGTTGAACCTGCTGAAGAGCGTTTCTGTGGGTTGTTCCATGGCGGTAGAAGTACTCCCTGGACACTCTTCCTGCTTCAGAAGAGGCTGGCGGGTTTGCCGCAGCAGCACTTAAATGGCACATATATTCTTTCTTGGATATAGAATGATTATCTAGTTAAAATTACTTAAAACTTAGAGGATTCCTGAGCAAACACAGTAACTTAAAATACTAGGTATATAGCACACAATACCTGTAGCAACAAATAAAACTCAGTATGATGGCTAAAGATCACGAATCATTTTCTAGAAATGCAGTCTCTTTTCTCTCATTGCCAATACTAGCATAAATGGTAGCAAAAATCTCCTTTCCAACATGGACAAAAGAAATAAATCACTCTAAGATTAAAGAGTCACTTCGAGAATCATTTGATAGTAACAGTGTCCGCAATGCAGAAAACAGAACTGATGTTCTGCTCATTGCCGCAAGTAAAAGAAAAATCTGTCAGTATCCACGTTCACTGTTCTGTCCAAAAAATAAAATAAGTGTCTAGAAATTTGCCACTATATTTTTTGTATTAGAGGTGAATAGTACAGATTCTGCTAGTGTTTCTTGTCTGGGGCTTGGGTAGGGGTGTATTGTAATTTTCAAGCTATTGCAAAAGCTGCTTTTAAATAAGCTGTTCAATTGTATTGAATAACTGGTTTGTGCTTTACAAGGGAATCCAGGTGAGCCAGGACTCAATGCGAAGCCTCCTTGCCTTGCTCTCACAGGGTAACTAGAGCTGAAGTCACTTGTGAAATTTAGCTAAGGGATAGGGAGATTAGATGGCCCATCCCGGATCTGTAATGTAGTGTACTGTAATCTAATGAGATTAGACACTCAGCTACTGTAGAACCGTGGTTTTGTCAGCAGCTGCTTAGTTTGTCTGCCCCTGGTGTGATAACCTTGGTTGAGAATGTACTTCTGCAGATTTAAGATGATGTCAAACCCCTGTGTTATCTGGTCTCTGTATATAAATCTTATTGTCTAATCCCAAAAGGAAATGTGTAGCACAAAATGAAGTTAAGGGTGTTCTGCACCAAGCCTGGTTCAAGGCTTTTTAGATACAGCAGGAAGGGGAAGACGTGGATCTAACAGCAAGTGTATTTGCTACAGAGAACAAGAATGTTTCCTAACAATTCCTCACTTAGAACTGACTGAAGCTTTGTTTTTGCAGTTTAAAAAAATGTTAAGACCTGGTATTTCCCATACTGAAATTTGGAATGTTAACTATATGGTGACATTATGCGTTCAAGCAATTCCTTCAGTTTTCCCTGATTTGTGCACTGAAGTTGGAGGGAGGAACATTTTTACATGAAGCTGTAAGCTTTTGCATTCTTTCCACTTTCAATCTAAAACCCAGATGCCATTACTGGACCTCACAAAGTTCCCTGGTGCATCAGTAAGCAGTACACACATATGCACATACAAATAAATAAATAAATATATATATATATGTGTGCCTCACGGGGGTTCTGGCATATATACACTTCTGGTACATATTTGGGAACAAAAACCTGACGTCACAGAGTTTGTGACTTTGGAGATGTAGCTGCCTCCTTCCACCTCTTAATCAAAGTCATGCCCACTGTGACCCTGCTGATCTCAGTTTACACACAGGTACAAAGCCGTTAAGTGTTCATCTTTTGGTTATCCTTGGATGAAGTAAAAATGTGATGCTGGTCAGTCTGGTGAGACTTAAAACAGTGTTGTGCATGACTGGAGCTAACTGAAAAATTTCCATTACATTTTCGACTTTCAAAATTTTTGACCAGCCTTTTGGTGAAAAGGGGAGGGGGAACTTCCACGTAATCAAATACAAAACAAATGATTTTTGTAAAAAGAGGGAAAACCCACAAGTATTCCTCTAGAGAGACCTATTTTCTCTTCTGCTCCTTTATTTTTGCAATTAATGGGTTTTGAAAATGTTGGTTCTTGCTCATTTGACTGAGCGTTCTTCCCTCCCCCCGCTTCTCCCCACGGTTTCAGTGTGTTTAGAACTGAAAAAAAGAGCAGAGGTTTGAATGCTTTCTTTAGTATGAAGCTGAAGGAGTAGGGAAGAGACAGAGGAACGTTAAATAAAAAGCATGGCCTTGGCTTCATACCACACTTTCTGTGCCTTGTTCTATCAATGTAAATTCTGAATGTTGTACAGTAAAATACTTGGGAAAGACTCCTTGGAAAAGGCTGCACTGGCTTCTTTTCTCAGCACATGTACATATATAAATATATATACATATATATATTTGGTAATGCCAAACAGCTGTGTTATATTGTACGGAAAAAGTAATAATGGACAGTTTGGATGTTTTATGTAGAGTTTGCAGAAATTGTATGGCTATAGCCTTTTGAAGATAAATGTACAGACGTAAATTACTGCATATCAGTTATTTATGAATAAAGAGTCTTTTACTGACATCTTGGATTGCTGTATGAGTGGCATCTTAATTTCTCTGATAAAATATGATCATAGAATGGGTTGGGTTGGGAGGGACCTTAAAGCCCACCCAGTGCCACCCCCTGCCCTGGGCAGGGACACCTCCCACCAGCCCAGGTTGCTCCAAGCCCCGGCCAACCTGGCCTTGAACCCCTCCAGGGATGGGGATGTTCTGATATGAGCGCTTTGGGATATGAGAGGTTCTGAGATGAGTGCTTTGGGATGCTTCGCTGGTTTTACAGGGAGCCTTGTATGGGAGTTTATGCTGGAAAACGGTGTACTGGACACCTTTTTCCAGAAAACCTGAAAATTCCAGAAAAATCTACAGGGACAGGACCAGAACTGAACTTTAACCTTTACTGACAACATTGAAACAATTCAAGAATATCATCCTGCTTTCATACTAGTCTGAACTACGACCCAAAGAATGACAATTACATTCTACCTAAAACGTGATTCAAGGTATTTCACTAAAATGCCTTATTTACTTGTCTAAACCTATGTGCAAGCTCTACTCCAGGACTAGGACATCTCTGTCCTTTGCACCGCAAAACCAACATATATTATTCAGCTTTTTGCAAAATGGAAGATGCAAAACCTCTCTGCGCGTGTATACACACTGACAATTCCCTCTGAAATGGAGATGGCCCCATTGCTACATTTGACAAGTGGTTGTACCTCGAATCCTGTATCACTGGAAACAAAGCTATGAGTTCTGTCCCATTTACCATGTAAATGTAATCTTGATTTGTAATAGCCTCTTCTGAGATGCACCAGATAAGAACTCATTGTCTTGATTAATCCTCCCCATACAGATGAGCTCATAACTTCAGATCCCACTTAAAAGAATAGAAATATCCCGTCAGCAAATAGAGCACCTCAGTCCTGCAATCAGAGCGCCTCTGATTACTGAGCAGCTGTCACCAGTACACTGCCACCTGACAAGGAAGGTGGCAAGTGGATACCAGAATCACCTGCGCCTACCTTCTCCCTGCGCACAGACGTCTGCCCAGCACCAGCGCGGGGGGAGAAGACACGGGGAACGATGGGTCCCTTGGATTAAGCCAGTGCAACACTGTGGAGTTTGGGTTTGTTTCTAATAATTCAGGTGCTGTCAGTCTCTCAGGAATAGTGATACATACTCCCTTAAAATCCTTACCATAGCAATGCTAGCCCGATGGTATATTTATATGAACAACTATTAGAAGGTGAGACAAAACCGGGTTTCTGCTAGACGTGGTGCATAGCCCTTTCCTGGACGGATTTGATCAATCCGCCAGTTACCACTGTGTCACATTAACACGTACAGTTAAGCATCAACTACAAATATGTTAACCTGGCAAAACGAGAACCCGGATATGGCACTCACCTTAAGTGAGATGTTATAATATGTATTATTAATACATACACAGCAGGGGATGCTAGGACAAGCTGTTATAAATCAAGATATCCTTCAAACAGTTTATTACATGCATTTAAGTTGTTATCATCCAAGATATCATACACCATATAATGTAATGGCCACCCTTTATAATAAATAGGACTATCATGTTAACTGCCTTTGACATTCATTGTAAAATTATTCATGATTAATTATGTTTGCAGAGAAATATTGTATGTTATTGTAAGAAGTTCATTGCATTGTGATTTAATGACCAGCCGCTTAAAAATCATACTGCAAGTAGAGGCTGCTGTCAGATTAATTCGGAACAGAACGATGTCTCCACTGAACACAGAGGCAGGGTGGCACTCTCGCTACGTACATGCCATGTTCCCTCGTGCACGCAGAGCTCCCCAGTCCACAGCTAATGCCCTGCTGCACTCGGGGACAGCAGAAACGGAGGCAGTATCCAAAAATACAAGGGCATTTGCTTTAATAAAATTAATTTGCTTTTTAACTCTGATTATAAAATTGCTATAAGATATGGCTCCTTTGTCCTTGGTGGACAAATTAAGTTGCTTTCCTCCCTTCACAAAGTTTGATTATTTGAGAACCAGATTATCACTTTGTAAAACGTTCCAGGCTCCCCTACTGTCATCTTCTTCTGGAATTACACAGCCACCTGACTATGTATTAAAGGGCCACCTCGGCCACCTCTTTCTAGCCAAACTGGCACCTCCTCACTACCTATCTTCTGACACAGGCAAATACCAAAACCCTAAGTGGAATGCAGGTTTCACCATTTTTAATCCACATTGCTTCCAAGTACACAGCCCATACTGTAACTTGTCAATTCACGAGCATGACTACTGGAGAATTCAGAAAAAGGTGTGGCTAAAATTAAACAACTTCCTCAGTCCCAAAACTATTTGTTTTACCCTTTATTTATAGCACTGCTAAGCATGCCTAAAACACAGCCATTACTACGACGACTGGAGACTACTGGTGTCCCACCACAGCTCCTGCTCTCATTCTGTACTCAGCTGCACACAGACTGGCCAAGCTTCTCTTTGCTCACCTTCTCCTCCGTTTTAGCCCTCGTGTCTGCATAGGGCCCAAGGGAGCACTAAGCCTGGCAGAGCCCTTCATCTTTAAAAAAAATACACCTTTGCATTACTGCAAATGACGACTCAGGACACTGTGCAACTGCAAGTACTCCCCTGTTCCCCCCGACCTCTTTCCTCCCCGCCATAGCTTCTTGATGGACTCTGAGATTAGCAAAGAACCTCCACAGTACTGTTACTATATTGAGACTAATTCATTTGCTTTTAAACAGTCAGCTGCCTAATGCACCATTGGAATCAGTATCTTCCTCCTGCCAGAGTCAGAAGGTAATCTTTACTGATGCAATTAAAATTATAATTACTCTCATTCCCCTCGTCTCGTACATACTTAGGGATTTTTGAAGAGTTAAGGCTTATTAAAACATGTGCTGTTCGTAGATACCTGTTTTGAGCACAGGTAGAATGCCAGCTCACAAGCTGAAGTATAATAAAGCATTGATCTGCCTTTGAAGATAATGAAAGCTGGGTGACACTGCTGGAAGAAAATAAAAAATACAAGTGAAAGAAGGTGGAGATCTAAACCTAAATGCTAACAGCTAATACACGTTATTTAATACAGTGAGGGTCCCATCTATTCTGATTAGTAAAGTCATTTTGGTCTCTGAAATAAACAGTCTGGCTTAGAACGAGTTTTCTAATGCACCGCAGAGAGAGAGATGCTTTGAGAACATTTGGTGAAAAACACGTAGCGCTCAAGTTTAGGTGGGGAAGACCAAGAAGAAGAGAGGAATTTATACAGCCACTGTACATACAAGAGTTTCCTTGTCCTAAAACTACTTAATAGATAGATTTATACAGAATATCCACCTAAAGAAGATCACAGGATCTAGCCAAAACAGTTGGATTGGTCTAAAATCCGGTCTTGTAAGAACTGCTTCTCCAACTCCACAAAGCAGGCTGTCACACTCCACTGAGAACTACTTAACCCTACTGTCCTCCTTTCCATGCATTCATTTGTTTATTAAGAAAAGCGTAACAAATAAATGCTACTTCCTTCTGCAGAGAGCACCAGTCACAAAGCAGGGGAGTCAGTGTTGTTTTACCAGCCAAATGCCCACAATTCTACTACTGACAAAAGTATAAAAGGCCTTACAGGAAGGGGAGCCATTCTGAAAACGCAAACAACTAAGGTAATATTTTCAACACAAAGGAAGGACCAAAACTCACCTATTGTTAAGCATATCCGGAATTATGTAAAATGGATTCAATTTTCAAACAATTCGGAAAGACTGCATTTAACAAAGTATCATTTAAAAGACTTTTCTTCTACTTCAAGCCTAATATACCAGCAATAATTAACAACTGACACCACTTAAATGAGACCTTGAAAGTCAAAAGAGAAAGCAGCTGTTCAGTGCCAAAAATTTACCTGCAACTAAATCATTGTAGCATTACAAAGTTCAATGTCATTGCAAAATTACATCATTTCCTGTAACCTTTAACATCTTCCTACAGATTAAAAGGCTTTTTGTAAAGCAAATATCTAGTACAAAAAGCTTATGGTCATTTAAGGTATGATAACTCATCTGAAGAGTGCTAACGTGCTGCAGCTCAACATACGTTGCATACCATTGGCTCATTTTCAGTCCTGCTTTATCCTCACAGAATTTAGAAGGAATAATCACAAATCTGTGAGGAATAATGAAGCAACGAGCTGCCTTCACAGCTACAGTCATGGCTCGTCACTTGAACAGGTCACACAGACTTGTTCAGTGCCATCAAATTTCCCCAGGGACCTGCTGTACAGACCAGAAGATTCTGTCACAGTATGTTCCCAACAGCTGGGGACAGAGCTAATACGGAATACGTGGTGGGAGGGATGGCTTTGGTTGGTAGATAGAGAAAAGATAAGGAGAGAAATGGATTCCCTCCCTGCACATGTTTATTTTTTGTTTTGTTTTAAGGCCATTTGGTTGCTTACTCAAATCCTCAAACCCTTCTGTTGTGACAGGAGGCAACAGTGGAGAGAACTACTCCTGGTTACAAACACCACAGGCTAATTTAAACTAAACTGAATAAATCCCAATCTGTCCTCTGCGAAGGAGGTTTGTGCTGTTTTGCATTTATTTCCTCTTCTACTTGTGAGATATTGGTTTATGTAGTTAGTATTCCAGTATTTACCACAACTTCAAGGCTATTTTCCCTTATTTTGTTTTTGTTTGTTTGCTTCCTCCCCCCTCGCCCCCCCCCAGCTTTATTTACTAAATAACAGCAGATTCAAACCTTAAGTAGTGGTCAGTGCCTAAAGTCCTACAGAAAGCTTTGTCAGTAAAAAAACCCAGTCCAATCACTGACGCGTTGCTATGCTTTGCAGAGATGACCAATGGTTGCAAATACCCAGCAGTTTGACATCCTAGTGTTTCCCATGGTCGAAGCACCTGTAATGCTACGTTTTCTTCCCTCAACAGGAAAGAAAGAAAATATCACTACAGACTTTTACCCATTTTAATTAAAACTTTCATAACGCGCTTGGAAGCACTACCCTCCCAGAAGCCCAGGAGAGCTGTCAAAGGGGCTGTAAAGTCCTGTCCCCGTGCTTCACCTCTAAAGAAAAGATCTGCTGGCTAGGAATTCTTACAATCAACTTCACACCTAATGTGGCATCGAAGCTATCTGCCCTGAAGTAACTTTGTTTTGTTTTTCCAGTTTGTGAGAACCTCTCACAAGAGTTAGAAAATCAGATAGGCTTTACAAAAGAGGCAGCCCCACCACGATCACATTGGCAAGTCCTACTCTGACACCAAAAGCCATGCTGAAAACATTCAGCACGTTGCTTAGTGTTTGATCAAGATACTCTGTCCTCTCAAAGGAAAAAGGACTACATGGTGAAGCATGAACTCTGCTACAATGAGTTGTTCGACTCCTATCCTTGATTTCAAAACATGTGATTGATAATATAAAGAAAACAGCACTCCTTCTCTACGGCCTCCCCACCCTGCTTCAAAGCTCGCCATGTAATATCCTACAGATCAAAGAGGAGGGACCTGGAGGGCCGATGGGATGGCGCATCTCGAGCGTTTTGAACAGCCTTCTCTGCTGTTTTCTGTTGTGGAGAACTGCTGAGAGATGCCTGTACTGAGTACGATACTTCACTGGTGGCTGGGAAGCACCAAACTGTGCAATCTTTAATTCCCTGGTGGAATGGCATTTTCCTGCTAGCCAAGAAAAGTAGAATGACCTCGATTAAGGTAGTAAAACCTACCAGAAAAGAGGAAAACACTAACACGCTCAACCGGAACTCAGGACAGCTGGGTGCAATTCTGTGCTACGTTTTGTATGTGACAGCAGGTACCTAATTTTGGGGTCCTCAGATTTCTCTCTCTAAACTGAATACAGCAATACTTCCAACTCCTCTGCCTTCCACAAGACAAACCCAATATATTATCTCTTAGTATTTTAACTCTTCAGAGCACGGACAACCTTTCTCACAGAGTGGCTAGTACCTCACGGTCTGGATCTGTACCTGTATTATAACTACGTTACTATTCACCAACACTGCTATGCCAGGAACACTGTAAAAACTATGCGTTATTTTTCTTAGAGGGCTAAGGCGGCTGAAAGAAATAATATGGCTTAGACAGTGTTTTGTGATTGCATTTATAAGACAGGACCACATGACAACTGCCTCTATAGTGTGGCAGTGAGTTATGTATTATAATAGGCAAAACACATTATTAGCATGGCTATTTTACATATGAATAAATCATTAGCTCTCAAAAAATGCCTTCCAATGAATCCAGAGTTCAAAATAAGCTTTTAAGTAGGCTCTCTAAAAAGTTCAGTTCCTTACATCAGAACTATTAAAAGTGTGTTATTTTGAATCACCTAGTAGTAAAGCACACTTTGCTGTGAATGAGGGCTCTTAGTTCTTAATCATGCCTGCTACAGGGATAATTTTTCTACAGAATTAATGAGAAAGGTAGCTGAAGAGTAACTACTGAAATCAATGCAAGAGCTAAGAATTCTCAGGATGGAAAAAAATAACACTGGCTTTCTGGGAGTATATAAAAATAAAACATTGTCGTTTACTGAAGTCTTTTAGTCTCACTGTACCACTGTAGAGAGAACACTAGTGTTGTTCTGCCTGCAGACACACATTTCTGTACTGGGTTGATTTTAGAGGCAGAAACATCACGCTAATAAGGAGGAGACTACACTGCGTATATATGTGTATGCGCACACGCCACCCCTCCCGTCTCGCCTTGGTAAGCAGATATGTCTTGTGACAAAAATCCCTGGGCTATGCAAGATGACAGTATTTTCCTCCCTTTTTAGTGGGATAACCAGCTCATTAAATCTTAACACGAAGGTTATTTTATTATGAAGTGACAGATCTAAAGATTTACTTCCCCATTCTTCACCTGCCTTCTCCCTTCTGCTTATTCCTTTGTGTTTGTTAATGGCCTTTCGCTTGTTATATAATCCTGTCAGGAGTGTGAAAATACCTCTCAGGATGGCTCATTTGGCCTAAATCATTCCACCTGTACGGGTGACAAGAGAAAGTGTACATGCCATGGCTGATGCAGAGAAGGAGTTCTGTCCTATACTCCAGTAATTGTCACTGCATGATAAGAAAGTGTAAGATTTAATAAGGTCATAAAATAGAACGGCATGAGCTGGTGTGATAGGTATTTTTTTCATTAACATTCAGAAAATCTGGATTCAGTGGGACAATAAATTACAGCAATTGAGCAGAAATGATCCATTTGATTATTTATCACTTTCCAGCAAACCAGTGAGCAGCAGGGCTGGGAGCTCCTCTACCATCACAACGGCAAAAGTATCTTTGGTAGCATTAAAGCCATTATTCCCTATGCCACCAAGCTGCCTCTGGTGATTTCAAGAACTAGAACCATACTGTATAGTAGTAAGAAAACTGAGTCTTTGCAACTAGTTTAGTTTTGAAGGTAAGGAATGTGGTGAAACTAAATATTTCTATAAAACATGATGTACATCCACTTTAAAGCACTGAGTACTGACTACTGACTGTTGGGTTATGGCAAGTTTCCAATGCAGATGCCTAAATTAACACTAGGGCAAAATAAAAATAACTTAAAAAGAAAAATAAAGATATCCAAGCGGATTTTTCCTTCTACCCGTTTTCAACTCAATAAATACAGTCCCCTCAAAGACTTCCATGTACCAGTGGTGGAGGTTGCATATTTCACAGGTGTTGCTTCTTCTGTCTTGACTATTGTTTTTACTATTTCTGAATAATATTTGCATAAAGAGTGGGGTCTGTCGCTAGAAAAGTGAGGACATCCATTATTAAAGGAGAAATAAAAACGAAAATGTCATTTTATACCATGCTTCTGGTAATGAAGTAAAAATATAAAAAGAAAACTATAATTTAAATAAAATATGAACGGAAAAATCATGATTCTCTATAACAGCACATAAAGATGGATATATATTACATAAACTACATAAGTCTCATAGACGGAGGAGAAGGACAGTTTTATGCTGAAGTTACAGACCTGGGAATATGAAGATCAAATCAATTCTCAAATCTACGATACTTGGAATAGTCAGTTTGCTTGCACTGTCTGTCCTTATCTTTTGTACATACGACTATCATACTTCCCTAATGCAGAGAGAGATATTCTTGAAAGAGATGTCCATTAGGAAACACGGCATTTTCATTCTCATAATCATACCATTACTTCCCTCCTCCTGGTATCTCCATTTCCTTGACCAGTCAGGCATTATCTTCTTCACTAGCTCTGCTCTGATCTTACCCTTTCCCCCAAAGCTAACTGCTTTCAAGAACTGCAAATGCTCAGTCTTTTCTATTTACTGTTGATGCACCCAGAGTGGTCACACTCTCTTAAAACAAAGAAAAAACAAAAAAACATTTTACACTTTTTTCCCCAGCATTCCCTTCCCACACAAACATTTTTCTCGTTAAAGCAGTCACAACTAGACTGCTGGAACTCCCTTTATTTTATTCTATTGCATCATCAAAGCTATGTGCAGCTCCTGAAGCAACTCACAACTTGAAAGGTAGAAACATACCTTAAAACCACACTCAATTCTCTCCCCTGTACGGAAACACAGCTTTCCCTAACACCCCAGGAGGTACATATTACATCCCTTCCAAAAGCACAGCATCCGAGTCTTCCCCAATGAGACACATGTAACTGAAAAATATGTAACAATTATTATCACTCTTCTGAGTAATGAGAGTTGCCAAGACGCACATGTCTTTTGAAAAAAATCTGCCTTTTTAAAGGTGCTAATTAGAAGCTGAGGTCTTTTGAGAAATGTCATACCATTTGTGGGCGATCAACACTTTTGAAAGGAGGACCCTCAATTTCTTTATCCCCATTTCATATATATACAGATATATTTTCCCCCTCATTACCTGGAAACAGTTGGTTTGGCTTCTTAGAAGCTTGCCTGCATCTAGCAATTATTTATTACTCATTATCAAGATCTGCTTATCACAGCCATCTACAGAAGTGTCAGATTCAGGGAATAGGGACTGAGTAGGAAACAAGCAGCAGAGATCCTGATTTTATGAAAACACCAATAATATTAAAATTCAAGGGAAGAAAAAGTACATTAAGCTTAGGCTTGATTTACAAACTTTTCGAGGAAGCAACAGTTGTTCTTTAAAGAATCTATTATGATCAAACTAATTTATGGGACTATTATAGAGTGGTGAAAACTTCGTACTTAACATTCATGGGGAAAAAGAACTTAACAGTTTTGCTGCATACAAATTCAATTAAAATTTGACTTGGGAAAAGGTGCTGTGATTTTTTTCCTTGCATTTTGTCCTTCACTAATTACTTTTTCTTTTTAATACTTTCTGCCATCTAATACACTTGGAGAAGGATCTTTGCAAACAGCAGCCTCATTAAAACACTGCAATACGGCTTCAGAGATTACAGATGCGTACAAAAAAAATATGGATGTTGGTCTTTAGTAAGTGCATTTTCCCCGCAATACTCCTTGAAGAATGAGTTACATGCTGAATAGACTGCCATTTTTCTGAACAGGTGAAGAAGCCATTAGAAAATATCCAGACAACCATGCACCATTTTTATCCATGCTTATTTTTATCCCACAGTACACGGTGCTATTATGCATGCAAAAAGGTAATGAGGCAGGCAAAGGTTATTACTAGGGACACTACTGGAATGATGAGGGGCTGCCAATGCAGAAGACTAACCTCAGGCTACCTGAAATTGAAATTTTTGGTTAAATTAATAACTCAACATGAGACCAGACGGTAATGCTGTCTGTCCCCTGCAGGGCTCAAAATGTCTTTTGACATTAATAAAAAAAAGGAGGGGGTGTTACCTGTGCAGACACACAGAGAAGCATCCACTCAGCTGTGCTGATGCCACAGGATTGTGGGAGGTGGGAAACAAATGGAATAAGACAGTGCCTTTCCTTGTCTACTTGATGAGCCAAGTGAATGCTCCTGCTGACTGAGGGTAACCTGCAAGAGGAAGCTAATGACTCCCTCCATCCTTCCCCATACTTTCAGGATTTTTTTCTTTATCACTAACAAGGGAAATTGCCTCATTATCCTCATTATTATTCATAACGGCACCAGAAATTTTCTGAGGTATTTTACTGAGCAGTTTAAAAAAAAAAAAACCTGCTCCCAGAGCTGAAGAGTTTACAGTCTAATTTACACATGCAGCTCTAGGTCAGAGGCATAAACAGCATCTACAAAGATAGGTGAGAAAAGACAAAGATTAGAGTAATAACATCACACAGTTAATTTGCTGTTTCTTTGTGCAAAGCTACATGCAATGTTTGGCTGAACTGGTGATATCTAGACACCCAGGACAGACCTCTCTTCTTTGAAAGAGATGAGGAAGGTAAGGGGAGTGGAGGGGAAGGGAGAGGAGGAATGTATTAACAGACAACATGGAGTAAGCAAATAATACTGCAATATTAAGCTGGCAGCAGTTCTAAACTGGCCAACACTTGCAAAATCTGTAGGTTTACCTACAGTTCTTTGTCCAGTGAGAGAGCTTGAATGATACAGTACACAGATATCAGAAGTCTGTCCCTGGTGATGAATAAGGGCAAAACTGAAACAGGTTTTCTTTTTTAAAGGAAGGAAGGGAAAGGAAGGGAAAGGAAGGGAAAGGAAGGGAAAGGAAGGGAAAGGAAGGGAAAGGAAGGGAAAGGAAGGGAAAGGAAGGGAAAGGAAGGGAAAGGAAGGGAAAGGAAGGGAAAGGAAGGGAAAGGAAGGGAAAGGAAGGGAAAGGAAGGGAAAGGAAGGGAAAGGAAGGGAAAGGAAGGGAAAGGAAGGGAAAGGAAGGGAAAGGAAGGGAAAGGAAGGGAAAGGAAGGGAAAGGAAGGGAAAGGAAGGGAAAGGAAGGGAAAGGAAGGGAAAGGAAGGGAAAGGAAGGGAAAGGAAGGGAAAGGAAGGGAAAGGAAGGGAAAGGAAGGGAAAGGAAGGGAAAGGAAGGGAAAGGAGAAACAAAGAGAAGACTAAAATAACTCATAGCCAATGTCAGAAGACTGGGATATAGCTAAAGATCCATCCACAGGAGCAAATGTAAGAAGCCAGGAGAAAACTAGATGAGGAACTACCACATCAGTGAGAGGAGGAGGGAGTCACTGGGAGAAAGTGTATTGCATCTGATTAATTTTCTTTTGGAAGAAATCTGTGGGCGTATCTACCTTGTCTTGCATTGGTCAGACTGGTTGTAAAGTTGTGCATGGCCATGTCTGCATTAACACACCCCATTTCTGCTACAAACGCCTCTTGGAACTGGGTGGATTATACTAGCAAAACTCTGGGCTGTGGGCATTTGGAGGGAACTTACCAACGTGAGCCTCTGAGTCTTTATCATGGCTAAAGTAGGGGACACATTCTCATTAGAGCCAGCAAAGGGCTCGCTCGCCGCTTTACAGACTCTGCGCTGTCGTTTGTGTATTTCAGTGTTATGAAGTGGCCTGTTGCCTTCTGTAGTGTGCATGGTCTCCCAAGTCTCACTCATTATTCTATTAGACTTTAATGGTGTTCATAGGTTGTTTAGGATTAATGAGGCAAAAGTCCTCAATCAAGAAGCAATTTAAGAGTACATCGCTAATTCCACTAAGTTCTGTAAATGAACTAATTCAATACTAGTTGACCTTTTTATTTTGGGGGATGATTTGTATCTGTATTTTCCCCCAGCGGTGCCCTTATGCAGTGACAATTTGGAAGGGCATTTCTGGCCCAATGACTGAAATCAATCATGTTACAAGTAAGATGAACACACAAGTCAGGAGCAATACACTTTAAAAATGTACTGGCATGCAGCCCAGTAGTATGAGGATTATGACAGCATCTAACTGGATAAGTAAGAATCACAGTTCCTTCAGCTGGGGAGAATGAAAGGCAGAACCAGGACAGTCCATCTACTAGGAAAGATTTTAAAACCTTACTAACGTGAACTGAAATTTACAGTGGCAGGGCATGCAAAAACAGTTTCTGTCTTCTAGCTCCAGAAAATAAACATTATACCAACTAACCACCTTCTCAACAGAAGTCTTCTTGAGCAGTGACCCTCAAAGCACCAAATGGCTCCACCCAAAACAAATGGTTCGGTCCCACTTTTGTGGTGCTTTATACTAATGCGTTTTCACCTCACATTTCTAATTCATGGAAGACATGACTGTGCTTCGTTATTGTCAGTCAGCTTGTGGGTGGTAACTTATGAAGCCATTGCAACTTAATGGCTTGCAACAGTCCCTCCTGAAAGCAAGATTAGATGGTACCTACTGGCCCCAAGAGCACATCATTAAGAAGGAGCGATGGAGGGAGAAAAGGTAAGGGGAAACTCTTACGAAATTCAAAGTGTAACCACACATCACTTTTGTAATGTAAAAGCTGATCTGGAAATGCTAGTTTTACAGAAACTCAGTGGTAAAATAAAAAAGTAAAAATAATGGGTATTTTATTAACTCATGATGAACAGACGAATCCTGGAAACACTGGAATAGAACCACTACATGATAAGCAAGCTCACTTAAGGGAAGTTTTTTAGTTGCCAAGACAATTGTTCCAATCAATAATACTATAGTTTATACCTGGATCAAAGCCGTACTTTCCACAATGCTTGTAAGTGAGGTACAATCAATTTGGCCGGGTGCAGGGCTGAACTGGAGAAAACAGGGAGAGCAACAGAGCTGCAGGGAATGTCTGAGTAGCTGAAGATGTGTACAGAGGAGGGCGCAGAGAAAGTAGATGAGAGGCTTCCTTACAGGTTAAAGGACAGGATTGAACTTGGAAAACAGAAAGTAAAAAGCTGTAGCAACACCTTAAAGAAATTAAAAATAAAGCAGTGCCCTGCCTTGTGGAAGAGATGTGAACCTAAAGACAAAACGTAGCGTTGAACTTGCCTTTATATATTACTCAATCTTGTCAGTTATCTGTCTTCCCTGACAATTACTCTGAAATATCCGAGGTGCACTGTTGATGTCCTCCCTTATAACAGAAATAGTGATATCTAAACACTAAACAGTAAAGTATATTCATGGCACCGTTTCACTCGATTGTCTAATAAAGAAGAAAAAACAACTTCCTACTTCAAGACATACCATCTCCTGGAAGAACTGACAAAGACATGACATTGCATTTTTTTTACATGACAAGCACTTTCTCAGAATTTTACCTGTGAATTAAACGTTAAATCAGATGTAAAATCCCACCACAAATGAAAGTTAATGCACCAAAAATAGTTGGAGTAGGCAATGCAAACACTCTGGCCATCTATCTGCTGGTAACGACTCTTAAAGGGCAACTCTAGATATACATATATACAGTATGTCTTTCTCAAACTTTCCTTCCTTCCCTGACCTCCCAGACATATTAATGCCTGCTGCAAGTGCAAGCAGGGAAAATTCTAGACCTGAGAGATGGCTACTCTTACAGTCTAACACCTCAGATTAAACTGAACACCATTTCACAGGAAAAGGAAGAGAGCCCTGTGGAAAATGTCAAAGAAGAAAAGAGATTTTCAGGAAGCTCAAAGTGCAGTAATCATACTAGAGAATCATATTGGTTTTCCCAGTAAGTGGTTAAGTGTAGTTGACTTTTACGTATTTACTTGCCTTGCAAACATTTTCCAATGTTTAAGCTGAAAACCATACACAGTTTGTATTTAGTCTGTGGAACTCAGTAGACGAAAAAACATTTTTAAACCTAGAGGAGATTTTAAAGCTATTAACCATATTTTTCTTTCTTTTTACAAGACAAAATACATTTAATGTCATGCTTCACAGCCTAAGTGATTGTGGGCTTCAATGGGAAGAATTGTTGGCCTATCCCATTATGCATATTTACACAGCTGGACAAATCTGTAAGAGCCACTTGAAGAAAATTCACAGGAACTGGGACTCAAAATACATTATTTCTAATCCCAGTTCGGCTACAGAACATGTGAGTGACTTGAGCAACTTTCCTCTAAAAGAGGGAACATTTTCCTACATCACAGAAGTTTAACAAGCCAAGACAGTTATTTTACCTCATGTCATATGCATATAAAAGAATAACTATACATCCCTCCTTTCAAGCAAAGCTTAAATTAGGTTAAATGCTGAAGTAACTTCAGAACTTTTCTGCTCATCCATCAAGCTAAGAAAAACTAGAGAAAGGTTTAAATGAATAGTTGTTATTCACTTGCTCATCGTTACGTTCTCTGGGAAGCCTTTGTTAGACTTAACTCGAGACCAGCCTCTTGCAATATGCAGTCACATCAGATTACTGCTCCTTGAAGCCTTACGTAATGGAACGGACACATCTCCTTCTGCTTTCAGTCTACGTTCTTGCTTTAATTATACACATTGTCTGTTATGAAACCTTGTCATGTTGTCACAAGTGGCCTCTGTGCTGAACTTTGCCTTGTCAAGATAGCTTCATCATTCATAAATATTTCAATGAGAACCAAAGACTGCTTATGAAAGATTGATTTCTTACAGTTCACTGACCCTTCCTTCGAGGCCTTTTATTAAAATTAGAGTAAATCCATCCTAGAAATCTGAGCATTAATTGTTAATATTACAGGCTACTGAAACAGAGTCCTCAAGGAAAAGAGATACTCTGCTGGCTTAAAGTGATACATCACTAGAAATTAAAGGCAATCAACAGAGTTTAAATATGTTAATTTTCACACTCAGAACCAAACAGAGGTCTTTAATGGACTTTACATTAAATCAGGCAGGTTGAGTGCTTTGGAGGCCTCTTGTCAAAATTTGGTTTGGAAAATTGAACAGCAACCAGTGAGACGTTTGGGCACCCAGGAGAGGTGGCTGAGCCACCCGCCGCTGCCTGCTGCATTGGGCAGAGCTCCACTACCCACCCGCTGGGAACCTGCATCTCCTCAGGTGCCGTTGAGCCAGCCAGAGGCACGAGGTCAGGAACCAAGCAGTGCAGGTAGATCCTCTGTAAGATCTGCCTTTAAAAGCTGTTTCTGTTCTTATCTCATGCCTCATGTACTTCAGCATTTTAAGTAGCTGCAACTTGACCAAGGGAGTATGGGTGAAATTATTTCCTGAGGTAAATTTACTTCAGAGAGAAAAATATATAAAAAAGGAAAAGGACGGAAAAAGAAAGGCCCACAGAAAGCTCTTAAGTCTGTAAGTGTCTCAGACCCAGGGTTCTGTCTTCCAAATTGCACTATGCATACAGGTGATGCTACGTAAATAACAAATCATTTAGCTGATCAAAAGCACTATGACAGCAAAGGTCTGTCTCTTTTCTTCACATTAATAACATCTTGATAACATCTTGGCTCTATTTCTCCAGGATATTTTCATTTCCCAAGAAAACGACTGCTAGCATCCTAACAATATGCACATACCTCAAGGACAAACCTCAGCGAAATATTTACTTAAATATGTTCTTTGGGGTATATTTCTCATCTATTGGGACATATTTACGATCATCAACTGATCCCTCTTATTATTTTATATCGGTAAACACAACTAGGAGCTTTACTAAGGGCATTTAGTGTTGTATTTATAATTTGTGTGACACATCCAAGGAGGATACATAAACTACAAATTAATCTGATATTACTCTATTCCTAGACATCGTATTTCATCATTCTAGGGGCAATTGCTAATTTACATAAAAAGTCTATCAAGCCCCTAAATCCAAATGATCAATTACTTGTGAACCTTCATTGTTAAGTGGGGTTAGAGAAAGACAGGGACATCATTACCAGCTTAAATGTTTTTTATTTACTTAAAGTCATACTTTAATGCAGTTCTGTCAAGAATGCAGACCTGTCCTTGTACTCAGCACTATCTGCTATAGATATGCCAGATGGCTTGACAGCCATTTGGGAAGCTTTGTATGCCAGAGCGCTCACCTGCAAGAACTAAAGACAGCAGGGGTGAGAATTTTCTGCCCACTTTCACCTTTAAAAAGAGTTGAGTGTCAACCACCCAATTCAAGACAGGATGGAGAACTAGGGGAATGAGCTTCCAGGTGCTCTGCACCCAGACCACAGGTGCTTCCTTGTTGGCCAGTAGAAAAATTCATAAATCAAATGAAGAATGTTGGGCAAGTAATTTTGTTTCTCCTCTAATTACAGTCTACACTACGGCAGACAAATCAAAATCTTTCCATACTGTATTTACAGTTGCCTTTTTTCATCCTATCTCTCCCCAGCCCATGTTCCGCTTTTTTCTGAGCTTGAAAGCAAAGGCCCAATTGTGCACCAAGCTCCACACGAGCAGCACGGCCTCCCTGTGTTGGGAGTGGGAAGGATGCTCCGTCTCAATGTAAACTGCCACCTCCGCATTTAATCTCAAGGTCCAAAACAACACTCTCTGCAGTTCCTGGGAGCACAGATGACCTCAAGACAATACTATTTTCTGTTCATATTCAGATTTTCCCTGCAGATGAAACACCATTAACATTCAAAAACTAAAGTGTGTCATATTCCTACAGGTATAATTCCAATGGTTCATTCAACATGGTTAAAAAAAAAAAAGAGAGAGAGAAAAAAAAATGCCACGAAAATGCCCACACCAAACACTCTCAGCAATTAACCAAGGATGATTGATGAAACGCAGACCTTATAATACCGCAAAGTTACTTACAATACTCATGTTTAACTTTGTGCACAAAATAAAACTATATTCAACATATTGATTAGTACATACTAATCATCAATAAGAACATTCAGGTTAGGGGAGAGGGTGAAGCTATGTATTGTACTGAATCTGTCAGCTTGTACTTTCTGAAATCTAGATGAATGCAAACAGACTAAATATTTTTTTTCCTTCCTCTTTTAAATCCTACATTGCAACTTTTCAACCTGGACCAGAAGTTTCCTTTCAGGTGGATAAACAAACAGGGGCACTTCCCACCTCTCAATTACTCATGCATAAAATTTCATTTCCAGAGGAACTGTGAAACCCTGAGCTTTTATGATGAGAAGCAAATTGACACTTGAAAGTCATGATTATGGTGAAGTTCTGATTTCACTGAGAGAATATAAATAAATTGCATAGCCCAGCATTATTTAGTACGTAGCTCATCTCAGGGGAAAAGGTTGCACCATGAAGACAGATCTGAGCCTCCAAGGCTTCAATCTTCCTGTAGAAACAGCTGATCCCCTGATTATGGAACCCAAACACTGAGCACCACAGCAAGGAATTTAGGACAAGTATTAAAAAAAAAAAAAAAAAGAGGCTTACAATATGTTAGCATTGTTAATTGCACTAGGACCTTTTCTCACCATTTTCTTCTTAGATTAAGACGTAAAGTACCCTTTGCCTCTTTGGTGCACTATCCACAGAACACATTACCTAAATTACTATGGGGGCTTCTTGTGAATTCTGGGCACAGTTTATTAGCACAGGGCTGCACGTAGTTCACTGTGTGCTGGCACATTAAGCACACTGCCTATCTCTGAACTTCTATTACACCCTATGATAAGCACATCACAAATATTAGTTAATTGAACTTTGCTAAGCAGGAAAGTAGGGCCACCAGATGAATGATCAAACAGCTGAAGTGCTAATTTGAGAGCTGGATAATCTATTTTCATGTCCTTGGTCCCTCTTGTCTTATGGTTGTTTTATTAACTCCTGAGCAAGTTACATGGCCTTTCATTAGCTCTGCAAAACAGGAGCATCACAGGTGAGCTTCCAAGGTAAATAAATACTTTAAATGATACGAGGCATTTAGAGTTGCTCAGAATAGGTCATATCAAGGGTCATTTAAATATTTTAGACAGCTAGTAACTACATTGTCTTTACAGACAGTGGTCTCAAATAGGAAGATACCAAAATGATTTGCCAAAGTCACACAGGAAGCACCTGTCACAACTAGCAATAGAACCCCCCGCTCCTGTGTCCCATCCCTTTGCAAAAACAAATAAAAAAGCACACCATTCAGGGGGAAGTACGTATGCTTCTCTAGAAAAAAGAAAATAATCCACAAACAAAACCTCCTCTAAATTTATGGCAAAAAATACACAGTATCTTACTTCTCACCATTTTTAGAAGTGTCTCTTGATTACACAGTGTAGTTGCAAACTACAAAAGATATAGAAAAATACATCATATAACCCCCTGGCAAATTCCAGGGTACTCAGCAAGTGCTGTTTCATCATTTCAGCCCCAGTTAAAACTCTGCTGCAAGACCTCTGGAACCAATGCACTCAGCATTTTCCAGTATTGCAATTAATCCATCTGAGTGAACTTCAGAAGGTATGTTAAATGGTAATGACTTGGGTCATTAACTTTAACAATGTCAGTGTGTTCGCACCATCATATTAACCAAATTAGCGTGCATATTATTTAATAGTATGCTACACACAAAGAAAACTCTTTCAATCTACAATCGACAGCACAATCCTGAAAAATATCAGTGATTCAAAGTCAGATGCCTACCTGTATGATTCCCACTCCAGACACCTGCAAACTATTACCTAAATGGCTGTGCACAGTCACATCCCCTCCCGCACCCCTTTTTTTAAACAGAATACTTATCTTTAAGAACTTTCACTGCAGCAATACTATAGGTAGCAAATCATCTGTATTGTTAGAGCTTAACCTCTAAGGAACTACGGGGGTTTATAACTAGGGAAGCTAAGTTTAGCTACGAAATAACGCTTACAATGGTTTCTATATATGAGTTGATCTTTTTTCTCTGACTTGGAGCAATTTCAAGAAGGAATATCAAACTCAGACTGAGCTACTAGGACTAGCAGTAGACAGATCACAGAGGGAGAACAGGAAAAGAGTACCAATACAAAGAACCCTGAAGCAGACAGCAAAGGTTACAGATTATTACCTTTCTTCTGGTTGGGTGATCTGGATATCTGGGTGAATATACTATACACATTACTCTGCGTGACTGACCCAGCACCTAGCACCTGAGACATAAAGCTCCACGCCTTCTTGTATAAACATCAACTGTCCATGAGTTAAAAATGTTCTTTCAACCATAATTTGTCAGTGTCCTCATGTTCCAGCATCTCCCATTTGCCTGTCGGCATTCTCTAAATGCCAGTGCTGCTCAGAGCTCTTCCCTTGTCTTACTTTCTGAATTGTATGGTGGCTGAACACATGGAACAAACCCAGGGTATTGCTGTGGGTGAAGATTCAGAGTTATTTCCCTGCATAGGAAAGCGCTACGACATTACAGAATGAGCACAACACCAAGAACATAACCCCCAATGTGGTCATCAAGTGGCTGGATATGAGGAAAGAATCATATATACTGTGGAATGGCTTAAGCTGAGTCAACTCAGTGAATCAACACATTCCCTGCAGACACCTAACAGCTGGCAGAAGTGAGCTGGCTGCTGTCTTTGCCCGCAGCATTCCACGGTTTTCTTGTCAGCGCTGCAAGAGTAACAAATTG
This sequence comes from Chroicocephalus ridibundus, assembly GCF_963924245.1. Lineage (NCBI taxonomy): Eukaryota > Metazoa > Chordata > Aves > Charadriiformes > Laridae > Chroicocephalus > Chroicocephalus ridibundus. The sequence continues at coordinate 5,577,707 of NC_086306.1, forward strand.
CATCTGCTGTTGTCTTTAAGGTGGCTGCAGATTATTGTTTAAACCTGAATTCTCTTCTCCCTCCAAGTACCTTTGAGTGCACCCGTGCACACTTTGGGTCTGTATTTGCAAGGACCTTTGGCACTGTAAAATATATTATGCATGCCATGACAAATCAAGTGGATTCCCTCAAGCCACCTAAGAAGACAACTAACAACTGTTGAGCAGATGTCATAGTTTCATATTCTCAAAGTTTTCTGTATTTTGCTTTGTGACTTTAAATGTGTAAAGTTTATTGAAATTTTTTGTTTTAATGAGTCCATTCAGTGGTTATTAAAATCACTGCCCTTCCTACCAAATAGGAAAGTGGCTTCTCCAAAGACATGACTTTCAGCTTAAGTCCACAGGCTACATCTTAAATGGAAAGGAACAAGAACACTATAATACACTTAATATGGCATTGAGAAGGTTACATGTTGAGAGAACCCAGAAAGGACAGTCAAGGACTAGGAATGGCAGAGAAATGTGGAATAACTTAAGCGGCATGTGCTTTAGCACATTACCTTTTCATTACCTATGATTCTGGGGGAGATGAACTTGGATCAAGTTAAAGACAAGACAATAAACTCATGGCTGCATGAGAGCCTTGTTGCAGACTATCAATGAATTGGACAGATCTGTTCAAAGAACAATACATCAAGACCCATTTCCCACAAATTCATTTACCACAAGCCACCAGTCACCTATGATAGGTTATATACATCAGCAATTAGAGAAGATTTTAGCTGGTAACTACCAGGCAAAATAATCCTACAAAGAGCCCCTGACCAAATTGTTTTTCTGCTCTGGGTTCCTGTATGTTGCCCACTGATTAGCTTGTTTCACAGTCATGACAAAAAGCAACATAAAACATGTTGAGGGATTTTTTTTTCCTTTTCCCAAAGTAACAAGTAGTTGACACCCATTTAAATATTCAACAGTGCAAGTGTTCTGCCATTTAGTCTCATCACGTTGCTACACTGTGGAAACACTGGCTCAGTTCACCTCTTAGATTTCCCAGCAGAAATAACACAAGTCTGGTGTGAACTGAACATTTGTGATAAGCAAACTTCCTCCTGCTGTTCACAAACTGAAACCTGAAGACAGTCAGCAATGTGCACCTTCCTCATTTCTCCAAATGGCTGTTGCTTCCATGCCTTTGCAGAGACCTAAAGCTTAATGCCAACACACTTGCTCAGTCATTTCCTAAATTCTGCCACTCACAACTACTAAGAAATACCCCAAAAATACCTATTACGTTAGACTTGCAACCAGAAGTTGGACTGAGGTGTGGGGCAGAAGGCAGGAGAGCTATTTCTAACTATTCCAAATGCCAAGGAACAAAGAAAATCTCTGGGACCTAGAAAAAGAAACCGTGCTCCTGTTTATACACAAGTACAGCAAAGCACCGTTTCTGCTCTTAGAAACATTTATCACTTCAAGTCTCACCAGCAGGGATTGTTAGCGCTGCATTAGGCTGACATCTGGCAGAGAGGCTGGGATAAGGGGGAAATGGAGAAGAGCCGACTGAGAAGTTGCCAAGAAGACGTAATAAATTCATTCCTCTGACACAGGACCAAGCTTGTCATTAAATGTCAAGTGCTAGATTAATAGCTGTAGGGGACCTAAATCTCTGTTTCAACCTCTAGGCTCTTAGCAATATACACTAAAAATCCTCCCCCAGAAACACTGCCTCTGAACGGCAAAGTATTTTTGCTCTGTTTTCAGTATGGTGTTGGACTGACAGTGGACTTGCAGACAATCATACATTGCTGTTACCCATAACAGAGTTGAAAATACCAGTTTGCATTTTGACAAGTATGAGCCAATGTAATGCAGTATGTCACCAGTACCTAATGTAAGAAACTAAGTAAGACCTGGATTCAGATGCCAAATCAGGCATTCCTGATTTGGGTATGAAGTATCCAAATCTAAAGCCTGCGTCCAATCAGTCCTAAATCAATCCTTTTGGCCTTAAATTGGGAAAAGAAAATCAAAAAAGAAAATTCAGAAAAGAAAAAAAGAAAATTGAGCCAACTAAAAGGCTAAAGGAGGCAGCACCTGGAAGTGAATGCATAAAGGATTTCCCTTGTGTCTTAGAGGTCCTATCTCCCCTCCTCCCATTAAATTCAGGTAAAAATTTTGCCCATTGTCCTAACAGGGAGTCAGATGGGTCCCTTCTATCTTTTTTCCTTCCCTGCCCTTGTATTTTCTGCTATGTGAAATGAATAAACAATCTAGGAACACGTTCAACTTTGCAGAGTCTACCTTCCTATTCATAGTCCAGACACTGAGGCCAGCCTGAGGCAATGCTCCTAAACATGCAGCAAATGCCAAGAAAATTAACATGAACTTTTTTATCTTTCTTCCTTAATTTTTTTTCAACAAGGCACCCCATTGAAATTCAACATACATTTTAGTGAAGCACTCTGATGCTGGGTGACCTTTGTGTGACATTTTCTTTGCATATGTGCACCAGGAGAGACCAATCCACCCTTTAACAACTCCATAATATAGCACCATGGCCATGGCAGGGAATGATAGAGACTGCTGTGATGAGTGCTAATTCTTGTGACATTGGAAGGCTCCTTAAATCAAAGCACTGAAACTGAGAAGAGAGGTGCATAACTACGAGGTTTATTGATCATTCGTTACCACGTGAACATAATTCTACCCTGAGAGAACTCCACAAAGTCCCTGTATTTATGGTATCGGGGCACCTACCAGTTTTTACCAAATAAATAACAACCGTTTAGCAGAGCTGACAAAAAGAGAAAGAAAGAGTTAACCTTACAGGCTACTAGCTTTGCATATTTAGTATACTTTACCTATACCTTGCTTTCTACTTCCAAACTAGTCTTAATGCTAACACGCGACTCCCCCTGCTTAAAACAGAAAGGAGCTGAAATCCCGGAGCAGAGAAGACTGGTACAGCAAACCTCAGAATACCCATCTATGAAACAGTAGAGACAATAATTTAAAAGAATCCAGTTGCCAAAGCTGTTATAAGTCATAAACGGGTCACTATTTGGATAAGTTCTGCAGGATTCTTGATTAAAAAAAAAAAAAGAAAGAAAAGAAAAATAAACCTCTATAGCAGGCTCTTACAGTTTGCTTGGGTTTTTTTAAATACTTCTGTTAAGTAGAATTAGCTGCTTCACAGACAGTAAATCCACCAGTGGAAACTCTTATGCATTACCACATTGTGAACATCTGACCTCCAACACTGGGAAATAATGAAAAATTAATGGATCCAGATGTGCCAATCCTGCCAATGGACAGATGTTCATTTTACACACCATTTAGAAATCCCCAGAGCATTTGACTACATGATGATAAAATTACTAAATAATAGGAAGAAATGGAACAGTGTTTAAAAAGTGAAATCTGCACTTTTCCAATATATGAAAACACACAGAGACAGGTATGCAAAAAGATTACACTAAGAACACATCACAGCTACGGCAGCAGCTTTAATTCAGGAATTTCTAATAGGACAACTTGCAATTGCCACTATTAGGCACAGCCCTGATTTCATCCAAGTCATACCTAATGATTCCAGCATTAAAGAAGTGAGAAATAATTTGAAGAAACAAAACACACTCAAAAATCATCACTACATTAGATATTTGACCAGTCCGAATCCATTCCTCTGCCATTAACTAACATCTCTCTTATATTCTCTTCTGGAGCTCTTCTGTCTTCTTGGAGGTGATTTTTTTCTTCTATTATACTTGTCCAACATGGCACTTACCCTTTAACGAGATACAGATAAAACTGTCCCTTGTCAGGTTGTGCTTGTCATGCCTAAAGAGGGTTTTACTACATCATAAAACCACAAAATGCCCCAGTATTTAAAAGATATCTATCATTCTATCATTATGTCATCCAGGTTCTGCACACAGTTCTTTGCAATACAACAACAGATCCCTGAGCAGAAAAGCAATGGAATAGCTGCTGTGTTGCATGTTCCCATGCGTTTGGACCTGTTACATGAAGGACTGAATGCTGATAGCTCATTACAGGCTGCAACTGCAGATAGTGATAGTTTTCGTTGAACTGTTGCCGTAGGGTCTGGTTTTGAGACCCTGCACAATTTTTGTGTGCCAGTTGTGTGGGGCCAACCCAACCCCCCCACAACTGCTCCTTGCCTGGCGTTCCTAACAGCCTTCCGCCTCCATTTGCAGCCGCCTCATCGGCAAAGCTTTCAGTCTGCAAACGAGCATCTGCTTATGTGATACCGAACAATTTGTTACATTAGATTCTGAAAGCATTTTACTAAGGAGCTTATTTATGCTCGGTGCTTTGATAATGACTCTGATGAACAAACTTCAGGAGCAGAGAGAGAAAATGGAAGTTGATGGTGTTTGAACATAATTTCAATGCTGACTGCACAAAGCTCAACCTTTCAGTAGCAATTCTGCCTTTGTTCCTTTGATTTTGCAAACAGTTGACAAAGGCAATTCTATTGACCAGGCAGAGTTGATTAAAATACTGAATTACAATGTTCTATGGGGCTCTCAGCTATACTGTCCTTCACCTATAGGCTTCCTCTATCTCAGTCAGGTAGCACAGATTCATCTTAGTAACTGAACTACAGACCCATTGCTGTATCTTGTTTACTATCCATCTTGTCTCTCCTGTTGACTTGTTCCAAGTACTTCAAAGAAAGAAGGTATAAGCAAGTTTCCAAAAAATCTCTCATCTGCTAGTGGGGAGGAATACACATATTAGACCAAAACCTGCACAGGAAAGTTTCTCCTCAGCCCCACAGAGTCAACGATTGCCTTTCAGCGTAAAAAACACGAGGAGCAATATTGCCATTGGCACATAAACAAAGGCTGATTTCAGTGTTTTTAGAGGGGTACTACTGTGACCCTCACAAGTTTAATTTTCAGCTCTAAGTGCAAGTTACAGGGGAAATGCATTGTCATGCCGTATATAGTTTTCCTCCTTTGTAAAATGGAGTACATAATAAATATCTAAAAGCAGGTATCTGCCCAGACAAGGTCATGTGCTTACGTTACTTCCATTATCACTGCTACTGCCTTCAGATTTCAGATGCCCCTTTACATAAAAAACACAATAACAGAGAATTCATTCCCTGATGCCTGGTACTTTTTAAACTTTGACAGTAATGCAGAGTGAAAATACAAAAGACTCAAGCCCCTTCTCATTAGGCAATGACTTACATCTAAAACTGTCCAGCTGTCTACAACAGTGTAAGTTGTTGGGCAGTAAAGAATCTGATGCTGCATTAAATAGAAGTGGTGCTTCTGTACAAACGGTGCTGATATGCAAATTTTGCTGGTGGGGAGGGGATTAATAACTATCAACAACATCATCCGATAAAGCAAGCCAATCATCAGCTCTCCTGTTGATAGGCCTGGGAGCAAAAATACAGGAAAAAACCCTTGTACAGGAACAAGCAATTTAACAAGATCCAGAAAAAAGAGTCTTGTATTTTCTGGTCTTTCAATTTCCTTTCCTTATCACACATGAAACCTGCAGCTCTCCCCATCTGACTGGTGACTCTCCTCGGAAGCACCACCTTCACCTTGTCCAGAGTTCCTGCTGTACTCGCGTACCACATCGCATACACATTGCATTCTATCCAATGCTCAGAGCTCACAAAAAGTAACTGCTTCCAGTAACAAAGTAAACAGGATGAAAAGTACCCCTCCCTACAAAAAACGGGAATCAGAAGAGATGACTCACTAGCAGACCTTGTTTATTAGAATGCCCCCCTCTTTTCCTTTTAAATCTTAGAGAATGAAACTTCCCGTTGTTGACAAGAGCCCATAAAAGATGCAGAACTTACACAAACCACTTTCTTGTCTTTAGAGGTAATCAGTCTGTTACTGATGGACTCGTGCCTCTGTTACCGCTCGTTCCGCACTGAGCGGAAGCACAGCCAGTTTGGATCGCAGTGCCATCACAATTGCCTCCCCCAAGGTCACATTCAGCTTGTGGCAGAGCAGGGAACAGGCTGACAAGAGGCTACCTAGTGGCTTATTTTGTCAGAGTGGAAGTGCAGACCCAGTAAGACAGAAGAATAAGCAGTATGCCTGTGTGATGTTACCATAGGGTAAGAGAAGATGTACACGGAGAGCGGCACAGTTTGCTGTCCTCACAGCCCTGAAAACGCTCGCTCCCATGAAGAATACAATGCTGTGCTTCTCACTTAGCATTCATTAGGTCCTCAGTGGACATTAACTGCAAAGACTTATTTACACAGTTTGTGGAGAATAGCACAATGATTTATCAATCCCCAAAAGAAAAAAAAGCCCAATTTCTCAGCTGAGATTGGAAAAGAAAAAGAGGGAAGGGGCAAATCCTTCGAGCATAAACAGATTGCACTATTTATACACGAAAATGTTTTCTGCATCTATAAACTTACCGTGCCCAAGTACTTTAATTAATCGCAGTGGTTGCTATGGCAACCTTCCTAACTCAATTATAGATCTACAAAGAGGTGCAGTGTACGTATGACAGAGAAGCAGGTAACTCTTTTGCTGGAACTGAAGTAGGGAGCACAAAAATAAAAACATTGTGCAGTCACTGTCAGAAGGTACAGGACAGATGCAATGGATTTTTGCTTAACCAGATCCGACCTCCCAGGTCCCTACCAACTTAAATTATCCTATGATTCCACCCACTCTGTAGCCTCCTGAGGGATGACACAATACGGGAACATCATCGACAGATTTGTGCCAAACTAAGTGACTAAACAAAGCTGAATTCACTGGCTCCATCCTGAGCTGAGGCAAATGGCAACATGACAGGTGGAGAGGAAAAAGGTTTTGGTGAAAGAACTGGAGCTTTTGACAGGATGAGTGAACTCATAGGGCCTCCAGCTACTGGGGAACACAGCTTTCACAGGAGGCTGAACAGCATGACCTTAACAGGTAGAGCTCAAGTACTTGACCCTAAAGGTTGCATTCTGCTCTGCTACAGATTTTCCCTCTGACACCACAAAAGTCACAGTCTCTGTTGTTTGTACCTCAGTTCCCCATCTGTAAAATCAGGACTGTAATTCCTGATTCCTAAACAACTTAAAGAGCGAAAAATTACTGTGAACTGCTCCAACCCAGAACAGATAAGGTCTGTTTCAAGGTTACTATCAGATTAATGATGCTAAAAATTGATGATTTATGGCCAGTTCTCTCTCCCACCAAGTACTAGAGGAGTTACTATTCAGTTGCAGAGGCTGGGCACTAGAGAAGACCCAGTGACTTTCCTGCATTAGAGCAGACAAACGGTCTGCATCACAATCGGTATTCTGTCTCCGGTAGTGATCTAGACGTTTCAAAAGTAGCTGCAATGTCCCCTATTTGTGCCACAGCACTGAATGATCAACAGAAAAGGAAAGGCAGGAAAAAAAGAAGTGAGAAGAAAAATGGCACTTCCTCTTAGCCTTATCACCTGAAATCTGAGGACTGATAACCTTTACATTTATTATGAACAATCATCTTGCTGTGTGAACTGGGTTCCTTTGTCTTCCACACCTGCATTGCTCATATCTTCATTTCTCTGGCATCTTTTTCAGGAATGGACTCCCATGACAAAAGAGACACTACTTTTCCAGCTCATTTGTCTGTCATCCATTGTCCTATATGTGACTTTTAGTCACTGTGGCAAGATACTGTTTTGCCCCTCTACAGATCCTGTCACTTACATTAAGTGTCCTTTTCTCCCATTTTAGATGAAATGCCTTGTTAGATATTTCTAAAGGTGTCTTTAGTGAGACATAGTGATATTTCTTACCCTTTCTGCCCCCATCCTTCAAGGTCACAGACAGAGATTTCAGCTTGTTTCTTAAAGGTTAAATGCAAGTTCCAGAAGAGCAACTTGAACTTTGGAGAGCAGAAAAAAATCACAACCTTCAGAGAATACAATATCATTATGTGAGAAGTAGTGAATATGAATGATAAACTAGCAGCTGGAGAAGCTGGACAGAAAATAGCAGCTCTCTTTCTGAACAACAACTTTATCTGTCTTCGCAAACCAACTACTACTTTTTCATACTTTTTTCTCAAGCCTGCTCTGCTCTGAAGAACACTGCAGCCTGCAGAGCAGGAAGTTGCCAGAGGCTTTTTATTTCAGCAAAGCCCCCCACCAGCTGTGACTGCGCTCCCTGAAGGGTATACAACCTTAACTCTTCAGAGATGGGTATTTTCCAGTCTACAGGCAAACAGAGGCTTACTCAAAGTCAGAGTGTTCACAGGTTGAACACATTTTGCTCTTCTCTTCAACAGGCACTTTAAATCATAAATTCCTGCTCAGCTTTCTACACCTGTATTACTCTCCTAGGGCTGAAATTAGCCCAATACAAAGGAGCTTATCCTTCAGGAAATATTTTTACTTTTTTCCTATTCTCTACTCTTTTCTGTGCCCATCATTTTCAGCACTGACCCTTCCAATTTACTGGGCTTACAACAGATAACTGCATAAATTTATATGGTTTCTATACATACTGGAATTCAGACTAGGTGATATTATAATCTCTGCTGGCCTTAACTCATTCAACCAAACAACTGTTAGAGCACATAGCTTAGCTGTGCAATGCCTACACTTCAAACCTTTGCAGGAAAATCCGAATCTCAATCCAGACTCAAAAAATCAGAATCTCAGTCAAATGCACTGATCTGAAAGGTCCCTTCCAATCTAGACAGTTCTATGATTCTATGACCCTGTGCGCATTGTGATCACTGACAGCAATTTGTCCATTTTGCATCAACTTCCTCTCAGGATCTTGCAGTATTTCACAGTTGTAAAAAATACAGAACATTAGAACTACCAGTGCATAAATGGGTGCTGGGCAGCCACTCTTCGTTTTAGCATACCTGACCTGCAAAACTGTTGTTTCAGTTAAGTCTGGACTGTTTGGATACATGTGCTCACGGCACAAAACCTTGCAAGTGGAAACTACTTGAAAAACTACTTTCAAGTCTCACAACTGAAAGTCTGTTTTCTCCAAGCACAGACTGCTAGTATTTGGTCACCCTATTTCATGTTCTTCCACTTTGAGGAAACCCTATCTGTAGTCCCATTTTATTATAGATGGCCCTGCCACACTCGTGCAAATGCCCTGTCAAACGAAAGCCTGGAGCGACAAAAATCACAAGCTTCTACTGTTAAATCAACAATAAAACAGGCTTTACAGTGAGAAATTGGCCAACCAGCTTTAAGTAATGTGGTATCCTAAGTGGGCTATACTAAATTTAAGCTGCATTTATATACATCCAGAATTTTCTTCAGTCTATCAAGGCTCCATCTTTAAAAGTGGGTTTTTTTGGCTCTTCAACTTTTGTACTCATACAGTTCTGGTAATTGGACGTGATTTTTACCTTGGCAGCATTTGTAGAAGCAGAGTCTGATAGGGAATTAATCCATGCCTCACTAGCATAGTAGCAGTCTCTAAGGGCCCGGATTATCAGGGTTAGTTCAGCAGCTTGCTCCGCTATCGCATATTATACATGACTGGACACCTCTAAGGGCCAGAGGCACTGCTGAGGAATTCCAAAAACATCTTACTGGAGAACACAGCAAGAGAAAGGCATTCTGTTTTCTTCATCACAGTATGGTTTAAGCAATTAAAGACACAGAGCTAATCTGTTGCAGTTGCCAACTACGGCGTTCAGTTGTTCTTGCAAGTTCAGGGACGACTGCAGGTTTAAAACTTATTTATTAAACTACATGAGATTTCTCCTTATCAGCAAATTGATGACTACATTAGGATCACCAATGAAAGAGTTGTAGACGCTGGCACCTTTCTATACATATTTTACATATACTTATATTTGTAAATATATGTATAAAAGAGACACTGGGTTAAAATAGCTAAGAAAATGGTAGATCAGATACTTCCATTTCCTGTTCTCGTTATTCAAGAGAAAGGGAGATCAGTGGACCAGAAACAAAGAAAACTTACAAAATCTAGGAAATGTTATGTTATGCCATGTGCTATTTGCTGAGAAGCACTAATCAGATATCAAAATTCTAAAACAGGATAAAAAAGCAATACCAAGGTACTTAACATATGCACGATGAAAAAAATTCTACCTTTGCACAGATTTAAGAAAAGAAAAGAAAAATTGACCTTGCTTCAGGGCATAAATCGACCTCTAATGGATCAGGATTTTTCCTGCAAGCAGGTCTTAATTAAAAAGTGCACAAAATCACTTTGCAACATAATTGTTAGTGGTAGCCACTATTGGAGAGGTTATTAAATTAAAGTACTACCAGACTTGATAGTACCATATGGCCATTCCCATGCCACTAAAGAAATAATTTTTACACATCCGGAGTGGAAGTCAATTACCGTAACTGGTTGCTATCCTGCCTAGAAAAAAAAATCTGGACAAAACCCATCTAACTACTCTCTACATATATTCCCCATGGAAACCAGCATTCTCAGAACTGTCCAGAACTATGCAGTCCATAGAAGAATACAAATCATACGGAATGAAGGGATGCAGGACACCCACAGTGGTAGTAGCTGTAAGGCCTGGTTTGGAACCAAAGCCAGTTATTCATGTGATTTCAGAGTGATCCTTGCTGTTCAACACTATGGCTAAGGATTTAACAAGAGACATTCAAGCAGTGCACCAAGAAGCCCAAACACAACCATTTCTGCTATTCACAGTTTATCTTTGCAGATTTCCTCTCTTCCTATTCCTCTGGTTCTTCTCCCAAGGGAGGTCAGATGTGGAAAACAGCAGGCTGACCTTTAACACTGCTCTAACACTTCACCTTCTTCAAGTCCTTTACAAAACAGCTAATTAAACCTATTGTTCCCCCCAGTACAATGCAAAAGCACTATTCCTAGCCCTGGAGATCGAATTCTCCTCCTAATTGCATCCTGTACAGTACATTCTAACAAGTCAGACTATCTAAATCAGCGCTGCTTCACTGAAGCGAAAGGAGCTTTGCCAGTTTACACCAGTTGAGGTCATGGCTATATTGGGTCAAAGGTATTCCGTGGAAGTATGTACAAAGCAATTAGGACTATTACTATACAAAGTATCGAACGCTGCCGTGGTTTAACCCCAGCCAGCAACGAGGACCACACAACCTCTTATTCATTCCCCTTTCTACCTGCAGAAGGGCAGGGAGAAGAGGGAGAAAAGGAGGGGAAAGGGGAAAAAAACCCCAACTCGTGGGTTGAGATAAAGACAGTTTAATAGAACAGTAACAGAAAAGGAAAATAACAACAATAATAATAATGGTAAAAGAATATACAAGCCACTCCACTGCTGGGGAATTGGTTGCCCAGCCCAAGCAGAGATTGCAGATTCCTCTCCCCACACCCCCCAGTTATATACAAGCATGTTCCATTGGCCATTCTATTGCTCTGTCTGTGCTCCTTCACAGCTTCTATAGGAAGCTGATAAAAGTCCCTGACTAGTATAAACACCACTTAGCTACAACTGAACCAATATGCATTATTGATATGCCTTTCATACCAAATCTGAAAAACAGCAACCACTAGAAAGAAAATTAACTCTATCCCAGCTGAAACTAGAACAAACACCTTTCATATTTTACCAGGAAACCTGGAGAAGCAAACATAGAGATACTGAGAATCTAGCTAACGCCACTAAAAAAGGTCATATAGGAAGTTGGAGATCACAGCCCATGTTAGGATTATCCCTTTTTCATCTCCATTTCAGTTGTGTTTTTTAAAAAAAACAAAGGCTGTGGAAACTTGAAGCTTAATACTTGATGTTATAAAGGCAGAAGCTCATCTACATCAACAGCACTACCTTTATAGTATCAATCTTTGAATATAAACCTCTATGTGAACCTAACACTTGACACCACACTTTTATTTACCAGAGATTATATGCACAGCATCATCTGCAGACTTAAACAGGTTCTGTAAAGGGATTTTAAGCAAAGTCAGTAAATAGCTATGCAGAAATTGTCTCAAACTCAGGTAAAATAAAATCACGTGTTTCTAAGATCCCATAACAAATGCTAATAACCGGGAGAGTATTTGCCCTGTATGCGTTGACCTTATTACATACTAACATTTCATCTATAATGCATTTAAGTCAAGTTCTTCCTGCTCTAATGAATTAACTGCACGCTAGTGGACTGCCACTGAGAACTTGTTTGGGAAAATAGCTCCAATAAAAATCACATCAATAATAACACCTCCAAACCATTTAACAGTCGGGAAGTGCTTAAAAAATGATTTTCTTTCACTTCTCTTGTCAGAAAGTCTTCAGACGATATAAACATTCCATGATAGTCTTTTGTAAACTGAGTGCAAGCAATGCTTTTTTTTTTTTTTTTTTTAAAATAAAAAAAATAATTAAAAAATAGGCCCACAATGGGATGCAACTTCTTCTTCAGGCTTAGAATATTATGTCCTTACACCACCTAATTACTCCACCAGAGCAAATTCTCTCTTAATGGCTGCTGACAACAGATGATGTTTGCATTGCAAATTTTTTCAAAACTTTTGAGAGGTACTCAGATTTCTTAAAGGTAATGCTAAGCTGGTATTTAGATGATACTATCTAAAATGATGGCACTGTTAATTGTTTTCATGAGATCACCCAGTGATATTCTAATGTATTATTTATATTATTGGATGGGCAAACCATTGTGCTAAGTGCTATATGAATATATAGCTGTGACGTTCCCTGTCCTAGGTAAAGTGTAAAGACCTCAAGTGGAGAAAGCATTTAAAACATATGTTTAATGTTAAAAGCGTATTTAAAACCTGTTGAAATCAGTCGTCCTTTTGTAAAACATACCAATCATACAGGTTACATAGTATCCAAGAGAACTACAAGCTCCTACATATTTTGATGGCTACTCACTACTGGAATGTAATTATATGTTGCCCAGGATACAACAGATGTTCTACCATATATATCTCCACCATAAAAGGGGGGTGGGGGGATCAGGGGGAGAATTTTAGTCCACTATAAGTATTGCTAAAGGAATCACTACAATTATTCAAACAATGGGCTAACATTCATATTCTAACAAAAAGATGACAATGGGCAGTTTGTTAAACTGAAGTTGCCTCCTCTAAAAGAGACAGCATCTCAACAGACATACTACCGAAAAACTACAACTGGGAAAAAACATTTTAACATTTAATTTCATTTTCACATGGAAGAGCAACTGGTGGATAAACTTGGCAAGAAGAGACATGGATTTCATAGTTATTCCTCATCTCTCTCTCACACACCCGCCAAATCTGGGTGATTACAGAAACAGAGGTAGAGTTCTAGAAAGCCAATGAATCAACACACAGTTAAATTACACAACCCATAAAAATCAATGGAACCACAAGATGTAACACTAGGATGTAAAAATCCTGCGAATAACAAATAAAGCAAAGCCATATTTAGGGACTGTCTTGCGATCTATGTCTAAAGTACAGCTTGGGCACATTGTCAGCACCTTAGCAAATTACTATAAAAAAATAAAAGCCTACAAACAATGTAGCGGTCCAGGTCTCACATGTTCCCATTTTCCCCTTAAATGCCAAATATCTCACATTTACAGCCATTTCCTTTATATACCTTAAGAGTTTCTGAATGTAGCACACACACCTTATTCTTTTTCCCCAGAAAGGCCACTGTAGCACAACTACCATTTTCATTAGGATCAATATTTGAGAGGACTGGATATGTCTGGCAATCATACCATACTCAAAAGGTGCATGCACTTTCAACTGTAACATCTCAAATATCTCAGAATTATTACTTTAAATTCTGGTTTTTCCTTTGTTCACATTTCTTTTTCAAGATAAATGGAGAGAAAAGAGAACTGCAGTCAAATTAATGTATATTTATAGAATGCATTGATTGCACTGTTTGCTCATACTGTTTCTGGAAACCAAAATCAGGCCCTATGTCCTTAAGGGACTCAATTTCCTCTTCACTGATTCACCTGTAATAGTTAACTGTGTCTAAGCATCTCTGTGGTCACATTGATTGCAGTGGGACAACTTATTTCCACACACATTCATTCTTGTCTGACTTCAGTGCTACTATAGAAGCCATGAGTTTCCTACATGACATTTGAAAAGATTTTATAATACTCCTCTTCTTCAAGAAGCTAATATTCAGAACCTAAATCCTAAATAGCAGTAAAATTTCGATAAGGGCAACAAGGTGCACATGTATGTCATGTCATCTGGATAAGGAGGTGCCTTTATTATATGGAAACAGTGAGCGCTGGTGTACACCCAGAAATGGACTGGGACTCATACTGAAGGTTAGTGAGGTGTTTTCACTCTCTCTGGTCTCAGAAACCAGCATTACTGACAACACTTCAGCCTATGCACTGAAGATGCTGTGTCGTCTCTTTCTTATGTGACACCTGGATGTAAAGTGTCTGGAACTAAGCATTCAGCCACTTTTCCTCATGCATTGTCATCACAGTAAAAATGAGCCCCAGAAAAACGTGTTAACAACATTTCAGAGGAGTGAAGAGAATTTTAGTAAATGCCATCCAGAACTGCAGTGCTGGTCAGTGATAGCAATCTGTTCTGTGCCTGCCACAGTAACGGCCGGCTCCTTAGCACAACTGCTTCAACAGCATTGCTGGCCCAGCTCACTGAATTCACAATTAAGTGACTAATGCCTTCCTCTTCACTGACATTCACAAGACGTAACAGAAGACAAAAGAAAAAAGCTCAAAATTGTGATCCAGACACCTTCCCATTCTCAAATTGACCACAGTTGTCTGTTCCATAGAGAGCAGCAAACTGGAGGTTCGGGCTTCCTGGATACTCCTTCCCTGCTCAGCTGTGAGACTTCGGATTAAAGCCATGTCGCCTATCTTCTTCCTACATCTGTACAAAAGATGCTGGTTTTGCAACACGTTCAGAGACCTCTAGAATGCCAACTGTGTTGCCAGAAGAAGAAAGGCATGGTAGTTTCAGACAATTCTGTTTCAGACTCCCAGTCACTGTTGCATAGTGTGACAAACACTCTTCAGGCTCGTATCAGTGGCTGCGCAGCCCCATCCTGTAACAAGAAGGTCACAGAGGAGGATCCCAATTTTCTTTGGTTCCTAAGACCTAGACCAATAAACAATTTGTGTAATTCAAAACAGCACCTGGCAATCTTTCTGCTCCTTCCACAAAGGTTCCCATTGTATATATTGCATATGCACATACATACTCCTATATTTAGACAAGCGCCCTTCATGAACACAACAGAAATTCTGGATCCTTTTCTCATTATCATTTCATAAGTTGCAGGATTTAAGGCTTGTTTGTGTTATAGCTGCCGATGTTAAAGTAACACTTACCCTGAAGCTTTCATAAAATTTTCAGGTCTGATATTATTTTTAACCTACTGCCAGAGGCAAATCTTCTAGCAGAATGCAGCTATAAGAGGTCATTTATTTCCTCCCAGTAAGCAAACTCTATTTGCTTATCAGGGCAATAAATATTACCACCAATAATATAAGTGCAAAACAGTTCACGCTTCCATTGCCATCATGGTAGAACGTTGTTTCAATGATGATTTAGTCGAACTGCATGTACCTCAATTTTTAAGGAAAAAGAAATTACAGTAAAATTAAACAGCTTCCCATTCAACAGGGGGAATTTTTTAAAATACATTCTAGGTTAACACCTCATGTTCTTGTTATGAGCCACACTCAAATCCTCAGAATTTGCCATTTAATTCAAATTAGTCTACAGAAACAGTAGGTTCTTTTGAAAGCTATAACATAAGATCATTAAAATGTACAAAAGACTTTTATCTGTTGGGGGAAAATATGTATACAAAGGAGTGAGGGAAGAAGAGATCTCAAACATAGGAAAATGACAGTATTTTCTACCTTAACCTCTTCAGCTATAGTTGCTAAGTAACCATGTCACACCACTGCATATTCTCTGCAGCGTCTGGTCTACAGCCTGACAGTTTGATTAATTCTTCTGAGTACCAAACCTGCATGGTGAATATTTTAAATACTTAAGCATTTGGGTGGGACACACACACAACAAAAAAAACCATCTATGATTTATAACGTAAGTTTTATTACTAGGCTGCCATATTTAGATGGGAAACTAAAATCCTCTTCCAACCGAGGAAGGTGATATATGTAGTGGTTTCTTTCTCTAAAGTTTTTGCCTCACATACCAGTAATTATATTTCTCCATCCTCAAAAGCCTGCATGTTAATTACAGATCCTGTGTATAAATGTTTGCAGAGGAACAGCAAAAGAAAAAACCCCCTACGTTGTCATTGCATTGTCCTCTAAGTGTCTACATTTCTACATGAGGAAGTTAAAAAAAATCAACAAATACTACCCTGTCAGCGTACGGATAAAGCAAAACTCTCTGGATCCTACCTCTTTATACCAACCCTAGCTTCAAGACTTCCACACTTTTATATTGCAGCTTATCAGGAGACTAATTAATACAGATTTTAAAAATCACTTTGCCTCTAAAAGTTTCAAGCATTTATGAAATTATGCCTGCCTTCCCAACTCCTCTCCTTTTGTTCAGACTGTTTTGGGTAACATAAAGGGAGAAAAAGCGCAGTACTAGCTTAGAGATGCTTTTTTAATTGCAAGCATAAGACCGTGCAAGCCATCACTCCATCAGCTACTTGCAAGACAGCCAGAGCCGGGGTGAGGTATCACAGAAGGGCATGGCCATATGAAGAATAGTGTAGGAAGAAGAAACCTCTGCCCATCTAAAAATGCAGGGGAGGTTTACAAAACCAGAAATTAATTGTTTTCAAACTAGAGTTCAAGCAGGGCACTGGGACGGAAGCAGGTGTCTTTGCTTGATGTTGAACACAGGACTCTCCCAGGCTGTACTCTTTGGATGACTAACAGCACACGCAATCACCACAAGTTATAAAGTGTATGCTCTTCTCCTTTGTTGCCAGTGGTTCTATCCAACTTTAGGTAGACAGAGCAGTAACACAATATTCTCTTACATGTTAGTCCACTATCTAAAGAAATTACGGATGAAAAGAAAAGACATTCACAAAACAAACCTTTTGCTAATTAATGCAGCCAATACTAAAGAACTATTTGAGAACTCCTACCTCTTATTTTCCAGAGAAACCATTGTGTTTCTCCTGAGCCACTGACCTTCTGTACAGTGATATAAACTGAACTCCCTTTGTGTTTCCATTGTAATGTAATTGTGTCATGCTTGCTAAATACAATTGGACTTGATTGACTAATTAGGCACTGCAGATTACCAGTCTTTGAGCAATCAGTCTGGTTGAATAAGATACTTCCTGTTCTAAGGAACTTTATAGAGCCTAGAGTGTATCCTCCACCAGAAGGACATTCTTTCCTAATATAGGTCTTTAAATGTATCACGGGATTTGCTACAAACAGGCAGAGATCTTCACGCATTCTTACTAGGAACGTTCTCTGGTAGAACACAATATTCCTGTTCGGATGCTTCCTAGAAATGCTTTGTTCTGTCTTTTGCTCCAGAAATTATTCTACTCCATTGGCTGAGACGTCTCCTATAAATGTTGACAAAATTAAAACCACTGGATTAAAATGTGATCAAAATTATATCTTTGGTCTACTCATACAGTACTTTGTCTCTCTATCAGAACAACTTAATAGTATTTGCTGAAAGGAGGAAAGCCAAACGAATATGTAATTATAGTGTTTCTACCCTTCGATATTACAGAAGGCCAGAAGCAGAAACACTATCTCTACCAGAGTCTGTTCATTAATAGAACAATAGAGAGAGCTGAATTTATGTGTCTTAGCTACAAGCTAATACATCTGATATTAAGTAGCATCTCCTGACTATACCAGATCTCTATCCTGAAAGAAATCTCTACCAAATAACCAGAGCCCTCCTGCAGCGAGGCTTTTATAGAGTCTGCAGGTTTCCCCCTCAAGTACATGCACACAGTTACACATTCCTCTCCCAGGAAGCTCTGGCAGCTGCACTCACTTTGCTGCTCTGAGCTGGCAGCTCTTGTGTATGCCCATGCCTTCTCCTTGAGGAGCTTCCACAGGGACAGAAATGAAAATGAAATTAACCCCTTAGGAAGACCTTGGAATCCCAATTTAAATAAAATATTCCCTACTGCCTTACATCCACATGTACTCTTCACGTATGCAAGAGAATGAGAAGCTTCTATATACGCAATTGTACAAACAATAATGCATACAAACCCTTGGAAGCAGGGAAACTTAAGTGAAGCTGAGTTTACGACCTATTGGCAAACTGTTCATTTTGCTAGAGGACAGATGTCCACTGCATCACATCTTTGTAGTTCTATGCTCAGGCTTGTACTGGTTTCCACTCCCTACCATGTATGTTTACAGAGAATTTTTGTTTTCCTGGCCAAGAACTAAGCATTTATTCCTGTTACATTTATTGTTATAATGTAGGAGAGTCCTTGTGGCTTAAAGTATTCCTTTTTTTGGTTTTGCTTGTTTTACCCTATTCTCAAAAAGATTCCTTCTGGCCCGGCAGCTAGTCAATGTACCATAGAACACGCTACCCAGAACCATTTTTGAAATAATTTTTGCTTAGCCCTTCATTTTTCCCTTGTGACTCCTTGGTGGTTTGGCTTTTTTCTCTATCTCCCCCTGCAGCTCTTTTTTGTTACTGTTTGTTGCAAAGGGGTATTCCTTTGGTTTAGATCATTGATTATCTGAACATAACTCAATCCTGCATCTCTGGGATGCTTACTAACTGCAAGAGCTACTTCTGCGCACTCAGATTGATTTCTCAGGATAAAAAAAAAAAACAAGCAATGAAACTCTACTGAGTTTTGCCACCAAAAGAACTTTACAAAGTAATTCAAGACTATACACAAAGAGAAACAGCAACTTAGTATCAGGAGGTTATTGTTTTGTAGCAAGAGAATTAAACTAAAGGTGAGAACTTTTTAGGGACGTTAATTCAAAGTATTCTCACTGCAGTGTTTTTAAATCATATTTGCCAAAAAAATGGAAGAATGATACCTACTTTTTTCAAACTTATTTTCTTCCATCTGATCACTGGGGTGTAAGGTTACAATGACTACTTTGAAAGTCACTGCACAGATGCTATTGGTACCATTTACTTCTGCTGGTCACAGATTACAAAACCCGCAACAGAATCTCAAATGCACTATTTTGGATGTTCTTGAAATTAATCCAGCCTGAAGTGCAACTTCCTGCCACAGAACACAGTTCTCCACAACACAATTAGTCATTCTTTGTGGTTTTACCTCAGACAAAGGTATCTGATTTCATTTTTAAACATCAAGATCTAAACGGGAAAGTAAATTTTCAGAAGGAAAAGCAGCTTTCATTTTAATCAGTAAAGGCAACTTTATAGAAAGTTTATTTTATCAACTAAGCATATAATGCCTCTTTTTCACTTGTACGTTACTGGCAGTAAGAACTTGCTTGCCTATTTCTAGTTAGGAGCCTTTATTAAACTGCAATTCAGGAACCTTTTTATGAACTACATTTTAAACGGAGTTCTAGTTGGATCATAACTTTTTGCTCATTACCTGCTTTGCAAGCATCCTAGAATTACACTTGCATTGCAGTTTTTACTCCTACTAGCTCTGCTTTGCATTTTCTAAACATTCCTCCTGCACTGCTTCAGCTTCAAATCCATCCCCAAAATTGAGCGTTTCATACTCAGTTCCTTATTGTTGAAAAGAATACTTTTCATTTATGTCACTTTTCAACAGAACACATCAAGTCACTTTGCAAACCCTGAACTACACAGCAGCTGTTCAAGATTACTACCAGCTTTCCGAAGACTAATAAACCAAGTTTAAAGGGTTGGTATGTCCTACACAGCAAGGGTTAGAATGCAAATTGTCTTTACTGTGCTTTATTTGTATACAGTCCTCAGTCACAAATCAAGATTCCATTATGCTCAGTGGCACACAAACGCAAATTAAACCAGGCAACCACTGTTTCTCCACTCCCAAAGTTGAATGTCTAAACATTATTCAGGATACAACTGCAGAAAGGGATAGGGAGGTGCAGGCACATGCATTGATAGTGTTTAATTCAAATTAAACAGTTTTAGGATTTAGTAATCCTTAACTTCAGTCTCTTGAGTTAAAGACACTTTCCTCAACAAACAAGCACGCAAATCCCTGTAAAGGATTTGATAAGGGAAGTATTTGACCTTTATCATTGAATTCTGAAAATAACTTTCCAATGTACTGCATTTTCAGTCCAGTTATAGTATCAAGTGTTTAACTTTTGCCTGTTAACTTATTAAGCAGAACACTCCATGCTTTTGTGCTACCTGTTTTTGATCAAAGCATGACTTTATGTTTGCTTTTGTAACTGCATGCTAAATTATTAATAACTTATTGGCTTTGCTATGGCTTAACACAACAGGGCTGATGACATTTGTGAGAAGTGACATGTTTAAATACACATAACTTTAAGTTGTTTTTTTCTCTTTAAACGGATCATGATGAAGGCACCTGTTGCGCCAGGCAAAGAATTACTTTACCACGACATGATCAAAAGCTGTGGAAGAACATAAAGTCTGAGTCTAGAAGTCTCCAAGGAAAAATAAAATTAATAGCTTTGTAGGCAGATTGATCTCCTGATTATTGTTAGCAGCCTACTCCAAAGAAAGGGTGACATTACAGATATCATATGATCTTTACTTGTTCTTGTAAAACATATGATAAGAGCAGCTGAGATGATGTTATTCACCTTTCCCCAGTCTTTTCTCTCTGGCACCTATGGTCCTAGTGCTGCAGCTGAGCTGGTATGGGCAATTCACTTCATCTCTGGGTTCTCTCATTTCCCTGTCAACTTCAGACCGAATATACTTCACAGCCACCTAAAAATCTTCTTTCTAGACTAAAAATTGACCTTCTGGATTGCTTTATTGTGTAATTAGAACGAATGGATGAATACTTAACTTCTGTATATTTTACTCTGCTTGCTCCCCCTCAACACATGCTTTGCAGCTCTTTTCATAATGTGGAAGTGCTTTGCAATTATGTTGGAATTGAGCAGATCTGAATAATTACTCTCCAGTAAACACTTATTTTTCATAGACTTTTTGGTACAATGGGCTTCACTGTTTTCTCCAGTTGAGGTTTGACCTCCCTCCACAGCTAGGAAGAGGTCATCTATCAGCACTGCAAAAGCTACTGTTTCTCCTGTGAGCCATTCCAAACTTAGTCTATGAGACAGGCATAAATTAGGCACTGCTACAGTACTGTGTCACCTCTCTTTCACTGGTTATTAACACTTTTATAAGTGGTAAGCTGTGTGCTTGGAACAATTGTATTATGTCTTTATAATGCTTTTTAGGCAGATGATAGCTAACAGTCCCATATACCAAGAAATTACAGGCTTATTTTGATGCGGACCATGGTGCATTCATGATGTGCTAACATAACCACAGGAGCTTTCAGAGCCTTAGACCAAGGGAAGAGCAAGTACAAGTCACTCCATGAATTGCCATGCAGACACATTCTGTGATTGCACATTGACTCCTTTTATTATTATTATTTATTTAGATCCTCTCCTTCATCTATAGGGAATGCACAGACTTCTAAGGAGTACTCACACTTCCCTAATGCTAAAGGGAAAGGAGATGTATCAGTCCCATAGGCTAAGCCATGAAGTTTGGATCCCTATTACTATTTATCTTGGATATACTCCATCTTTATTTAGATTACTCCAAAACACTTGAACCAAATTTGTTTGAATATTACATTTTACTACCAGACCTTCTCTCTTATTTACATTATTCATTAACCTTGAAGAAACTGCTGCAGGCTTGAGCATGATAATGAAAACCAAATTCAATCCAATACTTATATTACTTGTTTTATCCTGAGGGACAGACAAAGAACTTTGGGCTGAAAGACTAAAAGCAAGAAATCACATTCATACTACATTTTCATTCTTTCCTCAGCATTTGTCTTAAGTCAAAAGGTGGTACACAAAAAGGAAAAAAAAAAAAAAAAAAAAGTCTTTTAAATGTTCCCAACCACTATATTTTTCACCTAAGCTGGCAGTAATTTTCCAGGAACTTGGTAAGCCAATCTTCTCTTTGGTTCTTAAGTTAATGAGTAGGCACCTATCCACAGTGCCTGCTTTGTCCAGAACTAAAATGAGAAAGGTTGGGAAAAAAAAAAAAACCAAACACACAACACAACCCTGTACTTCCACCTATACCTTGTGAAGTGTTTACAGATAATAGTAACATTATCAAAATAATCATAGGAAGCAGACAAAGAAACAATAGAGATCCTTGTTCGGGAAGTTCTGCCAGGGTTATGTACCTATGAAACAGAACCTCAACCCTTTCACTGTCCCACCCCATTTCCAAAACATCCCAGTCCTGCTTCCATGTTCTTCATAGATGCAGATGCAGACAAGATTCTCTGTTCTGCATTAAATGGAGGTTTTTTCCCCCTGTAACAACCTCCTACCTGACAAGCTTCTTAGTTGTCTGCCCTTTAATTATGTTTTCTAATATATGTATTGAAATCCTCACCAGCTTGATTAATCAAGTACATCACCAGTAAACAGAAATTTCACTGTAAACTTCAAATGCATAAATTGGGGATTATCAAATTGTAGCTTTATTCCAAGAAATTGACAAGACCAGCGATGAATGCTGTTCACGCCGGAGGACGGTGGTAACACGCTCCTCTGATTAATGAGGTGACAGTTTTATGCTGTGAAATAGCAAAAGGACTTGACAAGACTCACAGTTTTGCTCATTGACTCTAACAGCTGGAATGATGTTTCCTAACATTCTCTCAAGGTTTGTCAGTAATATATTGTCCTTGTCACAATCTTCTCTGAATGGATTCTCACAGTGGAGCAAGCAGCAGCAAGGTGAACTCCAGCAAAGCAAGAGAAAGCAGAACTGGAGATATGGTCATCCAACACCATCAGTTGAGCTATTATTGCTTTAGGTCACAGTGGACATGTTTGTCTTTATTTTCTTGACATAAAGCAGGGTATAAGCAAGCAACTGTACCATACATTTAAAAATGTAAAGATTTAAAAGTGTACAATACAGGGAAATAAACATTTTTTTTGTATGTAAGAGACTGTGTGTTGGAGGATGTTCCTATCGTGATTTCTAGAAGTTTTTCACATCTTTATACACTGGATTTCAAGCCCAGATTGGCATAAGACTTCTATATAGGTTTTTTGTAAGTTTAAGCCTAATAAATAGTATACGAGTACATACACATTTGATTTACACTTCTGTTCTCAGCACCATGGATTTAAACACTTTCTAAAACAGAGATTGATTCTTTCCAGTTTTAAATCAATGTGCAAGTCAACTTGCGACAAAAACAGGGAGACTCGGTGGAAAGACTGAACACAGCCACAGGATGGCAGCGTAAGTGCCCTGTTACACAGCACTTTGTATAGGGAGGTATGCAAAAAGAATACACACATGCAAGAAAGACATGCTTGAACCCGTGATGTTCCAGACAGGAATTGCTGGCAAAAATTATTTTGTCCTATGTTTCTGAAAGTTTAGATTAGATGATCATTATCCCATT
Organism: Chroicocephalus ridibundus; assembly: GCF_963924245.1. NCBI lineage: Eukaryota > Metazoa > Chordata > Aves > Charadriiformes > Laridae > Chroicocephalus > Chroicocephalus ridibundus. The sequence goes on from NC_086306.1 coordinate 5,601,223, forward strand.
AAACTATGCATGCTGTAAACGTCAGGGAACCCACTACTTTAAGGAAAGTATCTGCTTCTGTATCTGCTCCCCCATAACTTTTGCTTCTGATGTCATGAATCGTCATTATCAAAACTGAGAGGAAAGCAAACACACATAAATAAATAAATAAAAAAAACCAACCAAACCCTCTCAGAAAATATCACTTAACATTCCTGCAAGTCAATGGTACTGGAAATGGCTGTGACTTTTTTGCTGCTGGTCTGAGCAAGTAGTCAGAGCAACAGCTTCTTGGCATCCAGGCTTCCCCACAAAATATTTCAACAGAAGTGATTCTTCACCACTCTGAACCCTGTAGGATGCCAGGCATGAGTATGAAATGCTACTAGAGTGATACAAAAGAAAAAAAACATTGAAGAGTATTAGTATTTTATACTTCCCTTATAAGGAAAAAACAGGCATAAAAAAGATTACACACAAATAGGCAAAAAAAGTTTCAATCAGTTTTTGAGTGCAGAAAAGCATCTGAAATGTCACATTTCCTTTACAGACATGGCAATTACATCTCTGGCTGAAGCCAAAATTTAACCCTAAAGTTGCGTGTCTGTGTTTTGGCTATGAGGACAGTTCCATTGAAAGTACATGATTATAAATGTAATTTTCAAACCCTGTGGAACTGGTCCACAGAGAGGCATTCCCGAGCTTGGCAATGTTTTGTAGTAATTATCTATGGCCAGGCACAGTTTTCATTTCAGTGGGGAAGCAATCTGGCAGCCATTACAAAAGGACTCAAACAGATCATATCCTTTCATAAAGACTACAAGTATCTGTTTACAAGGACTTAAACATTAATGAAGTCAGTTGCCTATTATCCTCTTCCTGCAGCACTAGAACAAAAAAAAAATCCAGACTGAAGTTGTACCTCACTTTCTGAGGGGAATTTTGGCAGGTAAAACCTGAGGGTTCCTTACAGCTCCCAGATGACCCCAATGGACACCAGAACATACACGCAAACCAGCATGCAGAGAATGATTCTAATCTAGAGGAAACAAAGGAGAGAGCCTAATTAAAAGAAACAAATTCTTAATGATTGAGTCAGTCCAAATTAGAGAAGCAGAATATGTTTCACTCTAGTCATTGTGTAATTCATTATTTCATACAATAAATGATTTTTTTTTACCCCCACCCCAAAAACAAACTACCCAGAAATCACCAGAGAGCTCTGTGTGATTGGTCTCATTTGCCAGCATTTAGAAGGTACAGAGAAGAAGAAAAAGCTCTGGGCAAGACTCTCTTCCAGCTATGACAGTTCCCATCCAGGTAGCCCACAGTGGTTCCCCTCTTTGGGTGAATTTGAGCCAGCGTGAAAAGAACCAGGCTCAATTTCTTAGGCAGATATTTAACTAGGAGAATTGAGCTCTTGGAAGCTGCAAGCTTTATTTACCATACTGGCACAGCAAGTGATGCAGTGTTCAAACACTGAAGTGTTCGATTTGGCCTCAAAATATTCAACGTTTGCTTCAGAAAAAGTCACACTCTTTAGGAATTCCAAAGGATATGCCTAAAACTTCATTGAATCCAGACCCAAAGTCATAAGCTTCGCTACAAGGTGTGTAACAAATGATTCGGTATCTCACGCACTAAATGATAAATGCAGATACAAGTTATGCAGACATAAATGATATGTAACTTCAGCAGCTTTAGGAGATTCAAATGCAGTTCCCAGCTTTGCGCTTACCTTTTGTGCTTCCTGTTGTACATTTTTACAGAGCTAATGATCAGTAATGATTGCAGTATGGAAAGATTTGATTTTAAATGATATTTGAAAAGACGGCGCAGCTCACTTGTGATTTACAACAAGTGTAAAACGTTACAAGATCAGAACAGTCAGTATCTTACTTGTAGCATGGACTCTACACCACTTTGGTATTTCACTGTTAATGCAATATGCCGACCCTTAAAGGCCCATCAGCCTTACCTTGGCATACCCACACCTACTGGTTAGCCTGGAAGAGAATGCTTATTTTCATTTGATAATGTTTGTGTCTGTGTTAGCAGAAGATGCTAACTTATTTACTCTTTGTGTATTTAATTAGGTTGATGATTTTCTATCTGCTTTTGTGACTACAAAACTTAATGCTTACAGGACTAGCTCACTCAAAGACCTGGAGAATGAAGTCCAGAAAAATCAACCAGGCGACACTGGCAGAAGGGTTTCTCATTGCCCCCTTTTCAATTCATTTCATCCCAGAGTGGAAGAGTACATTAGAAAGCGATCTCCATGTTCCTCGGTTCTCATCTATTAATTCTTCAGAGAGAAGAGCTGCAAGGCTTTTTTAGTAAAGATGCGACTGTAAGACAGCTTTTGGCAAGCAGAAAGCCAGCCTGTCCCACACCAGGTCCTTCAATTACTTGACTGTATAGATGACTCTTAGCAACATGCAAGTGTTACTCACTTGAGAGCCCAGGTAACCTCAAATCAGGGGCTTTTATTCACTGACCACTGGTTACTGATCTGACACAGATTATTTTAGCACTGCCACCATGTTACAATAACAGAGTTACTCAACACTAACATCTTGACCTTAAGTTGTTTAATCACTCATACATTTTAAAATGAGATGCAGCACTTCACAGAAGAAGAAACAACACTGAGGGGAAGGGGGATACTTGAACTGTGCATGCGTAAAGTCTGTGTCTGTGGATCACCTGGCACACCAACGGCTTGACCTGCTTTATGTATTGCCACATGACAAAGTTGTTGCAACCAAGAAACCATATCACCCGGAGACAGTCTAACATCTTGTTAGTGAACTTCAGTGCCTACTATGTATTGATTTCCTACTTTTTAATCTCTATTAAACTTACATCAAATATGCACAAAACCCAACAAAAAAACTGTCCTGTTATTTCTCACACTGAGTAAGTATACTGCTTATCTGAAAGGTTTCCAAGTAATTAATCTAATGCCTTACACTTGTTTTAACTGACACACACACCCCTAACACCCCCCCCCCAAGGTTTTATCCTTGAAAACACAGGGTACATTATATTAAATCTTAACCACAGATGCTGCAAATCATCTTAGCTCCAGTGTGTTTCTGTGCATTTCCTCTGGGTAATGAAGGTAGCTTAGAAAAGAAGTAGTAATTCATTTACAACAACTGCAGGTAAAAACCACAAGGTGCCTTTAACTAAGAGGAGCTGGAGGTATATACACGTAGCAAACCGTGTAGTGCTGAATATGCTACAGTCCTCGACGACTTTAACGTTAAATGAATTAATCAAAAAATAATTAAACATCCCGGACATACTTGTGTTCAATAAGTGGGACATGCTTAGTTTTCCTCCACATGAATTCCTACTGATGAAGCACTTTCTGCTGCGACACAGAAATGAAACCATGTCTCTTGGTGATTCAACGCAGATCCAGCAATTAATTCCACTTCTCTGGGATTTTGTTTTAGAAGTTCAGTTTTATGGAAAAAAAAATAATCTTAATTTAAATCTCTGTGCAATAACTGATAGTGATTTTCTTCTACTCCCACAGGGGTAGGATGGTGAATGTATTTTAGGAGAAAACCAGAGTAGTTAATCTAAATAGCTTCAGTGCTTAAGTTCTTTTTACGAAGGTTGCAGATGTAGTGGGGGGAATGATTGCCCCCTGTACATACCCTTTCACCTCTATACAAATCAGCTTTCTGGCTGGGTTCCTGATTGTTGCAGAGTTGCTCACAGATTCTGTTTTCTTCATTACTTGTAACAGTTTCTAAGCACGCATTTTCCTTTTTTCTGTATTAAAAAAGGTAAAAGCTGCAAACCAGATAAGCGTAACTGGAGAGAAGTCTAGCTCAAGAAAGTTTATGATCAGAATAAACAAGGCAGACTGAAGTGGATCAAACACAGTTGGATGAGGGAAAGGAACATAAAATAATCAAATTAACGGGGTGTTTCAACCCAGTCACCTGCATGACTTTTGCTAACCAGTTGGTGGTACAAAACACAATCATAATTTATCATTCACACAGCTCTTCATGGTTATCTGCCATAAAACATAAAGCATAGATTTTTATATAGCAGATTTCTGATCAGTAACTATGTTAAAGACTGTCATAAAGGTAATCAGAGAGGGGAAGTGCCCTTCTGTTGCATCTGCTTTCCGTTACTACAATATTTAAGCCTCTGCAGAAAGTGAATCATCACCAGTTCAGGTGCTGACATTTCTCCTTCCATGGCAGTAGTTTATCAACACCAACTTGTGGCACTATGCAATGCTATACACAAAAAATGATTTTTCAGTTCGTCTCAAGCTATAGCATCTTGGCACCTCAGCAACTTTCAACATGGATCTGAACACCTATGAAACTCACCACTTCATGCAGTCCTTGCTGCAACCAAGCAGCCTGACAAAAAGCCTGCTGCAGTGACCAGTAATTTATTTTTTCCACAGAAATAAGACAGCAGGAAAAGGATACTCCTGTTTACTATCAGAATAATCACAACAGGCCATGAGAGCCAGAAAAACAGCAGAAAACATGAATTTAGGCTAGTTAATCACAAAAATATCCAATGCACTCAAAACTCCTGATTATCAGGACAAGTACTGGAGTAGCTAATGCACAAGCAGGCTCAATTAACCCTAATTAGTTCAGAGTCATGCTACAAAAGACTTAATTAGCAGTTACTGGATACAGCTAAGAAAAGCAGCATAAATAACATTTGGTTGCAAGCTGTGTTTAAGAATCTCACAACTAACTGACACTAAAAGAAGAGGGGAAAAGGAAATTAACTGTTCCTTTGTGGGGACCAAGTAGAAACTTGTGGCAGGCCTTACTTTGATACTGTAAATCTTTTTCTGACAGTTAGGTACAGAACATTAAAGGTCTGCAAGATACAATCTAGAAACTTATTTTGAGGATTTCCTTTTTTATAATTTGCTACCTGATTTGAACCTTCTTTCATACCAAGCTGCGTACTTTGAAAATTCCACTTATTTCACACATATTGAAATAGCTTAGCTTAACTTCCTTTGCTAAAGATCTCTACCTGCCTATCCGATTGCACCGGCTGGGCCTTGAGGGTCCCCTACTTTTAAACGGCTGCTAATTATCTCAGCAAATGTATGCCTGGGCTTTACAAAATAAATGAAAACCGATTCTCTGCCCAGGAGAGCTCAGTCTCATGTCCTGGTTGTATGTGAAAATAAGCCAATACTCAGCATGTTTTTATAGAAAAACACATTGAGACAGGGACTCATATTAGGTTCTTTAACATCTCCACAGTTTTGTTATTTAGAAGCTATCAACATTTGACAGAATAGGAAATTATTACCGTTTAAAAGTTTCCCAGTACAGAAAGAAACTGTTTTTCACCCTGCTCAACTGATGCTCATCCCTTTCCCACAGTGGTTATGTTGCTATTGTGTACACTGAAGAAATCGTGCATCCACCCTTATTATACCTGCTTAGAGTTCAGACTTTTAAGCTTTGCCCTGCAAGTTGAATGGAAAGGTGCCTCTGTTACAGAGAAAAAGAAGAGGAATACCAAATGTCACCAGTTAGCAACATTACAATAAGGATGCTTCTCTAAAGCAGAACGTATTACTTCTAAAATCCTTCCAGCCTCAAAAGATCCTCTTTTCTGCATTTAGCTTGACCTGCTATACTGGCTTCCTGCGTATTCACCCACACGAGTCCACGTTTCTTATTACCTTATATTAAGCTCTCTGAATGTAATTTTAAGGTACAAAAAGCTTTCCACAAGAGGGAGAGATGCCACCTGCAAAACCCCTTGCTGATACGGCTGTACTCTGTTCATCTTGATGCCCTTTCCTTAATCCTATTCAAGGCGTTTACAGATCTTCTGAAGGCAGCAAATTAAGGGGCTTAATGAGATAAATTTGCTTTTACCAGCTTTAGATTTCAGCTTGATCTTTTCTGCCTCTTTTCTGGAGTTTTAAATGCTGAGGTACAACGCATGCTTGCTAACTAACGGAAAGTTTTGGCCAGTGGCAAACCTCCTCTCAATATATTTGATGTTCAGGGGCCTCCTTTTAAAGACCCCCTCAGTTCACATGAAAGAGATGGCTGGTTTGAAATCTCTTTAGGCCCAAACTTCAGCTTGATAACCAAGGACCCTCAAACGACATACTGCTCCAAATTCCTGTCTGTCTGTGTTTTTACATGCAGAAGCCTTCTGACTTTTTTCCACAGAATCTTTAACATTAAGGCCAAGTACAAAATCAGAATTACAGACCTATAATTTTTCTTGTTAAAGTGATCTAGATTCCTCTTATACTAAAGAATTGGTAACAAACTAGCATCGGCTTAAAAGTGAACTAAGCTTCCTCTATTTCCCTTAAACATTGCTGAAAAATACACCAGCTAGAACATACTAGCTGCCTACCTTTCAAACCTCCCTAAAATCACGAGTTTCCTGAAGAATGGGCACGTATTTTTCTACATTTGTTTTATTCCACGCACTGTCCTTTATTGAAATCCCATGCACAGGTAGGTACGAGTGACAAACTCGCATTTGGTCTGAACCAGGATTAGCCAAGAAAAACCTAGGATGTGGTGACAGCATTAATGATGAGAAATGCTCTGCTAGACTATATCTAGGCAAATTGATCCTGCTTTAGCTGACTCATTAGCCCAGTTACAGCAGCACGGGGATGGTGTTATGCTGATTCAAGTTTCAGAACTGTCTCTGCTAGGGTTAGAGTGGAAGATGTTGCCTCAGCCTGAAATTGACAAACTTAGGCTCGAAATACGAAACTTGATATGATTCTGGATGACCTTAGACTCAAAGACACAGAGCATTAAAAGCGATCTGTGTTTTCTCATCTCTCTCAACTGGCCTACCTCTGAAAGGGATATAAGCCTCTAACTTGATAAGGATCTTCCCAGTTTTGCACAGGCAGTTCAAGTCTTTTTTTCCCCTCCTGTCATTATGCTTTATGGTATTAGAAAACGATGTACTTAATGTTCGGTGTAACTTCACTTATAAAACTTTAAACCAGACACAAATTTTATACCTGTTTTTATTTCACGGGTACTCATAAAAAAAACCAAAAAAACTTCTGTGATGTTAATGAAACTTCAGACATGACTGAAATATGCTACACTGGCTGCTATGCACATTTAAATTTTAATATTCTCAGTAACAGTATATTAAAATACATCAGAAAAAAAAGTCCATCACAAAAAAAAAAGTCTAGCAACTGCATCCTGCAATCAAAAGCAAATTAAAAGTTCGTACTGCCCCATTCTGAGACAAGACTATAGCTAAACAGAATTGTCAATAATTCTATATACTTACGTGATACAACAGCAATATCTAAGGATAGAAGTCAGGGAATCTCTGTTAATTCTTACAGTCTGTCTTTAGTTATTTGGCATTATCAAAATTGTCTCCACAGGTGACAATGCCATTCTGCAAGGAACTGCAGCATAAATAACAGCAAGCAGTAAAGCCAGGTCCTTAAATTGATGTAGATGCCTACATCAGTATGGTTCCATTCCATAAGCTACATAGAGTATAAAAATTGTACAAAAGGCCTTTGAAAATCATCCAAGAGCTCCAAGATAAATCTCTATGTTCTTAAGTCAAAATCCTCCCGGTACTGGTATTAAGGGAGAATTAGGTTTGCATTAATTGGAGATTGAAAGATGCTCTGCTAATGTTATTGCAGTCAGAATGCAATTACAGGTAAGAATGTTTAAACAGTGGAATATTTTTGATTTGAGTTTGATTTGTAACACTTACAAATATGCAGATACGTTGTTGAGACTACATGAAACTAAATCCAGATTTATCTACTACACCATGCACCCTGGTTAAGATGCTGCACCACCTCCTTGTAGAAATCATTACATGATTACAAGAATTACTAATCACACTCACTGGATGGCTTTCTTTCGTTCTCATTCCCTACTTCAGAACTATCCTAAGGGTTCCAGATGAATAACTGACTAATATTTTTTAAATGCTGGTCCAAACCCAGAGGCAAATACTAGTTTAGATCCACAACACATTCCATGTGCTAAATGGAGCCTGGGCTTTGGATCGATACTGTGCTGGTACAGGGTGCACCTCTACAGCCTTAAGAACATAGAAACCAGACTTCATCAATTCTACTGTTTATTTGGGATAGGACAACGTCAGGACTCCTAAGTTCTACCACCAGCTCTAGACAGATTTTGTGACATAGCAACTATAGTAAATATCATGCACAATGGAAAATCAACACCCTTGGGCTTTGGACTGTAGTTCCATCAGTCAGTCACTATCTGACTTTGGACAAATTGCTCTGTTGGCTTTAATTGACCTTTTTGTACAGAAGGATTAAAAACTTCATGACTCCCTAGTGTTTATAACGTGAATTTAATGTTTTAAATGTTTCCCAAAGTCCTCAGCTGAAAGATGCTATGCAAGTGGCACACAGTCAGCTGTTACATGAAGATAAATTTCTTTTTTCAACATGAAATAACACAAGCTCTAAGGAGACAGTAGCAGTGAGCATGGAAGGGAATAATCTGCTAAAAGCAGTATAAAAGTAAGCTTTTTGCTTATAAGGCAAGAAATATTTAACCCTGCAGCTGACAAAAGAGTCAACACACAAGAAGGGGAGATCGCTAAGAATGTGAGAGTGGGAACTTAAGAGCCATTATGACATGCACAGCATAAATGATTTCTAGATATTTCAGTATCCTGGAAGCTGCACACTAGGGCCAACAAACCAGACCACATGGCAGCTAACCACAGACTGCCTTCTCAAGCCCTGTGGGGACCGTGCATATTGCTGAGGTCACTAACTAAGCAACCCAGGGTCAGACAGCAGCTGCAGCATTGAAAGACTACCCTTCCCTAGCTTATGCTTCAGGGATTCTTCTAGCTGCTGCACTTGCGTGAATAAGGAAAGTAGAAATCAACTCAAAGGAGTCAGGAGAAGGAAACATATTACCTCCTCAGTGCTGGCTCCCTGTCCTGCCTTCGTGTTTCAATTAGTTTAGGAAGGATATGAAAAGTTACATTAAAAGAATAGCCATATCATAGCCAAGGTTATAAAAAAAAAAAAAGGGAATGTATTTTCTATACAGAACTTTCTGCCTTTTATCTCAAGTGTTTCAGTTAAATCTAGGCAAACCTCTGATGCAGACACGTTCAGTTTAAATTGATGACTTAATTGGGTTCCCCTTAAGTTAAATAAAAAAAAGCTTAAGGTAAAATGTCAATGAAATCTTTTGTCAGGTTAATTAAGTGACTTACTGTATGAGCAGGTAACACCTCAAATACTCCATCTAAAACTGCTAAAGCTTATCACCCTCCACTGTTCATTATCAGTTGAGGCAGTGACCAGCCAAAGATTTGTCTAAGTGCTTACAGACAGCTTGATTGTAAAGTCAGCTGGTTAATGTCACTGCTACAACCATTGCCACATTAGTAATTTGTCTGTACTCTTTACCTAAACTTATGCAACTCTGCACACAAATGATTCCTCAGCTACAATAATCTAATTTTCAAAGAAGTTCCACACAGCGGTTTGCAGAAACCCAAGTAGGGATCATCTCAACAATCCAAGTTGCTTCTCTCCCTCCATTAATAAAAGAGTGAACTTAAAACATTTCTTCAAAGCTAGGTATTTATCTTGTAAATAAAAATAAGTTGCAATGATTTCTTTAAGTGTCTGTTTCTACGAACCCCCTGCTGAAAACTCAAGTTGTTGTATTTGGATCTTTTTTTGATTACTAGCACACTGAAAGTCTCCACACTTCATTTGTTCTTCATCAGCTGTTTGTATAGATGCTAGAATCATTTGTTTATAAGCAGGCACAGAAGACTTCTGGCTGGGTGCACATTTGGCCTGCTTCCCCTCACCTTGCTGGCGCATGCATGCAAGCCACACAGCACAGGAACACTACCTCATTTTATGGAAATACTTGTCCCACGTATTACCTGCAGTTTTCACCTGGTTACTTCTCAGCTTCTGCTTTTCTTTAAAGAAGGTAGCTACAAGGCTATTATTTATAATGACCATTACACTAAGGACCATTACAATGAGGCATCATGGTTTGTCATGCAGTGCATCTGGTGGCATGACACTGATCAGAATGCGTGGAGCCCGGATCACATAAGTGTTTTTGTCTAGTTCACTTACATTTTCTGGTGCGCAGTCTGTGGAGTGCCTGGTATCCTCCTTCCAGGAGCAACAGAAGCTGAAGACGGTTCATTGCAGGCTGAAACAGTTCTTTAAAGATCCTGTAGAAACCTATGAAAAGACAGAGAAATGCAAGGCTATGAGTGCAATTCCTTCAGAAGCAAAAGCAGCACAATGTATGTGACGACATGTGGGAGTAAGTAAGTATGGATACACACCAGTATCCTTACTTTATCCCTTTGTTCATTGAACAGCAGTCAAATAAATTAGCAGTTTTCTCATAACATGGAGGTGTTTCACATTTGTTTTCACGAGAATAATTATCTGCGCCCCTTGCCCCAACAGCAACATTCACTTATTCATAACCAAGAGGCTAAAACACAGAACATCGAAGTTTTGACTACAGCTTGAATGGTCTGCAGGAGCAGAAGTGCTCATATATTGTTAAAAACAAGAGTTCAGTTCAAGTCTGGTTTCACAAGCCTCTTCCTGGCTTTATTTGCTTATTTCTTGTTGAAAGAGGTTTTAATCTGTGTATGTAGGAAACTTTGCCCTAGTTGCTAATGCTCCTCTGCACATGCACTTCCATGGAAAAAAACTGTCAACAAAAGCCTGAGGTTTGCTGGAGCTTTCACAAACTAGTAAAGTTGAAGTCTGGTCTGAAAGGTGCATAGGACTTGAGAGGGGAAAAAGTAACCAAGATGAGTTCACTGAGTTAAAAAAATAAGGAGAGGAGGTGGAGAGTAACCATGGCCCCATTTCTCACAGATACCTGCTGTGATGTGCAGTCACCTGTCAACAAGCAGATTCTCTTGGGAAAGATGTGACACAAAACAGAATAAATACAACAATCTCCTCCTCCAGGCTTTTGCTACATGTGGCAACCAAAACATTCATTTATGTACAGATGTCTGCATAAAACATACTGGGGATTGGCTGGGATTTTATTAGGAAAGTCACAGTACAACTGTGACAATATAGCCCACAGAAAAAAAGAACTCTTCTTCCATACAGAAGATATTCTGTTTCGCAAGAGGAAAGCGCCTTGGAGTTGAGTTTGTAGAGAAAGCCCACTTGATAAGAATTTCAGCCTTAAGCAAACTTGAATCCTGAGCTGAGGGCAGACCTGAATTTAAACGCCCTTGGGTTGAATTTTACTTCTGGGTTCCCCTATTTCAGGTCTTCCAAGAGTTGAGTCAGGCACTTTCAAAAATTATATCACATGTGCTTGCCAGCAGTCTAACAAAGCTCTTCCAAGTAGATTCATAATTAATGAACATGTGAGGTGGTGTCAGCTTTAATGATCTCTGACTTCCTCAATCTCTATTTATTTTCTGAGGCCTTCCCTCTTCAGTGACTCACTGTCATCCTATTAAAAAAAAACCAGTTTATAAATGGGATGTGACAAGGTGAAATAGAGCCTGAAGTGATGGCTATCATATGTGAATGCACTGTGCAGCTCTGCAGCTGCAAGCACATAAGGGAAGCTCTGATAAAATACTAAAATTTATTTTGTATGCAGAATACAGGAATGATGGGGATTCCTTTACTGCTACCTTACTGACCCCAAACTTGTGCAAACCTGTTTATTTTAGATTCCTAAACCCTGGGAAACAGAGCTTCAATTACAACCACATATAGGCCTCCTCCTAATAAATCCCATTCTGAGGGTTTTTTCCTAAATGGATCTTAACTTATTTACCTTTTTTTATATATATATTTATTTATTTGGAGGGAGAGGAATACTATATGTATGAAATATAGAAATGTACTAGTCAAATGATCAATGCCTTTTTTTTTTCAGCCTACCATCCTTTCAGGATTTTACATCCTTAAAAATAATCAAAATGCTTCCCCTTACACGTATCAAGAAGCAAGAGAATTTTAGGGTAACTCTGGAAACAACAGGAGGCTTTTCACTCTCAAGTTAAAACAAAAGAAAAACAACAAGCAGCTCAACATACACAACAAAGTAACTGCTTATATAAGCAATAAAGAGTCAATACCTTAGCAGCAAACATCAAGCTTGTTTCAGCAAGAAATGCTTTCAAAATAGACTATTACAGAACATGACAACTTTTCAGGCCAGGGAAACTACATTCTAACTGCTGCTCCTTGAGCTCTGAAGCACCTTGTCATTATGCACTGGAATAGCAGTATAGAGACTTTAGACTACCTACCAATAACCTTACGGGTACTAGAATGGGGATGCTCACTGAAGGATAAAGGCAGGACACTGCTCCTCACACCTGTATTTTCTTTTCGCAGGATGAATTTAACAGCAACGCTGTATTCAATCTAGCAGGGTTTGAAATGAACATTACGTAGATTTTGGCCTAGGCATAGCAGCACCAGCCACTTGACTTAAAGAAGAAAATCCCACTCCCCAGATTCTTAAGAAATACTCAGAGCTTCCAGCCGGAAAGCTGTTGAACACTATCTGCCTTTTTTTCAGTCTAAAAAAACCAGAAGGGAAATCAGTAAGGAACCTACCTTCATGTGAACAGAGGTAATAAAGAACACAGGACTAATTATTGCCATTGGCCAGCTAGGGCAGAACAAGAAGTTTACTTGCCTACAGTGTTGCTGCACTCTGAACGAAAAGCTTTGCGGGGTTTCATATTTGTCACAGATTCCTGTGCTTAGTTTACACGTTAAAAAGTGGGCTAGGTTTCCCTCTCCACCCCTTATTTACTCAGTTACATAGACCCAGCTTTGTATTACCAACCCTAATGACATTCTGTCCAATCTGAGCATTAGAAATAAACACAGATAACATAACAGGTCTGAACCTGTATCCTGCCTAAGCTTTTGTACTAACACACCCATTTTCAAGGAAAAGCCAACTGGACAAAACAACACAATATGGCCCTCTTTTTGCCCCATTCTGCTTTTTGTTACACCTGAGCAATTCCATTTTAACCAAGGAAGTAACATGCATATAATGGAAGACATAATTTCGCCCGAAGGTCCTCAAGTATCAAGAGGCTTAACAGTGTGCTGAGCTTTAACCACACGGTTAAATACTTTGCTGAGCTAAGACTTTATTTAATGGGTCTGTTGAAGATATACCAACCACTAGACTCCAGTGAAATGAGGTGTATAATTCAAGTAGTTTAAACGTTCAAGTATGTGGACTTGCATTTACTGCAAAACATAAAGGTGCACCTGAAATAAATTCTGTAAACAAAATATGCAAAGCTGACCACAGAGTTCTCAAGGTCTTTGCAGAAATACCCCTGAAATATATATATGATTTTACCATTTAAAAACAAGACAGCTTTAGAGTAACATAGTTTTGTTGTAAGAATATCCTGTGCCTTCCCGGTATAAATGAGATTCAAAACCAACACTACAGCTGAATTTAACATTCGGCAACTTCTGCTTACATCTTTGCACTCTGTGTTAGCATGCTGGAATAAAGATATTGTACACTCTCAAAACACAGTAACACATCATCCTTACTATAAATATCTGACAGAGGGAAATTGCTCGAAGAAAATGTCAAATTCTACAAAGACTCCATTTCACTAGTCACTAAATTGGAAACCATATTCTGCTGTACCAAAGCAGGAAAAACCTCGAGAGCCAGAAAGCAAACATAACTTCTTGTGGAGGCACAGTTGCTCCTTATGCATGGTCCATCACTGCTATTCAAGACCCAGATTGGCCAAGACTCCCAAGTACATACTGTAACTAAAGATAATACCCACCTCACACATTTACAGGTAGGAATATAACCAAACATCCTCCTGAAACATAGCCTAAGTGCTTGGAGACTGCTTAGCTGACAGCTCATTTGCAAAATACAGTTGATTCACCACCACAGAAAAAAGCTCATACATTTCTAGTATACAAGACTTCAATTTTTCATGCAAAAAGAACATTGACTACAGCAGGCAGTCATGAAACCTATCACATCTCACTAAACAACCTCATTCTACTATCTCATCATCTCATTAAATCTCAGACGATTATTAATTATTTATTCAATTATCATTCATTATTATTTCAGGGAGTACTCAGGCTTTAGCAATAGATCAAGGAGAATTTTAAGCTCACAGCATTAGGATTTTTTTCATTTGTCTTGAGCAAAATAATTATGGAAAGAAATCTCTTTATTTGACACCAAATGTTTCTTTAAGATAAAAAAAAAGGAATTTCAGAACTATGTAGCTCTTCCTATCTTTAATTCTGAATAGGAATTAAGCCCCTGAAAAAATGCACTAACAAAATGAAAAACAAATAGTTTGTTCGGTGTCTGTAACAGTATACTACAACCACTTTTATGTTGGGTGCCATGGTATTTGCATAACAGTCAATGAGTACTACTTCTCCCCAAACCTAGGAAAAATATTGTGCATGTTACTCATTAACATCAAGTGTCTCCCATGTCTCTTTCAGTATGAGCATACAGATCTGCACATTCAGGCTCCCAGGAGCAGCTATACTAAAAATGCATTACAGCATTACTAGGTGACAGTAATAAAAAGGAGGCACTAATACTATACAGTATGTTCATAGTAAAAATTTGCACATGTGCAAATTCACATAATTCTAACTTATTTTGCTCCGCATTTGCTACTTCAAGTACCTTTCTGGGACTCAGGACTTCTAGAACACACATGCAATGTGTACTTTAATAGGAGTCCAGCCACTCGGGCGAATTTCGTCCTGACTCATGCTCTGTTTAGTCTGGTTCTCACTTTCTTCCCTGGAACCTTAATGAATGGATTTCCCACTCCATCCAAGGACACTCATTATTACAGTTGATGAGTTAGTCGTGCTTCACTCCACACAACTAGTTTGCTCCTTTCTTGCAGGCATCTTAATTCCTAATTTCCAGCAGGCTAGTCCAAATGAAAATCACTATCAGTATGGTTAGCATTTGGAGTTTTAGTATTGATTTATGCCTTGGGTGAAGAGGTTAATTAAATGTGAATTTTAAGCTGACAACATGATTAGGGTAGTGAGGAAACCTGAATTCATGAATACTTCCAGAGCTGTTAAAACCATTTAACATGAACAACGACTGGAAACACCCTGCCTGTTACTGGCAACTGGATTAATGTGATTCTGAAGAATTTAAGAGAAATAATGGGTGGTCTCATTTATTCTACTCCAGCTGGGTTTTTTGTTTTGTGTTTATATTGACATTAGCACTGAATTTAATTCTTTATGTAAACTGCTTGTGTAAATTCTACTTTTGTTTCTTGCCTTTCCCTCCTTTTTCCATTTCAACAACTAATCTCAGAACTGTATGAACTACTGGCTATACAAACCTTGAACAAGCTACTGAATCACCTTAACTGGAAGACTTTGAAAGATCCTGGCCATGGCTCCTATGGTCAGCAAAGCCACAGGAACTGTATTTACCCATTTATTAGGAATTCTGCTAAGATATTCTACCTCCACTTCCACGGTACAACCACCAGTAGAAATTCCACTGCTTTAAACTAAAGTCTGTGCTCTTGGGTTCAAACACAACAGGAAATTACTTTTTTTATTATTATTTTTTTAAGCTCATGTACTCTTTCCTTTCCTAGGTCTATTCTGTTGTCTTGTTGCATCTTTACAGGAAACATACAAGAGTTTGCTTTTATGCAAGCAAGGAGAAAATTCTATTTAACCTGAAACACTACTCCTATAAGGAAGCAGTAAGCTGAAAAATACCTAGAGGTGGGAGAGGAATGAAACGTATAAAGCAGTAACACTTCTTGTAAGAGACATATACCCTGACATAGTAAGATTCAGCACTGGAACCCAAGTAAGATTCCAACCACAGAAATAAGTGAGGAACAGGGGAAAAAAATAGCGGTTCAATTGCTGTTACTGCTCTGTT
Organism: Chroicocephalus ridibundus; assembly: GCF_963924245.1. NCBI lineage: Eukaryota > Metazoa > Chordata > Aves > Charadriiformes > Laridae > Chroicocephalus > Chroicocephalus ridibundus. Next base: position 5,617,203 of record NC_086306.1, read on the forward strand.
ACCTCCTGCCATACAGACTTTTCAGTCAGTTGACCAGCTCAGTAAAACAGCAACAGCACCAAGCTCTGCTTTGGCAAAGAGAAGGATTCCTTCCAGACCAAATCGGACTAGCTCTCATTTCACTTGGATTTCTCAACACTACCCTACAGTTTGCAACACAGGGGCACTTACAGTTAGTTAGGAAAACAATCACACTTAACACCATTCACTCTGCACATCCCACAGCAAATGACCACCTTGCAATGAAAATGCTCCATCTCCCGCTATTTGTTTAAGACTGTCCTTGTCTTTTCCTCTCCATCTGTCATAGCAGACCATTACTAATAACAAAGGGCAAAGAAGAGGCCAAAACAGGTTATTTATGCAGTACATTGCCTCAACTAATGGACAGAAAAATGTGCTCAATTGCCATTTCTTTTTCTCCCCACCTCATATGAAACCATAGGCTTGTGGAACTTCTTTTATTAGTGCTATATCTGCAAATCTCTTTGGAACATTGGACGACAGCAATCTCCAATGAAGTGTTACATTCAGTCTTTGCCCTTGGCACACTGTGCGTGTCTTGATAGAAAGACAGAGATCATGCCTGAACCACTTTCAAATTTGTAAGAGGCTGTTGATATTTGCTTTCTGGTGACTGATGAGGGAAAAACCATTACTCTTTTTTTTTTTTTTTTTCCTCAATTTCCTGTCCTCTCACATCAGGGCTGCTTATCTATTATTTTAATGGTTAAACTGAGAAAGATTAACCTGTGAACTGTCAGCGTCTGATTAACTACCAAAAAAATGAATACTTCCTTTGATTACGAGTAAAATCAGAGGCAACACAAACAGCACCAGCATGGACAGATGTAAGAAAGCTTGAGCCCTTCTGCCAGTTTTCCAAAATGGTGATATAGATCCTTTAGTGCAGTGCTGTGTCCAACCTAACAGAATCTTGGCAAAAAACCAAACACAACAAAAGAAAGAAGAGGCACAAAAACCACCAGATCAAAACAATGCCTAACTCATTTTTTGCCTGATCTTGTAATTTTCCAGTTTTATGTCCGCCCAGGTGTGCTCATTGCCACGCAATACCAGATACCAGAATTCCCTCCAAATCAATTGCCCAAGATCCCAAAAGCAGTTTACCAGATACATCAGTACGCAGCGCTACCGCAGCTGGACTGCTGAACCAACGTACATTTACAGCTTGTTCAAGGATCCCGCATATCACCATGGCAATGGTTCCCAGTCTTACACACTCAATATAAAAGCCTTCTAATGTCTTTAGTCAGTAGCTGGAAAGGACAAAACATTAACTGAGTACGACATGACAGAGTAGATCATGAAGCAACTTCATTTTGGCAGCAGGAAAGAAGTTCCTTTCCATTCAAGTGGACATACGAGATTGGTACGCAATTTTGTATCTATGAACACATATAGAAAAGTTCTGGATTTGAGACACTGAACAACTGGAGGAAAAGGAAAAGGTACGGTGATGTTAAGCAGCAGTACTTTACCATGAATCATCCGGATTTTTTTTTGTCAGAAGCAAATAGCTTTTCTCATTCTGTAACAACCAAAGAAGCAATAAATATTATGGTTTCAAAAAAATGTAACATTATTACTGACCTGTGCAACATAAGTGAGATAAATATCAAGCCCATCGTATTTCACCAAACCTTAGTTTATTCTTCATTGCTCAACAGATTATTTTGGAGCAACTACACCACTCTTCACTGAGAGAGCAGGGGTAACACAGGGAAACAGAGAGCGAGTGCAAGAACACCAGGAAACACTTTTTTTACTGTGCGGGTGCACAAGCACTGGCACAGGTTGCCCAGAGATGATGTGGAGTCTCCATCCTCAGAAATATGCAAAAGCACAAAAGCCATCTGGACACGGTCACGAGCAGTTGGCTCGAGGTGGCCCTGCCCGAGCAGGGGATTGGAAAAGGTGACTTACAGGGGTCCCTTCCAACCTCAACCATTCTGTGATTCTGTACACACGAACATGCATGTGTACCTAGGCACATGTAGACTGTATATATATGAATATTAAAACGCACATACACACACATACACCACCACTCCCCAAGAACTCCAAAATAAATAGCCTGTGCACTGGCATTAATCCTGTTGCAACCGGAGCAACTACACTGTAATTTTATGCCACAACAGTGCACGGAGATACAGTTCTCCACCCTAATTATACATTTGCTGCTTCTGTAATTTTGTGTAAATACAGTAAGATAGCAGCTGTCTTGAGCTTATTTCTACTAGAATACTTTTTACAGTCCTCTGATATTTAATTCCACACCACACATTTCTTCTACAAATTAAGTGTCTTATTTAATTCAAAATCCTACTTCCTTCACATGGCTGAAATTTGCAAACAATAGTTATTGTTTTCTCTCCTACTCGTTTTTAGGGATGGTTATATTATTTGTTGTGAGCAATTTATCTGCCCCATTTAGCCCTTCTTTTCCCCCCTCACTCTACAGAATAAATGAGGTTTGATTTTATTAATTTGCTTTTCACCCACAATTATTTCATGAACATCATATTAAAACATTACGTGCCAAGTGATCTTCAACTTTTCTTAGTTCTTTTACATAATGTTTTATCTGAGTCTGTTCATTATTTCTCAGTTATTTCCTGGAGTAACCACTTAACTTGCAAACTAGGTGGGTTTTTCTCCTATTACCTGATGAAATAATTCTGGGCTTTAAAATCACTTTTTCTTTGTCCAAAAAAATTCTTGAATATACGCAATCATGTTATTTCATGAATAATAGATTAAAACTTTGCAGAATACTTGAAAAATAAATCCTGGAAATACACAAACTTATTAGTGTGTTTTTTCCTTCTGTCCACGGTCTGTGTGGAAAAAGTTCTCACTGAAATATGAAGAAAATAAAAGAATTGCAAATAAGGGAAATGTGTCTACAATGAATTACATCTAGGATAAAAAAAAAACCAAACCAAAACCGGCCTTTGCTAAGGCTGTAAGCACAGTAACTGCCACAGTATTCTCTGAAGTTCATATTGATTTTAAGTTCCCGGTCTGGGTACGCAGCTTTTATGCTCAGAACATACATACTCCAAATTTGAAAAACTCATGTTTGTTACCAGCTTTCCTCTCCTTCCCTCTATTAAAATATTGATCCTTTACAGCTCATCCATGAGCTTTGTATGCTTTCACATTAAAAGTGAAACAGATTGGATTCTGACTTGCATAAGAGGAAATGAGAGCAAGTAAGATCACTCTCGCTACAGCTTAGTGTACATACAAGTCTTGTATCAAATTTAACTGTAATATCAAACCACACCAATTAAACTGGCATAAAATGTTAGGAGGATGTCCTTAGTTCAGCCTAGGACAGGCACATATCAGCCTAACTTTGTTTTATTAGGGATTAACTTTCTATACCACTTTAAAAATATGTAAAGAGAAAGGTAAATTATATGGTTCAATGTTCCTGGAAAACAAGACTCAAGAGCTGACAGCCTTAACATGAAATAGAAGAGACTTTAATTATTTCAAATTAAGGAAAACTCATTTACACAATAACTTATTATGCTTCAGCTTTTCCTGTCAAGCTGGAGACCTCTGCACTAATGTGCTATTTCTATTTAATCTTTTCAAGCAAACAAAATTGTTTATCTTTGCTAAGCCAGATCAGTTCAAACCTATACAAAAGCTGTTCTGAAAATTACGTTCCCTCTGCTTCCAGCCCCAGTTGCTTCACAGAAGCTGCCTGACTCTATCCCAACGGATTCACAAATGTCACCTAAACCTGCAGAGCGCTGACCTTTAAAGTACTCTGCTAAACTGTGCAACACATGGCAGTCTGAATAGCTGAGATCGTTGATTTGAGTACGAGGTTAAGTAGAAAACCACGCAATTTTCTTTCTTAGTTTGCATATGCATGTCAATTTGTGTGTTAGTAAGTGATGGTCATCATGAGTGTACCAAAATTTTTTTCAGCATCCCAAACAAACTTTTGTTCACATCTCTCATGTACAAAAAATTTCCCTGTGCAGAGACCTCTACGTTAGGCTCAGCAAAAGGGGAAAAAAAAAAAAAAATACACACATAGCAGAGGATAAACCGCTATTCCAAAGCACGTACAATTTAAATAGAAGATGAGACAAGAAGTGGTGCATCATAGTGATGCTTTAGGGCAACACTAAAATAGCAGAGACAAAAGAAAGAGCAGGTCTTAGATGCTTGAGGAATGGGGTCCAACTTTCAAAAAAATTTTTTTTAAATATTCTACTTCCAACTCTGCCATTGATCTGTAATGGGACCCTATGCAACACACTATGTGCCTCATTTTGTACTGTCTTGTCTATTTAGACTATAACCTCTTCAGGGTAGGAGTCATTTCTCAGAGTGTAGTTCAGCACTATCTGACACTGAAAAGAAAGAATATATCTAAGCAGTTCATTTATCAAAAAAAAAAAACCAAACCAAAATCTCAAAGTTCCAGGTATATTTTCCGTGTTACGAATGCTGTAGAAAACGTGGTTTTCTCTGTGTCTCCAACATCCATTGAGCTTGTATACTAGTGTGTTAATGTGTTTTTTAGGTTTTCTGGGTGTCTTGGTGGTTTGGGGTTTGTTTGTTTGTTTTGTTTTTTTTTAATAAATTAACTTTGTAGTTAATTCTAATTCCTTTAATTCCTTTAAACTTTTAACACATTATTTAAGATAACCCCTTACTATATTTTCTGCAGTCAAGATTTAAACAAAACAAAAAACTGAATTAGATATCAAAACACCAACTGTTAATATAACATGAATAGATGACCAGATTGCTCTTGTGACAGAAGCGGTCACAAGTTGTCTACAAGGGTAACAACTTATCATATGTTTTTAGTTTTTTCGTTCTTTACATTATGCTAGTAACAGTGGGGGAAGTTTCCATCAGCTTCTGGGTCGAAAACAAGAAATGGAGTCCATCTGGGTAGGAATTCATTACAAGTCTGATAATGACAGCGTCATATGGATGAGTTCACTGCGTGTAATGGAGGGCATTCTAAAAACATTGGGAACCATAAACACACATCTGAGAAGAAATATAACACTCCTAACTAGACAAATTAACAAAAACAGACTAGTAAGATGAGGCTCACTCACATTTCCTTGGTGTGTACAAACTCAAAAGGAAGGAAATACAGTGAAAGAATTCTTGAGGAATTGTTTGTGAGGTGTTTCTTCAGCTGGGTCTGTCCTCAAATACTACCACTTTTTGTCCCCAATTACAGTAATAAGTTAACATTCTAGATAATTTCACTCCAGGAAAGAATGTAATTGGAAACTGATGAACTGCCACAAGTGTAATTTGACCCATAAGACTCAATGAGAATAATTAGGAAGTAGGTGATGACCCATAAGCCAGATGTTTAAGCACGTTCAGATATCTCACGTCTGACAAAATGAGGAACAATCTGTTTGTATATATCTGATCCCATTTCCATATAGATTTCTTAGTTCTTTCCCTGAAACACTGGGTGCTAGCATAGACCTGGGCTTACAGCCTGCACAGACCTCTGCAGTGTCAATTCCACAGCCTCTGCTGTAGCTCTCCTATCTGATGCCAATGTTGCATTTTGCTCAAGGTAAGATTTATATGTTACTTCTGTTGAAAGTAGAAGAACAATAAGAACAGTTTTCAGATGTCCTCCATGTTAGCAGCAACACACAGAGTAGGAATACTAACCATGACTGGCAAACTTAAGAGGTTTAATTTCCCAAAATATTTATTTATTCAGCTGACTATCATAAAATGCCCGTCACCTTGGCAACAAGGCATTTATTTACAAGCCTGGAAGCACAGAATGCCATAAAGATACCTATACAGAATGCAACATTATGGGAAATGGCTATCATTGCTTTTTGAAAAGTAACTCCAGAAGAGTAGCATGAGGGGGGAGGCCCAGGAGGACAGAACACCACACAGGAGAGGGATTCTGTTGCAGCATATTGCTTCCTATCATAGTAGACATTTGTTTATGGATATTTCTGAGAGTTGGTAACCATCTGTATTTAATTAGGAATCAACTTCTCAATTACCTGCTAAATGCCATTGCGTCCAAGAGATGTAAGCAGCACATATAGATGAAGAATATTAACTCTGATTACCTCTGGAGGATGAGGTAAACCAGTGCAAAATTAAAACTAGTGCTCTGTGGAGCACGACTGGTGATTCAGGATAGGAGAGAGATGCTCTGCAGACTCTGTTCAGGACAATGCACATGGTACTATTTGTTCCTCTGGGCACCAAATTTAAACCTACCTATATCCAATCTAAAAAAAGAGTCCAAGAAAACCTATAGCTCCATTAACCCAGAGCAGCTTACTACCACACATCCACAAAGTTAGGTTTTTTTAAAAGGCACTACAGACAAGGCACCAAAAAATCAACAACCTACATTTGAAAACAAAAAAATGCAGGTTCTCTTTCCAATGACATTTTAATTGTTCTAAAATGAGAATTATTTTTCTAAAATGAGAGCAAGATTCAAATGGCATCTAAACCCTGAAGATCTTAAAGGGGTTTTTGTGTGTGAAGTTAGTGTACATTCACACATACAGGAAGATTTTTTTTTTAATCTGATATAACGAAGCAATCACAACCTGACTCTGCTCCAGACTTACCTCTAGTACAAACAAGAAATCAAATCCACTAAATCTACAAGTCCAGCTGTCAATCCCCTACACATCAGAACGAGAAGCTGTTCAGCATGTTATCGCACGCATCCTTCCAGAAAATGAAGGGGCTGCTCCTCACAGGTCTGTCAGTCATCTAGTCTGACAAAGTAGTTTCAAACTTGTCTTGTGTCATTTATTAGTCAGCATGAATCAAAACACTGTCCTAGGCATCTACCGCCCTTGGGGTTCTTCAGCACTACAGACAAGTTGATGCATTATAACAAATATAAGGAGGACAAGGGACTAAACCTCCAATTCCTCTTCCACAATTGCATACAGCGGAGGCAGGTCCAGGAGCCTCTCCTCCACACCACTGAATCTCCGAGCTGTATGAAACCAGTATAGTAACAGTACTTACTAAATGATAACATGCAAAAATATCCAAACCACCTAAGCAACATCCCACACAGCAAAAGTGTTAAAGACTAGTAATTTGATTCACAGACATTAGCTGAGTATGAGCTATAGAAACATCTAGTTTTAAAATTGGCAACTCACAAGGCAGTTTTTGCAGGTTGTTACCCTCCCCTTCAGTAATAGGTTTTGTTCATCTCTCACATGCTGTATATAACAGAGCATGCCCTAAATTTAGAGCTGGTCAAAAAGGATCCCCCCCAGCAAACACATGAGTTTGTTTTTTGACCATTATTTTAGACTTGTGGAACATGGGTCAACAGCTTTATTCTTTTCCTTATTTAAAAAATATTCTTAAGAAAAACCCTAGTGAACACCTCCAACTATAACTATAAAATAAACATATCTTCAAAATAACCATCAAGATTAGCAAACAAACTCAGGGAACCTATTTCAGGAGTGTTTGGGTTTAACTTTTAAAAACAAATCTGCCCATATATTTTAAAGGTTGTGTCTTCAAGGTATCTGAGCCCATCTTAGTCATTAGTAAACAAGAATATCCTATGAGGAAGAAAACATTACTATCCCTTTACAGACAAAATGCATACAAACATCACAGAAGCACCTCAGGATTGTACACAGAGTTAAAGGCTGAGAGGAAAAAAAAAAATATCAATCAGGACCTCACAATACATTCTAGTTGCATCATCACCTCTTCCCTCCAGACAGGACAATCTTTCTAAAATTTGGGGCATTCACATTAGGCATCTGGTTCACCATGATCTCTGTGATATACCTCACCGGTTTACCTAGTGCCATTCTGTACACTAGAAGCTCAGAGCAACAAGGTGGGCTCTTTGAATTTTTACCCAATGTTATAAAAAAAATAACTTGTTGCCATTAATAGCACACATGTAGCATCTCTTCACTAAATGCAGAATATTGGTGAGCTTGAAGGGACACCTGCTGGCAAAAGGTGACATTACAAGTATGTAGCAACAGCCCTATGGTATACCTAGTATTGACATAGGAAGAGAACCTCAAATCATACCACAGCCTATGACTGCACGGTGATCAATAGTATGGAGGAGACAGCAACTGTAATGAAGGGAATAAAATACTCATTTTGCTTAATTCAGGATTCAGTTGCAATTGCATCAGGGTAACCCTATCCAGCTGGGTTACGTGGCAGTCTTAAAACATGGATAAACCAAATATTGCATCTGCAAAGCAGGAGATGTTATTTAGCTAGAACCCGAGAGCACTGCCACACTTCTCATAACAGCCCTGCCAGCTCAGCAAGGAAGCTGAAGCAAAATGCAAGATTCTGCCTCAATAGGAAATGGCCAGAGGTAACTGTGGGAGAAGAGGCACGCAATCTCAAAGGCATATATACAGTAGTGGATTTCAACTGGAGTTAGCACCTTTGAGGATTCAGACAAAAAAGGAAAGAATAGGATCTAAAAGAAGAGAGCATGTTAAGAGCACCACTAGGACACCTCCCCACACTGCATTATTAAGAGTCAAAGGCTCCAGAAAAACCTAGCCTGTCCTCACCACAGACTCCAGAATGCGGGAACTTGACCATACCCAGACAGGAGTGAGGATCCCCCATGCAAATGAGAACATTTCACACTCTGACAGTGCTTATGCCGGGCTAAAAAAAAGCACCAAGTCAACAAACCAGGGACATGAACTCACCCTTCGGACACAGTGAACAACTTGCCTCACTGGGCTGTTTCTGTGAGCCACAACACTGGTTAGAAGTCTTCATTTTTCCCCTCCCTCTCTAAAGGTATCAGAACTTTTCTCTGACACAATGCTGTGTTTTGCCATGTTAAAGTGATGCAACACTAGTGGAAGTATACGTCTCTCCCCTAATTCAGCTTGTCATGCTTGTCTTAACGTTTCATACTGGGGAAGAAGCACCTTCTCCATTAGATGCACTGGAGAGCAGACATGACACTGCAGTTAAAAAAAAAACAACACTATAACCATTTCTTCTTTTTATCCATTTAAAAGGAGAGACTTTAACTCTTTGAATGCACACATTTGCAATAAAAGGCCAACCTGCCTCAAAGCTGCTCTTTTACCAGCCTTATCTTCCACACTCCTTTTTCTAAGAATCTATTAGCCAGGCTGCAGAAATCCTCTAGATGTGGTTTTCTGCTTTGAAAATAAGAATCCCAACAGATAGCCTCTTGCACTGAAAAACCAAAAGCAGAAGAACAGATGTCACCACCCATGCTGTAGCACTAACCAACACCACCAAAATAACAATGTATCTGGAATAGGTAAATGGACAAGTATTTCAGAGGTACACACCACTTCAATTTCATGCTCTCTAGCACTTGCTACCACTAGCAAAAGCATGCAAAAGATGTATATAAAGTGACGGAAACATACCCAGACAACGCACCCTCTACGTGGCTCTGCTTTTGAGTTTTCTTCACAAGCTACACAAGGACGCACACTTGGGTATCAACAACAGAGATAAAAGTAGGTTTAAGGACCACCCTTGTTACTACCTTGACACCCCACCTCAACTTCTGGTTTAAATATTTCTCCAACCTCTTAATGGTGTTGATTAGCTGATGTTTGTGAAGTTTTGACCTAAACACAATGGAAGCACAACGGTTCCATACATTTAACAGAGGGAGAAAAAAAAAGAAAGTCAAAATAGTTTCCTAAGGCTTTTATTTCCAAATATAGTTGTGGAGATCCCCCCCCTTTTTCTTTTTTTTCCAAATGCAAAGCTTTTCAAGTGCTTTTGCTGCAAGCTGATCCTTGTAATTAAAAGAACTGATAAAAAAGCCTTTGTTAAAGGGATCTGTGCATATTAGAGTTCATTAAAATGTAATTCCCACAAAACAGGACATTTTAATCTAGCTATACTTGGGAAAAAAGGAAGGAAAATTAGGTATTTTTCCTCCCGCATGTATCTGTAGGCCATATGTGTTAATTACAATTTACTTGTCTAAGTGAGAAAATCACACATTAGCAAGTAGTTAACTAGTTATTAGCTCAATTACTCTTCAGAGATTTGGGAGAAATTATACCCCCAGCTAAAGTGTCCATTCTAGCTTGTATATTATTATTTTGCATGTTCCTTAATCTACAGAGTTGTTGTTGAAAGAATTAAAACCATATTAAAACCAAAAACATTGCTTAAGTATTGTAAATTACACAGAGAAATACTCCTGTAACCATCTTAGAGGAAGGTAAACTAAAGTAGAGGTCACACACAGCCAACACTCCACACCATATTTGTTATAATTCTGGCCATACATTACCAAAACAGAAAACACTTTTGAGTAAATAGAGCCAGCATATTCAACGACTGCAAGCAGATGAGTAAAAAGAGCACACGCCTTGATATGTAAAAAAAGTACAAAGCTGAATGAACTGTGAGTTGATGAGATTACAGCAGAAGGGGCCCACGAGATATCAGCTGTCAACCCTGTGGTGTTTTGGCATCACTATACTTTAAAAAGGGTCACATTACAAGTTGTTTTTTTGTTTTTAAGTCAAAGGATGTTTTTTGACTAATTGCAAAAGCAAGCATCTTGAGTCAGACCTAGTGATTCTCCTCTTAGTTTCCCCACCTGTAAAACAATAATAGCAATAGTGATCTTGTTCTTTGAGATAGACGGATTAAAATGATCACAGAAGTGTTAGATACTGCTTTTTATAGTCTTTTTCCATGCAGTTATCAGTCCCTTCATACACATTATGAATCTACACTCACATCATTCCTAAATAATAGCAAAATTATATTAATTATTTGTAAATGGGAAACATGTGCATGCAATGACTGTTACCTGGGAGTTCCTCTTGTCATCTTTACTCCTACTCAGATTTTAACACTGCAAGTAGAAATGGAAAAATGTGGCTAGGCAAACATACAGGTCGCTTTTTTGGCTAACCTTTTAAACTCGGTGCAATTGTCCAAACAGGTGGTGCTTACCATGCTGTACTTAACTATTCGTTCTACCATTGAGCCCTTCTATTCACACACACTAACAGGTTGCTAAAATGACTTTTTAGTAGTAAGAGGAATCCAACTTCCTTTGTAAATAAACCTCTGACACATCAAACTGGCAGCTCCCATCTCCCTACCTAGTTAAAGGATATTTGGCTGAACTCCTGAGACAAAAGCAGAGGAGCCATAGCAGCAATTTGTCAGACAGGTTCTGAAGAGATGAGCTTAAGGACAATTATGCTAGGAACACCATTCACTTCTGGTTAGTGGAAAATGGGTGTAAAACACTGTTTTCCTTATATGTTTCACAGCTACCTTGTACTGGGATGAGTCATGATATACAGCACCATATGGGGTAAAAAGGTCCAGAACCAGCCTAATTCTCAACTGGGGTAAATTGACTTGGAATAGCAACATTTACTATCAGTTTATCTGTTCAGCACGTCAACGGTTTCACTTGGTAAAAAACATTCAAAATATCATACTGGTCTTTCAGAGAAATGCGCTCAGTATCTTTACATGTAAAGTTGCTGGCTTTTTCTTTTCAAGATGCACACAGTAATACTTTTCACAAATGCTATATCCTCAGTCTAACTGGTATGTAATGAACTGTTGATAGATGACAGCAATCATGAGTGACTGCTATTATATCTTATTCTGTGAGTGGCAGAATGAATAGCATGAATTCATTTCAGAGTGAATGAATACCTTCAAAGCACCTTTCATAAAACAGGAGCCTTCAAAGCAGGGTTACCATTTCCAAAGATTCAATATTGCTCCAATTTATTTTTCAGATGGAGGGCCAAGCTCATCCTCATCACAAGCCTTTCGAAGTCAGACACCAGAGTTGATTTGGGTTCACAGATTTTAAATATACAGGGTATGTCTTTGAAAACAATTGTTACTGTACCTACTAATCGTATTGCATTGTCTGGCACATAGTACAGTTCTACTGCTGTCAGCTGGTGGCCACCCTACAGACAGGCTTAACCCATTACTTCACTGTGCTACTCTTGGGATGGATTTGCTGCATGTCTCTAGAGGGCAACAGCACCTCTGGTGTTCACTGAAGACTACGTGAGATTTCCCAGTAGAACAACTGATAGCATGTCTTCATAAGAAGGCAACAACCTTGGCTGAATCGCAGGACTCACATTAAAGTATTTTCTATACTCTGCCAAAGTTACACCCTGGCACCCATGCAGTCCCAAGAGGCTACCGTTTTCATTTGGGAGGCTATATCCATAGACTCTGCCTCCTAAAGGAAGATAACATCACTACAGCAATTAGGCTGATCAGTCATTCTGCCCCTTCCCTGTACTCACCAAGGTCCTACACACCTTGGACTGCAGCACACAGGATGACGTCAGGTGCATTTTCACAAAACCCAGAGAAAACATTAGGCCTAGTGAGATACATGAAATTTGTGCCATTGGCATTATCACACCTTAGTAAGAAGAAAACAAAACACGGAGGAATTGAGGTCCTGCTCTATGAAGGTGTGTGTCAGAGCTAAACTTAACGCCATGTCCCCAGCTGTCAGTGTTTCTATTACAAAGTTTGGACCCTGCAAATGGATTTCCAGCGAATTATGGGCTTTATCCTGCAACACACATCTCCTTATTAAGATGGTACAGAGAAATGAATGTCAGCAGGGAAGAACATTTTCAACAGCACCAAGTATCTGAATCACTTCTGTCTCTGATGCTAACGCAGATTCTCAGTAACCCTGAACACCAGTCCTAAGTTTAAACACGCACCAGAGAGCGCTCCCTTGGCCTGCTGCGTTTGGAGACCCAAGCTGTACATGATCAGCTACATGTTTTATTAAATGAGCTGCATTTGCAAATTTGGTAACTTCGCACTCCTCTCCTGCAGATACTTTTGAAGTCATCTTCCGACCACTACAGCGAACCAGATAAAACTCACTGGGAATTAGGAAATTTGCCTCCCACTGTGTGTATTGAATCTTAGATGATAAAAATAAATAAATAAATAAGCCCTCAAGTTTCCCTCTGAACTGCAGTGTAAATACTTCTGAAGAGCGAAGCAAGTGGTTTGAAGAGCTTGTTTCACTTGTTCCATGCAAATATCAAGATTAACAGAGAGATTAATTATGTCCCATTTTTCTTCTTACAAAGGATACAGGCAGATTTAGAATAACAAAAATAAACCCTCTGGATTAATATTCATAACACAATGCTGAGCAGTACAAAAGCAACTCATTTTTTATGTAGAAAGGGGGAGAAAACAAACTGTCAAGAGTGCTCCAGAAGCATAAATACATATTAAGTAAGGAAGTCTCACAGGATGCACTTTCTTGGTCTGTTGGAAGAAGGTTGGGGGCTAAAAAAGGGTGTGCAACATGTCACGGTCTCAGGGAATGAAACCAAGTTAAAGAATTCCAAATCAAAATTTGATTTGGGTCACGTTGAAACTTGTATCTGTTCCTACGTAAGTTTTCTGTTCATTCTTATGAGAGCTGTAATCTTATGCTCAGTTCTCTTAACAGCTTCAAAGCTCAGGAGGATTTTGTTTTGGGGTCCTGGGGCAAGTTATGTCTATGTTATTAGCTAGTCAAGTGCATTACACAGGGAATACTGGGCAAGCAAAAAAGCTTCGCCATCACTGCCCCCACACTTCAGTGATAAATACAAGCCCAATTTTGAAATATGCAGCACTGAAGATTGAAATGAGAAGAATGAAATGCTGCCTAAGAAACAAACTAATCTTGCAGTTTACAACAGGTTCTGACTGAGGTAGGAAAACTTTGTGACTGTTTTTAAGTTTCCACTTAACCTAAATATGCACTTATCCAAGAAATGCATATTAGATACACAACTAATATCATTAATAGATACACAACTAATATATCATATTATTACACTGATAGATGCTCTTCTAAAAAGTAACAGCAGTGCTAGTTCTTGAAATTCTTTGACAAGCTTTGAATTATTTAGTTTAGAATTAAAGGCCTGTTGGGTTTTTTTTTGGTTTTTTGGTGTTTTTTTTTTTTTAAAACAGTATTAGCAGGACTCTCAGATTTTATTTTTGAGTTTCCAAGCTTCATGAAACTAAAAAAGCTTGGCAACATCAAAATGTGTTATTTAAAATTATCATTATACTTAATAACCTGATCATTAGAGGCACTGAATCATCATTTCTGCATGCTGATCATTTGCAATGCTGTCTTGTGTAGGTGGTTAAGTTATTCAGTTCAGGTTATACTAAATACCAGGTTACTCAAGATCATTAGATGACTCTTCAAGATCAGTAGGTTTAGGAGGTTATAGGCAGAGAGTACATAGATCCAGGAACATGTAGGTTTGCAAAGATTTATTTATTTATTAAAGGAACAAAGCTTGTCAGCTTGAAGTATACTGCCAACTGCTGAAAAAAACATTTAGTTCTTTTTGTAGCAGGCCCAGGTTTTGTTTTTTGACTAAAAAAAATCAAAGAAGAATTCCAGCATTCCTCCTGGCATCCCTTGAACTCTCTTTTTGACTTTTCATCCAGTTTAGGCAATTCCAGAACTTACACATGCAAGGAATCTTTTACATGAAAACATCCATGATGCATGTGATTTGCCATGTGAAGTATATTTCTCTTGCATCACTACCGGGCATGCAAACTGTTGAGTGATTGTTCTTTATCACATATGCTAAATGAACAACACAACACTTGTTTATGAAGCAAACTCTATCGATGTATAAGGTTAAAGAAAAAAACAAAAACAAAACAAAAACCACACACAAACCACACCCACAACCTCAGAGGACACTGAAGCTCATTTTCAGAGAAACCCCAGAAGATCAAGGCCTAACTCTTGTGCAGGGATTATGCTGGATTACATTGGCATCCGCATCATCTGTATGATAGATATTAAAACGACTGTGCAGTTCAGTGCATAAAAGATTTAGGTCTTCAGCTGCTAATGCAGTTAGATCAAGAATAACTACCTCCTGTGTTTCACGTGTGACAGGGGTCAAATACACAAAAATGTCACCTGCCTTTCTGCAGCTGAATCCCATTTTGAGTTGCTCAGTTTGTAATACCACATCCTCTACTTCCCCATTAATTACTCCATATTACAAAACCATGCATTTGCTTCTTCCTTTCTTCATTAAATCTCACTTTACTGATTCTGGGACATCTTGTCAATGATTCAAAATTATTTCAAGTTATATCCTATCTTCCAAAGCACTGACAACACCCACCTCTCCCTCCGGGTTTGTGTAAGCTCGAAATGCTCTAAGTAACCGAGAAGCCTCTAAAAGCTTAATTTAGCACGTAACACTTTTACAATCACTTAGGATTTCACAGTCAACATTATTCTATACACTATGACCACCCCAAAAAAATTTCACATGGTGTCAACAAGACTGTACGTAGATCATCCTGTTTGGAAAAAGCTGCTCCCTAACAACTAGATTAGGACTCTTACTATGAAACTGTGTGGTACGGGATCTCTGATACTCAACAGAAGAAGGGTACTACCAGCAAGTACAAGGCATTAGGTTTTATAAATGCAGACATGAACACATAAATATATACATATACATTCAGATTTGATATTTTCAGCTCACCATCTACTTATGAATTTTATCAAGTATTTTTTTTAAAGATATTTATTTATACAAGCTTTTTGTTTCACCTTTCACTAGTAATCAGAAAAATCAAGGAGATTAAGTCAGCCTTTTAATGACATTTTGACTTCTTTTTTGGCACAGTTTAAGGTAACAGCCCATTTTATATATTGGATGCAACAGAGATGGAACTTAATACATATAATTATGCAGTTTGCAAATGTGACAGCTCTGATGTTGCTGCAGTACAAGTCTATGCAGTTAAATTAGAATTATAATGACAGTAATTACACTAATTAGCCTTTTTTTCTAGTTTGTTACCAGCAAAGTTTTGCATATTTACGTGAGTAACAGCTACTTCTGCTTTCTCCTAAAAATCCACCATAACCAATTCACTAAAAAGCTAATTTATCACAGCCATGTAATACACAAGTAATGTTCAGAGATAAAAATGCAGATGCCGAAAGGGTAAGACTTAAAATCCATGCAATGTTTTTCATAAATTATTTACATGCATGTTTTACAACTGTAATGCTTAGAAGCTTAGACAGCATAGGGTGAAATATTTAATGTAATCCACAGGCAGCACCACAATTTACACGTAAGAATACGCACACAAGAGGTTGCTCTGCAAATGACACAGAAACAGCAAGGCTTCCAGTTCTTTGGTAAGGCAACAGGGCTTTGAGCAAGACCTGTTCATCAAAATGCTTTCAAATCATATTGCACTGCTAAGATGTGGAAAACGTAATCCACTATGGATGCAAGGATCTCAGAGCCCGACTCTGAACGCAGTTAAATCCTAGATACATGCTGTAATTTATATACTTGTGGGAATCCCTTTGATATCAACCAGGAATTAAGCACACAGAGGTCTTTACAGCATCAAACCTACCTTCTCCTTAACATTGTTATCATGTTCATCCAGGGAATATAATGATTACTATTATTAAAGCACTACCTAAATGTCCCCAAAAGGAAATGTACGTATGTACAGTACAGAGACAGGGTTTTCAGCCACAACAGATTGACTGGTGTTTGGTATTGACTGCATCAAATCTGTTGCTATCCGTCCGTACTTATTACAAAATTATTAGTATTAATTAATAATTTGGTTTCTGTTCTAGTTCTGAAGACGTCCAAAAGTAAAGCCATAATGTTTTTCCCCGTCAAATACAGCCTTGAGCCTGACTCAAAAGATGCCGATATCAAAATGCGTTTCCAATTGTTCTGAATCATACCACTGAGATACAGATGTAAATCTTCCTTTGAACCCATGCTATAACTTTGATTAACCACATCATCCAATGAAAAACAATTTAACTGAAAAGTTATGCAAACAGTTCTATGCTTGGTTTTTGTTGTTCCACTGACTTATCCCCTGACAAGAGCACACCTTACTTGGTGCAACTTCCCAAACCACAAACGTTTGCCAACTATGAACAGCAGCTTGTGACCTCACTGATCTTTACAGAGAGTTCTGGGATCCTCACACTGGTGAGGTCCATAAGCCAGTGCCAGAACCCAGGCCTGTTTCCTTCCAAATATACTTAATACATCAGCTGAAATTCTAGAACCTTGATATTATACTTCCCTTTTCTTTAGGCTAGCTAGCAATGCATGTGCCCGAACTTAGAAAAAAGTTATACTCTGGAGCACTTTTCTGTTGTGCCACATAGCTGCACATTATGCCTATACTTTTCAGTAGCAGAGGTAAACACTGTGTGGTCTGTACCCCATCCATATATTGTATTCATGGGCATCCCACAAAAAGGGCATAGACCGCCTGCAATATCCTTCTGGGCAGCATGCTCAAACTCCTGCTCTAGAATACAAACCTTGGTAGAGTGCAATCTTGAGGGCAGACCAAGGCAACTATTAACACAGTACAGACATAGCCTTAAGACAGAAACACAGAGTCCCTTTGCAGCTCAGCAGTGCTTCCTGATCAGGACGTATTACGAAATGACAAACTGCCCAAGAGGAAAACCCCTTCTCTGCCCAAAACAATGCCAAATCAGAAAAAGCACTACTGGCCTTAGAAACAAATTGTCAAGGACACTTACCTAAAGCAGTCACAGTTCCTGCTTAACTTCAGAGCATGAACTTTCTGAGCAGCCTGCCCTTTGCACAGGAGTATTATAGCGGTCATGTGCTGAGGCTAAAGGATAGAACAGGGCCACAGAATGGGTCATTAAATTTAACGGTCACTCTAAATAGTAAAGGTTTGACTCCGATTCTTGTGGTAAAGCCCTTTAACTTATACCTCTAAAAAGCATTCAGCTAGAACCAGTGTGATACTAATAGCCACTGAGCTGGCCTAATTAAGAATCCACAACCTTGTTCACTGAAATCAGTGAGTATATACCAACACATTCCTCCAGGTGTTGTAACGTGCCTTATCCTCTAAGTCATAGTCCCACAAGAGATCAGCAATTGCAGGGGGCATTGTATGTGAAGAACAGTTCAGCTCTCTCTCTGGTACCTAATGGAAGTGGATGGGTTTTCAAAAAATGATTAAGAGATAAATTAATTGTATTGGCAATCTGACGGTAAGTGCTACAGAGCTCATGGGTGCAGAGTTCACTTAGAACTGGATCCCCTCCAGATTTTGTTATTCCACAAAAGGGACACAGGACAGTGCTTCACCATTTTCATCAGCTGACCACTTGCACTGCATGTGTTCTAGTGACAATTGCTAACAGCTTTAGTTGAGCCTGTGTTGACAATTTCCATGCTACCATCATATTTTCAGAAGTTTATTACTGAGTTATAAAAATTGTCTTTGAAACTGAAACTGAACAAACAACAGGGAATTAATTTGGGCATGTTATTTTCTTTTATTCTCCCTGTTTTAAAGTGACAAAATGGGAAGAAGCTGAAATTTAACTAATTTCAGCTTTTTGTTGTACTTGTTTAAGTATTCCTGAAGAGGAAAGCTTTTTCTGTTAAAAGCTGCTTACAGAACAGCAAATGAAAGCTCATGTGATGCAGTTCAAATGAAAGCTCAAATGATGCAGCTCTTTGGAAGTCCACAGGTTGTATCCACAGCTCATTCAAATTGGTATAACTAAATTAATGAAACTAGAATAGCTAGCCAAATGTTTTAAAATGCATAAAAGAGACACATTATTCATCTTCTGTTCTAGCCAGCATTGCTTTCAAAACTGTAAACAAACTATAAATCCATCAGATATATTTGTGCATTGCCTATCACAAGAACTCAAATGAAGACTTCAAGTCATACAATAAGAACTTTCAGGCTTTATGTCTGTTTCTGAATTTCAAAGGTAACCTTTGCTCATCAAACAGCATAACCATTTTCTAACTTAAAAAAAGGGAAAAAGCAGATGTTTCTCATTTACCCTTCCATTTAAATGGCTTTCCATAACAGCAATTGTTCTGAGAGGCACCACTAGAATTATACGCAGCTAAGAATTTTACTAATGGTTTGCAGAAGCACTATTTGTACATGTTCTGCATGATTTTAGGAAGGTAAACAACTTTACTAACAGTATTAAGTAAAACCATCCAGCTCCTTGTTGGAAGCCTACAGAGAAGCTCACAACACAAGACCAAAAGCTTTGAGAAGAAACCAGCTGCAAGACTTGTATCTTTCCCAAGCTGCTCAGAAGAAGTCAAGTGGAAGAGCTCTAGGGTAGCTGGCTTCTTCCCCAGAGGCAAAAAAGGTAGGGAGTACATCCTGCCCCTTACTCTGGCTGGAAGGTCCAGTTTCCCATCCAGCTCACAGGGAGTACCTCTGAAACAAAACAGCAGGATCCCAGTTATTAAGAACATTTTATAAATAAGTATTCAAATACAAAGGGCATTTTAAAAAAAGGAAACAATGTTACTTTTTTTGCATACAACAAACCTCAGATGTTAATGAAATCTTTTTCACAGATCCTTCCTTCCCACTTGTTTCCCCCCCCCACTGAAAACTTCCTCAGTATAAAGCTTTTGTTCAGTCTATGTCTCCAGCCCACCCACCCTCTTTTTTTTTTGTTTTCTTTTTTAGTTTGGAGGGTGACAGATCTATCACTGAGGAGACTCACAAGAAATCCTCAATGCATGTGTGCAGGTATGAAAGACCGAGGAATTGTGAAGAGTGCTGTACTGTTATGCGGATGAGGCATCATTATTTTCAAAGCTTTGAGGAGAAAGAGTCAACCTTGTCAGCTTTGATTTGTGTTTGTTCATGCAGCAATTCAATAAGAAGATCAGGTGACCCAAGTGAAATATTTTGTTATATATTTCTCAGAGAGCAGCGAAAAGCCATTTGCTACCTCCACCCTTTGAACCAAGTTATGCCAAGTAGGAATGCTGGCTGCATCCAAACTTCCTGTAGCTTCTAGAGACAGCCCTTAGGCCAAAGCATCCCAGCCGTTCTGCCTGTCTTTTTTGGCATGTCATTGGGACTGGTCCTGGAACAACTCTGGTGATATCCTGCAGCAGGGAGAGCAGGGAGGAGAGTAGACAGACATAAAAATTGTACAAGCCTAAATGCTGATTTTAAGTATAACAAAATGGATATTAAAATCTAATTTGGAAGAAAAAAAAAACACCATAGAAGATGTTCAACACATACAAGATTAAAAAGTAAAATTCAAGAATTTCCCTTGCTTGTAACTAGAGGCCTGGCCATGAAGAACCTACTCATCCTGCATGATGAAATTCCATGACTCCATTTTGAGTAATGTATTCTTGATGACTGGAATGGTTTAAGATCATATTGCTGCCTGATCACCTAAAATTGCTGCTCTATCAAGCTGACTACTTTCCCGCATGGTAAACTTTAACTCGGTCATAGTGACCTTGTCAACCACCCTGATCAACAGAACCTCTTGTTCTGTCCTCGCAAATGGTTCTGAATCACTGCTGTTAAATTACATGGCTATTGATATCTGGAGATGAAATTATAGCACCGAGTCCTGGATTTGTAGGACATGTTTGGCACTGCAAGCCAACCAGAGACATTCCTGTAATTGCTGTGGGAGATTTTAAAAAGAGGTTATATCTATTTAGGTATTATTTTAGGTTAAAGGAGCAAGGAGGAGGAAACCCTTCCCCTACAGTTACATATTCTGTAACTGCCATCTTATGGGTTTTTTGCACATCATCTAAGAGCACAGAAATAGCAACTGCTGGAGACAAGAATAGTTTGATCAACATTAGTTTTTGTTCTTAAGTGTAAAATAAAGCTCAATGCACAATTATGCCAGAGTCCTTGCAGATATGCATTGAAAAAGGGTAATTCTTACCTCAAAGAGCTCACCAGTTAGTTTATAGGAAACACTGAAAGTGGATCAGAACACAGAAAGCACAGAAAGGAAGATCACAACAACATGGAAGCAAAATTAAAGCCAGACAGCTAATGCACAGTAACCATAAGCCTCAGCTTCTTATCAGGTTAATCAGGTTATCCTTCACTAAACCACAAGGGTTTAAGAGCTCTTCAGAGCTCCTTCTATGCCAGTTTTATTCTTTCGTTCTGCAACATAACTTCCCTGTGAGATGCTTCTCAAACGACATGGTTTGTAACACAAGTTTAAACATTTGCTACAGTTCTAAGCCATCGAGTGGACAAAGTCAATTCATGGATTGGCACCTGTAATTTTAGGGTGTATCCATTTCAGATGCTGAACTGCTAACAACCCCAGAACGTGCTAAGGAGAAAGATACAGAGACACTTGACTTGAACATACAGGCAATAACGCAATTACAGGAGAGCAGAGCCTTCTCTGCTGAGAGATAAGCTCTACCAAGCAAATCATCTTGAGCGTAGCTGACACTGAACCGCTGCACCACTCTCCAACACCAGGGGAAGGCATTTGTCCTGACTCATCCTACAAGCCCATAAGAAAGCAGATTACAACTGTATGTACTAGCTATCAACTCTGATAATTTAGAAGTCTAATGTTGTGGACTAGAATGTAATAGTTGGATTTGCTTAAAAACACCTCGAAACATTATTGAAAAGATCAATTTACTCTCAGCGAACACACTCGCAGAAGTTTGACACTAATCTGGTCAGAAAAACAATTCTACTCCAGACTAGGTTCACTGTGACACCACAGAAAAACATATTATGAACTAGGGGAAAAACACACATTGAGACAAAGTAAATCTTTAGACAGTATGTCCTCATGTACCTTTCATGATTCAATTTACAAGCAAGCCCTCAATTTGAAATTTAAATTACATTTTAGTAGTGACATAGGACACAAAAACAATGGTAGAGAACTGATAACCAAGTATTCATGCTTTTTGCAAAGACCTCTCTGAATTTAAAAAAAACACACAGAGGTATTTTCCTAAGGAAAAGATTTTAATCCCTTTAAAGTCAATCTCCTATCCTTTTCTGCAAAGATAGGAGACTCAATTAAGCAACAGTTTCAGCAGGGGTTCCCAAGTTCTTTCAAAAGGTAATAGAAAACATCAGAGCATCAAAACTCCACAGTATATTATTATTTGACTTTTTTTTTCTGATGAAGCTTGTTCAAGGTTGTCTAGAATACTGACAAAATGTCCTGTTGTATGAGAACAATTTGTAGCACAGTCTGTCATCTCTCTCTTACAGGCACAATCCAAAAGTCTGTTAAAGCTTGTAACAACATACATTTCACTGACTTCACTGGGCTTTTCATTGGCAAAACTTGAAGCAAAAGCTCGCTTTATAGGATTCTATTAAACGCATTTGCATAAATAGCACTGTCCATATGTATTTCCTGACCCCTGTAGTATCCATTTACAATGAAGAGCAAAGCCCAGCACACATTGTTATACAGGTGTTCTCCGCTGGCCTACAGCATACAAGCTCCACCCCACATTTTGAAAATTCAGCAGGACGTGGATTACAAGAACATAATTTTAACTGACTGGGGTGAGGAATTGTGTAAATGGCTTTGTAGAAAACTTCAGATCATGTAATGCTCCATCTAAAGCATGTAATACATTAAGTAAATCTGCTACCAGATACAGTCCGAATATTATTTGAAAGAAGATTAACACACTGAACATTTAAAATTGACTAAACCTTAGCATAGACACAAGAACATCCTCTGAAATACTCTGGAAATTAAATTAAACATAAGAATGGGCATGTTTTGGTTTTCAAGTAAAATAGTAAATAAAGGATGCTACAAAGTTCTGTATATTCTGCATGTTCTGAAAGGATCACAAAATTGAAAAAAAATTTTGCACCAAATAATGTGCTTATCCTCAAAAAGGGGGAAAGAGACTGGAAAAAGCCAGAAGTTTAGGTCTGTTGGGTATTGGTTAATATATTATACGACAGACCAAATTATACTCAATACACTATAACATTTCAATGAAGCCTATGAATACCACGTATTTATGATGAACAGTTGCTCTATCTTTTTGATAACTCTATTACTTGAGTTCAGAGAAGGTTTATGGACTAGAAAGCCTCAGATATGGTCATGAATGTTTGATGCCTTCACATATACTGTTATTGCTGTAACGTCACTCCCCACTGGAATTATTACATTCTGACAGCCTGTGGTCATTACAGGCCAATGGGAGCAGTAGAGTATTAAAATTATGGACTTCCTACACTACTGGATTATTTTTTCCATTGAAATTGGTACATTCAGCATGTTTCTCAGAGAAAAAAGCATGGGTTTTGAAACTGCAAAAGAAACTACTATCAGTATTTGTACAATGTCTAAAATCAAGCCTGCTAATATGAGGTACGTTCAGGTTTTTTACAATCTATTTAGAATGACTGAAGGAGGGAAAAATTCCAAAAATACACAGGATTATTTGACTACAGCAAGACACCTGCCATTCATGCCTTTGTCATACTGAAAAGAATAATGACTGGTTTAAAATTTTAAATAGCCCATCCCAGTACAGACAGAGCTCATTTTCTATTCTAGAAACACTATCCTATGGTAAGCAGTTTATAAAGATGACTAGGAAAGAGAATTTAATAAAGCCATAGTGGCCAAAGCAACTTAATTCCAAAGCCATGCAAAAAAATTAAAATCCTTCTTGGAACCTTATGTGCAAGTTTGGCCTGGCTTATTACAGAAAATCTCAACAGGGGGAGCTCTTCAAACAGCATCCAATCAGTGTTCTGTATGGTGTTTTGAACTTTTGTAAGGTCTCTATCGGTTTTCATTGTAACAAGCACTGACAGTGAATTGTGACTCTAAATTGATATCTTGTCTGGAATCTTACCAACACAGGGATTTGATTTGGTCCAATCTCTGTTTACAATCTCTGTACTTTCTGGATTGCAAAATTTAGCTGTACCGACACCTGCTATCAACACAACAGCATCATAAAGATTAGCAGATGTGCAGGCCCAAAATACAAGGAAAATGCAGTATATAGCAAAAGAATCCCAACGACCAAGGATTTTTTAAAACATTACTCTACCTTTTCCTTTTTAGCTTGTAGTTCCCCAACATACGAATCCGGGATGCCTGCAGTTTTGCATGCACACTTGGCCACCCTTATTTTCCTTTCATATCTATTATAAACTACCTTAAGATTTCAGTTCTGGCAGCTATTTGGATGTTCATGGGTGGGGGAGAGGTGGAGAGAAGTGTATTATGCTGCAGCATTGCAGTTTTATAGCATCTAGTCAAATTGCACTT
Source organism: Chroicocephalus ridibundus (assembly GCF_963924245.1). Classification (NCBI taxonomy): domain Eukaryota; kingdom Metazoa; phylum Chordata; class Aves; order Charadriiformes; family Laridae; genus Chroicocephalus; species Chroicocephalus ridibundus. The sequence goes on from NC_086306.1 coordinate 5,641,453, forward strand.
CAGTAGAACGCAATCAGGCATGACTATTAAAAAAATAACCCCACAATAGGAGATTCCACCTAAACTTGAGGAGGAACTTCTTTACCCTGAGGGTGGCAGAGCCCTGGCACAGGCTGCCCAGAGAGGTGGGGGAGTCTCCATCTCTGGAGACTTTCTAAACCTGCCTGGACACGTTCCTGTGCCACCTGCTCTGGGTGACCCTGCTCTGGCAGCAGGTTGGACTAGATGATCTCCAGAGGTCCCTTACAATCCTATGGTTCTATAGGGCTCCTTCTGCATCTTCCCAATACTCAAGTTGCAGTGTATGCATTCAGAGATCAATCACATACAAGTACACACCTGCACATATACACAATTGCATACAAAAACTGGCCAACATTTTGCAAGAACTATTTCACACCTATTCATTCTTACAGATGGAGCAGGAAGAAGCAGAAAAACAAGGAAGACTTGTATGACAGACAACAGTAGTTAGCTGCCTTTTTTATTTTTTTAAAAACACAGTATTGTTTCAAGGAGCCATAAATAATCCATCTCGGAATGCTCCTCAGAGAAACAACAAAACAAAGGTCTTTGCACCCTGAGGATGCCACAAAGCCAAGATTGGAGTTTGGAAACGGATCAGAACTTAAGAGAGAAAGGATCTACATTGACTACATCTAAAATTCACAGGTCTGAATGGGAAGAAGAGAAAATGCACATATACCCACAGAAGTTATCGTTAGGACTACAATTCAGCAGTGCAACTGGTTATATTTGTTGCAGTATTTCTGTAATACTCAAGTACAACTCTTCATACAGCTAAACCTCACTACTCAAGCGTCAAGGAATGCTTCACCTCTCACCCTTTCTCACACAGTAAGGCTCACCAAGTGTCAACAGCTGTTTGCCATCCCCTTTCTTCCCCCTACCAAGTTTCACTCCCTCACACACGTTTCCAAGCCCTACTACTCCAATTTTTATAAGATGAATAAGACAGGTGACAGAAAGGCAATGTAACTTCACAAAACAACATGCTACGAGAATAATAAAAGAAGGAACAGAAACAGATACCCAAATTCTAATCGTGGGGGGGGAGAAACAAACACCCACCACCCCCCTCCAAAAAAAAAAAAAAAAAAAAAAAAAGAAAAAAAAGAGTTCCCAGAGAAATTAAATTCAGGGGCTTTTTAAAACAGCTTTATCTCCCCCTCTGTGTATCACCCAGCGCACACACTGCTCGTGCATCCTGCAGAGCACTTGCTCTCAGCCCTAACAAGTGCTGACAGGGCCCAACCCAATTATAACCAAGCAACCCACAGGATATTTTTTATTGCAACATTACCTTTAAAATGCTTCAGTCATTTTTTGTCATTATTTGTCATGGCAACGGCAGTTGAGGCTTTTCTTTCCTGGCCCTCCCATTAGTTTCACTCTAAACTCTCTGCTCATTCTGCTCTTTGAACAAGAGGGATATTGATTTGCTGTCCTATTGGCACCTCGGAAAGGCCTTAGCTCTCTTCTCGTGTTCTTGCCATGCAGCTTCAGCCAGATCCCAGATTTTCCTCCCCATCAAATAGAGGAACTGAACAAGGGCTGCAGAGGGAACCAGCCCACACATAAGTGCGGAAACAGCCAATGTTCTTCCCATCGCCCATCATCTCTATATCCCATCCGCTGGTACAGGAGGGGGGACCAGGAGACCAGCTGTAGCTACATTCCTATCCTCAGCCACTTACATCCCAATAGCAGGGAACAAGGGATTCCTCATCTCCCAATTCTCTACTGCAGGCGTGCCTCAAGGAGGATTTTCCTTTTATGATCTTAGAATTAGATCATGCTGTACGGCTTAAGGGCAATTCAAGTAACTTTTACTAGAATCCCTTTATTTTATCTTTATTCTGGGAGATGAAAAGTTACCACAGCACTTCATCTACGTAGTTCACCTTCTTCAATCTTAACACCAGACTGCAAGGATATTAAAACATTATTATAAACCCTCTTATACAGAGGACCAGAAAACACTACTTGCATCTTTATTCAAGCATTTCTCTGATTGTGGTTTTAATCTTGAATGGTACTGAGAAACTTAATCGGATTAAAACAAGCAAACAAAAATAGGATTACCTGCCTGGACAGCATTGGATCCAGTCTCACAGACTGACACTAAACACTGACCCCATCCAGCGCAAGCTATTGGAATAGACACCAGAAACACAAACCACACAGGAGACTGACCCCTTCAACAGCACCAACAGCCCAGCAAACTCACACCTGGGAAAACAAGGATCATTTCTGGGATATTGCAGCAAGCTAATGGACTTGGCCAACTTATCAACTGGGTTAGTATAAGTGAAAGGATCTCCATAAAATACACATACGCAGGGAGCTTGTGGAGGCTGTTACAGCTTGACCTGCCCAAGCCTCGACACTTCATGTGCTCTTTAAGGTGTTGCTTTTCACACCTACCACGTTCATTCACTGCAGAGAACTACAGAACCCCAAACCTGGGCTGCCAACAGCCTGGATCTGCTCTCCAGACCCAACACATGACTCCCCGCAGCTCGCCGGGCAGCCTGCACGGGCAGGAACGTTCCAGCTAAATAATGCAATTAGTGAAATTAAATTCCAACTCGCACACACTCCTTTTAACACTAAAAACAGTCCATTCCCCTCCCCCCCAGGAATTAACTACATTTTATATTTACCTCGGTCACATCACCCCAACTAACTGTTCTGCTTGGAATCCACTTAACTTTCCAAATCACCAAGCGAGAGGTAAAAAAATCAACCACACTTTTACTAGGTCTGTGAGCAACGAACAGGTTTCATGGTTTGGTTTTCTTCCCCTCCAAGTTTGCATTCTATTACATAATTACTATTATTACATAACTGAAAATGCAGAGTACCTTTAAGATAAAGTAAGATAAAGTTTCCCTTTTTCTTCACAACAGCAGGCTTGGATTAGAAAACGGACCACCAATTACAAAAAAAAAAGTAAACGCGCACATTTCATGCTTCAAAAATTCCTCCTCCACGCGCCTACAAGGCACAGATGAAAAAAACCACCAAAAGACCCCAACCTCCCCAAAAAACAACAAAAAAACAAACAAACAAAAATAAAACAAAACCAAAAAAAAACCAAACTCACCACAAGCCGCCTCTACCCTCCAAAAGGTGGGAAATTCGGTTTCAAACATAAACATAGTAAGTTTTCCGCCACTTAACCCCGCGGCGGCTCCCCCTCAGCGCCCCTCAGGCCCCGCCCTTCCCGAACCTTCCCTCGCTCCGCGCGAGGCAGGTGTTCCCAGCCAGCCGTTAACGGTCGTTAACGGCCACTCAGCGGTTACAGCGCCGGCACCTGCGTCAGGGAGCCCTGCCGGCGCCCCGGCCCAGCGGGAAGGCTTCCCCCATCTACGCGTTAAGGTCAGAGCGCTCAGTCAGGTTGTTTGGGGTTTATTTCTCTTTCTCTCCCCGCCCATCTCTGGGGCAGCAGCCTTGCCCCTCCATCCTGAGGGACGGCGGGGTTTTACCAGAGCCCCCACGGTGGTTTGCCCGCTGAGACACAGCGTTGTGGCCGAGATGGCCAGACCCACAACTTGGGCCACCAAACCCCCGTGAAGCACTAACGGCTCCCTCAGGAGCCCCCACCTGCCACACAACCTGAAACCCCAAAACTGCTTAGGCAGAGCCCAGGAGCAGCACCTTTTGCCTTCAGTAGAGTGAAGGCAAAGTTATGTATTTGCTCACCCCTCTCTCACGCCGCTTGTCTCACCTCGTTTTTTCCTGCACACAGCCACTGCAGCAAGCCCGAACCTCCATGAATACCTTACAAGGAGTCCTGGTTTCTGTCACTGAAGTATGAGGAGGAAGGGCAGGCCCCAGCTCCTCACTGGCACAGGTGAGGCCAATAACGAGCCCAAGCAGCTCCTCTCAGCTTGTGCCTAGCACAGGGGCTTATGATTGCAGCACAGGCCTTGTCACCATCCCTGTGGCTTGTTATGAACTGGCATAAACAGTGGTGGCCTCAAAATGTCTACAGGCCCTTCCCCTAACTGGCTAACTGCTCTTCTAAGCCCCATTTTCTCTTACAGAATCTCAGAAATCCAAGCGCCCCTAGAGTAACTCCCTACATGTAGTCCATCTCTTTCAAGTACTGGAAGGTGCAGAATAGAGCACTGTATTCCAGGTGGTATCTAATGAGGAGCATATTACCAAAAAAAAAAAATAAAAAAAGAAAGGCTATCAGTCCCCTGTACGCAATCTGCTCAGGGCTTTGCTTATTCTGTAAGAGATCATAGAATTGTGTGGCAGAAGTTCTGTGATTCCCTTATCAAGACAGTTTGATTTAAGAGGTTTTTTTGCCTCTGCTGCACACAGAGATTTAAGGGTTAAATTAATCTGGTATATATTTTAAGTAACAGCAAGTTAGCACCTTACTGTGCTATTGATCCTGTTTTCTTCAAGGAAGTTTCATAAATGGTATTTTTTTTAAGCACTGTGGGAGTCTTTTATTACTGCTCTAATGCAAATCAAGCAGTTACGATCACCAGGAACTGATCTTGCTCTTTAGAGATTAAAGCCCCAGGGACAGAATTATCTTCTGATGAATTCGACCAAATGGATTTTCAGGACTTTGATGATCTTGCTTGTGGGTGTATGTGTGTGCATGTGTCATTTTCCTCCAGCAGAATTTACATTAAGACAAATGAAGAATGAAAAAGTAAACCAGGATTGTGGATACAATTGTGTCAGTATAAACATACTTTATAATTAGATAGCTATTACCATAGAGTAGGGGAAGAACTAAACCAGTATAAATCACTTTTATACTAACCTCATTGCATCCACCAAGGAGTTCATAGCAGCATAACTCTTTTATAAAAAAATCATACCCGTTACCAGCATTATTATTCCAGTAAAATGTAAATGCAGACTAGGCCTTAGATACCAATTAAATTGCAGTTGACAGAGATGTTATTGTTTAAATAGAATAAATGTAACAGAACAAAAAGCAGAATAAATGATAAAATAAAAAATAATGGAAACATATATCTGTGATATTGTCAAATTGTCCAATGAGCCAATGAGAAAATTTGAGAGGAAATTATTATATAAGTCATTTAAGCAATTTCTTTGCTAAGAGAATGCTAGTAGTTTGGAGACAATCTATTAAATCTAAATGCGCTGAAATTAATTCTTATAGTCTTTTGTGTGTATATATCTCTCTCTGCGAGTTACTGGGTTTGAAACTGAAAATGGACCTCTAGAGCCCAGATTCATCAGTTGCCCACCAACCAAGTTTACTTCAGTGACATACAGTTACTCCAAAAAGTTAATATAATTCCATTTCCTTTAGAACATGGGGCTACTCAGAACACTGAGTGATCTCTGGAAAGAAATCTGTAATTAACTGAGTTGCTAGGACCAAATCTATTGCTGATATTTTATGTAAAAGAGTTTACTGTCATTGCCAAACCCTTTTGCAATTCCTAGGTTGCAAAGTACTTAAAGAAGTAGGACTCTATCCAAAGTCACTTAATTTCTTACTGTGTTCACCTTCAGGTTTCCTTACAAAATCTGATTACATTCTGTTTCATGCTTTTTTTTTTTCCTTTCTTTCTGGTGGAACTGGACTTCCTCACAGCAAGGAGGGGGAGAAAAGGGAGAGATGAAGGGAGGAGAGAAAGGAAAGCATTAAAAGAGCCATGGAGAAGAATGTCAGTAAGATTTATGGGTCATATATCGCCACAGAAAGGCTGTAGGTGGTAAGGAGCATGCTGTGGCAGTAATTTATAGTACCTTGCTATGACAGACTCCTAGACTGAAGATGAAAAAGGTGCTATTAAAACAAAAGCAGGCTATCTGGAATGTTGTTGTAAACAAGAATCCTCTTATCACAGCTGCTACAACCTTTAGTTGATCATTTGCTGGGAAATTAACAAAACTAACATTTTCCAGGTTCAGTCTGGGACCCTTTGAGTCAGAATTCATGTGATTGTTCACACTACTTTACTGGTATGACTAAAATGATAAAGATAGAGCAGAATAAAGATGATTTTGCTGCTTTGCTATTCCTCTGTAGCAGGAATAAAAATAGACCTGTATAAACTACCTTTTAGTCTTCCATAACTAAGAGGGTATAGATTCAAAGTTTTAGTTAAAAATAAACCCAAACATCTTTAGCTAAAAAAGCTGTACCAATATAAATTATAAGGCTCAAGCTCTGAATTTGGCTGGACCATAAAAGTGATAAAACTCCAGGGGGGTTTCCCAGGATTTTGATGTTAAATTCAGTTTCCACGTTTCTAAGTCTTGCTGTGTTGTTCAGAGAGCTGTCTGTAGTATGAGGCTGAGCAGTTTCTTGAAACATACCATAAGACAGAAAGAAGTTACAGTTTTTTGTAACAGTGAATCCTGAAACTGTTATTTCTCTTCCATGCTTTTCTTAGAGATTGACTTACTCAGGTCTGAAGTAGGGTACCCTAAAAGTGTCAGGTGTCCTGAACTTCCCAGGAAGCAGTGGTGACTTAGCAAAACCATTTAGCATGGAAGTCACAGAGTAGGAGTTAAAACCCAAGTCTCCCAAAGCACAGTCTGTAATGCAAAACTCTTACCTATTGATTAAATTATGTATACATCCTTACACCTTTTTGAACAATGTTTGAAATGTAGAAGCAATATCCCTAGATAAGTTTGGAGTTTGCCTCTCCCAGATTTATTCCAAAAGTAGCACTTAGGTAGCTGCAGCTGTTGTTTGTTAGCAGGTAAGCAGAGGATTTCATTTTCAGGGATTGTCAATCCAACACCTTTCTACCAGCGTCATGTTCCCTTTAATTAAAGTACAAAGCCCTGTCAAACTCTTAACAATGGAAGCACTTGCAGGCAACTCTACTATTAAATGAAAACTGTTTGCATGTCTCTACTGTTAATTATTATTATTATTACTATTAAGTATTCAGTGCAGGGAACACATTTACAGTAGTACTCTCTACTCTGCAATTAAATTCCAAGAATAAGTGCTACTACTGTGAAGAAGGTAAACTAAATGTATCCACCCCCAGTCTTTGCATCATTCCCTTGATGTCCCACCACAAAGTGACTCTGAGGTGTTCAAATACTGCTATCTTCAAAGCACATTAGTACCTCAAAGCCAGGTTTATGTCTCTGAAATCAACTCTTTCAATAACACTAATGGGACACCTAAGTAAATTTTCAGCCAGAGCCTGTAGACAATGTGACTAAAGTTATGACTGTCCCACAGACTCTTGTGGGTCATGGTGTACTGTCCCCTAGTTCAGCTAAATCAGCTTGCAGGTCTGGGGTGTATGTATGTTCTGAATTTAATTTTCTTGATAAAATAAGATTGCTAAGAGAGTTTCTGTAGTTTTTTAAAATGCAGTTACAGCCATCCTCTCATCTTAATTTGCAAGTTCTTGCAAAGAGTGTAACGAACTTCTCTATGTATTTGAATGTGAAGACCACATCTCTCAAACAAAAAAGAAAACCTCTCAACTGGAAGAGACTTAAAAAATATAAGCTGTAAACTATAAAGAAGCACATTTGGAAATGCGCTCTACTGCGCTTCTCTTTCTCCTTCCTTATTGCATTTCATTTTCTAACAGCCAGAGCTGAGGCACAGCAAATGCCAGCTAGTCCTAAATTCCCTGCACAGACTTCAGCTCCATGGCCGAGCGCCCTGCTGCGTACCAAATTAAAACACAGCATTCTCAAAATTGAACTTGGACGACCATGAATGGGGGTCTGTTGTGGTCTTTGCTCCTCTGGATATCCACAGTTAGATGTGATTTGGATCGGACCTTTCTTGGTAATCTGTGTTTCCCTCTTATTTACAAAACACCTATTTGAAAAACCCTCCTTGAATTCCTCTGAAGAAGGATTAGAAAGCCTGATAAGACACAGTATCTAAACTAACACAATCTGCAGATGGATTAGGAATCAAAAAAATTAAATTGTCAGTAACCTCTAAATCTTACTTCCCTTTCCTTCTTCCCGTGTCCTGAAAGAATTCTATAGCGGTCAGAATAACTCATTGCAGATCTTAGTATTTTTTTTCCTGAAGTATTCTTTCTTATAGTAATACCTGATGTGAATATTTAAAAAATATGGTTTTATGCAAGAGTAGTTTTAAGGTGAGAAAAAAAAGGTTTTTTTTCCCCCCCTCTGTGTTACAGAAGGACACAAGTTATGTCTGTCAAGAGTGAATTTATGTAAATGATGTCGCCAAGTCTAGGCTTGGGAACAGGTTTAGAGGTGTGTTCAACTGTGAGTGTGTTGTGTGCCCTCATCATCCTGATCAGACGATGCAGGAAGTTATACAGTCACTGACTGACATATAATAAGTGACTCCCTTTCAGTATTTAAGGGTAACCCATGATCTAATGATGAAGCCTCCAAAAAGCCTTCATCTTGGTGTTGATATTTTTTTTTATTTTTGGAAACACGCACACAGATGGCTGATGAGCCAGCCTGGCTTATTTGACTAGACTTATTACTACAGTTTCTGAGTACTACCTACTTAGGTTTTTATTTTCTGGTGGGTAATCCTCATTCAAAATATGGAGAAGCCTGAGGAATTGCTTGGAGAGCAGTTATCTGAACAGACATCGTTTAAATGCTGGTCTGTGAAATTGTCTTTTTAGGTCTTTGGAATAAAAATCTAGATAGCTGCCTGCTCCTTACCACTCTGCAAAATAGGCACCTCACAAGCATCCCAGGCCTGTTCTCTGGTGCAGTATTAATAAACAGGAACTCGGAGGGTTTAATAAGTGAAACTGAAAGGAAGGAGCACAAAGGTGATGGATTAATAGCTCAAAGGCTCCAATGGACAGTAGAAGCACCACATTTCTTGGGACAGTGAATACATATTCCAGACTCACATGAGGGCAGCAAATCTTCACAGGTATTAGATAAGAAAGGAAGAGAAGGGAGGCTCTAATCTTGCACCCTCCAAACTGAGACCAAAGACAGTCTGCAGGAGCTTGAGGGTACCTACATGGAGCAGTGCTATGACAAGACCATTACATATATGGAAGCAGCCAAATGATCTATTTATTAACATCTATGTTGGCACTAACTGAAGCATTATAACATGAATGTAATTCTGTAATTCCTAATTATAATAACTGAAAAAGAAAAAATCTTGGAGGCCAACTCTCAGGTCTACTGGTTTTATTTCTTTATGTATATAATGCTATGGAGATTTGGTCATTTTTCTTTAAACAAACATTAAGTGAAAAGCCTTGAATAAAAAGTGAGAGAATAATAGGAGAAATATTACCATAATAAAAAACTAAAGAGGAGGGAGAGCTCATAGAATAGGTGAAAAAGCAAGTTTTTTAAGAAAAGAGGGACCATAGGTATCTTTTTGGGAATATATGTTGAGTTGCTCTTCACAGTGAGTTAGTGGTATGAATCTGTCACCCCTTGTTGAAAAAGAAACTTATTAAGTCTTCTTTTAACAGCATATTTTCTTTTCCATTACATTATCTGCCCACATTCACCCACACAAACTGACTAAAAGCTTCCTGAAGTAAGTTTTTCCTTTTATTTCCTGCTCAACTGCAGTATGACACATTTAACTTACCCTAATTTCCAGACTGCCATAGGTAGTAAGATAGCCTTTTACCACTAACACAATCTTCAGCAAACCTAGAGAATACATGAAAAAAACAAAAAACCCAAAAGCTTGCAAGTGGCCAGGAAAAGAAAAGCTGCGAGTGTACATTCTGTATCACTGAAATATCTTTTCAGCATAGATCTTTCACATAAGAGTAAGATGCTGAATTGTAAATATAGCTACTGCAAGCAATTACTTCTATCAGACAAACCTACTTCAGCATAGGAGGATTAAAATCTACAATTACTGTTTTGTTAAAGTAATTACTTCATTAAGTTAGAAAATAAAGGATGATATTGGAAGGCCTACCATCCAAGAAAGAATCACTACTTACTAAAGGGGCTTCTCTTAGTTCTAATCCTCCCTCACACTAAATGCAAATTTTCACATTAATGCCTTATTTCCAGAAATGTTTGCATTGCTGTTGCATAGTCTGGTACTTTGTAATGAATTTAAAAACCCAAACCAAAGCCCCTAGCCCAGCACTCCTACCTCCCAGGCACCTGAGTAAGCAGGGCCCTGCCTGCCCCGCTTTATTTCACCTGCCTCTCCGCCCACACACCTGCTTCCTGTTGGCCCAGCAGCTCCATTTAAGTTCAGTTCTGCAGCCTCACTTCTTGCTTGGGCTGTGGTGTGTGGAGGGGTCTTCAGCCCTGCCCTTGGCTTGTTGGCTGGAGCATGGTGGGTTTGCCTCATTTCAGTGTTTGCTGAGCTGTGTTGTGAGTCTGTGCTGTACTGAGGCTCTTGTTCTTATGTATGTTATGTTTAATTACTTTTAGTTCCCTAATTGGTTTTCTCATGAATCAGTGTTACTCCACAGTATTCTGAAAGATGTTGGAGACTTCCCATAGAGGATATTTGTTTACCTGAGGCAGAGAACTGTATTACAATCTGGAGCTAGTATCACCTTTCACTCTAAAGAGAGAAAGCTATAGTTTAACTAATTGGAATCTGGATGTATGTTCAGTACAACTTCTATGCAATTGTCAAATTACTTAGATTTTTTTCCTTAGGCTTTTCAGTGTTTATCTACTTGGTTTTAATTTCTTCATCAAAGTCAGCTATTACAGCCAGGTCAGGACACTGTATCAGAGTTTAACCTTCTTAAACGTTATTTGAAATAACTCCTTAGCTTCAGGTTCTTCTTAATGGAGACATTCCCTTTAGGTTCTGCTTGGTCGTGATAGCTTGAGTAAGTATCTTCAGAGCTGAGGGACAGAGAGCTCAGAGCTTTATGCTAACCAATATAAATTAACCTGTAAGAACTTTACAGATGATTCGTTCTACCTCTTGTATCTTTTTACTTAATGCCTTTCTCCAAATGAATTGGAATAATAATTGACATCTGGCCTTAATTTGCTACTCCACTATTGTGTGTGTAAATGGAGGCAGATGTAGCCCTTCTGCTGGATACACTGTTCATCTTTTCATAGCAGCCTATAGACTTTCTATATTCTGACATAATACTAATTTTGCTGTCTTTTCTAATTAGAGCTGAACCAAGTATTGTATTTTTTACTGCCATTTATTTTGGAACTGGAATTCTGCTTGAGACCAGAACTAAAATATCTAGATTCTATTTTCAGCTCCACCACTTAAGTTCTTTGAATTCAGGAGGGTTATTTTCTCTCTGTATGCCTCTTCTCCCTGTCATCTGTCCAGTCTCTGAATATTATGAATACTTCAGAGAAGGGAAGTTTCTCTTGTGCTGTGTAGCACCTGATGTATTAGCTATCAGGTCTTTGAGCATTCTTATAAAATAACATTTTCTGTGGAGTCCTTGCTACAATTCAAAAGTAAGACTGCTCAAATAATTAAAATAAGGCATTACAAGATGAGTGAGACTTGAGATTTTGTGGTAGTAAGCTAATATGAGGCTTGACTATGCTCTTGAGACCTCCTAATCACTATCCCAGATTCTGGGGTGGAGTAAAATGGTATATTCGTATTCAGGCACTCTCTCAAGCTTTACATTTGTCTTTCAGTAAAGGCATGAATTTCAGAGGCTTCCACAACATGCAATTACAGAAAAACAGAACTGAAAGGAGTCTCTTGAGGTCATGTGTTCAAAGGCAGTGTCAGCAAGACTTAACACTCCTCACATGTTTTTTCTAATCTCTCCTTAAAAACCTCCAAAGGGATAGAGATCCAACAGATTAAGCATTACTCCCTAGATATTGTATACTGCTTTTTAACTACTCTAGCCATTAGAACATGATTCCTAAAGTTTTTATCTTTGCAAGTTTTAGCTCCTTCTCTAATTAATATTTTACTGTTGGCTTCTTGGTGTTTGGCAAGAAAGGGGCTGAAATAGTTGTGTCTGCCTCATGATTTCTCTAATAACTTGGATAGTGATTCATGCTTTCTTTGTTAATTATATACTTCTGCACTAAACTAGAGCCTTAATAGACTGGAAGAGGCCTCACCTGACAGTAATCTACAGCCTAGTTATGTGTAACAATCCATGAAGGTGAAAAAGTGCATTTAAAAGCTCCTCTGTAAAGAAAGAAATACCACCTATGATACCTGTAACTGATTGCTCTGGGAGGTGTGATAGATGTGTGCGGGACTGCTAGCCTTCATGCAGTTGCCGTTTAACCAAGGCAGTGCTTTCCTGGCTTCCTAAACAAAGTATGCCTCTGTTTGTATGTATGACAAACATTTTACCCTCTTCAGTACTTTATATGCTAGGAAGGGTAAGAATGGTGGTTCTTTCATTTGCTTCTGGAATAAGAGAGTAAGTTGAATGCAGGTCCTTTCTTTAATAGTCTACCTAATAGTTGAATATAGCTGCAGTCTGATATGGGCAATGCACTGATGTGCAAGTAGTCTCTTGGTGTGAACTGTCAGCACAGAAAATATTAATGTCTAAGAACATGATCTAACAGCCTCAAGTGAGTCCTGTCAGTAGGATGAAGTTTAAAATTTAACTTTTACCTACTTATCTACATCAAGGAGAAGGAAGACAAAGGCCCCTGAACAGAAACAGTGATGCCCTTGGGCTGCAAAGACAAGCAGGCTGAAGAAAGTGGCAGCAGCAGTGGTCCAGTTCATGCGTTCAGCAACTCTGAATTCTGAGATGAAAAGCTCTTAATATGTAGGTATGCTCAGTCATCTACCCATGTAGTTTGACTCAACTGCTCCAGTAATTACTTTATCATTGATGGTGGGGAATTCATGCTGGCTTTACATGGAGCATGAATTTGAATGTAGCTGCTGGATTTCATGCATGGACAGATCTTTTAATTCTACTCAAAATCTTAAATTGCTGAGGAGAAATCACCTTGAAAATGTGACCTATGATCTATGGCTCTGAATTAAAAATAACAAATTTTCTGCTTTAAAATTGGGGATGTATAATACATCATGGCTTGGTCAGCTCAATGATTATACAAGGTGCTTCTTTCTAATGCCATCCTCATCTCATGCTTTTCAGGTCCTTCCATTTCTCCCTCCTTATGTGTTCTTTGTGCCCTCCCTTTTCGTCTCCTACTTGTCAACATACACCATTCTTCTCCCAGCTGTTGAAATAAATACCAATAAATCCCAAATGCTGTAGTGCTGTGTCTAATCCCGCTCACTATAGCGGAAACTCCATGGAGGCAGAGGAAGAGATGCTTTCCCAGTTAATATGAGCAGTTAATTGTTTGCCAGTGCTCTCCTTTCTTCTCTGATTTTTGTTTATGGTCTTGGTTCTTTCCCAGCCCATTACTGCTTAAGAAGACCCTGTTGCTTCATCACACTAATATTTTTTGTTTTCTGTGTGGACTTAAATAAGTCTTCATCATGTTTTTGTTGCTTCCTCTTAGATAACAAAGTGCAGGTCCCTAGTCATTCTAATTACTAGTGTATTCCTGGAGAAAATTGCAACAGTCCGTATTAAAGGGCTCCCTGCAGAAATTTACACAGTAGGTACCCAATTTCTCTTTAAACAAAAGGCACTTGGAACAGTCAGGGGCTTAAAATAAGGGAGAAGGAATAAACATGATTTTGAGGAGCAGCGGGATGATTTGCAGTGGTCAGGAACAGCTAGTCCTTTGGAATTATTTGGATAATTAGTCTTCATTAGCAAATTGGAGCAAACTATGATATAGTGCCAAGGTTGTATAACATATTGGATGTAGAGTTTGAGTCCTTTTTTTAATCTGGGTGTTACCCAGTTTAGAATACTAGTCTTGGGTTTGAATCTTCTGCCACCAGGTTAAGGGAAGGCGGTTTATATACACTACTACTGCTGGTTTGTATGGTTGTATCAGCTAAAGTAAACATCTCCTGTCTTGCTAGCCTTCATTTTATGAGGTTGTGTAGAGATAGAGAAGCTTCAAAGGATAGTAATCGTGACTGGTTAAACCTGACCTTTTTTCTGTCCCATGATAGACAAAAAGCCCACTTATGTAATAGATACACTTCCGGATTTTGAGGGGGAAGGATCTAATGGGCAATTTGTATAACTGGCTGTTACTGTGTATACTTGTCCATCTATCCATCTTGATGCATTTATAATGCCTTAGTTTTTAGGGTACTGTTGTCACAAGCCCCTGTTTCACAAGGAAGTGCAGTCTACTGTGTGTTCTGAGCAGGGGATTGTTATTTATCTGATTTGCATCATAGTATTATCTGGCTAATATCCTATCTAACAAAGACTAGAGCAAAGTTAAATTAGAGGTAAGGTGCAAGAAAGTACTTAGACAATTTTAGAAGAGGAAACTTGGTAATAAGCTTCTGACTTCCTAACTCTTAGTTATTGATCATGAGCATGGAGTTTATAACAGTCAATGCAAAAAATCTTGTGTTCAACTCTTTGTTACAGATGAATGCTTTTGTGGGACCGTCAGTGGCCAGTAGAGAACTGGAAGCTGCCTGTTTTCATAGCTACAACAGGGAGATCATTTTCAAGATGAAGGTAACCAGATGTGGGTTAATGTGAAGTGAATTAACTTGTTATTTTCTCCATCAATAACATGTAATAACTCCTCTGTTTAACCAGCACTGTTTAAACCTGACTTTTAGCATCTCCTCTGGGTCATTTGCCAGAGCCATTTCAGTGATCTCATACCAGCCAGTTTACCAGAGATGTGGTGGTGAGAAGCAGAGAAAAATCTTGTTGCAGTCTCTAAAAGTGCTGCTTGCAAAGGAAGTTAAACATGTTCTGCAATGGTGGTTGTTTTTCTAGAGTAGCCTAGAGTAGCTTTCCTGTTCATAGACCTTATTTTTAAGGGCTTAAGCCCTTATTGTGTTGCTAGGCAGCACAAAGCAAAAACACTTGGCATATTCCATATAGCAAAACTATAATCTTAAGATAAAACTTCCAGAATTGGTTCTAATCATTGCTTTCTGTACAACTGGGTATGCTGTAGTAAGAAATGGAGAATCACTGTGGTGAAGGATAAAAGTCAAGACAAAAGTGAACCTTTCTAGGTATTATTTTGTCATTCTGCTTTCTTTGCTGGCTCATGGCAGCAGTAGGAACATGTTCATCTCCAACCGAATGATGCAGATAAGGAAAGTAGAAAGCAGCTCTGAAGAAAAATTTCTTTACAGGATTCATTTAAACTTGATTATGACAATTTCATTTTCATCAATAAAACTATTATTGTTTGCTATTATGGGAGCTGTAAGACAGCTACTTAGATTAGACTTTTTGCTAGTTAATGGGTTTAATGAAACAGGTTGTGCTGTTGATACAGCAATTGAAGGCAATAACACAACCTTTTAGGGTTAATGTTCTACCTAATGCAGTCACAGATTCTGTAAGACAGCTTCAGGGCACTGGGGCAGCAAAAAGCAAATAACTAACTTCTCCACCAGTATTTCATCTACAGATTCAAGTCAAGAGTGTCCCAACTCAGATTAGTGTTTACTTAAACATTCAAAGGATCTGAAAGTTCCCTTCCACCCTAGACAATTCTGGGATTCTATGGGATTCTGAAAAACAAGTCCCTGAGTAAATGTGAGCCAGGTTGCTGTCGGCTGTGGGGATTCCTGAGTGCAGGGATTCTAAATCTGTCCAGCAACGCTTGTTAAATCCTGTATTTCATATATTCTTTTAAGAGTTTTTTTTGGGGAGGGATTGGTCAGGGTTGTGCTTCTCTAGCAGAAGTGCTTAGTCAACATATTCTAGCTCAAGCTAAAGAGCTGGCCTGTAACTGCTTATCTGCGGTAGAACAACTGGCACTAGTTCTGAATACCTTCCTTTATCTCTGACTTCCATATCTAATTTGGTGATGCTACCCTACAAATTATGAGAAATAGCTTGGTCATTTTAGCCTAACTTTGTATTGACTAGATAATTTAACCCCAGACTCTTAAAAGTCTACTTCTGTGTGACAGTCAATGTTAATAAATGACAGATGATGGTTCCATTTTCAGTAATACCGAATCTCTACATTACTAGATTACTTGGTGGTGGAAATTTGATATGGGTACGACAAGCTCACAAACATGTTTTCTGCAAAAATAGCCAGAGTGCATAATGTGGCATTTGCCTTGGCTTACTAGCTTTATGCTAGTAGGAATATTCCTGAATTAACATCTGGTTTGCAGGGGTAGTTACCCCTTCAAAATTTTTTTCAGCTAACTTACACTAGCAGATGTCATTTGTCCTAGTTCAGCACTTTGTCTCTTAATTTAATCCAGTAGTAGGCATCCTAAACTTAATTTACAGTCCCATGGAACTATAGCTTGGATTTTTGTAAAAGAGCAAGCAGGAAACACCAATTCTATCTTACCTGAGGATGTTAAGATTGCACTACTACTGCTGCAGCAGGAATTCTTAAGGGCAAACATACCAGAACCATTGTCTGCTTTTTTTCATCGCAGTATGGGTAGTCATCAGTGACCTGTCATTACAAAAGAGGCGATGACTTCTTGATTCTTTAGTTGGGAAAGCAATGGATAACTCATTCTACTTGCAAATTGCAAAGAAAGTGCTAAAGGAACTGAAATTGATACTGTTATTCAAATGAGGATTCCTCCTGGAAAACGAGATGTTCTGCTTGCAGGGACTACAGTGTAAAGCTTATGGTTTAGGCAATAAGTTCTATCCTGAATAACAGAGAAGCAAATGAGATTTAAAGGGATGTTTAGAAGTCTGCACTACCATGCTGTGCAAGAGCCCGTCCCTCTCTTGTGGGTGCTGTGAGCTTCTGACATGCATAGTATAGTACATTGCAAAAGGACTGAATACTGGCAAGTAAGAACCAGTGAATAAGTAAACTGAACTTTGTGCCTTCATTTATGGGCAAATTCAATTTTTTAGTATATAGAGAATGTGGAGGTTTCTTATGGGAAAACAGATATTTGTGCTGATGTGACTTGATATTAAATTGTAGTTTTATGGCCAGAAGAGACTATTACAAAGTAACTGTTTGAAATCCACTGCACTGTAGATAAAACTTTGTTGTCCGTGTTCTGCAAAGTTGCCTGTAGATGTATTGCATCATGATGACCTTGACCTATGTGCTGTCCGCACCAATGCCACTATCATTCATTCAGTCTCCATTTATACCTTAATGCTGCTGCTATTGCAGATTTCTACACATTTGTACTTTCCAGAGCTGAATGCACAACTCAGTTTCCAGCTGGAGCGTTTGCACTTTTGCAAAGGTTGTCTAGAGTATCTACACTCCCATTCCTTCTCCTAAAATTCCTGCAGCCTCTTTGACCTATACTTCTTGCATGAGAGGTATCATAAGCACAGAGCTGTGAAAGGGTTAATGAGTCCAGGCAAAGTTAACAAGGGATGGGCAAAAAATGGCTCCAGCTGTGTATAATTAACTGTAATACTGTGAAGTAAATGACTTTTATTGGCAAGCATGTCATAACTTCATTAAAAGTCATATTTACAGCCCTCTTGCATGGAATGAGTACTTGTGTAGTCTGCAATTTAATGAGCACTCATTTTCACCTTGTTCCAATTATCTTCCACCCACCCCTCCCTCTCAGTGTGGGGAGCATGAAGATGAAATACAATGGGAGTGTAATTAAGGCTGGCACAGATTCTTTCAGGAATTTTTTTCTTTTCCAGAACAATCATTTCTATTGCTTACTACTAATAATACTTTAATGTTTAAAATACATAATTTTCTTTGGTCCCTAAAGCACTATTTAAATAACAGTTATTAAAGAATGACTCTGTGGGAAAGATTTCCCAAACCTAGAACCTGTGATATCTGGGCACCTGAGATGCTGTGTCTAATGAGGCATGATGACCTGACCAAGGCAGTGTATGCAAAAGGAAATTAGTATCACTTAAAAGAGGAAATTTGCAATTTAGCTTAATTACATTTGTGTGCTGTGAGGACTATCGGAGAGCTCAGATAGTAGCCAAAGAATGGGCCCTTTCCTCCTTCCAGAGGGAATCGCTCTGCATGGTCCTGTGCTGCCTCCTGTTATCCTACTGTTGGCTCATGTAGACATGCAATGAAAATGAGTTGTGAGTTGGGAAGTTCTTTGCATGCTTGTGCGTGTACCGGGGGGCACTTGTCATAGGAAAGTAGCTACTGCAGCAGGAAGTCCAGATTAATTTTTTCTTCTATTCAGGGATTGCACAATACTATGGATGTGTTTAAAGGAGAGGCAGTCAGACATAGACTCCATTGTAGACATTAAAGTCTCTTCTAGCATTTAAAAACAGGTTTGCCACAGGCTGTCTCGATATGGGACATGACTTAAGTTCTTGTTAGACTTGCCAACTTACAGTTCACTTTAATTGTAGAACAAATGGCACTACTTGCCAGGTTGTTAGTAAAATTGCATTCTTCTGGGCCAGATCTTGATTTTTTTTGCCTAGATTTTCTCCATGGGCTGTACTGTAAATTTAACAAGACTTTTTTTCAGCACCAGCTATCTTGTCATAGTTCTTGACTGACACAAATCAAACTTAATAGCCCAGGACATTGCCATATGTGCACCCAGTACAGTGGAGTAAAAGCTTGTGGTCAGCTTTTCTGTATACTTTACCAGCTACTGGTAACTGTCACTATCCTACAACTGCAGAGTCTCATTGCAGGTTTCAAAGTGGATATAAAATGCTGCCTGTTGTAGTAGCTGAGCAGCCTTTGGAAAGAAGGGGGATGCACTTGCCTGACAGATATGCTAACAATTAACATCCCCTGGGATCTGCTCAAAGGTTCAGAATGAAATAAGGGTTATGGGAGATTAATTACTGGGCACTGTGAAAGTGACATGGTTAGAACCACATGATAAACAAAATTTATCTCATGGCATAGTATAACAGCAGTGCAGTCATTGTCTGTTATTCTTACCAAACACATATTATACTTACTGCTAAGAAAATTAATTAGAAATTCAAGATCAAGGACTAGATCCTTTGCAGATACAAATCAGCTGAGCAAGTGCAATTTATAGTAGCTAAGAATTTAAACCAGGTATTTATTAATATCCCTTTATAAACAAAAGGAAACCTCAGTAGAGGCTTTGGCCTCTTAGGTGTGCTAGCAGTTCTGTTTTGACTAGTTCCCCAGGCAGTAAGGTGTTCAAGGTTAAGTGTAAATGATGTACCAGTGAGATAGCAAAATGGTACTGCTCACCTGCACTGACAGAGCGCTCCTCAAAGAAAACCACCTTGATGCTATCAAGTGATTTATTCATTTCCTCCTACCTAAGGAGACAGTGGTGAGGCCAATTATTTTTTTTATATGAAAAGCCTAATAATTAGGCAGACTATCTGTAGAGTGTTGCCAACATTGGTAATTGAGCAACAAAGACTAGTAAGGCATAATAAAATAGAGTACCTGCTCTAGCAGGAGGGGTACCCTGGCTTGATTACTCATTTCTTGAACTTAAGCTCTTACCTCACCTTAACACTCACCTGCTCAGTTCACTCAGACTGCAAGCTATTAGCTGCTTATGTGATTTTTAGATTAACAAAAGGCTGCTGTATTAATCAAAGCAAAAAGATCAGACGGGTCATGTTTAGATTTTAACAGCTTATCTGAAAAAGCTATAGCTCTTTGAACTCCTTAAGGGATGGGACGGTTATCCTAAAAGACTGTCAGTGTAGATTATCTGTATTACAGTGATGCTTGAATGCTTCTGACAAGGTATTCCTATGGAATGCTTCTGACAAGGTATTCCTATGGAATGCTTCTGACAAGGTATTCCTATGGAATGCTTCTGACAAGGTATTCCTATGTAGAGCCAAGTGACATCCCTCCCTGTATTATAGATCTTGCCATCCAAATAGCCAAGATAACTGCTTACCCTACCTTGGCAGTGTCTGCATTGGCTCTACTAGGTAGATAAGGTTTGCCTAGCTGTGACCCCTGAGCTAGAAGACAGGGATGGGGAGCAGAATGAAGCCCCTGTAATCCAAAGGGAGACGGTGAGGGACCTGCTTCAGCACCTGGAGGTGTACAAATCTATGGGGCTGGATGGGATCCACCCAAGGGTATTGAAAGAGCTGGCAGAAGTGCTCGCCAGGCCACTTTGCATCATTTATGAGCAGTCCTGGACAACCAGGGAGGTCCCAGCTGACTGGAGGTTAGCAAATGTGACACCCATCCACAAGAAGGGCCGGAAGGAGGATCTGGGGAACTACAGGCCAGTCAGTCTGACCTCAGTGCCTGGGAAGGTCATGGAACAGATCCTCCTCAGTGCCATTACATGGCACATGCAGGAGAACAGGGTGATCAGGCCCAGTCAGCATGGGTTTGTGAAGGGCAGGTCATGCCTATCAAACCTAATATCCTTCTATAAGGTGACCCACTTAGTGGATGAGGGAAAAGCTGTGGATATTATCTACTTGGATTTTTGCAAAGCTTTTGACACTGTTTCCCACAGCATTCTCCTGGAGAAACTGGCTGCTCATGGCCTGGACAGGTGTACTCTTCGCTGGGTAAAAAACTGCCTGGCTGGCTGTGCCCAGAGGGTGGTGGTAAATGGAGTTAAATCCAGTTGGTGTCCGGTCACAAGTGGTGTCCCCCAGGGCTCGGTGCTGGGGCTGGTTCTCTTTAATATCTTTATCAATGATCTGGATGAAGGGATCGAATGCACCCTCAGTAAGTTCGCAGATGACACTAAACTGGGCGGGCGTGTTGATCTGCTTGAGGGTAGGTTGGCTCTGCAGAGGGATCTGGACAGGCTGGACCGATGGGCTGAGACCAGTGGTATGGGGTTCAACAAGGCCAAGTGCCGGGTCCTGCACTTGGGTCACAACAACCCCATGCAGTGCTACAGGATTGGGGCAGAGTGGCTCGAAAGCAGCCCGGCAGAAAAGGACCTGGGGGTGTTGGTTGACAGCCGGCTGAATATGAGCCAGCAGTGTGCCCAGGTGGCCAAGAAGGCCAACAGCATCCTAGCCTGTATCAGGAATAGTGTGGTGAGCCGGACTAGGGAAGTGATCATCCCCCTGTACTCGGCACTGGTGAGGCCCCACCTCGAGTACTGCGTTCAGTTTTGGGCCCCTCGCTACAAGAGGGACATTGAGGTGTTGGAGCGTGTCCAGAGAAGGGCTACAAAGCTGGTGAGGGGTCTGGAGGACAAACTTTATGAAGAACGACTGAGGGAGCTGGGGTTGTTTAGCCTGGAGAAGAGGAGGCTGAGGGGAGACCTTATCACCCTCTACAACTCCCTGAAAGGAGGTTGTAGAGAGATGGGGGCTGACCTCTTCTCCCTGGTGACAAGTGATAGGATGAGAGGAAACGGGTTCAAGTTATGTCAGGGGAGGTTTAGATTGGATATTAGGAAACATTTTTTCACTGAAAGGGTTATTAAACATTGGAATAGGCTGCCCAGGGAGGTGGTGGATTCACCATCCCTGGAGGTGTGTAAAAAAAGGGTAGATGGGGCACTTAGGGACATGGTTTAGAAGTGGCTTTTGTCAGGGTAGGTTAAAGGTTGGACTTGATGATCTTAAAGGTCCCTTCCAACCTCAGCAATTCTATGATTCTATGACAGCGTAGTCAGCTGTTAATATATTTATCTTGTGATGTGTAGTTGTTCTTGCAATCTGTAGGGAGCTCTGTGCTGGTTTTGGCTCTCCTTCTGTTAGCTTTTGCCTTAGCGAAACAGGCTTGTGGTTGTCCTTACAACTGTGCCATCAAAGCAGCACGCGCATGTAGCCTAAGTGACTTGCCTGAGGTTATACAGAAAGTCTGTGGAAGAGCAGGAAACCAGCTTCTCGGATGTTTTCGCCTGGTGTATTTTCTGCCTGAGACATTGGTCTCTCACAATTACTTCTGTATGTGATTCAGTGTCCTGAGCACTTCCACGAGGCCTGCTGAACTATTTGGAACTCCTATCTGACTTGCTATGCACTTTTCTAAGAAGCTGTGGCTGAAATCTGACTTTGGAAGGATAGGTAACATCTCTGAAGCAATTATAACCTTTGAGCAGGTTATTTTCAAACTCAGCACAGGCAACACTGATTCTGTAGAGTGTGATTTTAATGTTGGGACAAGTACTTGCAGCAACTTCCCAGGAAGTCTTGGCATGACAGAGTGTACATATTGCTGTACTCTGTCATTAAGAATGTTTTCCCATACATTTGCTTTCATAAGACTTGGTAGTTACTGTACAGTCTTATTTTGTAATTAAGATGCCCTCCTTCATACTTTACATCGTGAATAAGAGTGGTAATTGTGTGATACCATAATTGCAGATAGCAATGATTAATTTTTGTGATAAAACTTGTCCTCGGAACAATTGATTTTACTGCCAGAAAGGTAGAAACTTCCCAATGGAAATACTTTCACATTATTGTTATTAGTTTAAGCTTGTTGGGGGAGGGAGGAAATTAAAAAAAAATCAATTACTTTGTATTTTTCACTAATCTGTTATCATCACTTTAATACAGAGGAATTATAACTGAAGGCATATTTTTTTCTAGTTCATGAGCTGAAGGAACTGGATATCATGAGGCGATTACAGCATTGAGCCCTACAGAATCTTTCTTTCTAATGCCTCTGTGTTCTTGAATCAATGCTGAACGAGGGTGGTGCCAGCAGCCTGGTCATTTGAGTTCCTTCTTTGTCTATAACTGAGCTTCAGCAATTATTGTACTCTAGTGCGGCTCATGCACTTGCTTGAGGCATCCTGAGGGAGCACAATTTTTTGAAAGCCCTTGGACTCAGGGGCCTGGTTTTTTGTTATTCAGATAGTGAAATTTAAATTGTTAAAATTATGTATGCTGGCCAGCAGTTTTCCAAAATGGGCTCCTGCTGCAGGAGTTAATCTTATTTGGGGATATCAAATTCATTCTGTTTGAATAGGATGACTATTAGTGAAAATGAAAGGAGGTTACCCTTGCTGCTCATATCCTTAGAGCATCTCATGTTCATGCATTGTTTTATCCTGGTAGGATATGGTTAGAGACCAAGGTAGCACAGAATGTTCATGCTTACTCACAAGCTTGATGGGACAAGATGATAATGAATTTTCCTTCAACTTAGCTAACTTCAATTAGTAATTTAGGAAACTTGTTTTTGTATTTTCACTTGAACTGTTACTGTTACAAAGGGTATGAGTTTTCATATGCATTTAATTAAAGTATCTGCCAGGTCTCATCTTATGCTTGAGTTAATCAGACAAAAAGAAATGTAATGGCCACTCCATTAGATTCTCCTGGTAAATGTCACCAACTTACCTTAGTTTTTCACTTAAACATTTTTGTTAATTGAGATGAAAATTCATCTCACGATAGTGCACTTCTGGTTGCTCTTGGGGTGATGACAATTTGGTAACATAAACTATACTGCTTCTGTGCACTACTAACTTAAGAGTGAGACTTGGTACTATTTCTTCATTGCCTCCCCTGCATGTGCATTTCAGCTATTGTCTCTGTGTTAGTTTTCCTGCAGCGCAAGAGGAGCGCTCAGTTGTCAGAAGGCTGACATAAGGAAAGCAGAGTGAGTGGTACCTGGCAGTACTGGATTATCACAGTACGTGTTCCAAGGGGCTAGAGATAAGCACCCAGAGTTAGGGCAGTGATTAGATGGAAGCAATTTATCCAAGAATAATTAAAACAAGACCAGATATGACTCAATGGCTTCTTTCTTTTTTTTCTTTTGAACATGAATGATTTTCATGATTCCAGAATTTTGTGTGAAAACTCCAAAATGGCTTTCTGCTGTCTTTTCTGCATTAACTCGTGGTTTTAAAGGTGATGAAAGGTTGGCCGAGGGAGATAAGAGTAAATCCCAAGGGCGTAACAGATCAGTTTCATACAAAAAATCATAGTAAATCTGACTATTCTTCCTAAATTATATTTTCCCTACCTTGGGAATTGCAAGGAAGTACCTCTAACTTAGGTGCTGCTTGGATATGGCAGGTGTGGGAAATTAGCAGTTTGCTTGATTTTGCTGAAGCTCTAAATTTCTATAGTAACAGAGCAATTAAATAGAAACTCCTTTCCCTGCAGTCACCCTCCCCAATCAGTAGGAGTGGGAAAAGTGTCTGATAGGTCTACAGTCTAATCAAGGAAATAAACTGTAGCAGCCAATGCATGAACTCCAGGTTGTAGCAAGCAGCAGTTCTGTGCTGCTGGGGCAGGTATTAAGCTGATAAATCATCAGTGAATATTCTGGAAGCAGGCTTTCTAAAGAGGTGTTGGGAGCAGGAAGCACGCTGGTGGAAGAAGGAATTTTTCTCTAATGGCCGCTGAAGGAGGTATTTATTAGGAGCTGTAATCAGTGCTGAGTAGACTGTAGCACAGGAGTGCCTTTGTAAGGCTGCTGTTGTATTGTGGTGTAGGCTGGAGTGCAGCTGACATAAAGACCTGAAAAATTATCTGCTTTTCCCTTGGGTAGTGAAGAACAAAGTGTATCTCTGAGTTCTGTACTTATGAAGCAAAACCCAGTTTTCCAGAAACTGAAACCAGAGAAGAGTTTTTCCCATTACTGCATTCCCTGCAGAAAACTTTCATGTATATGGCGCATGGAGCTGGGGCTCAGGAGGGTCAGTGCTCTACATGGCTTTTTGAGAAGGTGAGTCTGATCTGCTGACTGTAGATTCCAGATGTGTGAACACTTAACCGTTACTTTAGACCAGAGCACAACTGTTTGTGCTGCTAGTGAAGTTCCTCTGAAATTAACTGCAAAATACCAGAGCAGAAATTAGCTGTGACCTGTGAAATGACTGAATACTACAGTAGCAAGTGTCTTGTGTGTCTGGACTCTCTTACATCCAACTCCTATTCAAAGAGATTAAAAAAGTACTCGCTGTGTCCAGAGAGAGGTATTTCACATTATGCTTCTGTTTTTGTGAGCTAAATGTGTTACTAATATTATTATACACTTAAGATCTTTCTGTATTAGTACATATACCTGAGGCTAGTATATTTTACATGCAACCTGAGGCTGTATTTTTTTTTCTTGAGTGAGTCTTGTTAGTAATCCTTTTAACTACAAGAACATTAAGCTGAAACCATTGTTTACTGAGTTGGTGAAATGAACCCTACATGGTGAAATGTAGGGTAATGGAAGACCCTACAAGGTGTTCAGGTTGTTATTGGCCCTGTCAAAACTTTGTTCCAGAATGTAAATCCATGGCTGGTTTTACAGTGCTGGCTATGGAGATTCTGTGGCTAATCAATAGTTTGTGGGCGATGAGCCAATGATAAGGCCAAACTGAATAATGAGAAAAGCGAAGAACACATGAACTTGATGCTCTGAAGTTCCACTGTCAGTGTAAAGATTTAGGGTGCTGCAGTTGACCTGCAAATATTTCAGACGCTTACAATATTAATGTTGGGACAATTCTGCTGAAATGCATTTGTAAGGACATGGTGACTACAGTAAAAGAAAAAAAATCTTTGACTGAATTGAGTTGCTGTGACACCAGGTAATTTTAAAGTGACTGGGCATGTTGCAGGCATTGAGTGTTACAAAATGATGCTTTGTTAAGTTACTGGAAACTGTGGTTTTAAGGAGCTTTCACTAGAGGGGGCCCAGGCAAGATTTGGGATGTCACTTTGTTATCTTTATATAAAGTCAGTACACTTTAACAGCAAGTCCTGGCTGGGACCATCAACCAAAACTCTAATGATAACAAACTTATGCTGAGATGATGTTCTAGGGGAAATGCTGCATGTCCTCTCCTAGATGGCCTTTCCTAATTCTGAAAGCTTCATGACAAAGTTGTATGAACTTGCATTGATGACAGGCATCAAAATGCCAGAGTATGTCAGCCTGCGTTTTGAAGTATCTGCTATGTAATTAGTCTTCAGATTAGGAAAAACAATTTGTGATGTTATACTTTGTAACACATTAAATTATGGTTACTGCTTTGTAGAATATTCATCATAACAGTGTAATTATTGCAGTTATTCTTTTCAGTAACAAAACAGTGCAATAGCATACTGATGTGTTTTTTGTAGATGTATACACCACCACGTACATAGTCACCCTAACAAGTCTAATCAGTTGCGTGCAACCTTCATATTTTGCTTGGTGAACCTGCAGTGACTGTATGAATATGCTGTCCCGAATGACAGATTTGTATTATGATAATGTGCAGAACTTGAAAATGTGCTTGCTAGGGCTTAATGAATGCATCCCAGTTAAAAATAATTAATTCTGCTCTCAGGGATTGATTTGGACCACAAGATCAGTAGTAGCTAAGGCTGCTACCCTTAGTCCTGAAAACAATTTTCCCAGCAATGAAGATTAATCCCTTTTTATTGTGTTGAAGAAATAACAACATGATCATAAAGCATAAGAGAACAAGGAGAAGTTGACAAAGTATATCTTTGATTAATTGTCATAATAGATTGCAGGTTGCTGACTGGGGAAGTTTTTTCAATGCTCATTTTTCAGTCTTTAAAACTTTAATGCACAAGGGGAAGACAAAGAAGAAACCACTAGTTAAATGCTGTGCAAAATCTTATGCATGTGAGCCACCTAGCAAAGCGGTCTAAGGACAACTGTTAACTTAATGGGAGTTCTGTGAGACAGCAGGACAGAAGAATGAGCTAAATGTGTTACTAATATTATTATACACTTAAGATCTTTCTGTATGAGTACATATACCTGAGGCTAGTATATTTTACATGCAACCTGAGGCTGTATTTTTTTTTACCAGTGGTCAACATGGTAAACTGGAGCTTCAAACCTACCTGCAATTCCTAGCTTCCCTTTGGGTGTCTGTGGCTACATCTAAATTGTGTTACATCTCAATTATGTGACAGTAACTTCCTTCATCTGTAGTGCATATGTAATGCTTATCTTCACTCAGTTTGGGAAGAGATCCTGGTCTACCGAGGAACTCCAGTACATTAAAGATGACCATGTGCTGAAGGACTTTGGGACTGAATTTCTCAGCTTTTTGGTGTCATAACAGAACATGTAGTACCAAGGTAAGAGACCTTACTGCTACATGGTTAAAGTGGCACTGTTTTGTTAAACTTCTTGAAAAAATAATCTTATTCAGTCAACATCCAATGAAATTCTATTTGGTCTTTGAAAGTCTGAGGTACTAGTATGTTATTGGCAATCTATGGATGATGACATTGAAGGATGGGGAAATGGAATTCAAGTTCTACAAGCCCATCACCATGGTTTTGCAAAGAGCTCCTTCATAGCCTCCAACAGGGGGCTATGACACCTCAAAATCTGTAAGATCACACCTCAGAGTGACACTTCTGAAAACATCAGCTGAAGTGACTTAACTTGTCATGTGGTGCAGACAGGTCTAAACCAAATGTATCCTGACTCTCGCAATTAACTTAGTTACTATAGGGGAAACAGTGTTGGTTGTTAAATGAGAGTGGGTTCTTGCTCAAGTAGGGAATGGTGTCTACATTCCCAAAGGAATGGGGAATGGATCCCCAGGAGGGACAGTTATTCTAGTGAAGATTCCAGTAGCTGTTCCAAGTGGTGCCTCATGGACCTGTAAACTGAGTGTTTCAAAATGAGAAAAGAAAGCAAAGTCTACTAAGTGCTGTCATACTTAGAACCAGCTCAACTATTTAAAACCTTCCCCAGAGAGACTAGTAATTAAAGCACATTTTTCCCCTTCAGTTGCCAATCATACAATTCTAAAGTGGGTCATCACCTACCTTGTTAAACAAAAATCTTTATGTTCCATGAGCAATGCAATTTATCTTTGGGGGAGAAGGGGAGGGTGCTTGTAGGAAATCAGAATCTAGGAACAGACTGAGGTGCTAAAAAAGTGCCTTTGTCAGCTTAGTAGACCTCCAGAGACATCTGCATATCCTTAAAGAACCCCCAATCTCCTGAAGTAAGCAAACCTTGCATGCTCTGAAGTTAAGCTCTTTTGCAGGTTATACTTCTTCCCTGAGCTCGATTCATCACTTGCCTCTGGCCCCTAGAAAATGCAACGAAATGCAACTTACCTTAGCCAGGGAGAACTTGCTACTTTGTGTGTCTTCTTCTGTGTGGATAAAAAGCATAAAGAGAATATTGCATTCTTGGTGACTGAAGGTGGCTTGGAAAGCTGCTGAAACTTGCCCTACAGACAGGGTCTAGGTTCCCTGGGAAAGCAATTGAGAAAGGAAGCGCCTGCAGTAACTAAAATAGAATTGAGAGGGGTGTAAGTGATAGCAGTGATTTATTGTGATACTATGTACAGGGCTGGATTCCACACTGTCTGAGAAACAGCTGCTTGTCCTTGAGCAAAACAGAACTAGTGAGGGAGAGCAAAAAAGAGCTCACAGCCATGAGCCAGCGTGTGACTGCCCTCGCTCTGCACACCCAGAGATGCGCAGCAGTAGGAAGCGGTTCTGTGAGATAAAGGTGGGAGTACGGGTGATGCTTTCTAGTATAGGTTGCTTATCTAGATTATTCACAGACAAGATGCCTTTGGCTACCTGAAAAGTTGATTTTCCTGCAGCTGGCTCTGTGGTCTAATGAGCTGCCTGTCTCCTGACATCAGAACCCTGGGAGAAGGGAGGCTGAGAGCACCACCTCTGCCAGGGCTCACTCCCCAGCAGCTTGATGTGCAACAAACTGACAGCAGCCCAGCCTGTCTTCTAGCCTGCAGTATGGCAGCCTGCAGTACCATCTGCTGGCTGACACCACCTCTGCTCTGATGTTTCATCTTTCTTGATATTAGTAGGGAAATGTTCCATGCTAAATTACCTTCAAACCACAGGAGAGAGAGCTCTATAGCTAAGGAAAAATATGCATTGTGACATTCTGCTTTTATTGGGCTGTGGGATAGAATTATATCTATCTAACAGACCTTAGATGGGTGCAAGTTTGTCAGGCACTACGTACTTTTGAGGATGCAAGTTAGTACTATGCAAACACAGCAACCTCATTCAATAATAACTTAATGGGCCATCATATTTAACTGACTCTTTGCTGTAATTGTTTAAAGAACTTAATGGATTTCTTGTACTTAACTATTTAATTTTTAATTATGGATTAGTGAGATGATGAAACAAATGAGGGATAAAGTGCTCAGTTTGATCTGCCCTTACGCAATGTAGCAGTCCTAAAAGGGGCATATCTACTCTGAGAATTCAGCAGAATATAAAGCGTGTGTGCATATTCAGATTTTCCCGCTCCCCTTTACTTGTCCTGAGAAGCAGTTGTATCTTTGGAGCTTTCCAATAGGTTTTCACTTTCAAAATGATTTAGTCTGTCTTCAACTTGGGCGTTGGTTACTTTAGATGTGCTCACATTTTCGTTGCATCCAGGATGGTTGAAAACTATATTTAAACTTCCTAATATGGCTCCATGTTACAGCATTAGGCATGCTTAGTTTCCACTGGGAAGCAGCATAAAATCTCTTAAATTCTCACTGAAATTAACCAATGTGAATGTTAAAGATTCAGGCTTCACTGTAAAAAGACAGCAGGATTCCAGTATAATGCCCTACCGAATGTAGAGGATAACAAAACTCAGTGTATTATGCTCAACTGGCATATAGCTCTTTCTTAATCTTCGTCTATATGAAATAAATTACCATTATTAATGCTATTATAGCACTGCGCACATCTAAAATGCTTAAGAAGGACTCATACTAATTTAGCTCAACAGAATAGAAGAGACTTCTCTTCCTTTGGCTATGTGGCATCCGTACTTTCCATCTATTGTTTGTTCATTAAATAGCTCTGTCAAGAGTGGAAGTGAAACAAGTGTAATTCTGAATACAAAATGTCCATATACATTAAGCCTCAAAACAAGGAGTTGTGAATTCCCCCTTCTGCATCAAAGTACTTGCGGCTTTTACATAATTTAACTCCATGTTTAGGTACATGAAAGAATTTCTGGTTTGATTTTTACATGATAACACTTTGCTGTTGTATTCAAATTGCCAGTACTATCTGTGAGAGTATTTCTGCAGCACACTTTTAGACATTTTATCATTATTCTTCATTTAAAATGTCACCGTTCTGACAAATCTTGTGTGCTTGGTTTGAATAGCTTTACAAGTGTCAGGCTGGAGATGTCAGAAATAGCGCTGAAGACTGTATCTCTTGTTTCGTAAGAGAGCAAGGATAAAAGATTTTTGCGTAGGAAAAACTGGATTGAACTGGTACTGCAAATTTCAAGTTGTTCTGATGCATCAGGATTTCTCCAAAGTGAAGTCTAGGGAAGACTATTTTACTGCAATCCAGAATTACGGGATTCAACTGTGTCAGCAGGCTTTTAAGCAAATAGTGTTCTTCCTGTCTCAAATGCATCTCACCCGATAATGCTTTCCTTTGACTTCCTGTCTATTTTATATCTGACTGGGCAAGCAGATATGCATACTTACAAGGGGCCATGACGGGAGAGTAAATGTCGACTGCTCTATTCCAGTCAGGTTCCTGTTCCAGGACTTGTCACCATGTTCTCTGGGTACAGGAGAAAGAAATAGGTAAGAACCAAGTCGTGGCAGGGAGAGAGTTCTGGGTAATGGGATGTAGTGCACAAACCTAGAAGTTTCTTCTGGTTTTGGTCCCTCCACTTGTGTGAACTGAGCGCTTGGGGAGGGGTGGTGGTTTCAAGAAGGAATTTCCATGCTGCAAATTACTGCACAATTATTTTTTTTTAAGCTTGATGGAGGTCTGGCTTGTAGTAGCCTGGTAGTAGCTGTGGCTGGAGTCAGTATAATGTCTTGATGGGCTGCTGAGTTGATGTAGCTTGGCAAAATCCTATATCCTTAAATTAGTAGTCCAGTTCACCCCTAGGCAGTAATGCTTGCATGTCAAAGTTGGTTACTAGAGTGTATAGGCAGTTGGAGTTGAAAATCTGCCACAAGACACGAGGGTGGGGGCGGAAACGGTCAGGGAACATAGTTTCTTGGAATGAATTTGACATTAGCTGTTGTCTGCACAAGGAACTCTGTCATTTCTGTGCAAGGGTGTGCATTCTCTTCAGTCACAGGAAACTTCTGCTCTTCTAGTCACTGTACTCCTCTGGAAACCCTTAATGGAGTGTAAGAGGCAAATGAAGTGTTTCCAATTAAGAGCTATGAGTAGTATCGGTGAGGGATGCACACTCTGAAATCTGTCTATTAATCAAGCACTTTAATGTCCAGATGCAAATAAAAAATATCCTGTGAAAAAGTTGTGATGACTTTAAAAATAGTCTCCAATGTAAAGTCTCTCTTCCCTTGTTTTCGCCACTGAATTGCATTTACAACAGAAGTTGATCTTGCTGGCAAAAGGTTCCTAAGAAAAACAAATCAAAATTAAAAGCAATTTAAAAATTGTTGCAATTTCCTCAATTTCTCTTGTATGTCCTGGTTATTGGTCCTCAAGGGATGGCTGTACTTCTGATCTGTACTAATACAACATTCATATTTGTCTGGGCTATTATGTGCAAGGTAATGTGTAATCCCTTAGGTTAGAGTGAAAAGCCGAGTCAAATATTACAGGAGACCTTTCAATTTTGAAAGGTTTCAGAAATAAGCACAATACAAACATATAAAGAGATCCAATTATATGTAAACGGTTATTGCAGTCTCCTCCTTAGAAAACACAATTAGGTTGCCAACAAGATTGCGTTTGGATTACTTGGATTAAGCATTGCGTTCAGGGGTTTATGAAGTACCTGGAATTTCATTTTTTCCTACATCTTCAAGTTGTGAAACTCGGTTCTACAAGGGCTTGCAGGCTTCCATGTGTGCTGAGGTGCTTCGCCATGGTCTCTAGTGCATGTATTCCTTGGAACAGATGTTGCACTAGTAAAATGTGGCTCCTGATGATAAGGAAATGGTTAATCCATTTCTAACAAAGACTATATAATACTCAGCTTACTGAGGCACCTTTGCTTTGGTTAGCTTAGATTTGCTACAGTTATAATGGTAAGGGTCCAGTGAAATCTGTGGGACTGCTGCTAGTTGCTTCAGTTGCAGGGGTTCAATTAATTCATATGCTTCTGCTGTCTCTTTGATTGGTTTGCGTCAGGTCTAAACACAGATCTTTCCTGCAAGAATCACTGACAGAAAGAGTTGGTTTTTTCTCTGTCTTGCTGTCTATTGCATCACAAGCCTTGAAATAGTAAATCCAATGAAGATATGGTCATAGTAACCTCTTGGGTTTGGGGTTTTTTTTAATGGCCAGTAGCTCTGCTAGTGAGGTGCGGCTCTGGTATAAGGGCAGAAATGTAACTTAGCTGTGCATTGAGATTCTCTTCAAGATAATCTGTTTCAAAATATGTTGGATTCTCACTGATATATCTATAAAATATTTGTCCTCTTGGTATTGTCTCAAGGAATATTGTTTCCTGCACACAGTGGAACTAAGAATAGAAGTGGGTGGTGTGGGCTGAGGAATAATGCAGTGAATCAGAATTTTAATGCTAAAAAAATCTGTTCATGGTACTGATGAATTATTACTAGTGCTGATGGGAAGGCCGGACTCTATCAGCTAGTTTAATTATTTTCCAGTTGGTGTTAATCTCAGTTAGTGAAAACTCTCAAAGCCAGAAAAGAGATGACACAAATCACTGTTATTCATGAGAGGCTCTCTTAATCTATAAAACATCAAAGATGTCATTGCAAGTATCTTTGCTTTGCTTGTATTTTATTTTTTAACTGATCAAAACACTTTGTTCTCAAGTTTTTGATGAATCAGCGTGTGACAGTTCAGAAAAGATTTAAATAGGAGATGATGAATTTTCTTAATGAAATGAAATGTGGTGACTCAGGTGCAAGCCTCTACAGAAGCATGGGTGTCTAGGTAATTGTATGATGCTGTGTTATATGCATCTGCACAATACATCTCTCAGAGGAAAAACAAGTCATTTGAACTGAGAACACGTCTTGATCCTGAAATGTATTCATTTGCCTAAACCCTACATCAATGAAAGCTGGAGTGGCTAAATACCTTTGATAAACACGTTTATCTCAACCCCAAACTTGGTGCTTATTTACATTTCCTTTCTGACTCTCCTGAACTAAGTGTATCTGTTCTGCCCCAGACAAGGCTCTATGCATGAAGGTTTGAAACAAAAATTCACTGAAACATTTTACAACTTCATCATGGTTTGGATTAAATAGATCCTGATTGACTTCTGATCCAAAATCAGGTTACTCTTTTAAGTCTTCTGATTTTCCATTCCTTCATATATGGAACAGAGCACAGCTTAAATCAGAAATTAACTGAACCAGAGGCTTTCAAGCCTGAATGCGCGGGCTGGCTATCACTGAACAGGAGCTGGAAACAATGCAGTAATAATGCTCTAGTTTCAGATAGCAATTTGATTAGAGGGAAGAAATCTGTTGCATGGATAATATTTCTCATTTTCATGTCAAACAAGAACTAAATAGCACAAGTTAATGAGCATGAAAAAGGAACATGAAATCAGTAAAGTATGTTCTCTAGCAAGAAGGAAAAGAGTGAGCAGAGATGGAAATTGCAAGAGGGATAACTTTCTGTATGCATGTGACAGTTTGGCTGCCCTCTGTGCTAAGTGTGTGTTTCAGATCTATGGATCCTGATGTAATTGCTGTTAATGTGATCACTTGCTTAGTACTTGAGTAGGCAACTGGCAGCTCCTGACTTAATACATGTACACATGCAAGTGGTTCTTAGTGCAGCTTTGGAAGTTTCTGCTGCCATACCTCAGTAGAAAAAGTTATAGTGAATAACCATTCATTTACTCAATACTTTGGTTAAAAAAAGCCTCCCTACCTCCCTCAAACTTTGGTATTGACTTGCTGGGGCCCTAAAACTTCATCTGTTCTGTGGGGAACAAATTATGCCTTGATTTAGTGCCATGGTAGTGTCCTCATCTCATTAACTGCAACCTGCATATGTTTTGATATAGTTTTGCATATAGAAAGATACCTGTGAAGGTAGAATGAATCAGTAAATTTGTATAACTACACCAAACTTGTCTTTAGCTATTGTTCTGCTGCATTTGTTCATTATGAGCGTACTTTAAAGGGGAGTTGGTGGCATTCAGTTTTTGAGGCTGCATGCATTGTACTTGGTGTCTTTTTCATCTGCTCCTTGCTGTATATCCATCCATCTTTTTCTGTTACTTGTGCTGCTGGCTTCAGGTGAAGGGGTCACTTGTATGCTGCCAGAACAGATGGCCACTGACTTCAGCTTCTGACTCAACTGCTGCATTTCCTAGCAAGCTGAGTGGCCATGTGTTTACGTGTGTCCTGTGAAAGGAGGAAATGAACGCTTCTGTTGTCAATTTGAGTCTCAATTTCTACCACCCCCCTAAAATTGGCATTTCTTAAATGTATTCAAAAAAAGCTAAGGCAGAAGAAAGATTAGGAAACTAAAACACAAGAAATGATACAGATGTCTTGAGGCATAGATTATGTCTTTGTACAGTCAAAGCACAGTAATATCCTGGTCCAAATCAGACCATTAGCACAGCTGCTAAACTTCTAGTTTGCAAAGGCAACAATCACTTTTTAGTAACAGTGCTGTTGACAGTACTGGATTGATCTTGCATTACCCGTGTGATGTGTGAATACTTTATTTTACCGAAAGACTTCTGAGAGATTCCCATCTGGTCAGCACTCCAAAACCAAGATTAAGTGTACAGGTGAACTTAGCAATCGCTTTTTTCAAATAATTGTTTTTTCAAATAGATGCCGAATTCACTTGCACACTCTGACTGGAAGACAGGCAGCAGCCCTCTCTATCTTACTCTTTTTTTCTCAGAACAGTCTTGGAATATTTCTGGAGAGGGGGAAGGCGTCTTCAGGTGTGCTTTTTAATAGCTGGTATCACTGCTGCTATTGACAGATCGTGAAAGCTTAAACCTGATGGCCCAGTTGGTCCCTGCCAGTGTGATGGTTTATCCATTGTTTTGTAAATAATTTCATGCTGTAAGCTAACTGAAGCTGCCACAGTTCTTGTTTTGAACTTTCTTGCTTTTTTTAGGCAACTTTTTTTTTTTACTAGATTCTACTACATATATTATTTTTTCTGAAAAAATGGCAGCTGATCTATTTGCTGAAACACCATCTCAGTGAGAACAGCTGGTTTAGAAACTTCTCTTTGGGGGGGGGGGGGGGGGGGGGAAATAATTAATAGGCCTGTTTTTGAGCACTCCTGGCAGATCTGTCATCTGTTCCTCAGCCCAAATGACAAGTGAGTTATACAATGGGGCTTTGCAAAGTTCAAACCATATTGTATAGCAGATGCTGTGATACTATTATTCAGTAAGTCCACACAGACTCCCTCTTGTCATCTCCTTCCCTTGTGGCAATTTATGACCAGTTCTCTCTTTGCAGTGTTACATTATGACTACATTAATCCTAAAGATGCATTAACCCCACTTCTGGCATTACAAATTTTTTCTGAAGTTCAGCTCTCTACCCCTCTCACCATCTTCATGCGGTGGATTTGTTCTAAGATGTTTTCTTATTAGCTCCAAGGTGATCAGTTTGATGTATTTCAACATTTTCCCTTTAATTCACTAGTTCTGGTCTTTCCAGATTTAGTTTGCCTATAAATCCTACAGCAGCAGTAGCATCCTTAAAAAGTAATGATAGTTCTTTCTGTTGTATCTCATTTCCTAGTCAATCTTGCCTTAAAATTGTTTGGCACTTCTCCATATATAAGATACCAGGTAGTATGTGTGGTCATTATTTTAAATCTGTGAAATTACTGATGCTTGCTTGGTGAAATGTGTACCTAGGATTCATCTCCTTTTTGTTCTCTGAATGTGGTTACTTGCTTACCTTGGGTGACTCAATTTTCTGGTGCCTCTGTTATTCCAGTACACATACTGGGGGTCAGTGTGACAGACTGCCTTTCTTTAATACATTGAGATCTAGAGCTAGAAAGAGTTGGCATACTAATGATACTTCACTTGCAGAAAACTCATTTTACAATTAATAATGTGAATGTTCTATACACACAGTCTCTATATTAGAAAGGTGCCTTATTTCTGCACAGCAAATAAACTAAAATAGCTTGTTGAGTAATTTCTTGTATATTAGTTTGGTTTCAACAGCACTGAGTCACCCAATCATGAGCCAAAACCCCATATTTGCCCTGTAGTGATTTGCTCATCAGCCTTTTTCTCTCTTGGAAAGGTGAGACAAAGCCTCACGGTATTGCTGATCACCCAGTCACTCAAGTTTTCCCACTGTTCTCCTTGGACAGTCTAATCGGCAAGTGCTGTTAATACAGCCTTTTCTGTCTTGCAGGTGTTTGCCTAAGCAAATGTCGTACACTGTTAGAGAATGGAAGGAGCTGCTCTTACTGTTGCAAACTTCACTGAACTGAGGCTGGGAGAGTGACAGTGGAGGAACAAAGCAAATAGTCTTTTCTGACAGTTCTCCAAAAGCTGTTCTCAGAGCAGGTAGAGAGGAAGATATTAGCTAGATGAATGTAAATGCTCTGGTTTAACTGGCTGAGTGGAAGACCAAGGATGTTGAAAAATTTAACTTGCTTAGTTGTCTAAATGAGAACTGAATTGCTAAAAAGCTGGTAGCTGCTCAATTAATTCTCCACTTGATAACACTCTTTTCCTGTCTTGTCTACTTAGATTGTAAGTTCTATGGTTCAAGTACTGTGTTTTACAATGCTCTTGTACCATGTACAGTATCATGGGATGTTGTTTGAGTGCTTTGAGGTTTGTTTGGGGTACATATCCAAATGTTCCCAAGAAGCAACATTGAACTGAGTCATCTTGACCAGAAGCAGGAATCAAAAATGAAAAATAAACTTAACTGAATGTTAAAGTTTCAATTAAGAACTGACCTGCGTTTCCCTAGAGCTGTCACATAGTCTGTGACTGACTCTGAACTGTGTCACCCATTCCTAATTGCATCCCTCTGTACCAATGCTTACAGCTGAAATTTAACACACCAACCTCCAGTTGATCTCAGGAATTATATTATCCTATCCATTTCCTAGCAAATTACAGTTCTTTGCAGGAATGCACTAAACTATCAGATCTTTCTCATTATGGATTTCTCATAGGCCTTTTAGCTCCAAATGAGCTCTGAGGCCAACCAAAGCTCTGATGGAGCTGTAGTCTCCCTCACTGCATGAAATGAAAAGTGCATCTTCTATGCTAGAATGTGAGAACAGGTTTGATATTTATTTTTTTAAAGAGTTAGGCAGCAATAGGCACGGATTGCTATAGTTGAGATGGAAAGACTCAGCATTGCTAAATTGCAAATGGGCTCAGGCTCTAGCAGTGCTGGTGTGATAAAAAAAAACCAACTGACTACAGTATGTTTGATATTCACTTTTTCCTTTTCCTACACAGAAGCACCCATAGGGGAATTCTCAAGGTATTTCTGGCAGTCTGAAACTCTCACTGAGTAATTATCAGGATGTGCACTGACATAAATACTGTTACACCGAAGGAGACATGAATCTTCTCTGATCAGCTCTTGGCATCCTTATGATTCTGGGAATATTTAAAAGGTAAGTCGTCCCAAATTAACTATGTGGATTGATTTAGGATCCACTTTATATATCTGCCCTAGCTAGCAGCATCAGCTTTCTTGCTTAAAACAAAAGCTATTTCTACATTTGCATGAATGGATCTATTGCCATTTTGCAGAAGAAAGGGAAAAAGTGGTGGAGGGGACCTTAATGTGTCTCAGTTTTGATTCAGGCAAATGCACCAGCCCAACACTGACATTTTTTTTCTGAAAATAAAGAGTATGAAGGCTACTTATTTCCTAGTGCTTTAAAGTTAGAGGCAAAGAGAGTTGCACAGCTCCTCTGGGTCTGATTCCACAAAGGGCTGAACTCCCAAGAAGCTTAGAAGGATCAGCACCTCTTCATTAACATATCTCATCTCTTAGGGTACAGGCTTTATGCTCATGGTAACAATCCTGAAAGCTCACTGCAATTAAGCTTTAAGCATCTGAGCATCTTTGAATCCTGTAGATGGTGGAAGTATTTTTTGGATTCAGTATTTTTTGACATTGCTAAAGTACTGTACAAGCACATAGGTTACAGTTCTGCCTTTGAGACACTCTCCTGAGATACCCTGTGTGAGAAAGCAGAAATTTCCAAAGTTCACACATAAGTTGCATGAGCATACCTGTTCTGTGCTTCCTCCAGCACATCCAACCAACTCTACCATAGCTTGGAGAGTCCTCCCTGCCACCTGTAGCTTGCAGTGGCACAGCGCTAAGACATTCCATTTTCCTCTTTGAGATAGTGAGGTTTGAGTAGTGGTGTACCTCACCTGTAGTGACATACACGTTGGTAGATGTCACAAGAAGAGAAAGGGAACTAGGCTACAGCCTAGTAGTAGTTATTGCTTTTTTATATATATATATCCTAGTAGCCTCAGGAGTGCCATCGTTCAAACTCAGCAGGACAGCTTTTCAGAGGTATAAATGAGCACCTTTGCTGGGGGGTGCTGGGGTTCTAAATGGTCTCTGAACCTCTGAAAGCTACTCCCTTCTCATTCTGCCATCTTCTTTCTCTGCTGGATGGAAATAATGTCTTCCTTTGGAAAAAAAAAAAAAAAAACAACAAAAAACCCAAACAATTTCACCTCCATATGATGAGGCCAGGAGGAATGCGAACTATTGCAATTAATACAAAACAATATATCTGATAGACAGCAAAGTATAGGCAATGTGCACAACACAATACAATCAGGTGTAATGGCCATCTGTCTTTTCATGGGTCCATGCAGCAGGCTACCTCTCCCCTTATTTTCAGCGAGATAGCAGTCTTATGTTATGCCAGCTCTGGTTACAGATGTGCAGCATGGCCACATTTAAATCATTCTCCATGGGATATTCCCAAGCTTTACAACTGGTTTAAATGAAAAACTCAAGAAAAGCAATAACAATTTATAAACTTCTAAGTCAGAGCTATAAATCCCTCTTAGCTTGTTAAATTAACAGAGGCATTGTGCTGTGAAAAGGGACCAACTTTAAAAACTCAGCAAGACAGATCTTAGCAGGTTCTACTATTAAAATCTCTCTTAAGAGGGTCAACATGGAAAGCAAAACATACTTGACTTCTGCTTGAGGCAGGAGGAGATAGATTCTTCACATTTCCTTTTTGGCTGCCACGTAACCTATTCTTTCTGGTTCTTCTTTGCTACCATCTTAGAGCGGTTGTGTTCAGGAGACTACTAGGAAAGCAATCGTCTGGAATATTGCTGAAGAATAGGTGTCGGACATAGGAAGCGGCCCACAGAAGTTGTACTTCTGTTTACCCTGAGTTACTGTCTAACTTCTCGATATGGGTTTATATTGCTTTGAACAAGCTACAGTGCTCTAGCTTTCACTACTTAGGCTAAAACTAATATAAACATGTCCAGCTACAAAGCTGTAACATTTTAACTAAACCTCTATAAAAAACATGCTCTCAGTTTAATGAACTTGTGTTTGTGCATAGGTAAGATCTTTTTTCTTAAAACCTAAAAGCAGAAATGGAAGTAAGCAAAATGAAGGGTTTTCCCTTCTGTAGCCAGCTAAGAAGATTGATGAAATAACAGATAGTCTTTAACAAAATAGCAAGTCTGCCTGACAGGAACCACACATCCATTCAAAGTGTACAACAGCAAGACTGATGCATTTTAAACATACTCCCAACTGGTTTGTCAGTAACAAATTAGACTTGTCACATTCTCCAAACAGTTTTAGTGAGAACATTAACAATGTTAATGACCTATGGTCTCAGCAGGAGAAAGAAGTTTGAGACTACTTCCAGGAAAGCAAAGAATGGCTTGCAATTGTTTGTTCTTGAGGTTGCAGGGTTTTAAAAGAAATAATAATGTAAGCAATTGCTCAGTTTGGAAATTTAGAATAATTGGTAGTCGTTATGCCTGGATCACATAATTGTGTCAGCATATGCATAACTTGACTCATTTGGTATCAGATTTCAAAAATACACCAGCTCATTTCTGAACAATCACATAAGAGCTAGAAAGCCATGGCACCCAGTTACTGGATTCTGTGCCATTATGAAAATGTTGGGCTTTCCATATGTTCACATGTGGTTTTTAATTTACAGAACTGAATGAGGCTGTTGTCTGTGTTTATATGTGTGTGTGTGCATGTGAAAAGAAGGAAAAAGGCCATGTGAGTTGTTGTAAACTTTTATGGAATTAGTGTTCAGTCTGTCTTGATGCAGGTTTCTGCCAAGTTCTTCTGAGGAAATACATCATGGGTTTTTTCCCATATCCAAATATTTGTCAAGAAAAAATATTGTTAAAATAGTTTACTAGAGTTATGCGAGTACAGTCATGTTAACAGTGTAAAGGAATGGAAATAAAAATGTATTTTCTTACAAGTTTTGAGCTTTCGTGACACGCGTGTTCCTCAGTTTCCCTGGCTGTTGAAGATTAATAAAACAGAGGTGTCACCTAAGTGTAGTAATGTAGCTGAAAGGCTCTGAGATACGCACCTTAAGAACTCTATTGGGATGCATTTCCCTTTCAGGGGAAGATTCCTGTTGGACAGTTGTAGGGCCCTCTTATAAAAAGCAGTGTGATTTTCTTTCTTGCTGGCAGCTTTCTACAGGACACACACATAAGGCTCTTTCACAAGTGTTCACATAAGACCTACTACAATGGGATCCTCACTGAGACATTGTTGTGGTAACAGAATGATAATAACAGTAAAAATCCTTGTAGTCATCTCTCAAAGTTTTTCACTCTTCCTAATCCAAAATACTGGGCAGAATTCCTGCATACCCTTTCAAGCGCTAAAGCCTGTGTAAAAAGAAAAAACCCAGTATTTTGTTTTCCATTTAACAGTCTTATTGCATTACCTTTCTTGTTCAAGGTCTAATTCAAAGTAGACTATTTTATGAGGGAATATGTTTGCTGTCAAGTATACAGGAGAATACAGAAGCCAATCTACCTGTTTCTGTTAATCTCTGGTAATTATGCCAATGACCCAGACTCAGTGCAGAGCTAGAGGAGAGAGAGAAGCTTGGAATGAGGAGTTGTTCAGGTCAAAGCCAGCTGGTAATTAATTCTCCAAAACAAACACTGTAATTACTAAAAAGTAATAAAACTTTACATTACATTAAAGAGTATAATAGGTTTTCTAAAAGGATTCTATTAAGTTCAGTGCATTAGAAATATGCTATTTATAAATGTGAGCCTTGCAAAATGTCAATAGCCTGGGAGTTACCTGGGAAATTAGGTAACTACATTAAAAAAATATATTTAAAACCACATTTAGAAATTCTTCCATTAGTGAAATTAATTACATAATCTTAATGAAGCCTTTGGTGCATAATAGTTCTAATTTGTGAAGCTCTGAAAATAAAAATTATCAACAGAAAATGAGAACACAAACCAAGGAAAACATCTGCTCTTGCTTGTTTTCATTTTAAAACCAAAAGGCTCTGAACTTAACCCCCTTTGAAGGAGAACTGGGAACTCCTTTAGAGGTCTGGGTTAGGGATGTGGATGTGGAAAACCACATCGGGTTGAGCAGGGGGGGTGGTTAGAGGATGATCTCTTCTCAGGTTTAAGTTACCACCCTGAGATGTGGTAACTGATGAATTTTTGCGGTAGGTTCAGCTCAGCAGTTTTATTTTGAATAAAAAGGATTCTCTTGATAAGAAATGGGACTGTTAATTGTTGTGATGACTGTTTATGTAACAGCAGCAGGGCTAAAGAGAAATGGGGCTGAGGCTGCAACACAGCCATCTAGTAAGGCATGTTTATTTCTACTGTCTCTGTATGAGAACCACTGGCCTACTAAGAAAAGGCAATTTAAGCCATTGTTGATTTGTCAGAATGTATATTCCCTGTAAAATTAATGTTCTTTCAGTAAAGTACCAGCTGTCTTTGACCAGGCTGAAGTAAATAGTAGTAGAAATGAAGCACAGTGCCTGTACAGTCAAAATATACTCCTATGTACCCCTCACCCTGCAGTTTATCTTGACTATTTAACCCAAGGTAAAGGCATGCTTCTTGCTGGGATTTTGCATTAAAGCAGCTATCTTGGGTCAGCTGTTTTGACATGAAATAGTTCTTCTTTCTCCTGCCCTGAAGGTACCAATTCTTCCAGTCACAAATATGCCGTTGACAGCATGCCTTTATTCTGACTATTTTTTCTGGTAGAGCTTGTGCTAAACTGCTTTGAAAACTGCAATGGAGGGGGGAAGAAAATGAGGGGAATATAGTTGTAATACAAATAAATACAGACACTCAGCTGGACTAATTCTGCCACCTACACCCTCCGTATCTTGCTGTTAGAACAATGGTGACTCTCTTCCAGCTTAAGCTAGCAGCACTGTAACTTTTGTTCCTGCATCCTAATAGTTGTCAATTCTAACCAAGACCAATTCAGGCTCAGCGGAGCATCTCACAGGGCTGCTTGGCGATAGGACAAAGCTTAAAGCAAGCTCTTTGACTGCCACATGCTGGGCTGTCTGCTTAAGGCGGAGTCCAACACACACAATGCCATGAAGGAAAGTGATGAGGGCTCACCTGTATATGATATAATAAGCTGTGATATAATGTGAGTTCTCCTTATATGGCTGACAGGGAAGTAACTGAGGATTACAGCTGATGTTGCTTTGTTCTCAGCTATGCTTATTTTTTCTGTTTGACCACTAAATTGTGTCTTCAGGTGAGGACCTGAAACAGCTTCAGCATGACATGGATTCCTCCCTAGGCTGGTGAGAGATTTCATGTGCTGATATAACTAACTCGATTACATGTTCTTTGGTTTGCTTGGACAGTGGGACTGGTGATGTCCCTTAGTCATTTATTCTGTGTAAACTCAACATTCAGAGTAGTGCTTACCTTCATAAATAAGGGAAAGATATTTAAAGCAATAAAGGAAGAGTTGCTTGAGCTTCTTAGTGGAATAGGGAGCTTTTTGGCCCAAGAGCTGTTTTCTATGCCTAACAAATGTTTTCTGTTGTGGTTTGTTTTGGAGAGACAGGTTTTTTGTTAGCATGTTTTCAACCTCTAACCCCAATGTCCGAGGCTTTTCACCAAGATATTTGATGAAAATATGAAAAAATAAATCACAGAAATCTAAAAATACGTATTTGTACCTGTGCTTCTTGCAGGACTGCCCCCAGCCTGTTTCAATAGGAAGTGTGTATTTTTACCTTTGCCTCCAAAAGCTGCCTTAAAAAGTCTTCAGGATATCATTGCAGATGTCATAAGAGACCCAATACAATTGGCGGCACTAGCTCCACATCTTTCTGAAGCCAGTGGATTTTGAGTCGGGCCCTTTAGTTATAGCAATGAAGATAGAAGAAAAATAAGGGTAGGGAATTTGTGTGTTGCTGGAGAGAAATGGAGGAAGGAGCACAAGAAAGCAAGCTATAAACCACCAGACTCCATTCTCGCGTGCATATCATCCAAGTGGAATACCTTGCACCTCCTGCTCGGAGACAAATGTTACAACTTTACAGTGAGAACAAATGACAAGTGCCATTCCCAAAGGATGGAAAATACATCTCTACCTATGACAAGCAGTTAGCAATATGGATAGCATCTGCCTGGGCTCTTGATTTAAATTTGTTTTCTGTTCACCAGGCTCAATTGCAGGAGAGTAATATTGAAATGTGCATGAACCACTAGATAAAAATTTTATTACCACCTCTGTGGTATACCTAGTATATAGAGAGAAGTTTATGAGTGAAAAAGATCACAGGATACTCAGTCACCTCCGA
The DNA here is from genome assembly GCF_963924245.1 of Chroicocephalus ridibundus. Taxonomy (NCBI): domain Eukaryota; kingdom Metazoa; phylum Chordata; class Aves; order Charadriiformes; family Laridae; genus Chroicocephalus; species Chroicocephalus ridibundus. The sequence continues at coordinate 5,685,045 of NC_086306.1, forward strand.
TATTTGCAGTCCAGGCTGGAAGAAGTAATTGATTTTCTAGTAACAGAGAAAATTCTTGACTGGAGGCATAGTATTGTGTTTTAGCCCATGTCTAAGTGATGTAATTTCCATTACAGGGAGTCACTGGTCTGCCTTATAGTGATTGGTTTGCATGATTACTTCTTAACAATCTCGCAGATGATATATCCATGCTGGGGCTTTCCAGCTGTTAGACTCCTTAAAAGATGCATTCCAGTTTCTCACACCTGCGAAGTTGTTAGCTCCTTTGAATGGTGTTACAGTCCTGGAGGCATAAATTGCCGACTTTATGCAGGGTAACTCCCATTGAATATCACTGAGCCTTGATAATAATTAAACAGGCACTTCCTTCTTGGAGGCAAGGTGGGACAGTCTCTCTTGCTCCTACTAGTTGAATGCAGGGGTTGCCTAAGGCTGCGGAGCACTGTATCAGTGAAGGATACCACTGGCTTTTGTGTAAAGCTGCCTCTTCCTCACAACAATGCTCTTTAGCCCTTTTTGGACAAGAAAGCTGGTTTTTTTGATAGTAATCTGTCTGACCTGTCTGTATTGGAACAGAAACAGATCAGAAAAACAGGTGCTCTGATAATAGATCTGAAGAGATGGGAAATCAAGGAATGGTGGATACAGTAACTTCTCCAGATACGGTAACTACCTGTCCAGACTGGGAAAGGAACATACATTTGCACAATGGGTAGCAAAGAATGTTATGCAGGGCATTGTGGGGTTTTCATCTTTCTAGATATAAAAATTCATGTCCTTCAAAGTGATTACTCCTCTTGGTAAAAGCTGCCAGCTGGGAGAAAGGGCATTCTGCCTCTTACTGACTGACTGATTTCTGTGTCTGGGGCACAGTCTCAAAAGATGTGTTGCTGCTTTTATTCGGAATTATTGGTATTCATGCACAAAAACTATACATGCCACATTACAGAGAAACCACAGCAGTGCAACCCGGTGATGTTCAAACAGATTCTGAAAGGGTTTCATATGAATTTCAAAGGGCTTTGGATCTGATCGTCTGTGAACTGTATCAAAAATGGAGTTTGGGTCAGTAATATTTATGTTTTTTCATAATGCTTATGTTGAATTATTGCACATTCGCTGTCACTTTGTCAGTTAAGAGATGGGAGCTGGAGCCTGGGGATGCCATGTACTTTTCAAATTGCTGTGCAGTTATCACACCAATTCTCTGAGTGATCAAAAGGAGAAAAAAAAAAATGCATATGGTAATAGTGTCCTAAAGTTGTTTTGAGCCTCTAATTACAAAATATAGTCTGGACAATTTGATTCAGTTTTCACTCATGAGAGGGTCATTTGGCTCAAAATGGGAACTTCTAGTTTCTAATCTTGCAAATAGACAACTTTGTGGGCTATAATTATATTTATCAATCTGTAAGATGAGAAATCTCAAAACAAGGTTCGGTGGTAGTCAGGTATGTGCAGGTCTCCAGCCCCTACCTCTGTCTTGTTCAAGTGACAAGAGACTTCTCCTCTCTCCTTTTTTTTTTTTTTTTTAACAATATAGATGAAATAGAAAGATTAACTAGTAATTAAGGTTGTTGAAAAGAAGGCAAATGGAGAACAATAGCAAGCATTCCCAGTTGCTCATGTAAATCAATGCAATGGAATTAGGTTGGGGTGTGAGGGGCAGGTGTCAGCTGAGCTGCAGCTACTTAGGGCCTGTAAAGGGATGAGCTGGCTCCCCATGGGCCTCTGCCTGTTGTTGCCAGCGGTGCTTTGGGTGACAAAGTGAGGCAATTGCCGAAAGGATGCTGGAATCACTTTGGTGAGTCCTTGTGGGCTGCAGCAGTTTCAGATGTTTTGTTTCTTCTTTATAAACTTTTCTTTTCTTGTTGGGCTCCTTCTGACTGTTGGAGCCTATTATATACGTGTATGTAAAGTGAATTCTGTCTTATTTCATTCCTTTTTAAGGGATAGTTCACAAATTTGGTATTGGGATATCATTCAGATTGAATATATGCTGAGCATTCAGGGAATGTTTGGTTGAAAACTTAAAGCAAACTTAAAGCAAATTTCTTATAAAATCCTACAAGAATACGTTTGTAGTTTACTGTTGTGCTTTTAATGGCATATTTTCTTGAGGGGCACACTGGCAAAATAATCATGGATGGAAGCAAGAGGTGCAACATCAGGCCATTGTGTTATACAATTCTAAATAATTATGTCTGGAATATATATCTGGTAGGCAGCCATACTAAGGACTCATAATGTATTTTGAGGGAATTGCAGAGGAAAGGAAACACTATCCTTTATAGATGCATTCAGAAGAGTTGCATTCACTTACCAACTTGATGGAATCACACTGGTAGAGAGCTCACAGGTCTACATCTGTGTTTCCCTGTCCTAGCCACAAACCTCTGGCTGGGCGATCTCATCAGTATTCCTGCTGTAAGACTTGGTGCCAATATGGTCTTTGTTCTCTGAGCTTAAAAACCAGCCTGTTTTCACTACTGACAGCTTTATGGAAGCAGCTATAAAGTTTTGCCAGTGCTCCCTCTACCTGCACCAATGAATCTACATTTCCCACTACAGAAAGATTGATAGTGGGCTATTTTTATATTCTGAGCCAGATTTATGCATTCTGCAGAATCATATGAAGCTAACCACATAATAAATGCATGTAGCAGTGAATGTGCAGAAAGTCATGCCAACTCTTACTGAATGTTTCCCTGCATATCGCTAATTGTGAAAGAGGACTTTGGAAGGCAAATAATGTGGCAATTCCAAATCTTTTTTTCCTAGGGGTGGTTGGTTGGTCTACATGGGGAGGAAAACTTGGATGTATGCAGAAAGGTGCAAGAAGAAACAGTAAGCTAAATCAGAAGGAATGAGTTCCAGGTGTCAGGCAGACCCAAATCAGGGGTGGTACTGACCCTGAGGGCTCAGTCTCAAATGAAAATCCCGACAGATCCTATAGTTCAGTTGGAAATCTTCCAACAGAACAAAATAGATGAAAAAATAGAGGGAGAATGACAAAACTTTTTTCTTTTTTTCTGAGCTACTTTCCCACAGCCTGATTTCCAAAGACATCTGTTGACATAAGTGCAGCAGCCAGAGATGAGAGGTTTTTAAAACAACCTTCAGTGATATACAGTTTATACTGGGAAAATAATTATTCTTCAAAGATTCCTGAAAAATAGTGTTTTAAGGTGTTTAATGATTAAAAACCTGATGTCCTTGAATATAAAAGTTAGATGAAAGAACTGCCAGGGACCTTAATGCAGCAGAAATGATAAACATAAAGGGAGCAATAATGATCAAGCCTGAGGTGATTACATTCTCTAATTAGAACACATGTATCATTTAGGCATGTTAATCTTTGTCTAATGTATTTTGGTTAGACTAACCTATACCCAGTGCAAACTACTTTGATCGTAACATCAGCACATGTAGCAGGAAGAAGCATTACATGTGTTCACCTCTGCAAATACACTGGAGTGGGCTGAGAGCCCGGCTCCCACTGGTGTGTTATTGAGAGCACCTTGCTGTGTTAGACCCCTTGGACTATCAGAGGTGTTTAAAATAAGGGCTGACCCAAACAGTAAGCTTAATGTCAAGCACCTGCTCTTTAGCGTTCTAGATGAAAAAAACTATTAATGAAGTTATATAGCTGCAATCTCAGCTGCTGGGTCAGTTTGTCTCCATGGCTGTGACTTTCAAAATTAACTGAATTATACCTCTCTGTGCTTGCTGAGGATCTGGAGCAAGAGTCTTGGTTCCTAGGCTGAAACATTTAAGAGGCCCGGGGGGGAACAAACAACGAACCAAAATAAAAAAAACCCCAAACAGTGCTACCTTGGAGTCCCTTGAAGGTGACCTCTGCAGGAGTCAGCAGATGTGAATCTGCTCAAGCAAGTCTGTGTGAACATATCACAGCCATTGCCTCTAAAGTCACTGCACTTCTCCCGAGTCCTCTGCACAAACGATAGAAAGGTATGGCAATGCAGGAAAAGCAGCTGGGCTGGCTACTAAATCTACAGATACTGATGGATTTTGCAATCCCAAGGGCTGTAGAGCATTGTTACTTAATAAGCTGTATTTTGGCCAGGTGGAGTTGAAGAGGAACATGGGAGAAATAATAGAGGCTACAATATAATGTCTGTGGCGCCGCTTTTCAGATTGAGACCTGATTCTTAATGTGACTGCCCTTCTGCCCTCTCCCACTCCATCTTGGTGACAATGATGCTCATTCTGTTAATTTTGGTTGCTGAGAGGTTTTGATGGGAGTAATTTACTCTAAAACTGGAGATACTTAAACACAGACCCATTTTTAACCTGTGGGAATTTTTTTAAACACAAAGGAACTGATGGCTGTGCAGCCCTTGCCTTTCTGGTTCCTACTTGCAGCTACCCATTCCCACAGCTTCCCCCAGATGGAAGAAGGCTTGCCTCATTCCAGGTTGTCGGTTGAATTAGAGCTTTCTTTGCTAGACCTCAAATGGAGAAAAAGTGTGTACTGCTTTTGTGAGCCATGAACCTCTCTGTGGGTCGTGGGTCATAATCAGTGTGTGATACTGATGTGTTATGTCAGGTCCTGTAGGGCCAGGAGGTGTCCTTAGTTTGTGTGCTACAAAAGCATGTTTGCATACAGCAGTAGGGTCAGCTGTGATGAATCACGTGCCTTCTAATGAAGACAGTTCAGTATGTCCCGACCCTTCCTGAAGCTGCATGTGTAGGTGGACCTTTATATGTGATGAGCAAACATGTACTTGGTTGGTCATGGTACCTCTCAGGAGCATTCTTTATTTTCAGGGTTGAGGATCAGGAGCAGCAGGTTTCTAGTCAGCCATGCTCGCACCACCTCAGTAACGGCAGTTCTTGATGGGGAAGCAGTAAATGATGCCACTGTGTACAAGGCAATGGGAGTCAGTAGTTCTGGCTTCCATTCCTTGATTTGCCAGTAGTGAATAGGCATGGAAGACTCTCCGGCTTCTTGCAGTTCAGTTTTTGTTGTATAAAAGAGAAATACTGTCAGAATTCTTTGTCAGTATAAATAGGGGTTTTTACTTCTGGCACTAACAAAACTAGTATTTAATGAGAGAAATGTTGAGATACTTGTTTGCTTTTATCTCTGTATTTTCTGGTATTGTAAGTATGGGAATGTTCTAGAACTTTTAAATAAAGCTGGTGGTATTTGTCCTCCAAATTTAGGCTAGACAGTCATGAGGAGGGACAAGAAGAGAAAATAACCCATGGAGACCTCAGAGTTTAATTTGCAGCTATACCACTGTTGAAATTAGCTTCAGTGGATGTGTGGAATGTAATTGTACCTCTTGGTGTATACTGGTGCCTTGCAATGAATGCCACAGTAATGAAGTGAGCAAGAATCAGGCCTCAAACTGATACTAAAAGTAGGAACCCCCTAAAACAACAACAAAAAAACCCCAAAAAAACAACCAAAAAAAGTCTTTGGTAAAAAGAGATAAGTTGAGATGCCATCAGCCTAGCTGAGATTTCTGGAAGGCAAGGTTGATTGCAGAGCAGTTTTTCACTGCTAATACACGGAGGCGAGCTGAGACCCTGGGAAGTTGGGGAGATATGGTTTCAATTCCACTCACCTGCAGAGACCCCCTGCTTGACTTTGGGGGGAGAAACAGAAAAATCATGTACTACTCCTTTTGTTTTGCCTCCCTGTATGGAAAATGGGGATATGCAATTTCCCTCCCACACAGGCATGCTGTGAAGAGAACTCTGCAAATGACTGATACGCTCTTGTACTGTGGAGATAAGGAACAGACAAACAGCAAGGGCCCAATTTATCCCTGTACAACCCATTTCAGACTCCTCACATCCTCTGTCCCAACTCCCAGGTTATGTATCAGATGATCAGTAGCCCCATGAGATTTGTTAAATCTAGGAATTGCCCTGGAGTAGATCCAGTCCTGCTATGTCTGTCACTTCTCTTGAATGCTTGTGTGTGTGGATACTCCTCCACAGAGGGAGAGTTGTGAAGGACAGTTGATTCTGATTTGTGCTAAGAGTAATTCACCACAAAGCTTTTGTGCGCAGCTGTCAGAAAATAGTCGCAGCACAGTAGTGAATTTACCTCTGAAGAGGAACCACAGAACAGCTTCTGCACATAAAGGACAGCTAGTGAATGTGCCCTGTTTGAGACACAGATGAGCTCTTGGTTGTGCTGCATGCCACGTGTTAGCAGCCTGGGGAGCAGATTCTGGGAACGAGCTGTTTTGAAAAGACTAATATCTCCTGAGCTGCTTCCTGCACTGCAAGAACCGTGTGGCTAGATACAGAGGTGTCTTGGAGGATGGTTTGGGGTTCCTTAAGGTATTCTGGCTACTAACATGTGGGTAAGACTTTTCTGTGCACCTGCCTTTGTAGAACAGCTTGTCCTAAGCTTTGAGAGGTGTCCCTTGGGGCATGGCCTGTGAAATGCTCTGATGCTAAGCTGTCACTGTCCCTTTGGCACATGGTCTTTCTCCCAGCATGTATTTTTTTTGTACTCTCATCAGACTTGAGAGGCCCCATAAGGTACAGCGTGACTTTCAAATCAGCATGATTCGAGACAATCAAACTGGTTGCATAAGGTTGTTAAGAGAATTCTTCATTAACTTCAAGTATCCCTCAGTAACGAATGCTGTGGATAAGAAAGCTTTTGAAGGCCGATAGCAAGCAGAACTTTGAGACTGATGGTCTGTATTCAGAATCAGTGTATGGAGGGAGAACAAGAGCCAGGCCAAAGAGAGAAACAAATGCTTGAGACAGGCATCTGAGAATGCTGACAAAATGCAGAGGTCAAAGGGAGGAATAAGTTCAAGAGCAAACTCCTGTCCCTGCTTGCTCCATAACCAGTGGATCTGAATTTTGTCATACTGGAGTTCATTTTCTGTTTATTTTTTTTCCCCTTATTGTGACCCTAAGGTGTGGCCAAAACCACTCTGTGGATATGGAATATGGGATATGTGGATATGGGTCCTATAACTTGAAGTTTGATAAAGCTCAAGCAACCTTACATTTACTAATGTAGAATTTTATGGCATGAGATATGTCTGGCTGCTTCAAAAGCACCGCGTGTACTGTCTGAGCTCAGAAAGACCATCCTTTAGAGTCTGACAAATGGCAAAGTCCACACAGGACTGTGGTTCTCCCTGAATGCTTAACTGTTTCTGAGGGCCGAGGAAGGCTGCGCACAGCCCCTTGGTTATTCAGGCATGCTGAATTATCTGTTGCTGGGTTCCATCTAACCCTGAAGTATTTTTCTTGCTTGTTTGCAAAGTTACCATCCTGGGCCTTAGGAAAGCTCTACAGTCAACTGCCAGAAGTCCCAATACCCCTGTGGATCCTGCCACAACTAGACAAGGATGTGTAGGAGAGCGATTCTAGTCCCTTCCAAAAGGGGACTTAAAAAGCTTTTTAGGTCTCAGCAGTGTTAGCATACCCTGGCCTGAAAGATCCGAGTTAGGAAAGCTGCTGCGTTTCAGATGTAGATGCAGGCATGTCTGGCCATCCAGCCTGATGGTGCCCATAAGGCTGCTCAGGGTCCGGCTCTAGCAGAGGAAAGCACTGCAGGAGGCATGAGAGATTATTATCCTCATCATGAAAAAATGAGAAATGATCTTACTAATAAAATACATGCACTATATAAAGGGAATTCTTATGCAATTTATTCTCTTCATGGACATGTTTGATTCTATGTCACATGGAGTATGTGTATGTGCATTCATGTTAGGCAGAATAGTGGCCTTTCTGAAAATATATTAGTGGATTATTTTACTCTTGCTGCAGGTGGCATTAAGATGAGAGGCCATGGCTATTGTGCTGTCAATTTGTTTAATGATTATTAGAGGAGCAGGTGATTTCTATTAAAGGGAAGTGACAGACTGTCCATTAGATATAGATGCATGTTTATTAAATTGGAAGCCTGGAGCAAGCAGCCTGGCTCATTTGCTTCCAAATTCTGGACCAATCTGTTTTATTTTGCACCTGGAAGATTCAGAGCACAGTAAAAGGGGGAACTATTTACCAAGCAGGGATAAGGGGACTGTTGCCTTCATGCATGTATCTTCCCTTCCATCCCAAATGGAGGTTGCAGGGGCAAGGAGGCTGGGGGAATGCAGGCTGTAATACATTTCCTCACTTTAATCTCTTAGCCTTCTTACCTAGATAGGCTTGGAAGCAGAGAGAGATGACATAAGGATTGAATCTTTAAATACAAACCCTTTGTCTCTTCAATCTGTGTGTGTGTCTCCACATAATAGAAAGATGGGTGATTTCCTCTAGACCCATTTATCCCAGTGTGCTGGGTCTGCTGGTAGCCAGCTGCTTCAGTGGGAGATGTAAGCTCTCTCCACAGTGAACAATTACAGAAGAATCTACCCCAAGGAGACATTTATTTGTAGTCCCCACCAGCTATTGGTTTATGCTCTGAAGCAGCAGAATTTATCTTTCTCTTTAATCCGGTCTAATGTGACTGTGGCTGTTCTCATTACCCAGACAGAAGTTTAATCCTTTCAGGAAATGTCTCCCCAATTCAATGCCTCTGTTATCCTTCTTTCCTCTCAGTCAAACTGGTGCACTTTAAAATCAAATCTTTCCTTTCACAAGTCTAAGGTAATAAGCTTACCACTCCATCCACCCCCATTAACCAGATCTTCACTGGGATAGTGGTTCGGGGTCTGGTGTCTGCAGATCAAAGAGGATGCTGAAAAATTGGAAGGGTTCATAAAAGAGCTGTATAAATGATTCAGAGCCTGGGAAATATCTTTCTAGTGAAAGATGTAAGGAGCTTGATCCATTTAGGCTATCAAAGAGGAAATAAAGAGAAGACTCCATCACAATGTGCAAGCACAAATATAGGGAAGATGGCTTCTTGTAACGGATGGCTCCACTAGCCAGCAGAAAAGTATAAAGTGAAATTTGACTGGAAGGTCAGGATTGGATTCAGCTTTCACTGGAAGCTGGAGCTAGCACAAGAGTTAGAAAAAAGTATGTATGTTTTCAGGGGAAGATGATTAGCCACTGGAGGAATTTACCAAGTAACAAATTAGGAAAATCCAGAACATGAGCCTAATTTAGGAGATCCATAATGCTGTCTGAAAAGCATTATTTTATTCTGTTGATTAGAGACTAAGCTAAATGATGTGTCACAGTGGGCACTGAACATTCCTCTTGGAGACAGCAGCTGAGCATCATGCTACTGTGTTGTGGCGTGATGCTCCCTCTTCTGGTTTATGTCACAGCAGACAGGGCAACGGGCTACCACATGCTAATAAATCACTTTCTTTTTGCAGTCTGTACTCCTGCTGAGTGGCTGTGATTTGTGAATGACCTGTTTCTGCTCTGGGGACAGCTGGACTGAGAAATCAGCTGGGAGTTACAGTGAGCTGATTTGTCCTGTCCTGGCTCAGCAACAATGGATGGGCAAAGGCTGCCATCTTCAGTCACAACCTCCCTGCAGCAGCAGGGAGGAGAAATTCAGAGAAGAGAGACAGAAGATTTGAGACAGAGTGGGGACCAGGTGGAAGAAATGCGTTAAGGAAGCACTAATGCATGTGGAGCAGAAGTTGCAGTGTCTGGTGTCACATCCCTTTGTCATCTGGGTGAATTCCTGTCCCCAGACTACAGTCCTGCAGGTAACACTGCATTACTGAAGTGGGGGGTATCTGCAGGGTGAGGGCGATACTACTGCTGTCCTAAACTCCCAGGGAGAGTGAAGCTTTCCTTCACCCCACCCTCCCACCCCATTTGCCTTTGGGAACTTATTTTAAATTCTCTCTGTTCTTGGCTCAGGCATCCTGGAGCTTTAGATGAGCTGACTGCAACTCTGTCATATTAGTCTCCATGAAAACATAAGTAATGACTCTTGTCGGCTGACGCACTGTCCCTGGGACCACCCTCACCATTCAGATTGCCCTACTGGTTCCAATCACTCATAGTCCCCTCTGATGCTCAGCAAGGGAGGAAAGGGAAGAGCAGACATTAAATATTGCTGTATTTAAAGGCTACAATACCATAATTCTTTGCCTCCCCACCTACTGTTTGCTGGACTTATTATTTCACTGTTCTTTTTCTGTTTTTTTTTCTTTTTCTTTCCTGGGCACATGTTTTTACCAATTTGGGCAAAATCACTACTTCTAGACTCAGCTGTCCTGATTGCATGAAGAAGAGTCTGATTGCATTATTCATCTGCAGTGCTCCTCATAGAAGAGTTCAAAACTCTTGACTAGAGCTAAAGCATTTGATGATGTTCTGTTTCAATAGAAAGGGGGAAAGATACTGCACGAGCTGGTGGCATCTGATGGCGTTGCTACCCCACCAGCTGGGGATGGGACAGCTAGGCTGGCAGGGTACAAGATGAGCTGTTGCTTTTACTGACCAGTTTCTGGGATGTGCCTTGCTGTGCTATTTTGTTTTGTTTTTCTCTCTCCAAGACTGCAGTGATGCTGGGAAGCAAAATGGTTTTACATGCTGGTATGCAAAGGTAGCCTAACTTCAAGGAAATGCTGCCACCTGTGGGCAGGAGAGCACATTTATCCCAGCTTGGTTATATTCATATCATTAGAAACTCTGACTTAGCTTGTTAAAATTCTTCTGATTAAAAACTTTATTAAACTAGAAAAAGAAGAGGGTAATCCAGGGAAATAAAGACAGCAGTGGAAAAGTCACACTGCACTTCACTGACAACTGGGCAATTACAGAGACAAAACGCCAGGCTAAGCATGTCTCTGGTGTGACTTATCTGACCTGTTTTATTTTGCTTATTCTCTTATATGACTCGTGCAGCTCTTATCACATCTACTCTTTCAGTGCCAGGACATCTTGCTTTTATTTGGTTTTGAGCAGTTGAAGGACTAGATCCAAAAGTTGAGTGGAGATTCCCAAAGGAGTTCTGCAGTATGTGCATGTTGCAGCTCTTGAAAGGGAAGTGTGAAATGGGGTCTGAATGGACGAGGCCTGAGTGCTCTGTGTGAGACTTCACAGGTCTGTATTAAGCAACTTATGTTTATACAGTGAAAGCCAGCTTTATAAACTGAGGTATTCCAGAGAGGAAGTACCTTGGTAATGTCACTAAAAGGATACAGTTCTAAATTAGAACCCCTGTTCAAATCCTTCCATTGCAGAGGGAGTCCCTCTCGGTATCCCAGCATGTCAGTCTGACCACCACCGCTACTGAGGCCACTGCAATATCACAGGAGCAATGAGTATTCTAGAAGGTCAGGACCAAGCAATTAAGGAAGCTGAGGAGGCAGAAGGCAGAACAAATTGATTCCTAATTATGGCAGGGAAATATTTTTACCAATTTAGTTTTTTAGTTTCTGATTCTCTTCCCCATCCCACCGTGGGGGGAGTGAGCAATTGGCTGTGTGGTCCTGGTTGCCAGTTAGGGTTAAGCCGCGACAGCATACTGAAAACAAATCCGCCACCAAAAGATCTATGATGTTTTGACCCTGCTCCTCCCCGTGTGCATTGTGGAATTTTTGAGAAGGTATTAGTAGCTCCCACGGGTGTCACCAGGATCATTCATATGACATATCCGCATCACTTAGGTACCTGGTTACAATGCAATTTGCAGGACCGAAGAGCTCTTACCTTGTGTCACTTCATGTTGCTTCCAACAACTGTTGCAGGCTGTTTCACTCCATCACTTCCAAAGGAGAGCTTGGCACTCTCATCGGCTCACCTGGATTGTGTGGGCAGAAAATGAAGGGAACACCTGTGCTGCTGGCAAATTGTAGGCATCTCTGTTTGCTGAAATGTTAAATTAATCTGATTCTCTGCTATTCCTTTGGCTGCTGAGCAGGGGTGGGGTTTAGTTCTTAAGTGTTAGCTCTTTACAGATTCTGGTGCCTGGGAAACTTAGTGTAAAAGAAGAGAGGCCAGCGCAGTATCTCGCATTACAAGTGGCGTTGGTCTTTTTTGTCTTTTTTTTTTCTGGTAGATGTTTACAGGTTTTCTGGCCTTGAATAATCTGTGTTAGTTATTTGTTACAGTTGATAGCTGTATCTGTAAGAAGGACGGGATCTTACCTCATAGCAAAAGCTAATCATAATTAGCTGAAGCTCTACAGTAAATGTAGGTCTTGCCTGGGGCGGTTACTGGCAAACATTAAAGGAGGTAACAGGCCATGTTAAAACAAGAACATTAGAACTGAGGTGTTCCAGGGTATATGCTAGGGAAATGTTTTACATGGTTAAAACTAAGAAAATGAATTCACACCTGGCGTAAGATGGGAAAGGGTGGGGAGACTAGTAGAAAGGTGTTACTAGCAACCGAGCACACTCTTCCTTTCGGACTCAGGTATGGGGCGATTGCTTTAAGGTGATGAGAGTCACTGTTCATTGGTGCAACCAGTAGAGAAATGAGAGTGCATCTGTGTATCACAGTATGTGTCTGCACAGCATGCCCTCAGCCAATTCCAGGAAGATAAAGCTTCCCGAAGCTTTTAGTAGCTTAGCTGGAGGAAAATACGTTCCACTCCCCTCTTACTTTCAATCCCTTTCAGATTTGGTGGTGGCTGGGTGTGTTGGGAAACGGTGTCTGGCAAAGCCAAGGTTTACAATCTATTTGCCCCTCTGTGAGGATGAAGATGTCTGGTGGTCACACAAAAGGAAACAAAGTTTGGTCTAGTGGTTAAGAGTTCTACATGGGCAGAAATGCTGCTATCAGCTCAAACATCTGTGGTGTGTGCACTGCTAAGTAGATTGGTTAGCACTGCTTTCCTCTTGTAGGGTAGTGTGTATACCTTCAAGGCTGGATTTTCGGAAGAACCGAGGGACAGATGTCCAAATCCTACAGCTTTTGAAAAGGGTTCGGCACCTGTTTTGGTACAGACATTTTCAAAAGCATTCAAAGCCCAGCTGTTGCTATTACAATGTTTAGAGAATGCTAGACTTCTAAGAAAGCTTGCCACCCACTACCCAAAGCTCTTTTGAAAGTCTGGCCATCTATTTTTGGTACCTAAATGGGAATGGAGCTCTTCTATAAAATGCAGCCTTCAGAAACATTTTGATGGGAATAAAATAACAAGACTGAGTAGGAAAGCACACTGTAGCCTCTGCCAGTTTCACCTGAAGATGTATGTTTTGTAGAATGTGCTTAGCGGTAAGAAGATATTAATATGCAAGCGCCTTTGATTTAATACGTTAGAGCATTGCTCTCAGTTCTTTGCTTCAACTGGTGCACAACACTGGAAAAATAAAATGGAATCGTAAGATGAAATAAAATATGAAAGCTGTGGAGCATTTTAAACTGAATTCAATCAGCAGGAGTAAACCTGAGAAGCAGAATTATACATCAAGAGCAATCCAATATTGTGTTTAATCCCAAGATGTTATAAATCTGACAAACATGTAGGAATAGCGTCAGAAGGGAAGGAGTTGTTTTTTAAGGAATAAACAGGCAGTTAATCCTATTTATGCAGAGTTCTTTCCATGAATAGCATTACACCTGTAGTTGAGAGTAGATCTTCACCTGAGAGGGAAGCAAACTGCGAAAATGGGTCTCCTCAGAGAGCTGCCTTCTTGCTCTGATCATACAGCACTGATGCTTTTTGATGTTATTCATCTTCAGTTTGTGGCATCAGATGACAAGCTGAGGTTCTGGCTTGAGTTGAATTCTCTTGTGGATTTCTTCACGATCCCTCCAGTTTCTTTCCTGTTATTGAAAGAGGAATTGGCTTGGTAAGTAAGATTTAGACATCCTGCTTTCCATCCATGTTATTCTGCATCTTACATCAAGACTCCCTTCAAGTTTATTTTATCTGGAAGGCTTTGACCGTCAGTATGAAAACTATAATTTTGAGGGGCTTTTAATTTACCCAAGTCTGTCTCCATTCTGTTTATCTGTCTGCCTCAGCAATCGTTGTAACTGACCAACTGGATGAGGAGTTACCCAGCAGGGAAGCAAAGATGGTACCCTGATTTTTGTGAATGGCTTTCTTGCATTCTCTGGGGTCTAAAGTCTAGTGGACATGTATGTCACTTAAGCCTTCAGGTTATAGCTCAAAGAAGCTGTAATTCTTAATTTTTCTCATCATTCGAGGCCTCCTCTGAGGACGTAGGTGGAAATCCAGTGACATAAAGGCTCTGAATACTGAGCAATCTTATCCGCTCTTGCCAGGTTTGAGGTGTGATCTGCTATAATTATGTGGAAAACAAAGCATGCATATTTAATCGTATCTGAATACCCAAAACCACTCTACTTCTAGGCAGATTTTTTTCATCTCCTCTGACTTTCTCACTTTTTAGCAGGTTTGTGGTTTTTGAGAGCACTTATGTTTTATAACTTCTACGAATACTACAGTTCCACAGGATCGTGTAGAACAAGTAAGTGGAAGCCTCGCCAAGTACACTTGGAAACCTGACATTCTCTGATGTGTGTATTTTGGCTGCCTCGTGTAATAAAGGAAAATACTAGTGTTGTATATGGAAAAAAACAAAGTTGTGGAAATTGTTGAAAGCCATAAAAATTACGAATCCTCCTATGAAGTGGTGAGTGGGAAAAAGTAAGAATGGTTGCTATTTCTCTTTAGAAAATAAAAATCAGGTCAGTCACTAAGCTGGGAACCAGCTCAGAAGAAATAAGAAGCTAAATAAAGCTTCTTGTAGTAACTTAAATGAAATCCTGAAACTTATTCTTGGTTGATCCTTGCTCAAGACTGTCTGAATAAACCTTGTCAACAGCACATTCAACATGGACTTTATTTTCAAAGGAAGAGAAGCTACTTGACATGATAGCCTGACTTAGAGGTTGAAGAGACCTATTTCGGTGGTGGTGGTGTGATTTTTTTTTTTTTCAGTGTAGGTTTATTTTTGTTGTTTTGGGGGTTTGGGGATTCTTTTGGTTTTGGGTCGTGGTTTTGGTGGGTTTTTTAGCCACTCACAGGACTGAGCAGGTGCAGCTTTAACCAGCTCTTATAAAGTTCCTTCTGTGACTCTTGTTTTTGGAATGTCTACCACGCACTACATCTGACACTTACAGTTCCTCTTCCTTTCCAAAATAACTCCTGAAGTACATAGCCATGATGGATGAAATTTTCATCAAACCAAAGACACAAACTGTCTTCTGTGTTACTGGGATTACTATATTACAAGTTGGTGTGTAGTTTCGTACAATGTCACGTTTGCAACAACCATTCTGCTATTTTCAAAGTGACAAATCTTGCTTGATCTCTTCCTTGTAGCTAGCTTGTTGTCTGTGGTAATACTGCTCCAGAGAGCGTCACTTCATTCCTCTGAGACTTTTTGCTTCGGGACAAGAGAAATGCTTGCACAGAAATCTCTTTTCTGGGAGAGTAAGTATCCTTATTTCGCTGAGATACTTCACTTTGATTCCCTGAATGCTTAGGGGAAATGTAGGAGATCTGAAAGTAAAGCGATGCTGTGTAACTAATTAATGGGAGTTAAAGTAAATTGTAGCAATGAAGCTTTCATGCTGGAATGTTCACGATAAAATGTTTTCTGTTGTGATCAATTGAAAAAAAATGTTTCCCTGTAAATTGCATAGTAAACTAGCTTTGCCAGATATACCCGGCTTCAAGTCTTGCCAAGTCTGGCAATCAAATAATTGTCAGCTGTCTCAATTTCTTAGACACTTTTTTTTTTTTATCCTGGGGAGAAAATTTGATACTTCCACTTGGTCGTGCTGGCGTATAGTGAAGGGCGGAAAGTGAAGCCACTTTTCAGTGACAAAAATATCAGGCGTTTCAACTGTCCTGTCAGATCCCCTCCTTCTGCCTAGCTGAAGCTATTAGACATGTTTCTGAAAGCAGAAGCTTCACTGGGAGGTAATTGCTAGGAACACAAACAAGATTTTACCTTGGAATGCAGTGGAGGTGGGGCAAGAGGTGAACAGAATATTATAGGCATCTCTTATGAAATATCATGACATTTTGAGAGAGCTGTTGAATTGAGGATGCATGGAAATGAGGTACAGGAACGGCTCAAAGACAGGAAAAAGTGCTTTAGAGGAAGAGATGCAGAGTTCAGTCTGTTCAGCAGAGCAGGAAGAGGATCGGGAGCTTGGCTCAATAAAAGTGCCTAAGTAGTTTCACAACCAGTATAAAAATCTTCTTTAATCTGGAAAAGATAGGCATAACAAAAGCTAATAACTAGAGTTCAAAGTCGAGCAAACTCAAGTAAGAAGCAAGGCATGCATTTTCGGAAGTGAGAAGTGATTAATAATCACTGAAACAAACTGCTTGGAGAATGGGTGAATTTTCCAACTCCTGTCTTTTTAATCAAAATTGGGTACCGTCCTCCAGGGCATGCTTCATTGCTGGGATCAGTGTAGGAATATCTTGATAATATATTGTACAGCTCACAGAAGAGAATGTTACAGAAGTTCCTGGGTGAGATACAGTTGTATAAATTGAATAGGAAAATAACACTTGAGTTGGAGAGAAAGCTGAAGTTCAGCAGTTTCATTTGAAAAGAGAATGCAGAATCAAGCCCTAGGAAGTGTCATTTCCTGACTCTTGTGGAGTAACAGTGAGCTATAAAATTAGAGCTGCATGGATGGCTGTGGAATGATACTCATGAAAAATTAATGACAATAGCAGAAGACAGGAAAAATCCAGGAAACATTTCCATGACTGTTAAGTTTTATAAAAGCTAGTTTTCATTAAAATCTAAACTATGTACTTTAACTGAGCTGCCAAAATCCCTGTAGTTTTTTTTAAACAGCAAGTAGTTATGGCAAATAGCTTCTCTGAGAAATGGAGACTTGCAGAGAATGTAATTATGAGAGATTGATGGATTTTCCCCCCCCCCCCCGTTGTTGTTTATATTGAATAGGTCTATTCCTAGTCTGGAGCTGGAAGCTGTGTTCAAATGCTGTTCAGCCTACACCATTTTCTTTATGGCTCTGCACTAAACTGTGAAGATCTGAAGAGAGTTGGGGTAAGAACTTCATCATTTGCCCTTTCTTGTAGATAAGCCAGCCTTGTGAAAATCTTGTCCCTTACGAAAGGATGCTTGAGCTGCATTTACTCAATTCATGTTGTGATTTACACTTCAAGGAGCTCTGCTTATTTTGGTGGTACCTTTTGCATACCAACATACCACTTATGGGTACTGAGAGTGTAAGAGTCAGGCGTAACAGACTTCTCAGGCTATAAATTTTTCAAGCTCTTAAACAGGAAAGATAAAGGGTAAAGCCAAACTGTGATCATCTGGTTTTGAAAGGGGAATATTATTGAATGCGGCATTTCTCGGAATTGTATTTAAATAATTGGAATAGCCCTTAGCTCATCCTTAGACCGTGCATCGTATTTGGGTCTCGTTCATGGATGTCCGTGTCACTGTTGCAATGTTCAGGCATGTGTACAACTCCAAGTAATAGATCATGATGATCTTATACAAGTTTTTAACTGAGAACGTATGCCACTAAATCAGGTCGCTGTTGGAGATTGTTGTTCTTCATATGGGATTAAACCCTGATTTAACTTCTCTCTGCTGGGACGCAGATGGAATCTGCGAATGCTTGTCTCATTCTAGCAAATGTTCACTCTCCACAACCTTATACTGAAGATACTTCCAATATCATAAGGTAGAATGAGATACTCCAGTGCTTTCATTCTCTATCTGATTGATATTAACAGTGACACAGATAGTGCTGCTGGCAGGGGAACATATTTGTCCTGTCACATTTTTTTCTGCCTGGAGAACTCTGAAAGCCAACTGACTGTTTTCTGCTATGATTTTATCAGATGTGTTGAAGGATTGAGACAGGTAGCAGCTGTGCAGCCTTGCAACCCCATACAGAATATAATGTTACTAAATATGGTGTAATTACCTTCTTCAGTATCCTGAATATTAGCAGTCGAGGAGTCTGGCTCCTTTACACTGGAGAGAGTTGCACACTACTGTCTGGTGCAGCTCTGCTGTCAGGTCTGATAATTCTACACATCTTCGTACTGGGCAGACTTGAATTGGGAGCTCTTAGTGCTGCTGGATTGTGTGAATGTGATGGAATAATTAGCGTTCCCCCCAAACAGTCCAGAAGTCCAAGTTACAAATTGGATTATCTTTCTTTTCTATTTGTGGAGCAGCTACCAAAGTGGAGATATTAGTTTATGAATGAAATTTACAGGTGGAATTGGCAAAGCAAATGCTATTATTATTGTTGCTTCTCTTAGTGCTACGCTTTTAGTGGGATACAGGTATGATTCTTCACCCTGTGTCTGAGCCATGTGCCGTTATCTTCAAATCTTTTGATGGTGACTACCTTCCTCTCCAGATAGTGGACTTGGATATGCTTATTAAAGTGTAGAGGTCCCAGATATGGGCATTGGGACATATGCTGTTCTTTGTCACTACTCTCCAATTGCTCTCTGCCAGAGTAAACTATAGTCTGACTCGAAACATGGGAGACTGTAGGCAGAACTGAGCATATTAATCAGAAATTGTACTTTTTGTACAGAGTGCTGGCCATCAAGAATCACTATCTGAACATGAGAGTTAATTTTACAGATAATTCCATCTTGTAACAAGGGATCTTGTTGTCTGTCATGTGGGTTGTCATGGTTGAAATTCTGACCTTTATGGAATCAAAAATCTCTGTCTTTTATAAAAACAGAATCTTTATCCCATGTCTCTTACTCATCCAGTTACTAACCTACCTAGAATATATTTTAACATTACTAAAAATAAAGACTAACCTTTTATTTGTGTTGTTTTTGCCAAAGTTGTCAGCAATGTTAAAAACAAACGAACAACAACAACAAAAAGAAACCCAAACCAAAACAAAAAAATCCCACCCAAAAATAGTAAAAAGCCATACCTACCCAAAGAAACTCAGAAGTCCACTTAGCTATCAGTTAGCATATTCCAGCACAGATTTCAGGGAAAAAATAAACGTTGAAAGCAAGAAAGACAAGAATCATCATTTTACGGGAACATTGTGGCCTTGCCTGTCTCTATGCTGATCTGTAATCACTTTTCTACTCTGAAACAGGTATTCCTGCCGAACATCCCCTACTGGGACAGGAGGCAGCAGCATCTGTTTTGTTAAACCAAAGCTAGGCTTCGTAGCACAAAGCTGCCTTGTTCCTGGTTCGTCTACTCTCCTAACTAATTTGTTCATTCTGAAAGAGGATACGGACGTACGTCCTTCCCTTGTCTAAATAATGTGAATATAGCCCAGTGGGATCTTCTCTGAAATACGTGCCTGACTTCTGAGTAGAAACTGCAGCCAGGTCTTTTGAAGCTTATCTTGATCATGCTGGGATTAAGCTTGGCACAGAAGGCAAGAAAACCTAACAGACTATTTCTAATGTAATACTTGAATTCAGTGCAAGAGATGAAGAGTGCTGTAGAGCATGCCAAAGCAAAAGAACCTACAGATGCATTTTACAATAGTGTGCAAGGAGGTGCCAAAGCAAAGGATGGCCCATAGCAAGCCACGCTGCTGCATTTAGCTGATATGTGGAAGTGCCTCTTCTGTTGCTCTAGGCTGAAAAGCAGTTAAGTGATGCTGGTGCCCCACTGCCTCTCAGAGAACACAGTAAATCAATTTTGGTTACTGCCCAGTATGGACCCTGTTAGCTTCTCTGTGTCTCTGCTTCATTCCATTCTCTCTAGCATTTGTAATTTGAATCTGTGCTTAAAGCACTTCTGCAGAACTGCTCCTGCTTGACACCCAGAAAAATCGGTCCAATGTACCCTTTCCAGTTAATAGGATGCTTTTCTTCAGTATCTTTTTATGCTTATTTCTGTGGTTGGGTCTTATGGGGTAACTTACACAAGAAAAGTGACAATTAGAAATTCTGTCATCTCTCTGCAAGGAAGGTGATCCAAATTTATCCTCCTTTTATCTGTCTTTCCTAATCAGTACCTGCTACAGCACAAAATTGATAAGCTACATATTAACTTTACGTTACACAGGTTGCTCAGATATTTCCAAATCAATACCAGAAGATTTAATAAAAACATAGATGGAACTATTAGGCATGAAGTTACCTGAACAAGTCTCAGGTTTGCTAGCCCTGCAGTGGACATGCTTTTGCTATCACCTAGTGGCTATATGTGATACTTCACATTAATCTCCTGCACCAAAGAATTTGCTATTTCTCTCTTCAGGGATTTTTCATTCACAAAATTGATTTAGAGAAACTAAATAGTTAGTGGGTGAAATAAACACAGAATTTATCAATGCAGAATTTGCATACAGAATTGGGCTGCTTGTTAGACAGTGTTTTTTCCTTGACACGTGCTGTTTCATTCAAGTCCAAATATTTCACAATGGCAAAGCTAGCAAAACTGATTTTTTTAAGGTTTTTTTTTTAAGCATGCAAACTTCTTAAATTGAAAAAAGCCTCTTATGTCAAAATCCATTAAATAATTTTCATTTGGAAAGCAACGCTTTTTTTTTTTTACACATTTTTAGTAGCCTATGAAGTTCTATGTGGAAGGCATTCATACACCAAGAGAGTAGCATATCCTGTGACACAATGAGTGGGAGTTTAAAACCTGAAGGAGCTGTAAGCAGTCGAATGTTTTGCTGCTTTACCCAGGTATAAACAACCCTTCCCTAATCACACAACTGCCAAAGCAAAACAAAAGTGCTTATACCAGAGTGAATAAATGGTCACAGTTCAGCAATAAATCACACCTCTAATACCTGTATTTATGATTGGTAAAACTTAACCCAAGACCAGTCCTCATCTGAATAACTAAGGAGGAAGGTTAATCTTATTGCAAACTAAGGTGTAACTTCCCTCAAATAATGGGCTCCTAATACTTTGCAGTCATGAGATTTCCCCATGACTTCATTTGTATGCAGTAATAACAGCTGTTCTTCCATGATAATATGAATTGGAAGTGTCTAGAAGGGTTGAGACTTTCCCTGGTCTGTTAACTCCGATATTGTCTCTGACAACATCTAGCTGACATCATTCTGCTTCCAGTAACTAAAGGCCTTTGATCTAGTACCATGTGGTGTTAGACTATCGGCCCAGTGTTAGATTACGTATCTTACTTGCTTTGCCTTTCAATAAATACATTATCTTTATGTTGATTCTTTTAGACAGAGAGAAAATATTTGAAGGACAAAATACTTCTGAAAGGCAAAGACTACAAGGTAATGACTTTTCAGCTCTCCAATGATTTTGCAGACATGACTTTTATAGAGGTTTCTCAGTATGTGGTACAGCAGATGTGGTTGTTTTTCTGTTATTTCCTTCCAGATGTGTCTTTTCACAGTACAGAGATATTGTGAGTAACTGTGACTTGCTTTTTTTCCCCAGGTTGTGCTTTGTGAAACTGAATCTTGTCCTCTTGGGAACTGAACTCAAATTTGGCAGTCAAGGGGAGAGGTAATTGTCTGGGAGACTTCTCTTCTAGTAAGAAGGCAACCAGTTCCAAAATAACGATTTCCAAAGAAACATGCCCCAGGGCCTGCACAGGTTTTATACCCCTCTTGTCTTCCTGTGCACAGTATTTAGACAGGATTAAGCACAGGTTACTTAAGTGCTGGGGTGAATTTTACCATATACAACAATCTCTTCTGCTTCCTCTTTTCTCACGGATAATCGGGTGAGAGACAGGAGATGAAACACCATTCTTATCTTCTATTCCACATGCAAACAGTGTAAGTCTCACCCTGATTTGGGGTGATTCAAGCATATTAATTTTCATTGGTTAAGGAAACGCCTCCTCATTTTTTCTAGCCACATGAGTTTACAGAAGCTCCTAAATGATGCTACAAAGTGTTGTCATAAAGGGATAATTTGTCAATGCTGGCAGCGGAGTTTTTGCTCTCTGAAGCTGATCTGGTCCTAGGCCAGATAACATTCTCTCTGTTCTAATGGTGAAATACAAGACATCCTAGTGGGGAAACTGGAACTAGTTCAGAAAGGGGGATAAATCATAGAATCTTCATGGTTGGAAAGGACCTTTGAGATCGAGTCCAACCAAACAACCTACAATCTCTGCCACAAGTGCTGTGTATCTCTCTGTGCCATAAGTGCTGTAGATCTTTAAAAAGCTTGAGAAATCGCCCAGAAAACGCAGACTATTGAATGCAATTATTTCTTTCTCCACTTTTATAAAGGAAATGGCTGTTTTGATGAAACTGTAGAATAGAAACTCTGAAAACAGGGTTGTGGGGAAACACTGCTGTGAGAAATACATTGGGGCTCTTCCGGAAGTGCTGAATGAGCTCTGCACTGAAAGAAGTCAGTAGATGTAGTTGCTTAGCACTAACGGAAAACAGGCCACAACTCAGTCTATTCTTCCTTGAGTTCATGTATTGACTGGCTGGAAATAGAATGATGAAAAGAGAAAGCAAGAGGGAAAAGGAAGCTGTATGCTCTTTGAGAGATAGAGACTGTAAGATTATGAGGTGAGAGGAAACTGTTACAATCATATAGTCCGAATTCTTACAACAAAGGTGAAAAATGTTGCCAGATAGACAAACTGTGATTACTCTTTTGACTGTTTCCCAATACAGTGCTGTCCTGATCAATCCACCTGCACAGATAAAGCTTCATCGGAACAGTGGGCTTTTTATTGCTCATTCCCTGGCAGAAGTCAAAAGGTAAGATTCCCTCTTACTGTTTTGTTGAAAAGAGATCTAGAACAGAAAAACTTTCAAGAGCAGACAAGTGCTTTTATTCTCTCATCAATTAAACAGTTCAGTTCTGCCTAATTCACTTTTGTTTTCTAGGGCACGGTTCTATTGTAAAGCCTGTCACAGTGATATACAGGATCCAGAGTAGATTAAAAAATATGAATGTAAAACCAGACTCTACTCAAAACTTTTATCAGGTAATTTTTTAAAATCTGTTTCCCCTTTAAAAAAAATAGATTCAATGAATATCTGTTAATTGTACTTTTATTAAGTATTTTTCTAGAAGGATACGTTGGAATACGCAGCCATTTACTTACCTGATAAAATAGGGAGTAAACAACAAGCTTTACGTTAAATGCGGACATACACATGCCTCCCTACTTGTGTTTCAGACATGCCTACTTGTATTTCAAACACTTGCAAATCCTTTAAGCAGCAGATGGCAGCCAAGCCCCGTTATAAAACATGCCTCTGAACTGCAGATGGCTGAGATAAAGGCAAAACTCATTCATACTGTGCTCAGCCAGACTGAGCGAACAAGCACAAACATGCTGACACCTGGAGGACTCCATGTAGTAATGGCATGTAGAAAGAGAAGCTGGAGCCCATTTCCAGTCCAACACACTCATCAGCATAGATGTAACTAAGGTCCCTGAAAGCCAGCTACCTCCCAGAAAAGAGGCGTCCATAAACCGCAAAGACATCTTAATAAAAGTCAACGGCAAATGAATAGAAAGACATTGACACTGTAGGAGCTCTCCACCTGGTTGGTTTTCTTCTTGTTTCCTAGGCAATCTTAGATTTTTAAAAGGACAAGATGACATTTCAGTATAAATGTGTATTAATAAAAAGCAGTTGTTTACAAACTTGCAGTTCTGCACCAGTTATACTGTGGAGAGAGTGGTTGCCTGAGGTGGATCAGGAGCTTTGCCAGGCATAAGACCTTGCCATCGGTTTCCCCTAGGATTCTGGATGTATCAGAGCAAAACGGAGCTTAATTATAAGCACCTTGGTTCCTTCCTCCACTCTCCGTATACTGTAGTTAAAGTGGTACATGGTGTTCTGGATTCCTCCAAACTCGTTGTGAGGGAGGTGAGGGGAAGGGTAGGTGTAGATGTAGATGAGCATGCCTCCAGTACCTGCAATGGAAACAGGGAGATTCAGTTGGCAAAAAGCAAGTTCATTGTCATGAATCTAAAAACTAATACAGGAGCCTCAAAGATTGGGAGCTTTAGTCAAATGAGCTGCTATTGTTCATTTTAACAGGAGTATAAATGGCAGAGTGCAGTCATAACAGACCACAAAGGCTATTTTTTCCTTTATCATCCAGACTTAATCAAAAGGTATTACTGTTACTAGATGATTTTTTTTTTTTAATCATCAGATACGTAATTAAGAGGCAATAGAGCTTCTTGAGACAATGGGGCCCCGCCCTGCTTTGGGACCTGGTCAGGCAGTGCGAGTAAATGAGAGCTTTTCTCCCTGTTCTGCATCTCTGCAGCACCTCAGAGCTGCCCGGGGCATCAGGCCCTGTGCAGGTTGTTGGCAGTAACCCAGGGAGTCTGTGATAAAGGCTGGGACTGAGACCAGTTCTGTGGAGTTGGCCAAGTATCTTGGTTTAGAAGAACATAAAACCATAGAATGGCTTAGGTTGGGAGGGACCTTAAAGATCATCCAGTGCCACCCCCTGCCCTGGGCAGGGACACCCCCCACCAGCCCAGGTTGCTCCAAGCCCCAGCCAACCTGCCCTTGAACCCCTCCAGGGATGGGGCAGCCACAGCTTCTCTGGGCAACCTGGGCCAGGGGCTCACCGCCCTCAGAGTGAAAAATTTCTTCCTGATAAGCAATCTAAATCTCCCCTCTTCCAGTTTGAAGCCATTACCCTTTGTCCTATCGCTGCTTATTAGTGCCTGTGTAAGACAGGCTGTTCTGAATTTTCATTCTCTAAATTGACCTATGATACTTCCACTTAGCTTCACCTAGAGGAATTGAGTGGCATGTAGCATCCTTGGAGAGAGCTCTCTAGCCATCCAGCTCCCACCTCGCTGAACCACAGGGCTGTAGGAAGAGGTATCCTGTTACTAAGGCTAAATGCACCTGCTCTTAGCACATCTGTGTAGTGCAATTACAGCTGAAGGTTGACAAATCACCTGTTCAGAGAGATGTCCCTTTTTCTGCTGGGGGTACGTTTAGAATCACTAGCTGTTTCATCTGGGTTAATATGGTTTGGCAATAGTTATGACATCACAAAGTTGAGGGTATGTGAGAGGGTTCAGCTGTCAGTTTGAGATAAAAAGATATGTGTCTGAATGTTCCTCCGGTCCAGCCTTTCCTGTCCCATCTGTATGCATTGGACATGTTTAGACACATGTGACATGGAGAGCTTTGCTGTGCCTCCTGTCAAATGCTGACAAGGGGGGGAATGCAGATTAGCAACAAAGATAGAGACCAGGGGAGTGTGGGGAGTAACATCGTGTATCCTGAACTGCTACATCACCCTGTAAAGCAGGAGATGTAGGTAGGCTCTGGTGCTCTTAAAAGAATCTCAGAGGGTGCTGCTGTACATCCTCAAATCACTGCCTGGTGTTATAATGCTGGGCTTAATGGCTCATGACCTCAGATTATGGCCCAGAAAGGACTAGATCAAATGTCAGAGAAAAGATGTTCCAGCTGTTAAATGGCTACTTTAGGATTTGGGGAACTTGAGCTCATTTTCTTGATCAGCTTCCTCAGATTCAATCTGGGACTTTAGGCCACTTAGCCTTTTGGAATTTTGATTTCCTGATGGGAAATTGAGGAAGTTAAAAATGGTTTGACTCACAGAGAATAGTGTCATAAATAATTGCAAGTCACTTATGATAAGTATGAGGACGGTAGAAATACAGAGTATGAACTCCTACCCTCTGGATTATTTATTTTTTTCCCTTGTATGGAGGACCATGTTTTTGTAGAGCACTTAGAGCATGCCTTCCCCCCTGCAGGGGCAGGAATCTCCTCCTCCACACTCTTAAGGACAGGCCCAGCCCCAGAACCCCCACACACCTTGGACTTCCCCCTCCCTCCAGGACCAGTCCTGGGAACTCCCCCTTTCCGAATGTAAGCTGTGATTCTCCCTTGGTGAGAACGCATCTTGTTCCTTCCCATGGAAAATAAGAGCACAAATGTCATACAGGTCATGTGTGTGTTGGCTGTGTTCAGGGTACGATTCCTTCAGCTGTTCCTCCACCTGCAGAAGTGACAAAGGTTCCCTCCACTTTTGGGGGAAAAACTCAGCAGTTCTGAGTGAGTTTTAGCTTCTGGATTCCAACACAAGAATCTCACAAAGAAAAGGAGCTCCCTTTGGAATGAAACGGTGTGTTAAGTATGTAGAGCTCACCATATTTAAGACCGTTTTATGCATACCGGATGGAATCGCTATTTTATAACGCTGTGCTGTATTTCTGAGCAGTTGGTATGAATAACCAATTACTCAGAGCTCCTTTGTCTACATTTCTGAAGCCCCCACAGAATCCTCAAATGCCATGGTAGCCATTTGCAGACACAATCTAAATGCAACTGAAGGCTATACAAAAGGATCCCAATTCTGTTTCATTGCCTTTGTTTCAGAGAAACTGAAATTGCATAGAGAATTGCATGTTTCAGATGGAGAGCCTGCAAAGTCAAGCTCCTTGGTGTTCTTCCACCTTGGGGTTTTGTGGCTGGGTAAGGAGTGTAAAGCTGCAGGTATGCTGAGCAGCCATTTCCTGGCCTGACTTACTGAGAATTTGCGTGGAAAGAGGGAATAGCAGGGTGAGCCTCTTTACTAATTCTTCTGCTGTTGGTGGTGGTTGTGGTTGAAGCGTATGGTTTATGGCTTCTCCCTATCTTGATTAATTGAACAGTGTAGAAAACACAATTTAGGCCTCCACATCCAAATCCTTAGCCTCTCATACTCTCCTGCAAGCTCAAAGCCCGTGCTGTGAACTCCTGGTACCCCTGTGGAGGAACAAGGGGAAGCAGAGGGGATTGGTACACCTCCTGAAAGTGCTCACTGCCTTCCAGACGGAAGCCCAAAGATACCATTACTGATCAGCTGAGTCCCGAGCATGTTTTATTTGTCTCCTTCTGAGAGAGCAGAGCAGAGGCAGGAATAGTTACAGGTAGAAACACGAACAGCCGACACCAAGATTTGCTCTTTGCTCAGATATTCAATTGCAGTGTGACACTGGTAGCAACGTGGAAGATTCGCAAACTCAGGTATACTCTAAAAGTTTGATGTAAAGGCAAATAACGATCCAAGAGAAATCATGCCCTACGGCCTTTTGTTCTTGTAATGCATGCTAGAGGAGTCCTTTCTACGCCATCTAAATTCTTCCCAGCCGGAGGAATCTGATTTCCCAGCAGGGTTTACACACTAGTGGCAGAGCATAGTCATCTGCCGTCTAAGGCAAGGTGTGAATTGCAATATTCTTATCTACACTGTACTTAGTTTGCCAGTCCAGTTGACTTGCACTGGGACTTCTAACCTGAGCTGCTACATTCAGCATAAGGAAAGGGTATCATGGTCTGATACTGAGCTGTCAGTAATAGCAAGCTGTTATGCTCTTCCAAAGCATCCACTAGAGAAGGTGACAGGACATATTGGCAAACAGTGTCATACCAGAATTTGCAGGGAGTAAACAGGAACCTAGTAGGGAGAGAGATGCGCAAACTAGTGTTTCTTGCCTTGTTTCTGCTTGTGAGCAGTTTTCAGCTGCTGTAGAACTGAAGAGGCTTAATAAATGATGTCTGTCCTCCCTCCAAAACCCTATTGTGTGCTTCAGCAGCAAAGGCAAATGTCAGCATGGCAAGGACTCTAAGGTGTCCTCTGGAGAGCCCTGCATCTTAGCAGCTGTCCCCAGCACATACATGGTGTCGGGACAATAAAGTGTTGCTCAGTGCTGCTGTCCTACAACTGATTAGGTCAGCTGTAAATATTGGGACTGCACAGTAAATACATACTACCAGATTCTGCTGACTTGTTAAATATAAATGAAAACATAATTAGATTTATAATGTGTCCCTCCCCCTCCTCATGCCCAATAACATAATTTACCAAAGCGGGTGGGGGGAAAAGAACAAGCCCTCACAACCTGCTGAAATATCATTATTAACATGCATGTGAAAAGTCAATTATGCCAGAGGGAGGTATTTAAGTGAAGTGAGTTTCCATACTCTGGGATTACACCTTGGGGATTATATATTTCTTATTTATTTATTTCTTTTCCTTGAGATCTCTACTGCTGCTTAGCAGTGAGGAACAAAAACGTTACTAAGAGAGATTTTTAAATCCCCTAAAGAAATAGCCAAATATGCAGATAAATAATTGTTCCGATCCCCATCAAGATTCTCTCTCATCACCATATCATGAAGACTCTATATTCTATCCAGTGAGTGCAGGTCTGTTTTCTGGTGCTTAGTTTTAAATGACACCAGGGACTGGTCTTCCAACACTTCCCTGGGGAAAACATTTTACCGTACTGTTATTAGTTGCAGTATTTATTATTTGTATTATAGCGGTGCCTTGAGGCTTCTACTGGGACTGGGATCCTGTTAGGCTGGATGCTGTATGTGTGCATGGTAAAAGGCAGTTTCTGCCTTAAAGAGCTCTCAGTCTAAACAGAAAGAGCAGACAAAGACTGGGAGGGCAAAGGGGAGTAGGAAAGGGTGAAATGAGTTATCGAAAGTCATAGAGGAAACCTCACAATGCAAAATACAGCTCTTTGGGGCTGACTTTCCCTAACACTAGAGTTCTCAAATTAATCCCAAGTAATTTTTTATTATTATTTAAACCAAAAGTAGAATTGGATCCAATTGCCCATTTTCAGATTAAAGTGAGGTTTTCCACCTGGGGTGTTCTGCTGATAAAAAAGCCCCATCTGATTTAGGATGATAAACTGCAATCTGATCCAGGGAAGGCAGACATTTTAATGCAAGTCTAATTTTCAGGGTTCTCCGTATGTACCATAGGGATTAGTTCTACTGTGTCCTGCAGGCAGTGCCTTTAAAATTACTTGGATGCTTACCCTCTTGCCCCTTTACAGGGTCCTTTGACAATAGCTGTGTTTATTGGGACATTTAGCCGGCTAAATACTTAAATTCCAATTATTTTTTTAAACAAAAATTTGCATCTGAGATTGAGACAAGATTTGCATGTGGGCTAATCAATGAAGAATGTAATCAAACCATAATTCAGGGAAATTCAATAAGGTATAGTGGGAAAGAATTAGGCATGACCTATTATAATACTCAAAACACATACTTGGTTCAGATCTTGCCAATATTGCTGGTGTCTTAGACTATTTTAATGAAAGGTATCTTCCGTCGTATTGCACATATTGTCTTGTACGCTTCTTCCTTTCTCTTCTTGTTTCCCTCACTGAGAATACGCAGATCTTTATATCCAGGGGAAGAACTTAGTGTCATTTAAAAAACAAATAAACAAAAAACCCAACCAACCAACCAACCAAAACAGTTGTCACAAACCGATACAGAAGTACCCTAAGACCTATAAAGCTCATCTAGAAGTGAATCCGTAAAGACCTGTTAGGATTCCTCGAGCACTTCTGAGCCCCTGCATCGATACACTTGCTTTACTAGTCATGGGTTTTCCACACGTTCTTGCCTAAGGCATGAGAAATTTAATGGTGTATGTTCTGCTGAATTGTTGACTCTTGTTTTTTCGCTCCTGCTAAGTTTCTAGTGAGGCATGAAAGAATGTTGGTGAGCAAGGCTCCATGCGTACACAACTCTGCGGCATCTCCTTCCCTTTGCCCTGGTGTAGAGTCACTTCAGCCAAGCAATGGATTAGTAGAAACTGAATTAGATTAAAAGAGAAACCAGGTTAAAGAACCAAGTTTTAGCTCCCTTTTAATTGTAACTTATCTAGTGCCTGGATAATTGCTCGTAAATACCTGCTGAGTTGCCAAGCCTGTGTTAAGGCTTGTCAGTCTTTAATAAATCTTAAAGACTTAAGATCCTACTCTTTGATGCGACCCATCACTTCCCAATCCAAAGGTAGGGCAAAACAAGGCAGTAATGCTGAGCGCTCCAGCTCAGCTAATCTGGCAGAATGCATCACAATCTTTATAAATGTGTGAGAAGGGCTGTGCAAGAGCTCCTGAAAAGGTCATTGGTATTTTTGGAGTGATAAATCATGGAGGGAAAGATTTGCATTTTGGCTGTATAAAATCCAGGGCTGGATTAGAGAGAGCATACTTTGCAGTAATATTTCTCTCCTGACTTGTTTTATTAGCTTCCTTTAAACATGTTACATTATTGCTTATAGAATTTCATTTACTTGGATTGGCAGCTTGATAAATATGTCTATTGGCGATGATTTGGATTGCTCTGGGCATTAATATTATTAAAACCTGTCACAAGGAAATGTCTGAAAGATGACTTACTGTAAAGATTACAGCATGAAATAAATCATACAATGGTATTTGTTACCGTTTATGGCCTCTTGGAGCCGAGTCAATCCCTTTTTATGTTGCATTATTTTTCAAGTTTTTATAGCCTTACATTATATATCGCTGTCAGAAATGAACAGATGGGGTGTCAAACACGAGCCTTCTGAATAATTCCCACCCTCGGGTTATTTGTATGAAGGACAAGTGTAAAACTGTGTTCTCAAGAAAAAGGAGATAGATAGAGGTGGAGAAAGTGTTGTTACAGTGAGCAAGATCCCTTTTGTCAGCAGGCACATTGTGCTTTTGATCACTACCTGGTATTTACGCTACAGGGTGGGGGCTCTGTGGAAAATTTAGCAGTCTGTTGGCATAGCAAAAACCTCACAAGTTAGACAAGTTTCATGTTCCTTCAGCTTTACTTTTATTGCTAGAATGGGAGAGAGCCGTGGAAGGGGTGTTTCAGTGACAGCCAAACCTCAGAGGATTTGTAGAAACACGGAAAAGTGTGGATGCCTATAGGTACCTCTCGAACATTTCACAGGTAGAATTCTAAAAAGAGTCCCTCCTGAACTACACAAATGGCATTTCTGGAGGTTGGGACACATAAGAAAAGTTGAACAGATGCTTTGGACACCGGAAGTTTGTGAACTGATGTTAGGCAGGGAGCTCCTCTAGGAAGAGGCAATAATATTTTGCATTCCACTTTGTGTTGGGAAATCCCATCTTTCTTGCTGTGTATTTTTGAGCACTGCTTCTCAGAGTCAGGGTGACAGGTTGGATGGAGTGATGGTTAAGCTGGTAAATACACAGGCAGTTAATTGGGTTTATTGAAGTTAAAAAAATTCAGGTGGGAGACATTGTCCATGCATACTTTCCCCACAGGGTTTCTCTCTTCAAATCTTCAACCCCCAGAATCTTGTACAGGTACACAGAATATGAATCAGCATCATTTTTGAAACGTGACTCTTCTTGGTATAAATGGATCTTTAAGCACCCCAATCAATTGTTCTGTCGATGCAGGCTGGCTGAATCTTGCTCATGGAACACTGAGGTCTTATTGTCACTGAAACTTGCACAACCGATAAAGCTGACGAATCATTGTGATGCAGCAGATATTTTAGTGGATTTCTGACACAGGAAACCTAGCTTCCATGGTGTGCAAAATCTGCCAAACTTGTTTTGTACAGACTGCATTGTCTCTTTGCATGAAAACCATGTCTGTCTACTGACAGTGGAAGAGGGGTTTCACTTTATCTTATCTTTTCTTTTCTTTTTTTTTTTTTTTTTTGAAACCCTAGAATAAGCAGCAGCATACTCCATTTGGGCTTTAAGTCACCAGAGATGTTACTGATAACTCTAACAGGCCTCTTCTTCTGTCAGTGATTTTCTTCTTGATTCAGTTTTGGTTGAATTTTGTATATAGCCCTCCACTTATTTTATTTTTTCCTTCTCTTCTGGAGAGTAAAAAATTCAAAATACTAGAAAGAAAAGGTCTCAGCCCTTGCCCACCCTTATATATTGAATTTTTTCTTAACTTCAGTTTGTATTCATGCTCACTGTATTTGGCACCTGAACTCCCTGTGATTTTAGCCAGCTGCCATTCCTTATGAATTTAGTCAACTAATCCAAAGTTTGTTCCAGCTTCTTTCTGAAGCTCTCTTCCCTTGTGTTCACATGCCTCTCTTGTTTCTCTGAGACATTATAGATCAGAGAGCTTTATCCTTTGCAGCCTCTCCCTGTATTCCTCAGTCTTTTTTTTTTTCCTATATTTCATGTGAAAATACGCCACCTCTCTCTTCCCCAGGCCCTTGTCCCACATCTCTCATCAAGCTTGCGTAAGAGTTTTAGGGATTCACATTCACCATGCAAAGTACAGTTGTACTGCACATTGTAACTGGAGTTGCGCCCACCTGTACATACTAATCTGATTCCACGTTATACAATAGTATAATCACTTAAAGAATTTGCATGACTGATGGTGTGAGTTCTGAGTGCATAAGGATAAGTTTCATAATTAGCTTTCCCTGTGAACTTGTGCAAACCAGTCTATTTATAATTTGGTCAGCTCCTGATTTTTAATGAGGGTGCTGAGAGTGACTGAAGCCTCTGGCAGCATGCATTTCATATTTTAATTACCCACAGTAATTCTGACAATTACACCAATGTCATAAATCACATCATAATGACCCATTAAAAAAAGAAAACACCCATATTTAATGATTGGATGGGGATTTAAGTTAAACAGATATGCAATGGCTTAACAAGAAGCCAAAAGCTCCATGGAGTTTCGGAGTCTTCCAAATCTTTTCATTGAGTTATGGCTCCAGAAGGTGAGGAAACTTTGTGCAAAGTTCCTTTCACAGGCCAAGTCCTGATTCCTGCAGCAGGGGATTGCTTTTCCTGGGATGAAACCCATTCCTGTGTGCCAGGCTAGAACTGGAGTCCTACAGGATTTGAATCTTGGTAGCTAATTGGCCATTCTGGTCTCTGTCTCTGAGTCCAGGAGAATTTAGGATGTCCCTTACTCTTGGCAATACTGATACGGCAGTCACAAGCATCCCTGGATGTCATACGAGCATAGTGGCATTGGTTTTTAGCCAGTTAACTTGAGTTTTAGTAGGGATAGTGTAGAGGTACAGCTCACATATTTTTCTGTTCTGGCAGATAGCTTTTGTTACACTGCCCGTGGTTTAATGAAGTGTAAATTTATCTATCTTGTGTGTGGTGCTTAATGCCCTTCTTAGCATTGACCGTCATTGAAGAGGGCAGTTAGTAAGGGATGGTCAACATCACATTGGTTCATAGCATTTTCTCCTCTGGTTATTTCTTGGGTGGTGTCACTGTGTGCTGCCTCTTACGCAAACCTGAAACAACGGGGCTGGGCTAGGTCTGCAGGTAAGTCCTCTGAGGAACAGAGTCCGCACAAAGTTACCACCAATTCCACCAAAAATAAGGCTGTGCTGCCCAGCGTAGCCTATTCTTCAGATGGGCCCTGGCTCCCTGGTTTTGGCCCTTAGTGAAAATCACTTCTGTTATCTAAGATCTTGAGTAAGCCAAGTTCTGCTCTTTAGATTATTTTGCTATTAATAACGTCACAATAAGTGGGTGGAAGTAGCTAATGGCTCTAAGCCGCAAATGATCCCAAATGTTCCCAGTCTCTACTCTCCTGTAAACCTTGACAGATTGGGAGTGCTTAGTAAAATATTGTAACACTCAACACGCATTTACAAGACAGCGATCTGTCCCATGACGGCTTCCAGATGTGTGAGTGTGTGCAATTTCATAATTCAAGAACAGATTCTATTGCCCTCTGCAGATCCCCCATCAGGCTGTTCATAAATGCTGCTCATAATTAAATTAACGCACTAACTAGCCATGCAAATTTTGATAAGCATTGACCAAAAAAATAAAAACGGGAAACTGTTGAGATGCTCTCAAAAAATGACAAGGTTGTCTTCAGAGATTATTTGTCATTATGAGAAGATTTGGTTCTTCCCTTCCTGTTTGCCAAATTCTACTTTGTCCCTTCATACATGACAACTGTTTCAAGGTTTAAATCTAATAATTAGGAGCTGAATTTTGCCACCCTTACTCAGGCTGTCTGCTGTCTTACTCTCGGAACAGCCTTTCTGGAATCAAAGCAAGCCTCTCTTCTGTGTGTGGGTAGCAGGATTCGGCTTTAGTTTTTAAAATACAAGCTGTGCCCAGCCCAGGTAGCTGTGGAAGAACAGAAGAACACACATACACTTGTCCATGCTGAGGAGGAGGACTGCGTTTTTATCTAGCCCTCCTCTGCCCTCAGAAGGGGAGAGAGAGACTTCAGCAAAGATTTCACAAGGGATGTTATGAGTAACGAGCTGTTGTTCTCTGTCAGAAACAATGGCTCATAGCTCAGCCACAGGAGATCTGCCTGCAGAAGTAGTATCCAGCCTCCCTGTGATAACTGTGCTATATTAATTTGCAAAAGTTTGGGAGTTATCACACCTGGTTTCTACCTATGGCTGAGCACCATCTCCTTATATAGTAAAGTGTTAACTGAGGGAGGTGATTTGGATGGAGGTTGGATGCAGAAGTGGAGAGCAGATAACAAAAGCAGAAGGTGTCTTTTCTTAGCTGTCACTCCGAGGTTTCTTTAGTGCGATAGACCCTAACGCAGGGAGCTCAACGTTCAGACCCTTCAGTCCAGTCATCCCGATGCATTCTGAAGTTCTCCCATACTGCCAACTCTTCAGACTTTGCCACGCAGGTATTGGGGGTACTTCCTAAGGCATCGTCACCTGGAGTCCTGTTATTAGAGGATCTTGGCTCCACTTTCAGATGTGGTGCTGGACAATGTCTGTTAGGCTCAGCTTCAGCCCTTCCGTTTGTGTGTTCTGTGAGTCCCAATGCTACACGGCTCTTTCTGTGGTGTTTTCTCAGTTCAACTTAGTTTACCTTTATTGTTGCTCGGGTTTACAGCTCTAAATAACACTGGAGTCCCTAAACTTAGTGGGAGACTGTAAGTATTGCTGCAATATAGATGATAACTACAGATGATTTTTATTTTAGTGTATTCTGTACAACCACACTGACTTCACTGGGATTACATGTGCATTGCTTAGGGGCAGATTTGGTTCAGTGGATGTAATTAAGAAAAATTTAACTACTCATTTTAAGATTGGTTTTACTTGTTGCCTGATGTATTTGTTAATTATTGGATGGAATACTCTAAACTATAACATTTTGCAATGACGCATAATACCTCTGTGTCAATTAATTAAGCCTGGTAGTTCCTTGTGGGGCAGGGAAAGCGCTTTGATGCATCGTGATTGGAGCGATATAATCCATGATGATGAACAAGCCAAGTCCAGACAAGCACCATATTCTCACCGTGTGGGCCTGGGAGTGAGAAAAGGGGCTTTGCAGCAGCCTTCACAGGCAATTTTCATTGTGTGTGTGAAACTCCATTCCTCCCTAAAGGAAAAGGTTAGCATATGTGTGGATCTGGGAGCGATTCAAAAAAACAGTAAGAGGATTCCCAAATGGGATGTGAACCGAACAGCCCACATGCCAAGTGTGAAATCATCCCAAGGCTGTGGCACAGAGGTAGGGGAGGCCATCGGGGCATTTGTGCTGGTGGGCTGGGGCTTTCCAGATCCGGCTGCTGGAGCAACCTGCCTGCGTCGCGCAGTACTCAGGGGGCTTTCACTCCGCAGACTTCTGCGCACAGATTTCTCATGTGTGTAGGTTTCTCTACAACTCTTCCAGGCCTTGCTTGTCCTCAGGTGCTTTGTGGAGTAGGCTTGTAGAAGCGTTTCTCTCTCTCTGGGCAAAATTTAGGACACAGAAATAAGCTGTGATTCCTGAGGATTTGCTGCTATTCTGTACTTAGAGCATAGAAGGCAAACCAAATGAGCACAGACCTCGAAGCGTACTCATGATGTTAAGACTCATTGTAGCCATGTTTTCCCACGACAGGGAGTGGAAGAGCTGATGTCGGAAGACGGCAGGCGAGGGATTCGACAAAGCTTTAGGGCTTTGCAAAGGCATTATGAAGAATTTAAAGATAGCTTGTCAGTGGGAAATTGTTGGCAGCTAACAATTTGATAAAAGGACTTCCACTCCCTGCCTTCTAATGCTATAGACAACTGTTAATCACTTATGTTAGTCCTCAAAGGAAGTTTGAAACATCTTGGATGTGTCTGACCATCTTCTGGTGTAGCTGAGAGCTACATTATCTACTTTGATTCATGGAAACATGAGTGACTGGCTTATGTTAGGTTGTGGCAGTGGAAACAGGCAAAAAATAAATGTTTTACCTCATAGCACTCTCAGTTCAGCTCTGGTACATTGGACTGAACTGCCATTTTGGATGATACATGAGATATTGAACTGGAGTTATTTGCAGTATAAAACCAAATTTTTCTGAGTTTAATGGTGGGCTATTGTTGTAATAGACTCAGCTCATCAGCGTGTTGGGCACAGGCTGATTACACCAGTGGCTTATGCACCTGACACTGTGGAACAGTATTTTCAAATGTTCAGCCCAAGGACCACATTTCAGAAATGCCCCAGTCCGAAGTACCCGTGCTTTTGTAGGTCAGCTCCACTTGGATGGTCTTTGGTAACGTGGTCTTGTGCTTTTTTGATATTCTCTTCAGTGCAGTGTAGGTGGTAAGGATCTCAAATAAGAATGTGATAAAGAGAGGTAACACGGGCATGGCAATGCACAGCCTCATGTGAATGCAACTGTTTTCTTTCCAGACTTGTGCAGAGACAACAGGGATAACTCTGCACCCACAGCACAGTCAATTTGTGACCCAGATTACCTGCTAATGGTTGTAGTGAGTGACTGTAGCTCAATCAGGGACTATTTCTGTCTCTGTCGGGTACTACAGCATGTCAGTTCCAGTGCCCTCATCCTCAAGCTCCTCAGAGTCCAGTGCAGGATGATTTACGAGTCTCTCAGGAAAATCAGATTTCCGTAAGAATCATGTAATTTGCAGAGTGTATGGCAGAAGGAACCCTTAACTAAAGAACGGCTTGTTAAGTCAGAACGTGCTTGGCTTTGGCAAGGTGGATGCCATCATGATGAAGTGGGTTTCCTGCTGTCTTTTCCCTCTATCTCCCAGTTTAGGGATCCAACAGGTGTTCTCCAAGGCGTATATATTTCCCATAATATTAGAATGAGGAGTTGTCATTTCTGACAGGTTGTGTATATAGATGATGGCTTTATTATGATAGAGCTGTACGCATTGATTGATTGGTAAATCTGAGTCAAGTAGGGGAGCTTGTGAGAAGACAGTCTCTAACTTGCCAAAATACCATTTAATCACCGGCCTAAGGATTCGTTATCTGAGGAGGAGACGCAAGGATAATGGATGCAATTGCTTGCAGGTAGCACAGGGCTGTGTAGAGACACTGCAGAGACTTAGATGGGTACTGCTCCCCTTTCCCTCCAGTTTCGTACCAATTTAGCTTGCTAAATTCAGGAGAGCCAGTTTGAAGCGTCTCCCTGTCAGAGATGCAAAATTACCTTTCATTCTGCTGAAGGGTGGGTAATTCAAAGCTGATAAAAAAAAAAATGCTTCATGCAACCTGCTGTATACCTGTGAAACTCCCTGCTGCAACTGTGCATGACTTACAGAATCACGGAATGGCAGGGGTTGGAAGGGGCCTCTGGAGATCGTCTAGTCCAACCCCCTGCCAGAGCAGGGTCACCAGCAGTCCTCTTCTGGAGCAGTCCTTTGAAGCAGTTTGGTGTTCAGAGCAGCATCTGATTGAATGGCTTTTGTTTCACGTGGTCTTGTTGCTGCTTCTGAACTAACACAATGCTCACAAACACAGCTACGTATCTGAAATTTGCCTCTAAGAATATCCTGCAATATGGGCCTAATTTAAAGTCCCTGTAGACAAGGGAAAAATTCCTGCTGACTTCTTTTTGCTCTTAATCAAGACCATGTTTATATAAATATTGCTTCAATGAATGTCCCTACTGAAGAACTCATTATTTAAAATAATCCTAGGGACCAAGTCCAAACAGCTATAAACATCACAACTAATACAATAATTCAAGGAAGCACTCTGCAGTATGTTTTTCCTTATGTTTGTCTCACTCAGCTGACATTGACAAAGGAATTTCTTCTCCACACAACACTTTTCCCCCTGTATTGACACGGTTAGCATGTGATTCGTACATCCTAACTCTTCCTTGCTAGTGTGAGCCATGAAAGCTATGATGTAGATGAAGAGGGCATTGCAGCAGCAGCTGGAGATGTGATCTCAGCTTGGGTGAACTGTAGCTACCACTGCTGAGAGGTTGTTCTGTCTTTCTCTCTGTTTTAGGGGGTTTGACAGCCAAGGAGAGAACAGCAGAGTCATCCTAAATGCAACAGGAATGTTCCACTGGTGTGATGCTCTTCACTGCAGGAGGCTCTTCTGGTAGGTGTGGGGTATTTGCTTTTGGGATCCTCACCTGTCTTCCTCCTTATTCTCCTCAGGATAAGCTGGAGCTTCAATGCATTGATCTGGGTGGAGGGCACATCACTCTCTAGTTTACTCTGTTTATTTTGCAGTGTTATCTTAGCCAATTTCTAACTTTGATTTCATATACAAAGGTAAGAGACAGACCCCGCCCTGGAAGAGAGAGACTGAAGGTTTACCATTACCCCCTTTTTCAGGATATTTTGCAGATAAAGTATCTTGACCAGGGTCATGTAGAGACTCTGTTGCAGTGGTGGGAGCTTGAAGGCTCATTCCATGGCCATATTCCC
Source organism: Chroicocephalus ridibundus (assembly GCF_963924245.1). Lineage (NCBI taxonomy): Eukaryota > Metazoa > Chordata > Aves > Charadriiformes > Laridae > Chroicocephalus > Chroicocephalus ridibundus. Next base: position 5,723,293 of record NC_086306.1, read on the forward strand.
TTGTAATTTAGGTGGTAACCTGGGAACAGAGAAACATCTCCAAGGTAACAAGGGATCAGTAATGCCTTCCGTGTTCATCTAAAGTAGGGCAGGCACCCTGTCTCCTCAGGAGAGGATCTCAGCAGGTGGACAAAGGAAGGTCTGATTGACATTTATTTTATTTTAAAATGTGTATGTTGAGTTTCCAGACCCCTGTGTCTGTGACATTATTGATCTGGATATCTTTAAGACAGTTTGGTTTATTTATTTAATGTGTCTAATCCGTAAAAGAACAAATCCCATCTAGAAATGGCAGGTTGTACTCAGAGCTGCCAGAGAGCTGAGAGTAGGCAACCAAATCTTGCAATGAGGTGATCAAAGATTTCATCAAAAATACAGAATGTTCAAGCTGTTCTGCCAGCTGGGAGACTTGTAGCAGGCTGGAATTCATGCTGCTTGAAATGCTGCAGCTTCCTTCCAAGCAAATAAAAGGACCCTATTGCCCAGCAACCTCCAAAATAGGATTAGTCATTACAAATGGGCAAATATCCCAATAGGACTGGAAGCTCAGCTCTGTGAATTGAAGGGTAGTGTTTTGAAAAGATCTTACAGACAGGTTTACATGAGGAAAAAGCTTACAACTGCTAGTGTGTCCTAATTCCCCATGTGCCACTTTGGTTTTGTACTGAGTGTTTTTGTGTAGCTAAGCTAGTCTGTGCAAGGGGCTCTTTATGAGGATTAAGAATGTCCACAAAGGAAATTAGTGCATAATAGCTATTGCACTTCATGTTCCTGCAGTGTCTTCCTTTGCAGTCGCATTTCTGGGACAGGCAAGCCCTCAAAGGCCTGGGAGTCTAAGGTGCATTTTTGGGAGTGAGTTGGGTGCTTGACAAAGTCCCAGACTGCGCTTTAGGTTTTTAAAAGCTATAACTTAGAAGTTGTTTATGTGCTGAAAGGTGCAATTATACTCCCATGGGATTTGTCATAACACTTCAGCATTTCCTTCTGTTTGGAAGCCATGGACAGCTAGATGGATATACCTTATGGAAGCTCCTCCTTGATGTCCATGCAAAACACGGGGCATCCAAACACATATCAAAATGTAGTCCTCTGACTTTTACATAAGGTATACATTATTAAATATTTTTAAAAAAATAATTAACCATAGGTCTAATACGGCACAGATTTTGAGAATTAATGCATTTTTTTTCCCTTGACTTCAGTAATATATAATAAATGTCAGGTATGGCCAGGTCTTGGCCCCAGGTTGGTAGGAAGGCCTTAGTCTTTCCTTAGTGTCTTCAGAATGGCTCACCTGTCCCTGCTGCTAATTTACTATACTGACTGCTCCTCTTAGTCTTGTAATTGTGCATTTCCTCTGCAGATTTCAGCAGTAATAGTTTTTCCAATTGTTCCTATAAAATAAGCTATAAAATAGATTGTGTTTTTAATTGTTTAGCTTCATTCAACAGACTAATCGTTGGACTTCAGGCATGTTACATTAAATACAGCTAAAGGTTTCATTATTCAATTTAAACTAATCTAATTAGTTAGAGACAATCATTTAATTTGGTTATGATTCTAATCTCTCATCAGGAAACTTCTTGCTGACAAAGTCCCTTGTTTCTCTCTGGAAAAAAACTGCCAAGGAGTGAAGATTGCAGGGATATACTGACCCCACGGCTCCTGGTTGGCTGGTTGGCCATTAATGCAAGGGCTCTGACAAGGCTGGTTGGCCACCTGGGCCATCCCACCTACCAACCATGAGGCACCACACCAAGCGATACCTGCTCCCTGGTATGTTTCACAGAATAATTAGCTCATTTGAGAAACATGATCAATTAGCCAGGAAAAAAAGACCATGCCGAAGTCGTTATTAAGCTTCTGGCATTAAACTAGTATTGTTGCCTCGTTCTACATTTTTGATGTTTTATGCCAACATATGACTCTTTTATTGCTGTAGGATACACATGAAATCCAAATACTTAAGGGGAGATACTTTGTTTTATATATAGTCTCATTCTACCCATAGATGTTACACAGCTAAGAAATGGCTTAAGTCTTTCTAACTGAAGAGAAAAATCAAAAATAAACCTAGTAGCTGGTTTAGCAGAATTCTGATTTAAATTTAGAGTTGCAAGGACCAAGCAGCACTGAACTTTCAAGATCACATTTGGGCTGCATCTTTGGTGATGCAATCACCACTGACTGGGCTGCAGGACTTCATTTACCATGACTTGAAAGACATTGTTTTTCTCGGGTCTTTGGAATATCTGCAAAGAGAATGGAAATTTTTTCAGAACTTCCCAAAGCTGTGGTTATTCTCAGTAAGAATTTTTTGCATATTCTCTTTCCCTTTTCCTTCCTTTCTGTAGTTCTCATGCACATTTCTAAATACATTTTTAAACTTCTTGGTGATAGCACAATTCAGATTCAAAAAGGACCAAAATTATCTCAGGCTCTAGACTTGAGCTTGAATCCAAGCTGTTGTTGAAAAACTTTCCCTTCTTAAATATTTGTTATTCGTCTGGGGGAGTCTTGGTACCCTCTGGTTTCCTGCAGAAGCACTGAGCACTAATCCTCGGTCAGAGAATAAAATTCACAGGTCTAGACTTGCAGTTTATTGGACACTTCCCCATTTCCAAAGTTGCTCAAACTTCGGAGATGTTTCCAGAATGCATTTGTGCCAGCTGAGATTGAAACAAATTTAATGTTCACCCTCCACCATTAAAGATCCTTAGTGTTCAACTTTCTGAGGTTTCTTCTCATCACTATTTCATTGTGAAATCACTGTTTCTTTGGTTTTATCAGGGCAGTGCGCTCTCTTGTGGAGGTCTGAGGGCAGTTAATGTCCAGGATTGTGCTGCGTGTGCCATTCTGTCTTTCAACACCACTGCTTCAAGCAGTCCTTCCCTGGGGGGCACGGAAAGCATCCTTACCACGCTGAACATCTGATCCAGTCCAGCTCAGCCCCGCAAGGTAAGCATGCTTCCTTTTGCCTGTGAGCATGATGATGCGACAAAAATGGGAGCTAAAGGAGGGAAGAATGGAAAGGTCACTAGTCTGAGCCATAGCCTGTGTTTCGCAAATATAAATATGTAAGTTAAAAAGGATCCAAAGTCCATTTTAGCATAGCCGGCTGCACAGCCTAGTCCAGTTTCTGTAGCTACAGGTAAGGGAAGGAAGGAGTGATAAGCCAGCACTGCTCCTGCAAATATGCCAGTTCTGCAAATTCTGAGTGCTTCAGGGTTTCCAGTAAAGACACCATGGCTGGAGGGTAAATGGCAACCAGTGTTGGTAACTGCTGTATTATTTGCAAAAGCACGTGTGAGTGGAGGCCCCTTCCATCCTTCAAAAAGAGAAAAATAACACCTTTCCCTTGAGGCTTGAGAGGGTGGGTGCTCTGTTCCCGACAAACAGAGCTTGCAGCTCAGAACTGCAATGGAAGCAAAAACGGCTTCAGCCCAGTGGAGTATTTATTGCGTCTCTTCCTCCCTTAATTTGGCGAAGGAGCTGAGATTTGTCCTTCTCTTGAGAATGTGGAGTATTAATTAACTGAAGATGGGCTGAGAAATGGATGGCTCTCCTAAGTGTTTTCCTTATACTTTATTATCATTCTAGGCTTTTAAAACAATCACTGTGCCAAAGAAAAAATTAGAGTGAGGCAGAGACAGGGTTTTTTTAATAATAACTAGAGAAAAAAATATCAATATACAGTGTATACAATCGGAACAGAAGACAAATTATTTATTAAGTATATTTGAGTAAGAGGTAATTGTGACTTGAACAGATTACTTTTATCTAATGTATTTACTGCTACATAAATATAAAGATGTATGAAACTATTGATTGTATATAGAAAGAAAGTAAATAGTATGTGCTTTTATATGTAATTTATGTATTTCCATCTATAGTGACAGGTACAAATACTGTACCTACTGCATCTTTATACCTATATATGGAAAAGAGAGAGACTCAGAGCAAAAAGGATATTTCATCCTATCAATCACTGTCCTACTCCCCTCCAGCATTTTTTGCTTTATCACTTAAAATTGTAGTACATGGAGTGCAGAATTCTGAACTACAATGTGTGTATGGAAAAGAGATGTGAGCATCTGTTCATCAAAACCCTCCCCAGCTGCCTTGCAGAGTTCATATTTACTTGTTTCTCTTTGGGGTGGTGGCTTTTGGCTTGTTTTGTCTCCTTCCAGCAGAAGACCTCAGGTGTGATCGGTTGGCTCAGCGGAGGCATGGCTGGTTAGGCAATTTACCAGGTGTATCATCGTCAGAACCGTCACCACATCACCATCACTGCAGTGTTTTCTGCAGACAGAAAAGCAGTGTTCAGTTACAGGATATCATCGTCAATGAATAAAGATATATCTGCAAAATAAGGCTAAGACACAAGTTTTCATTTCTTCCTCAAGTCAGCCATTAAATCTGCTAGTGTGAAAATAAGCACGCTCTCCTCATAGGCTCGTTAGGTGAGTCGATACAAAAGCCAGCCCATTTTCTTCTTTGTTCTGTCATTATTTAGAATGACAGGAACCAAATCTTAGGTTAGGATTCTCATACCAGAAGCTTTTTCAGATACAACCGCAAGATTAAGGCTATGTCTCACACTATTTAAGGTCTTTGCCTCTGAAGGTCTTCAGATGCATTACGAATGTGTACTCATAGGTTGTTGTGACCAAGTTTTGGATCAAGGTGCCCCAAGTGGAAACAGAATGTACGTGTCCCTACTCCCACTGTTCCAGTCTCTGCTCTCCCTCTCGCCATTCTTATTTTATAGGAATTTATCTCTGAGAAGACAAAGTTTTCACTCATAAAATCAGCTCATCTTAGCTGGTCCCAATGGACTGGATGGCCTTCAGGTGAAATAGTTCATGGGGGTCAGAAAATGAGGAAAGTTTCAGGGAAAAGAGAGATACAAGCTGGCTTTTATCAGAATATAATTTTTTCTTTGTGGGCACAAGGAGTGAGAGTAGGGCCACTGGCCTTATTTAAGTTATATAAGAGCATGGAAGACAGATTCAGCTAGAAAAGACCCAACAGTACAGAGAGTATCAAGAAATTTTCCAGACTTGGTAGCTGTCAAGTTTGGTAGGAAGCAATAAGAACAGCAAATGCTAGTAATGTAGCCAGGCTGTGCCCGTGCTGGTCAGAACTTGGTGTTGGGTCACCGCTGCAGTAGTTAATTACAGTGTACCAGTGAAATCGGCATTTTCCACCAGTGTGGTACATGTGCCAGTGGGTGCCTTCAGCTGCAAAATTGCAAGATCAGCATGTTCAGGAAAATCCTTCCTATTTGTAGGAGAAATGTCTAGGAGGAGTTGTGAAGGAAAGGAAAATGGACAGCGGAAACTAATGCATATAGGGGAGATCCAAAAAGCACGGCAGTCCTCTGGGTCATGATCTAATGTTTTGAAGGCAAAGGGTAAAGTTGCATTCAAAATTTGGATCCAAGAAGCATGTCCTCAATTAATGTTAGTAACAGGTAGGAAAAGACAGAAGAATAGTTGTGAGAGTTTTCTAAAGCAAGATGATTAGGCAACTATTACCTGATTTAAAAAGAAAAGACAGCGGCTGATGTTTCTCATTTAGTAGCTGCCGTTGCTGATGGGACTTGGCTACCTTACCCATCCAAGTCCCTTCTCATCCCCAGCTTTGATGCTGTAGACAAAGCTATAGCATTTTGTATCCTAACCATAGTGGAAAATAGTTATTTGGATGAAAGGCCCTGCACCCCCTTAACAGTCGAGGTGCGTTGGTAAGCATTGCAGCAGGCATAGGCTCACTTTGGAGGCTGTGACAAAGCCCAAATCAATTGCATTTCATGGAATCACGGAATCTTCAGAGTTGGAAGGGACCTCTAGAGATCATCTAGTCCAACTCCCCTGTTAGAGCAGGATTGCCTAAAGCACATCCCTCAGGACTGCATCCAGGCGAGTCTTGAAAATCTCCAGAGGAGGGGACTCCACAACCTCCCTGGGCCTGTGGGTTCTGGATTTCCTGTGGTTCTGGATTTCGCTGTGGGCATTTCACACCCAACAAACCCAGGCCTGTTTTGCCCATTACCTCTCTCTCGTGGGGTGGAGAATTAAGCAGGTTTTAGAGAACCAGACCCACACAGAGGTAAACATTACTTACATTTGCAAGAATGAGCATTTACTAGGGTCAATGCTGATGACAAGGACTTCTAGTCTTTCCCATGGAAAAATTTTAGGTTTTCCAGTAATGCTGTAATTATCACCCTGTCATGTCACAAAGCAAACAGGTTGGCAAACCTGGGTACCGAACTAAATAATCTGTGGCATAATCTAAACATATAATGGTAATTAAATCTGACAACTTAATAAGATACTGAAATTCAAATGTACAGTAGTAATCTGCAATTAAGTAATCTTTTGTAATAGCACCCTGCCAGTTTGTGAGATTTCAGGTAGAGCGCTGTGTACTGTTTCATAGCAAAAATATTGACATAAGAAAAAGTTATGCCCGCAATGATCAGACACACATTCAAATCAGCCAGTTCAGTACATGGAAGGGTACAATAAAGGCAATGATTCATTTCAGGCATTCAGTTGCTGCCACTAGCGTGCACTCAGACATGCCTTGCTATACTTGGGAAGGCCTTTTTCTGCTGTTTTGAGGGATTGTGATGCCTGACATCTCTAATGAGGTTTTTGGCAGTCCATCGCCTAACCTCAGAGGTGGTTAATTAGAGCCGCTGTCTATCTAGGAACCCGTTAGGGGCTCTGATCTCCAACGTTCACGTGCTCCTCCGAGCAGAGAGGATCCATTATACAGTATCTGAACTGGAAGAAGTTCCATTTCTAGCAAAATCTTTAGTGGAGTTTAGCCTTTGATACTGTCTTGTGCAGTAGGTAGTATTATTAATACTTGGTTACCCAGATGCTGTGCTAGGTAGCAAAGGACAAATTTAGACATAATGGTAAGGGAGACAAGATTGGATGTGATCAGAACACAGAAAGCAGACTTCAAATTGGTACTGATTCTACTAAATGAGCTAGCTGGTGCGAACTGGAAGGAAATAAGGACACATGCTTCTAGGAACTTCTGGATTTCTCTAAGTCTTTTTGGTTGCCAGGTTTTAAAAAAAAAAAAAATGGTATCTGCTTTTGCTTTCATTCCTACAGCACGTCCCATCTATTTATGTACAGCTTTCTTGAAGGGGAAGGAAAAAACACCTCCCCCCCACCCCAAAAGCCCTCTGACCGCAAATTGGCTTAGTGGGGGCTTTGCGCCAAACAACACTGTAACCAGCACTGCTGCTCCACAGAGGGTAATTATATTTTAGTTATGATGTCAATAAGCAGCTCCCAGGAGAGCTTTTCTTTTTTAATCCTTTGAAGCTCTGAGTGAATAAAGTGAGCCTTGGAAAAGCAAACCAAGGCAAGAAACTTTCTAAATATAGGAAACGCTTTGGGATTTTTGCATGACAATGACATTATTTTTAGGCATAGGTATGAGATTTCCTGCATTTGTCCATCTGAACCATTGTGCCTTGGTTTCTTTCCTTTTCTTTCTCCCTGCCTTTCTGTTTCTACTAACTTCCCTCTCTCCTCATGTTGCTATTGACTGTTTCTACAGATGCTGTTTTCAGAGCAAGAGCATTGGGGAATCAATCACAGCCATGTTATAAAAGGATCCCCATCACTACAGAGCTGAGTAAGTTATTCTTTAAGAACAAATTTCACAGAAGCAATATGCATGCTGCATTATTTATTTACCCCAGGCCCTTTTTAGAATTCACAGGCAGAACGCGACAAGCACTACATGTCCAAGGAACATTAAAAGGTTTGACTTAGATGTTAATTCACTGGCTTTGAACGAGTCAGGATGGTTTATCAGGAGAATAAATATAACAAAGTGTTACAAAGGTCTCCATGTGTAGCCAAACTCCAAAGCATCCGTTTAGGAGACAGATAATGTCCTTAGGTTTTTTTCTACTGGACTGGATCTCAGGCAATCTGAGTTCTACTCCCGTGGCCTGCATTCATGCCACCTATCCTAACATATTTCACTAAGGTTGATAAATCAGAAGTGTATTTGCCTGGTTTACCCTTATTTTTATTGGAGAAAGAGGCAGTTCTGCCCAGATGAAATCTAACTTGTCCTTTGGCCATGCTTTCCTCTCTCTGATGATATTTGAAGAGCACTGAGTGAGACTGTATGCTGGGTTTTCATCCCACAATGAAATGGGGTGAAGCGAGGCCTAATTCTGTATGTTCCACCCTTTGTCTTTCTGAAACACTGGTGATGGTTCTCTCCTCTTCTGGATTACAGGCGGGTAGCTGCAGGCTTCCTCGCTTGTATAAGTGGCTGTGAAAGGACAGAGTCTGTTCCAAACCATCTGCAGTACAAGGCACTGCGCAGCGACCGCCTGGGGTGCGCTGCCTGGCTGGGTCCCTGCACATGCCACAGTGGCCAGAGAGCACGGGCGTTCTGCTCCAGAGACCAGCACACCCCTGAGCCCACAAGGCTCAGCCTCTCTAGCCTGCATTCATGTCATAGAATCATAGAATCTTCATGGTTGGAAAGGACCTTTGAGATCATCGAGTCCAACCATACACACACCAAAAAAAACCAACCCCCCCTACAATCTCTGTCCTGAAGTGCCAAATCTACATGTTTCTTAAATACCTCTAGGGATGGTAACTCAACCACCTTCTTGGGCAGCCTGTTCCAGTGCCTGACCACTCTTTCAGTAAAGTAATTCTTCCTAATATCTAATCTAAACCTCCCCTGCCGCAACTTCAGACCATTTCCTCTGGTCCTGTCATTATTAACCTGGGAGAAGAGGCCAACACCCACCTCTCTACACCCTCCTTTCAGGGAGTTGTAGAGGGCGATGAAGTCTCCCCTCAGCCTCCTCTTCTCCAAGCTAAACATGCCCAGCTCCCTCAGCCTCTCCTCATATGCCCTGGTCTCCAGATGCCTCACCAGCCTGGTCGCTCTCCTCTGGACACGCTCCAGCACCTCAATGTCCCTCTTGTACAGAGGGGCCCAGAACTGAACACAGCACTCGAGGTGAGGCCTCACCAGTGCCCGGTACAGAGGGACCATCACTTCCCTGCTCCTGCTGGCCACGCTATTGCTGATACAGGCTAGGATGCTGTTGGCCTTTTTGGCCACCTGGGCACACTGCTGGCTCATGTCAAGCTGGCCGTCCACCAGCACCCCCAGGTCCTTTTCTGCTGGGCAGCTTTTTCTCTTCCCCAAGCCAGTAGCGTTGCTTGGGGTTGTTGTGACCGAAATGCAGGACCCAGCACTTGGCCTTATTAAACCTCCTACAGTTGGCCTTGGCCCATGGATCCACCCTGTCCAGGTCCCTCTGCAGAGCCTTCCTACCCTCAAGCAGATCAACACTCCCACCCAGTTTGGTGTCATCTGCAAACTTACTGAGGGTGCACTCAATCCCCTCATCCAGATCATTGATAAAGATATTAAACAAAACCGGCCCCAAAACTGAGCCCTGAGGGACACCACTGGTGACCGGCCGCCAAGAGGATTTCACCCCATTAATCACAACTCTCTGGGCACGGCCATCCAGCCAGTTTTAACCCAGCAAAGAGTACGCTCGTCTGTGCCATGATTCGCCAGCTTCTCCAGGAGAATGCTGTGGGGGGATGGTGTCAAAGGCCTATGTCTGAAGTAACCCATGGAGTTCTTGTATGCTGCTCTTGGCTGTCTTTGTCTTCATCTCCTCATGGTCACAAACTGGATCTGTTAATTAGAACATGTGCGCCGATTAATCAATTACTAGTGACGTAGCAGTCAGTGTCACACCAGAGTGGTGTGGCTGGGCTGCCACTCCCCAGGGACACAAATGTGTAACTGCATTTGAAGTGCTGATGTAAGAATGTACCCATCGAATTAGTATAGCATGTTGCTAGACATCATGACTGGCCCCTGACTCACTCAGGCTTTTATTTTTTTCTTTCTTTCTTTTTGATGCAATGCTTGAAAATGATGTGTGGACTCAGCACATGTGGGGTCCTTGCTTTCCAGTCCTCACGAGGTTTGCAGCTGGAACAGGGCTAGTGAGCAGCCTTTGCCTGTCACGGGCACTGGCAGTATCTTATCTGTATGAAGCTCTGGTGTACTGCTTAGTCAGAACATGCGCCCGATGAGCTGCGTCCCAGAAGTCGTTAAGCACCTCAGTGGGCTGTTCAGTCCTGTGTGCTCCTTAGACTGAAACACTGAGGAGCTACTGCAAAAAAAAGACGCAGAAAATAACGATAAGATAATGTTGCCTCCTTCTGAGTTATTCCAGAACTCTTGAATTTCCCAGAGTGATATTTAGATATCTTGTGCTGTGGTTTAGGCTTTTATTTCTGCTGGGTCCAAAAGTCTCAGAAATGTTTTGAGCTGGCTACTGAGGCCCAGCTCCTCTGAGAAGATATTGTGCAGTCAAGCTAACATCTTCAGACAGGCATTGCACCCCTGTGATTTCCCTACAGGATGTGGTGTGTCAGTGGAGGGGAAAACATCTGCAATCTGTTGACATGACTTGGATTTTAGTCATGTCAGATCTTTGACAAAATAATGAATCGAGCCCAGTCCCTTAGCACATGGATGCCTGCCCCTGCTGTAGTCTTGAACAGCGTAGAAATATGTTGAGTTACAGGGAAGGGCTAGGAAGCAAAATAACCCCAAGAATTTAAAACCTGGAAGCACAAAACAGCTAAACAAAAACAGCTGGAGCTTTCTTGTCGTTGAATAAGCTTCCTGTAAGTCCCTCTGGTAGACCTTGATCTAGACAAATGCTCACTTTTGTGCCTATCTCTAGAAACAAGCTGAGAAGGGTAGTACTAATGTGCCTTAAGTTGTAAGGGCTTTGCTCATTTCAGGCAATTTCTTATTTCACAGCACACTGAGTGCTGGCCAAGGGCCATCTGTGTCATTGGCGTGTCTTAACACACCAAAGCCAGCAATAGGATACACATTGCTAGCACTGTGGCTGCTCAAAACCTGCCATAAGAGAAGCTAAGACCCTTCGTACCTTCAGCTGAAATCCCTGGTCCCAAGGGTGTGTGGCACCTGCGGAGGTAATGGCACGTAGTCAGGGGCTGCACTCTAAAGGGGGCTTTTGCCTTGAGGAGCAGGAGAGTTCTGTGTTGTCCCTCTGCTCTTACACACTGCTGCTTTCCTTGCCCAATGGTGAGAAACACAGAAAAAGAAGAAATGCTAAACTGGCCCCTTTGCATGAGGCTGATGTGAGGCCCCTTAAACAGCAAGCTTTGCATGGGGTTTCTGCAGGCTCAGATCCACCAAGGTGAGCACAGTCCAACGTGTCAAGCAGGTTCTGAACTTGTGAGCTGGTCAGTGGGCTCAGAGGCGTGTTTATAAATGGTTATTCCTTGGAAACAATCAATTCTAGAAACCCTTACCATAAGGAGACAGAGATCTGAGAAACAGCAGCGTGGTCTGTAAAGAAATAAGAATCCTGCAATTATATAAAGGAGAAGCAGAATGGCGAGGAGAAATAAACTGTATCCCTTATTGTGGCTGCGAGGCCATGCTTTTCATACCCAGACTGTACAAGCTAGTCAGTGGAGTCATACTGATTAATGCCAGATGCAGGGCCAACTCGAAAATCCAGGGTGGGTGAAATATCTGTACTGAGAACACATGGCTGAAGGATGACACCACCACTGCAAGACAACAGGAGACATTAATAGTATTGTGATTCTGGCTAGTTTTAGTCATCTTTAAAAATGATGCACTGAAACGCTTCCTGACCCAAGGGGACATAATAGAAATCAGTCATTACTCACATAGAGTTAGTTGTGCTCGCTCTCTGTTTTTTAATGGGAAGATATGGGTTCTTGAGCTCAATTCCTTTCAGTCTCCTGCTGTGCTGCTGTCATTCCTCAGCATTCTTACTGGTGGTGCTGGAGTGCCAGGACATACCCAGCGTGTTCAGTAGCACAGCAGGGACCTTTGCCTGGGTGTGCTTAGCCAGTTCCCTGAAAACAGAAAAGAAAGTTAAGGGGGAATTCTGCATGACTATCTCAGCCAGCAAGAATAAGGTTGAGAAACTAGTGAAGATTCCTGTAAAGTAGGACAGCTGTAAAAGGGACTTTGTAACCCCAATTTAAGCCAATAGAATTAGTAATTATATTTCTGTTAAGTCAGGAAAATGAGGGGAAGAAATTAGATTATTCCATTCTTTTTCAAAGCAGGTAAATTAATTATGATCTGATACCTTAAAACTTAGTTTTAGGACTTTGTGTCTATTGTCTGCCATTGCACAATCAGTTAACAGCACTGAACGTTTTGTTCCTCTTTGCTAACACTGCATGCTGTGGCTAGTGCTGGACACAGAACGGCAAACTGAATTTATTAACTTTTGTTTCTGATTCTGGATGGCTTGTCTCTGTTGCTAAGATGTTTCCTCTTTTATCCTTGCTTTTCTGATATAGTCTTCAAACGCCCAGTTTATTAATCTGGCTCCCAGCGGCAATTCTGAGATTCCAGACCAAGATCACCTTTCCGCCACTGGTGACCCTGCAGGAGCTATCTTCTCAGGCAGCTTCTTGGATTCTCTTCTGTCTATGGTAAGTAGATGTATCACGTCCTGTCATATTTAGTGGCGTCGATGCATAACAAAGTGATTACCAGCCAGGGTAAACCCACTTAATCTCACCTTAACAATGGTCAAGGCCGTGTGTGTCAGAGAAAGGCACAAGAAATGTTGCAGAGATTGGTGATGTGATGAATTACACAGTGCCCTGAGAATTATACGTGTCTATTCCTATTTTAGCAATTTGCTAATCAGTGGGCCTCTCTGATTTCTTGGGGTAGTGGGTTCCATACACTAAAAGGCAGCAATCAGCTCCAAAAGAGATGTCTCTCAATATGTGCTATCAGCAGCACCTCTCCCTGTTGTTGATATACACATAGAATTATTTGGAGAAACTTTTTGAGTGTCTTTCTAAGTTCCTCCCGTTCCCAGCTCCAAAATATTGACAGGCTACAAAAGATTTATTTACTTTTTGAAAGCATGATGTGTTCCTTCTCTTTTTAATGAAAGCCCCTTTCTTCCTCTTCACCCCGATTCCCCATGCTGCAGTCAAGTTCCACATGCCTTGCTCTCAGCTCATGTCCAAGGGGATAGTGCTTGGGTGGCAGTTTTACAGAAACTGAATAAATACAAAACAAATCTCTCCAAGGGATAAGCAGTCCAAAATAAGTGTGTCAAGTCCAGTTACGCTTTTCTGAGAAGGCTTCAGTGTTAGGGAAAGTATTATATTGCTGCTACTCACTGATATGTCAATCAGCCAGATGGTAATTAATGACTGCTAGTGTCAAGTGTAAAAGTAACTCAAGACATAGCATGACCTGTCTTAAAGGATAAAATTTCAGTCAAGCGTAAGATTCCAAGTCTGTCCAGGAATGATCAGCACTCAACTCTGCTTTAAAGTAGAGGGGCACCTTAGGTTGGATTCGGTCATTCTGTAAATACAGTGAAGACGGAGAGAAATATGATATTGCTTAGCAGTTGCAGTATCAGGGAAAAGATGTGTGAACTAGAGAAGAAAGAGGGAAAGGAGCCTTCAGCAATCCAATATCACCTCCTTTTGCTATCGTGAATATCTGTTGAAATTTCTCAAGGCGCTCGGAGCAGGAGTGCTCTTTTAGCTTGAAAGAAGACTGGCAGAAGAATCCGAATGGCAAAATGTGGTCTGTAAAGTGAAATGTTACCCCTTGGAAGCCTGAAGCAGAACTGGCATCTGCTTCAACGTGACTCTTGGGGTCTCAATAGGCAGAAAACAATTCAATGAGCACAATCATTATGGCTCAGGTACTCTAATGAGCCCTGAATTCCCTTCCTGATGCAGCTGTGGGTTCCTGAGCTATGCTGGGCCAGCTTTAAAAGTTTAGTAGCGACGTGGAGTCAGTGGGACTAGGCAACTGTGTGGTGTTGGGAGGTTTCCAGCCTTGTCTTTTTGTGCAGAGGTGTTCCCAGGAAATCCGCTTGTCTGAACCTGTAACCAAACATCAACTGCAGAAGAAGGTAACATCTCATGGGCACATTACAGAAATGTTGCTCCTTTAAAGTCAGCTTCAAGACCCATTCTAAATGCAGTGTGTTATTTCCTGAGTGCGCACACATGCACACCTCTATAGTTTCCCTGCCTTTCAAATTCCTGCAGTGTAACTCAGCAAAGAAAGTACAGAATGAGGGTGACATGCAAATCCTATTAATTCATCCAAGTATGGAAATGCAATCCTTTTGATGTCAAAAAGTACAGCAATGATATGTTAAAGAGCTCAGCACGCTTCTGTTAAATATGTAAAGTGCAGATTCCCCCGAAGCTGTATCACTCCTGGATAACCCAGGACTATCGCTCCTTACTTTAAAAGACTGAGAATTACTCTAACAGCATTATACCCGTTTGCCCGACAATATGGTCAGATGTTCTTAAGCGGATTTGAGTTCAGCATGGATTTAGTAACACCATTCCTTCTCTGCAGCTTGTTTAGTTTCTTTACTCAGGCAAATGCAGGTGACAGATTCCACAAAGTGGCTCTGTGTAGGAAAGCTTTTTGAGAAAGGCTGGAAAATAAGTTATTTTATGTACTGCAGGCAGCGGAAACACTTTTAGATTTCCTTTCTTTCTTGCCAAATATTGTGATACTGAAAGTAGCGGGTAGTGATGATAGTTGGCTAAATAGTGATTTAGTATTGGGCTGAATTGTCTGCTTTGGTTCCTTTGAGATAAAAGCGAGTTTGCTTCTTTTTTAGCAGGAGGATTCCTTTGGAGACATTTACTGCAGAGCTTTAGACTTGTTTGGGATACTCTGCTTTAGGCTCTACCGCCTGATGGAAGAGCCCAATCTGTACAAGAATAGGCAAGTATACTTTATCTTAAATTGTACCATAAGTCAAAAGATAGTAGTCATGACTTTGAAGTTAGGCATCTGTTATCAGCAACCTGAATTACTTATTTTTGTCTTGGATTTAGACATTCTTCTGGGCAGCTAAGGCCATTTGAGGCAAACTGGTGTGTGGTCTGAACATGGTGCTTACTGGCGCTTGTATGAGATTCCCTTATGTTCACTTAAGATGTGATTTATCTTTACAATTGAGCCTTCT
Source organism: Chroicocephalus ridibundus (assembly GCF_963924245.1). Taxonomy (NCBI): domain Eukaryota; kingdom Metazoa; phylum Chordata; class Aves; order Charadriiformes; family Laridae; genus Chroicocephalus; species Chroicocephalus ridibundus. Next base: position 5,738,402 of record NC_086306.1, read on the forward strand.
TCATTAGAGAGCTGCTGGAGCATGAAGTTAGTAATGCTGCTGAGGGCAGGGATTTCAGAGAGTTTGCAGGCAGAGAGAACTTTCTCATCTAACCTGTTCTACTCACCGATTCTTTCCATTTCAAGATTTCAGTGATTGCTTGAGCTTCAGATCTCCTAGAGAGACATTTAGTCTTGATTTAAAGATTTTGAGCAATCAAAAAATTTATCACATCTTTCAGCAGCTGTTCCAGAGACTAATTAGCTTCATTTAAAATATATGTATCCCATTCCTAGGTAAAATGTATATTGTCTCATCATTCCAAAGAATTCTGCACATGCAATCAGTCACTGCAAAAAGCCCCTCCAGCTTTCTTGCTGTCCCAGACACTCAGTTTGAAGGCCTCACAAAGCAGTCTGAATTTCACGTGCTGCTGCTCTGTCAGGTTTGTGGTTGCTCGGCCTGACAGTGATTTGAAGATGCTGCCTACGATCTGCAGTTTTGTGTTGTTCCATTCAACATTGCCACAACTGATGACGTGTGATGTGGGATGGAAGTCAGTTACCAAGCAAGAAAACAGGTAATACAGACATCTTCAAGCCAGAGTTATAGGGATTGTGAAATACCCAGCAAATAAAAAATTGTACAAGTTATGGAGACCCCCACAAGAAATTGGCTGTGTTCTTATTTCTTAGGGGTGGCAGTTTGAATTTGGCTAAACATTAACATGAGGTTATTGCTGAAAACAGTATTGTTCAGCTTTAACAACAAACATATATTGGAGAGTAAAATGCTCTCCCTGCAAGGCAAAGGGCAAAAATTTGATTTTCTGCTGTGCAGTGCACAGAACAGACCCAACTGTATACAGACACGATGACTGCATTGAGTTTAGAGATTCTTTGTTGAACTTCTCAAAGTTCAAAGACTCCAGCACACTAAAATTCAGTTTTCTTGCAGCAAGACCTGAAGATGCTGGATTGATACACATGAAAAGAAACAAAAAACAAGCAAAAAAACCTCCATGAACTTGTACCATAAATCAGGTCCTGCCCGTACGTTATAAAGTCAGTTGAGGGAAGGAGGAGAGTGTTGTTGTTTGGTTCTCTCTCTCTCTCTCTCTCTCTTTCCCCGAACACTAATTAGGTTTGAAAGACTGCAGCTTGAGTCCAGATACCACATGCCGAGAAGAAAGGAACCCAAACAGCTGACGCAGAGTTCAGACTAAACTAACTGCAAGCTCCCCGGGGACATCACAAGGTAAACCTGATAGTCTCTGTCATTTACAATCATTATCAGGCAGCTGAGTCTCTGTAATTTTACTAGGGAGCCAATTAACAGATCCCTGAAGCTCAAGAATAAGGTCGTGGTCCTTTTTCTATTTTAGACAGGAAAAGGGGGAAAGCAAGTCTTTGTCTCAAATAGATACTCCAGAAGCTTTCCTACCCAGGGGAATGGTCAGATCCGGGCTTGCACTTTACCTCTTGTGGAGTAAGATAACACACTGAGCTCACAGGGTCGTACCACTGGCTTTAGTACCCAGCTCTGCCACAAGCTGTCTGTGTAACCTTGGGTGAGTTGTTTAACTGTATCCTAATGCTGCTTGCAGCACACAGGAACTATAATGACACACTTGTTAATTTAGATAATGAGAGTTTTGTGGAAAGGACTGTCGTTTGTGATTTGTTTGGCCTAATGTAAATAGGTACTGATTTAGGATGGGACTTTGAGGAACTCCACTCAAACAACATGAGTAAGAAGCAAGAGAAAAGCTTGGACCAAAACTCCAGATGGAAATGTATCTCCGCTTGGGGAAGTTTGGAATTTGGATGCGGGTCTGAGTCTTAATGTGTTGGATTCATCTTTCCTGGAATAAACTAATCATACATTTTCAATTCAGGACAGATTGTAAGTAGGAATCAGTGAACCGTGCTTAGAGCAAACAAAATACATAGGAAGCATGCTTTCCCTTTGCCAGCCCTTTGCAGACCTGAAGCTGAGCCAAGACAGTCAGCTGATCTCTTGGTAGGAGTTTTTTGGCCTAAAATCACCCACTGTATATACAAACTTAGATAAGAATTTATGCACTGGATTCTGTTTGCCCTCTGGCAGAGCAAGGCTTCAATAATAATGTCTCAGTCCATTCCCTAGCACACATTGCTTTAAACAGCCAAGACAGTTAAACGGTGGAAGGAAGAGCCTGAGCAGGCTTTGTAGTCCTTTGAGTACAAAGGATACCTCATACTGAGATTCTGCATGCTTCCTGTGTTTTCGTCATCTGAATCTTTCTGTATTTTCAGCTGTAATTCAGTCTAAGCTGGGCACAGAGAAGGTAACATCCCTTTTTCTTTCTTATTGTCCTGTTGCCTTTTAATAACTACACATGCCTGGACCTCTGTGTTCTGATATTAAGCAGGTCTTGTGCAATGTTAAGGTATTTTTATTAAGAAAACTGCAAGAAACAGCAAAAGCTCTTCACTCATAACTTCCCTGAGCGCGTGAGAAACTCAGAGTATCTTGCCAGCAAACTCTTCTATCTGAAATCATCTTCTTTTTCTAGAAAATGGAGGCAAGTGTTGAAAGCGCTCCTTCGTGATTGAGATCCAGAACATATTACTTCCAACTTTAAGGCCCCAAACATTGGATATACTACTGTGTTCTCCAGAGCTATGCTACTTGGGGTGAAACTGTTGCAACCCCTGGTGTGAGTATCTTTCTTCCTTCCATGAGAAAGAGAGGCTTGCAGCAAGTGCGTTTTTTAAAAACATCCCTTCTCTCAAAGGTGTCTGAGGTGCAGGACTGCCCGTGATGGCACATGCCATGCTTTCCCGTCCTGCATTCACAGTGTGTCTGTGGTGGGGGAGTGTGCCCATCTCCAGTCATACAGCTTTTCCAGCACTGCGTATTTCCAGTTGCTTAACCTGCGACTGCTGTTGCTGGGGTATGGTGGAGTGGGGAGAGATGACAAGGTGGAGAAGGGAAGTCTTTCATTTTGCTTATTCCACCTTTTTGTTCAGTTGCTATATCTGAGCAAGCAGTTCTGCTTCTCATGAAAGAAGGAAAGGGGAGAGAAATCCTAAGAAAGGTAAAAGCATTAATGGGTCAAGGCCTCCTTTGCATAATTCTATTATCACCAGGAAGATTCTGCAATAATCATGTTAGGCATGTGCTCTGGAGCATCAAAGTGACTTGTCTTACCTTACTTTTTGATGTTAGACAGGTTTAAATGCTTTGTACAGATGAGGCACCTCAGACAGCTGATCAAGAAAGCCTGTGCTGTTCAAGCAAAGCAAAGGCCTGTTTTGCTTTTTTTTTTAATGTCAACAATGCCACATTCTTCCAGCAAGGAATAATCTCGGTTGTCACAAACTGTGAAAAGCAAAGATGTAGGAGAGAATCTGTGTGTGGGTGCATGCAAACATGCTTTCCGAAGCTGCCACCTTTGAATCTTCAGCAGCACTATCTTCTTGTGTATTGTTTGGGTCATGTTCATATACCTGTTGTATAAATAAATGTAGCTCCTGCAGTGAGAACCACAGTGTGGTACATAAAGCTGTTACAGGATTTCCGCACTGTAGTTTGCTAATTTGCACCCATTCTAAGCTGTAAAGGTCACCTTAGTGTGTGGGCAGTGATTAATGTTAGTAGGTTTTGCTTTATAGCAGTGGTACCGGAGTCTCCAATTGAGTTCTGAAACTTTTTGTGTCAGATACGATCAGAAATAGTCCCTGACCCTGGTGAGCTTAAGTGGTATATACAAGAGAGTTATAAGGAAAGCAGAGGAGTTGTAGTTTGCTCCAAAGCATGTAGCAGATTGGTGGAAAAAATAAAAACGGAACCCACCTTTCCTGATTTCTTTGCTAGCAGCTTTCCCTCCAGGCCATTTTGCATTTCTGCTCTCTGCTCCTGCTGACATGACCATTCCCTTGCCAGTCTGTATAGGGGTTTAAGTGCCTCTTCCAGAGGTGGCTCAAATAGTCTTCATGGAGCACTACCTGATTAATTATTTTTTCCATTTGTTATGGGATGGTCAGCCTCTTTACAGAAGCAGACGAGTATCATCATGATTTCAAGCAGGAAAGTTACCCAGCAGGTCACCCTGTTGAGGTTACGCAGTAGGTCAGCTGTCTTGCAGTGATGTCTTGTCTGTCCTGTCAGCTGGGCCACGCTGTCCTTTCAGGTTGTACATGACAAACGGAGCCAGAAACCTCTCCAAAGATGCACGCAGGGATATGTAGACTCTGCAGAGACTCAAACACGGCTAAAGCACTTATCCTAACACATGCATCCACACGGATCTGAACACTGATAAGGGCAGGCACCCAGAGACAAACACAGGCCTCCGCAAAGGGCGTTTGCCCATAAGGAGATGAATATACCCAGGGCAGGGTTGGTTTCTCCCTCCTGCTCCTGCAGTCAGACACAATCCAGCAGAATGAGCGGTGAGGGGCGTCGCTGCCGGGAGCTGGGCTGGGTTTTGCAGTGCAGCATGCTGCAGCTGGTGACTGACACATAGTCAATGAGATCTGAGGAGAACCTGGACTCTATAAATGTTAGATGAGGCAGGCTGGGCATTGACAAAAACAAGAGGTGGCTGCAAACACCAAGTGTCATTATTCTCTGAGCAGGGATGGCGAGAGGCCTAGGAACTTCCCATGGAGATTAACTACTTCACAGCAGGGTGAGGAGCCGTCTCCTGATGTAAAGGGACATCCTGTTGTCCTGAGAACACTTGGACGGAAGGATGCGTGACAGCAGGAGTAGCTTGTGAGAGCATGCAGAGTTTCCTGCAAAGCACATATCTTGTGCGAAAGATGATTTTACTGTGCTGAGATAAACTCCAAACACCTAATGGTTTAAATTAACGCCGGAACAGGAGGAGGTGTCTCTCTCGCTCATTAATTGGCAGTGGGTTCTCTAGCCTCTTCCTGCTGAAGGAAGGGCTCTTTGCTGCTTTCCCATCCATCTACTTCAGCTTACTCTCTTGACCTGCCACCAATGGACCATAAAGCCATAGTCTTATTCCCCACTGTCTCTCCAGTGGCCAGTTATAAAGGGACTAGAGCTGTTTAACTGCTGATTGCTTCTCTACTTGCAGCAGGAGGCCATGCAGAGTGAATTAGGTGAGCTAACTGTATTAAGCAATCTGGAAGTGCATCATTAATGCTTCTGACACTTTTTCTGTAGTACACATGTGCCAACTAATAAGCATTAGGGACTGAAGTTTCTCCATTTCCCAGAAAACAGATGTAGCGTGAGCAGTGAACGTACAGCCACAGCCCACTGGGCTCTGGCTCTCCACAAGTTCAGATGCTTTTCCAGAGTCTTCAGTCCTCCGTATGGGTGGGAGTTGCATTGGGATAACTGTTAGCGTCAGCTGATGTTTCTAGCGTCCGCTGAAGTTTTAAGTGAGAACTTGGGTTTTCTGGGTATGGCTTTTTTTTTTTTTTGTGGTGGCAGAACAGGATTTCTGTTTCCAGCCTGAAGGAGGAGCCAGATCAGTCACTGTCACTTGGAATCAGTTGTCTTGTAAAGTTTTTTGCTAAAAAAACCAACCAACCAACAAACCAACACCCATGCAACCCCATTGAGATTCAGTCTTTCCCCTTTGGGGCAACGGGAAAGGAATATTAGTTTTTTGTGAAAGAGAAATGCATTTTTTTAAGTCTCATCTTTTTTTTTTTTTTACAGAAGCTATCCAGGGTGGAGGTTAAAGGTTTAGTTCTGTTTTCCTCTCATTTTCATTCTTGAATAAGCCCATACCTTAAAGAAAAGAAGTACTGCTATGAGTTGATGTTGTGACTGTAAAATATAATCTGAGTAGTAGGCATTTCTTCCTCCCTTTCTCTCATCTCAGTCCTGTTGAATCCTCTGCCGGCAGCGGAGAAACAAGTGTACCCAGTTCCTTCGCTCTTCTGAGAGCAAGGCCTGGTACTCGCCAGCAACGAGCCCTTTGTTTCCGCCAGTCTGGCTGCTCTTACGTACTTGCTGATCCAGGCAACTACCAAAAAGAAGCAGAAGTCCTAAATGCCAGACTAATGCATCAATCATAATTCCTGAGCTGCCAGCAGTCATGTAACTGCTTAAAGACCTCAGCAGCCCTCTGGCACTTAAAGAAAAAAATCATCTAATTAATCACAGGTGAAACAGCTTGGACCTGCTCCAGAAGCCCCTGAATTTACTGCCAAGCTTTGATGCTAATTTTCCTTCTAAGTAACCCCCTAAAGAAATTTACGATTAGGTAATTAAAGTGATGAATAAAGAGATACTTAGAAGAAGGAGGGAGAAGAAAAAAAGGGGGAAAAAAATCAACCTTGAGTCAAAAGCCTTAAATCGCCTCCCTTCTCAAAGAGAAGTGTTAGTCATCTTTGCACATGCATTGTCTCTGAAAATTGGGTGGATTCCCACAGGAGGCCTGAGAAATATTCCTTAAATTAATGTTTGCATAACCAAATAAAGCAGAAAAGAAGGAACTCCTAAACAGATTGTAATGTCAAGATGGTTGAGGGAGAAAAGGACTTGTGGCTTCTCTCTGCGAGTCACACACGGTACAACTTTTGTCAGAAACTGCCTCATGCCTTTTCCCCCCAGGTACCTGAGGTCCATTTTTTTTTAAGGTAATTAAATACCTAGGAATGCCATCTAATTAAAAGATGTAGTGATATCTAATTAAGAACTTCAGAGCATCTGAACAACTTTTAAAAATCTGAACATAAGTTCTTAATAGGCCACAAGTCCTGCATAGTGCTTTTCAGTGTCCTCTCACATTCTTTCTCTCATTTTTCTTCAGAGGAGAAGGAACTAAGTAGCCTTTCATTTGCGTTTTGTCTTCAGACAAATGTACCACACCAAACTCAGTGTAAGGAGCGTGAGTTTAAACATAGGGATGCATGCTGCAAAATTTCGATGATGCCTAGATTGTTTCCACAGGCGGTACAGATGTGGCCCCAAAATAGAAAAAAAAAATTAGGATCTAGTTTCAGGTCCAGGCTGCCTTTTTTTTTTTTTTTTTTAAATAAAAAAAACCCCAACCAAGCCAAAAAAAAATCCAAGAATCCATAAAACAAGTATGTCACTATCCAGGGGTTTGCTACTGGCTTTTTGGCACAGTCTTGGCTAATTCATTCCCTGTGGCTAAAAGCAAACTTCCTTAATGACCCATAAAATGAAAAGTAATGGGGATGGGGGAGTTGAGTTTGGGGTGGGGTTTTTTTTAAAGTTGGTTTGTGGTGGTGGGAACATTTTCCCTCCAAGACGACACCTCATTGTGCTTCCTACATTTTGATGCTGGGCCTTGCAGTGGCAGAAAGCTGCTGTGCGCTCGCCTTCGCTCCCTTCTGGGACCATGCCCCAGGCTCCACTTTGCAGTACGTGGTGCACCTCACCTTCCTCTGGTAATAAATAAATGCCTGTGGACCCCATCCCATGGCCCTTTCTGCTCCGCCTGGCTCTGAGGGAGGAGCTGCTGAATGATTTTTGAGGGGACCAGAGAGGATAAAAAATGAGAAAATGGCAGATTAGATCTGAGGTGACAGAGATGAGAAATAAAAGCCATTAGAGCCCATTTGCAATGTGCCCTCATTGAGTCAAGTTTCAAGGTGTTTTTCCAGATTATTAATAGCCTGACAGGAGTTTTTGTACAGGAATCTGATACAGGAAATAACACTCATGTATACACACTGCAGTGTAGAGGGGAAAGTAGAGTCCCCTCATTTATTTACTTGGAGAGATTTGAAATACAGCAAACCAGCCAGCTGGGTTACAGACAAAATAAACATTCTCCATTATAATCGTGGCATCTTCAGACACACATCTCTATAACAATGCAGTGGAATGAAAGGAGCTCTTATAAACCTCTGCAACAGCCTTTGCTGTCGGAGCAGGCTGGGCTGCGTTCAGTGTGGCGCTGCTGAAGCCAGAGCCTTCTCTGGGCTGGAGCGTGTTGCTGTCGGTCACCTCAGCCCTTGGTCAGCATCTCTGAACCTGGGAGCCATTTTGGGCACTTAAATTCTCCCAGGGATGGAATTTATTCAATGCGGCAGGAAAGATCTGTTTAGGATTGGTGCTTTTGGAGTTTTAAAAGAAGCCCGTCTCATCTGCCACTTGTCTACTCAGTGTGATACCCAGGGAAATGAAAGCTCGGAAGAGAGGGAGGGAAGAACAAGAATACTTGGGCATGTGGGAAAGAAAGGTTAAAAAATTCCCAAAGTTATACTTTGTTAGTTGCATGCTTGTAAAAAAGAAATACCAGGTGGGTAGTGCTTTGAACTTCACAAGGCTTTGTGGGACTGTGTTGTCAAATATGAGTAATTGTAGCTTTCTTCATAAACAAGGGGTGGCACGGAAAATTTGAGTGATACAGTTCATAATGCCTACAGGCCAAACAGGCATTCGGCTGAAAGAGAGAAGCTCTTCAAACATCATTAGATGGTGATGTCTGCTTGCCTCTGTCTGTTGCTTTCTATTAAACTTTGCTTTTTACTTTCTCATGTTGCAACCTAACTCTGCTTGTGAGTATTACTGAGCAGAAATAATCAAGTCTTGATCTACATTGCATAACACGTTATAGAAGTAGCCAAGCTAATTACCAGTGAAACTGGACAATGAACAGTAGAGATTATTTTTCCCCATTTTTTCCTGCTCCTTTCTGAACAGCCTCTTGCACGCAGCGTTCTCTGGGAGGATGTGCTACCATACAAACAAGCAACACTGCCTAGAGATAAAGAATTTTCTAGTGGTTGTTGCACAGCCTTAGCCGAAACAAAAGCAGCCAGCCCCTTCCCTTGTCCACAACGGAGGGACCATGTCTCACAATTTATAATTTAACCATAATTGTAGTGTGTACGCTGGGAGTTTTAGTCAGTTCTGGGTGCAGTTATAAGCCTCTGCCTAGCAGAAAACACTGGGTTGCTTTCTAATGAAGCAACATCCCTGCCAGGGGCTCTTCTCCAGGAGACAGATGAGACAGCCTGAAAATCCCCTTCTGCATTAGGGTCAGTTACCTCTCAGTGGATCCACATCACCTAAGATGCAACTGAGCATGTGCAATTCCTGCTTAATTTGGTAAACCTCGCGGATGCACAAGTGTTTCCAAATTCTGTATTGTGGAAGAAAGCAATGCCTGGACAAAGAGGCAGGTCTGAGGACAAAGTCTCCCACCAGGTCTTGCTTTCACGCCCTTACAAGTGCTGTGTAACTCGTGAGAAGTGTTAAGAAGCATTTGTAATTCCTTGCTCAGCACTTCTTGACTTCTTGGACTTGACACATAGGCTGCGAGTTGCTTTGGGAGCCAACAGGTTCTATAGCATCTTGCCTTCTTGATCCAAATACCAGTGTGAAGTAATTCAGGTTCCCTACAATTGCACTTTCAGTTCCCAGTAACGCTAACTCAGCACTTTGTGTTTCCCAGTGAGGTGAGTTACGGATCAAGCACTTTGCTCTGTAGGTTCCATTTGAATAAGCCATTAAGACCTGGCATTGTGTCTCTGCAGAGAGCTGGTGCCACGTTGAATCAGTCTGAGGAGTTTTCTGGTAGGGGTTTAACCGATATTCTCCTTGTCTCTGCATTTTGTACAGTGTCTTGTGCCATTGGCCTCCCCCTTTTTATCCCTGAAGCCGCTGCTTATAAATTCAACCTGTCTGAGTTCTCACAGGACACCCAGTATTACTGCGTCTGACCATAAACTGCTACCTACAATGTAAGGAATTTGTGTTTCTCAAGTTTTAATTAAAAGGTGTCCCTCACATTTTACTATAATTACTTGCTTTTATTTTCAAATGAAAATATAATTTTCTCTCTGTGAAAAAAAATGCTTTCCTTCTAAAAATATATAAAAAATGATTTTTTCAAATGTTAATTTTCCATGCAGTTTTTCAGTAATGTTTTTCATTGACAATGTTCTCCAAACTGTAATTTCTTAATAAGCTTAGGACTGAAATGGTAATTAATATTTCAGCTCTGCAAGAGAAAACATAATGCTAACTCCAGTGTTGAGATCTCCAGCTTGTAAACGGCTATCCTTCAGGATGAAAGGTGCCCATATAACAATAAGGCATTATTACACTTCCTTTATTACTTTGTACATGCATAATTTACTGACTGCTAAAAAACCCCTGGTGGAATGTCTCTTTGATGTCATCTGTCTTGCCTAAGTAGTGGTTGCTGCTCGCTTCTTTCCTACGCGACTGGTTGTGATGCTGCCTATGGCAATTTCAGTGGCTAAATTCCTTCCTCCAGTAAAATCTTAACTAGTTGAACTGAATCTTCAAACAAGTCCGCATCTCCCTCAATAAATATCAAAAGGGAAATCCAGCTTAATATAAACAGAGAATAGCAAAATGGCGCTATTTATATGGTTCAATTTCCCTTCAGTTAAGCCACTAATGGCCCATAGAACTCTCATAATTAAAAGCCACATCTGATAGAACAAAGTCATCTGTGGAAGCAAAGAAAGGGGAAGATGAAAGCGCCACCAGTACAAAACACCAGTCCAGCTATAGGTCTGTACACGTCTTTCTTCCCCGTTCTGAGAATCAGCCAGAGCCTGAAGCTCTTTTGACAAGTAGCTCCTCTGATGACAGACACTCCCCGCCGCCTCCACAGGCTGCAAACAGCTGCATTGTTCTTCTGTCACCTCCCCACTGAAAGGTGATCCCAGTGAGCAGCAACGGGCCTGATGTGTTAGCATTAGTCAGCAAGCGCGTGGATCAGATCTGCTACCAGGGAAAAGGAAAAGCAGGTCTGAGACTGAAAAGTCAGTGCTCATAATCAGGAGCTTGTCAGGGTGTAAGTCTTGCTCTTTGGGACGTGGGGGACGTGCTGCCAGTCTTGACTTCTACTCCTCACGGCTTTTGTCAGAGTGGTCTGGATAAAGCGATCACATCCCTCCGCAGGATCACCCAGACAGCCCCCAGCCTCATCGCTGGGGCAAGAGCTGGTGACTCGGGCAAGACTCTGGTGTGGAGAGGGAAGGAATTACTGCAAAAAATTGAGCCTTGAGCCAGAGTAGGACTACCCAGCAGAATGGAGTGATGGGTGAGGAGGGGGAGGCCCTGGACTAGAATATTTATCATTTAGAAAAGAGACAGAAAAGCAGATGTCATAATGATGATGTTCCTGTTTCAGAAGGATTTCACAGTACTGAATGGCCAGACAATAAAACGACAGTGAAAATTCAATGTTAGTAAAGTCACGTGGTTAAAAAAAAATCCACAAAATATTTGCTCAAAAATCACAGAATTTCATAAGGTTTCTCTCTGCCCACCTCTCCAGCCTGTCTAGGTCTCTCTGTATGGGGGCACAGCCTTCTGGTGTGTCTCTTAATTCATTACTACCTTGAAAGGGAGGGATGTCAGGGCTGTGTGGATAGTTCTGTGAGGGCATCGGCTTTGTGAGAAACTTGTAGAGAAGAAATAGAGAGCATATTGCTTTTTATATCCATAGTATATCTGCTTCTCAAATACCGTATGAGTTTCTGAAGCTCTTCCCCTGCTCCATTAGACGTACCATAAAGTAGCGTTGATTACTGTGTTCTCTCCTCAGCTGCAGCTGAAACAAGGAAATGGAGATCCTGCCTACCGCTGCTTAAACAGCAGTGGGCAGTAGGGAACAAATGCCTGTCATTTCCCACCCGAGTTATCCTGCCAGCTTCAGTGCATCTGACTGAGGTTAGTTTGATACAGCAGTGTTTGGCTCGTGTGCTCGAGTCAAACTTTTGCTTGGAAAAATTTAAATAGCTAGGTAATTTATGTCTCCTCCTCTCCCCAGCTTTCCTCAGGCAGCTACAGACCCTAGAGAGATGATAGGTTCTCCCTGCCCTGGGCAGCAGGTAGGCAGAAACCCCACTACTGTGGTGCTAGCTGGAGCTACGAGCTTGCCTGTACTTTGCTTTTTACAGAGCACCAGAATTGCTCCGAGTGCAAAAGTGCAGAGCCGATATGAGCCACAGAAATGGAGCAAATGATTAACACCAGGCATGCAGGCTGGAGCTGCAGTCGCACCTGATTTTTATTTTGGAGGCTTTTTTTCAGTACATCTCGGCACTTTTTCCCCAGCCCTTCCCTCTCTCTCTCCCCCAACACAGCTAGAAGTAGTCCATTAGTGTGACTGATGCGTGTCACTGCATGCTGATCTAGGACAGAGCTCAGGCTGGTTTTCAGAGCAAGTGCCTAGAAGCATTATTATCCACCAGCCAAGATTCTCAGTGGTGATTTAAAATGGATTTTGATTTTAAAGGTACACGTTAAAAACACCTGGTTTTCTAAAAATGTAAAAGCGACTCTGTTCTCGCTATCTGCAAATCAGAAGCTCTCAAATTAGGTACGTAAAAATAGAAGCATCCCATATTATTAGTCTCTTCTGGAAATATTGTTAACACAGCCTGATTTCCTTCTTGTCTGTGATTTGTGCTCGCTGCGTGGAGTGCCCAAGTGTAAATGGCTACTGATGGGAGAGCCAGGCCCCTCGGACTCGAGCAGGTTGTGTCGCGTTACTCTTTACCCGTGAACTTCAGTCCCAGCCTGCACCGTGTCCCCATTTGGAGGCAGTGTGTCCCGCAGCCCGGACTCCAGCTGCTCCTCTCTTCCAGTTCTTGACCTGAAGAGCCAGCGCTGCTGTTGCACATTGACCTGAGTCAGTTCCACTCTGCGTGTCACTGCCTTCCCGGCCATCCTCCGTCTGTACCCGCCCCTGGGCAGCCCTGCTTAAGCTCTCACATGTCCCTGACCAGTTTGGCATTGCCGTGTCTCTGGTCTTGACCAGTTCCCTTAACCCAGCTCTACTCGGAAGCGTTTCGGTGGCTCAGCAGATGCCAGTGCTGTTCGATACTTGAGCTGCTTTAGTTGCTTGATTCTTCCCTGAGCCTCGTGGCCGTCACTTTTGTTGCAGAGTTCTTTGCAGAAGGGCTCTGAACTCTTCAGCTGGTCCGTACGTGACAAGACTGGAAATATTAAGCGTACTTTTTGCCTGAGAATTAAGTCGTTAAAGTCATCTCTCTAAAGCTTGTAATGGCTACTGGTTGTTATCAGGGAAAGGAAATTTGTTTATCTGGGATAAAAGCCTTAGAAATATTAACCTGAGCAAAGTTACAGCTGCTCAGGATCTTTCAGCATTTGCCCCTTCTCCTTTTTATTAATGCAATTCAACAAGTTAAGCCTGAGCAACTGTGTCTGACCCCATGGCTAGAGTAACATCTGTGACTGTACTCTGTCATTTGCAAAATGGAACGGCTCTAATCTCTTGAGCACACTGCTCTGCAGTGACATTTCCAGGACATCCGCACTCCAAAAGGCATGCAGTAGCCTTGGATTAGAGTTTAAAATAGAAACGTGTTTGCCTTTGTGTACAGCATGGGATTGCTAAGGAGAAATAGCGATGGGAGCGTGCAGTTGGGTTGTGTGACCCGCAGTAGTTGTATGGGTCAGAGGCGTCCCTGCGCTGGGACCTGTGCTGCTTCTCGCATCGCGGCGATACGCTGAGCAATTGACTCGGCTTAGTCAGGGAAAGCTGTTACCTGCTCCTCCTAAGAAACCACTCGCCTCAATAGAGACAGTGCTAATTAACACAGGTCTAAATTATAGCAGAACTCAGGCTAATGCTTTAAAAAAACTGGATGAATGAAGGTAATTCCAATATAACATAAAAAGGGGAGGGTGCTGTGTGGTTCTCACGTTGTAAGGGAGGTGCTGTCCTGTCCCTGTCTGCGACCCGCGGTGCGCTGAGCATGTCTGTGCCAAGGAGCTGCAGGACCCGCTGTGGTTGGGGAGCAGTGTGCCGGGTTAGTGGGTGCCGTGCCGTGTCTCACCTACCCCACCTTGCCTTTAGCTGATGTGACAATACACCTTCTGGTTGTTTGGCAGGCTCAGCTGGTAGCAGCTTAGGTCCTTTCCACCCTTCTCTGAAATGCAAAGTAAAAATCATTTAACTTGTGTTTCTAAAGGCACTTTTCATAACTGTAAGCCTGTTAACTCTGGTTTCCTAACAAACAACAGCTGAAATTCCTTTGTTTGTTTGTTTTAGGTATGGTATTTTTTAAACACTCACAGCAAGCTGTTGTTGTTCATCTGTATCTTGGTAAATAGGAGCTGCTGACTTTCACCTTTGGAGAGGCAGAATTGAGCAAACAGCAAAACTGCCAGGGTGGACCAGGCACAGACTCCTGAGAGCGGGAGAGTAGGTACAGGGCATCTCTCCAAACGGCGGCTTGTTTCCTAAAGCCCCTGGAGTTTCCCCTGAGCGGGGTGCGCAGCGTCGTCCCATGCCTGGCAGCCCGCTTTGGAGCCATTGCCTATGGAGCCATTGCCTGTGGAGCCGTGATGTGGAGGTAGGACCTTGGGAGGGCTGTGTCTGGCACAGGGAAGGGGGATCTGTGAGAGATGGGTGCACAGACAGCTACTTCCTACATCCTCGCCCCCCTCTCTGTGCGCTTCCTCCCCCTGGCAGCCCCATGCAACTCACTGGAGCCCGCTGGTGCCCAGCACGGCCGTGTGTACTCTCTCATTCCGTTCTGCAGTAGCAGTTTTCTGCTGGTTTGTAGAGAGCATCCAACTGATTTATTGCTCCCAACATCTCTTAGTTTGTAATAAAGTTTTCAGCAGCTCTGTCGAGCCCGCTCCCCGCCCCCACGCACGCACACATCCCCGCGCTTGCTTTGTTCTTCTCACACATAATGTCAACTCATAAACCTTTCATCAAGTCAACCAGGTGGAAAAAACCCATTACTGAAAGAAGTGTTCATTCAGGTTCGGGGGGGGGAAATGGAGGAGAGGGCGGAGGAGAAAGTTCCCCAATGGAAAAAAAAAAAAAAAAAAAAGGAAAAAAAAAAAGGAAAAAAAGCTGTGTGTGCTCTTAGCTGAAAAGCCGGCTTTGCTGCGCGCCCCAGGTGCCAGGCCCCGGAGGAGCCTGGCAGATCTGTCATCCCGGTGACAGGAGATGGAAAGCGCCGTGTTCAGACTCCGAGAGGCAGCGATTTGGGCCTAATACCCACTGATGAAAGGGAGCTTCAACACAGCCGGCCTCTGCCAGCGGGAACAAAACCACTTGTGCTTTTCTATGGCAGAAAGGACCCCCCCGCAAACACACACACACACACACAGGTGGTGGAGGCTTTCCTCCGCTCCCCTCCGCCCTGGATGGATGTGTTTAAGCCATATTGGCTGAGGCTCATGTGCTGAAAGACGCTGCTGGCCACACAATGGAGGAGCTGACAGGGGTGTGTCGGCAGGAGACATGCTGCGTGGAGAAGGCGCTGAAAAATGGAAGTGAGGAGGCATGTGTGAAGTGCAGGGAGCAGGGAGCAGCCCGGGATCTCCTCACGGCAGAGTACAACCGAGGCAGCCCTGGGATGCTGCACTCAGAGCCCGGGGGACTGTGACAGCAATGTCCTGGCAGGAACTTGGTCCTGCCCTCAGGGAAAGCCCGGCACCTTGCTGGGCAGGAGACTGAGAGGACGGGTCCCTGGAGCAGGAGCAAGGAACGTCCCATGGGCAGAGGCACAGGAATGTCCTGTGGGCAGAGGACTCGGGGACCTGGGCCGAGGAACCCTGGGCAAAGCGCCGTCACTGCTGTGCCTCAGCCTCCCCGTGGCGCGGGTGACAGTACTCCCGTCTCCCACTCCCTCTCAGCCACTCGGGGCGCAGACTCTTTGTGGAAGTCACTGTTCCTTGCATAGGTCGTCGATCCCCATGGCCAGTAAGGTTTTATTAATTTTGGACGGAATTTCAAAAATGGAGTTCACCGAGAAATGAAATCCCCTTTACCCCAGCATCTTTATGTTTCAGGCACACGCTTTGGGATTTGATGGATTTCTCTTTACACGCAGACTATGAGAAAGTTCTGCACAAAATTTTATTTAAATAATTTTTTAAGCAGAGTAGTCCAGAGTTACTGCTCTGGAGAAGGGACGCAAGGGCACCAGGGGATGGAGAAAGAGGGAAGCAACAAAGGAGTACAGGCAGTGACATCTGTCGCTAGTATTTTATAAGTTAAAAATTCAGCATAATCTACTGCCACCCTGTCCGCTATGCTGAGTTCCAACAGTAACAGAATTGTCATGATTTCTACATGAATTAATTCAAATCTCTTTTTGCATGATATGGCGTAAGAAAGGGGCCATCTGGTTTATGTTCTAGGTGTCAGAACCACTCATACCAGCACACTTTCCTAGTGCAAGATGTAAGTTGACTGCACATATTAATGTCTCCTTACCCTCTGCCTCCCTGAGACCTGGTGCTGTTGTCCCATTATGGTGCTGCCATTTATACTGTCAATAGCAATAATAATAATAATGCTGCAAGGTTTGGCACGTGCATAGTACCTCCAGTTCAACCCTGGCTGAGTGTTACTTACCATTACAAACGCTTGTACTGGTTTCTTCACATGCGTGAGGCTTAGGGACATTAAGTAGGATCAAGCTGTGACTGAGTTAGGAGTGGCCGAGTGCACAATAAAAGGTTGTCCAGCTTCCACAAAATTAGTGTCTAACTGGTGACCTAGTTCATGTACGGATGTTATTGGCTTCCCCCAGACTACAGAAAGAATCATTAACAGTGGAGTTGGGGAAGAGAATGCAGGTGTGAGGAAACCTGCCCATTCCATTGGAGAGTGACAGCTGGCAGTCAGCTGTCTTCTCCTTGTGGTAAATATTTAAATACTGGCTATCAGCCTTAGGAGCCTGTGATAATAACTTAGATAACAGTAAAAAAATCATTAAGAGTGTTTGTATGTGGTAACATCCTGCAGATTTACGCTGCCTGGCTTTCAGAGATGTAAGCAAACCTGAATGTGTTCATCCTCCCAACAGCCTAAACCAGCGCAGTACTCGCACCTCCCGAGTAACTGCAGGGGGAAAAAAGGGATCAAGAAAATGGGTCTGACTTCCTGGGCTGTAAAGAAGTGCACCAGATTTCTATTAATTATTATAGAAATTTTTTTTTGTTTGCATTACAGCTTGGTAACAAACTGGTTCACTGTGGTTTCCCCAGCAGTTTAGTTGAATACGCAAAATCCAAGCAGAATTGGTTTGCTAAGACTAGTCACCAAAGCTACAATTTCTGTTCCCTTTCCTAGATGAAAGAGGCTCAGAAGAGTGGGAAAAAAGTCGTGAAGCAGAAAAGCCTCATCTACTACAGATTAGCTCTGTTTATATTGCAAAGGCTCTGGCTCAAGTGAGGGTTTTTGCTTAGAAATATTGTTTTAGCATGACTTTATCTTGAAATGAACTTTGCGGTAAATAGAATTTAAGCATGGGCTTAAATTTAAGGTCTTATTTAAGTGCTTTTCTACTTCACTTGCCAGCTAAGGATCTGGCCTGGGCTTTGAACATCTTTAGGGAGAAGAAACAGATTAATGAGATTAGAACGTTTTAAATCACTTTTGTACTTCCCTGGGCTGCATGATCTTTATAATACCTTGTCTCTATAGACTCTGTAACGTGGATTGGCTGGGTGCTAACAGACAGGGATGATGAATAGGCGGCTTGCTTGTGCATCCTTTCAGATTTGGGGAACGTATTCGATGGCCTATGGGTATGTTCAGTTTCATACGTCAGTGTGCATTTAATCTCCTTGTCTGCTTTATGAAATCCAGCATTTGAGTGCGTAACTCTCAACCTTATGGGCCTAATTTCCTTGCTGGGGTTTGCAACAGATATTTTACAATCAGGCCAGTAAAATGAAAAATGTGTTCATGGAAGATGGTAAGGGGTGACCTGGGAACAGACAGGCCTTCACCCAGAACATTAATATTACAGCAGGGTCTGGACTGGTACCTTTTGGCAGCCCCTAGCAGCATACCCACCCTCGCCCCTACAGCTTCATAGGCAAAAGGCAAATCTAGGATTTTAGCTTTGCGATTTTTTCTTCCTAGTTCAGAAATGTGCCATTTCTACAGTAGTGCAGTCAGGGAATCAGTGGCCTGGTGAGCTCATATTTCACCTTGTGACACGCCGTGGTTTCCATTTACGCGATGATGCAATGTAAAGCCACCCCTTGGAGAGCAGAGAGCGCAATGTGGATTGTCGGCCTTAGGGGGTGAAGAGGCTCGTCAAAGGGAAACTGAGCAATTGCAACAGGCTGGAGCTTCCTGCAGCTGAAGTTCTCCAGCGAGCGAAGTTAATCTGTTCCTCAAAGTCTTCATTTGGAGGAAAGTAGCAAGAAGCCCAAATCCCACAAAATATCAAATGCCCTAGGATTTTTCTGTCCAGAGATTTTAATTAAGGCATGTTTCCCTGAGAGTTTAATTGCGTGTTCATTTCTTGCAGCCCCTGGCAATTCAAGCTCTGAAAAGCCACATGGGAAGAAGCAGGAGAAAAGTTTGGATTATTCTAAAGTCTGCTGCTGGTTACTCCCCGTCAGCGTCAGCTCATCCCCCGATGGGTCCTCCCTCAGCCAGGAGCAGAGAGGCAACAGTATGGAGGGCGGAGAGTACTGTACGTAGATGGGATGTCAAGAGGGGAGAGCAAAAGCACTAAAACAAAGCAAGGCTTGTTTGTAACAGTGATAAGCATAGAGTGGAGCATATATTTAATACAGGATTGACCAAAAATGCAGCCAGAGTAAACGACTGTCGTGCAGAGCTTACACCTTGGGAGCAGGTCTTGCGTGGGGCCAGGACAAACTCAGCAGGAAATGCAAACCCTAGTTACAGCTCAGTTTCCTGCATTGAAATTGTGATTATAATTAAAAATAAATCACAAACGCTTTTACTTTGATGAAATTACCACTTATATTAAGAGCAGCTTGAGCGGACTGTAAATCATTTTCTGCAGGATGTCACTTTGCGATTTAAAATATTTCATCGGTTAAAGAATATGTTGTGCTGCATTTGGGAAAGAAAAGAGTAAAACATGAATCACACATGGGTGAATGCAAGACATTCTTGTACTCTCGGGTGCCTGGAGCCTATAGGAAATGAAATTAGCCCTTCTGAAAAAGGGTTGATTAATCCAGAGATGCTCCCAACTACTCAATTCATCTGCCTTAATTGGATGTGGGAGTCAGTTTTGGCTTACTGGCCAAAAGGATGATAAGAAAAAGTACATGCTGCAAAAACCAAGCTGGGATTCCTTACTAAAAGGCAATTTCATTCCCTGTTTGTTATTGATGGAGATATTGAAATACTTAGAGATGGCCTTTAAACAGAGACTTAGAGAACGTATGTGAAGTAGAGGAAAACAAGCAGCAGCACAACTCTACGGAGTAACCTGCTGAGCTGAAGCAGCGCGTGAGCAGCAGAGCAGTCTGGGAGGCACCAGAACAGAGTCACAATCTTTTGCCCCGCAAGCACAGCTCCCGTTGCACCTACCTGGTTATACCGAGCCTGAGACCGCTACGAAGATCTCAGTCTTTTCAAATGTGAAAAACAATCTTCTAACTTTAGGGATTTTATTGCAAGGTTACTGTATTGAGTATATTTGCTAAAAATCTCATCTCCCAAAAACATGAACTTAGATGACAGCTACAGCTTTCGTTCCTTTTTGTTTCTTTTACTTTGTAAAGGTAGGCTCCTATACAGAGTTATTAGAATTAGAAGTTCAAAACTAGGACTTTTTTTTTTTAAAAAAGCATTTTCTGAATTTGCATTCTGCTTAGGGGAAGGTAGCTTAAGGGAAATGAGAGCTTGAACTCATGAATTTTGAAAGCCTGGGGTTTACGATGCTGCAGAAAGACTATTTGTTGAGTACAAGGCCTGATCTGGAAATGCATTTGAGACATGCATGACTTTGAGCATATAAATAGTTGCACAGAAGTCAATGGGACATAAATTTATGAATTTGCCTAAGTGCTTTGCTGGATCTTTGCCTAAGGAACCACTTACCATGAGTTTCAATAACAGAGTCATAGCCTTGTTAATGAGCAAACCTCTGGACCAAGAGCGTCAGTGAAATGTGAAATCCGGCTCCATGCCGTATCTATGCTGCTCAGCTTGGTTTCATCTCTACGTAAACGCATTCTGTTGTGCTGACATTTATGTCCCTTGCCTTTTCCAAACAGTGATTTACAAGTTCCATTTTACACTTGTGAGTGCAATAGGACAGTGCGGATGCAAAGCAGCAGCCACGGCAGTCGGGGGGTGGTGCAAATCAGAGCTCAGTTCTGGAGGGCAGGCACCGGAGCAGCCTTTTTCCTAGAAAAAGACAGTTCCAGAACTTCATCAGTGAGTTGTGGCTTTCACCTTCCACTTTTCTCTTTTAAAGTGTTTTTGGCAGCAGAGGCAGCCGACCAGGAAAGAGAAACATGAATGACTGACACCAGTCAATATTGTCAGTTCTCTGCATGCTTCATTAGTGCTATCAGGCAAGAGAAACGGAGATTTCACCACATAAAAGATCATAAATTGCTTTGGGAAATGGAAACCAGCGTGGGGATCCTGGGAAAGGAAGAGAGGGACGGTTCATACACTACAGAACCAGGTCGGGGAAGACAGAGCTGTTCAGAGGGACCCGCGTAAGGCCTGTGCCACCACACGGGGGTGGCCCCACAGCTTCCTGAAGCCAGTTTGTTTCCTGGTGTCTCAGCTAAGACCGTCTCTCCCACTCTGGTACCCAGGTCGTGTGATGGCTGTCGGACAAGTTGTGTCTGCCGGGGCAGATAATGACTTTGACTCTGCCCAGCATCTCTGGGAATAATCCTGGCACGTGTTTTAAACTGCTCTGCTCACTATTATGGTCATTAGCTTAGGCAGCACAGGTAGCGAGCGGAGGCCAGGTCAGGTCTCACTGAGCAAGACACAACACAAACCTGAACAGAAATACAAACCCTGAAAAGGGTCTCTGCCTTCAGGATATTACAACGTAAATGAAAATAGGAGCATGGCAATGGGACAGAGTTGTCATACCATTGATCCACTACTGCAGGCAAGTTTTACATCGGGGTTTCTTTTAAAAGAAAAAGTAGCAGCAGCCCTTGGGAGATTTGGGTATATTCAATAAATCCGTGTCAGAATTCTTGCACTTAGAAAAGCGTTGTTGCAAGTTAAAATGTTTTTTATCTGTTGTTCTGCACAGACATTTGTTTCAACGGAATAAGAGATGCTGTGTGTGTATGGTTGGACTTGATGATCTCAAAGGTCCTTTCCAACCATGAAGATTCTATGATTCTATGATAATGAAACCTTCCCAACATCTCTTTGTGCGACCCAGAACCAGCCACTGCTACTTTCCTGAGAGGAGCACACCCTCCATTTTTAAATTTTTCTCTTACACGTCCATCAGTCCTTCAACTAGTAAAAAGCATTGAAAGGGAAGAAGAGCTGCCTGTACGGTGCGCGTGTGGCAGTGCCACCGTTCCCAGCCTGTGCTCGGCCGGGGAGGAGCGGGACGGGAGCGGGATGGGCACATCCCCAGCTGGAGCAGTAGCAGGAACGCTGAGCAGATGCCACAGGGAGACATGGTATATACTGAATCAATATGTTAACCTAAGAATGTCAAGAAAGCAAATGCTTGGAAGGTTTAATTTATGGAGATTAGCATGTCAGATAGATTTTGAGGAAACTGGGGTTGTTTTCCAGAAGTAAACCCCAAAACTTTTCCAGGATTCCCAGATACTTTGTAGGTTAAATGACCTTCAGTCCTTCCTATCCTCACAGCATCCTCTGCTGTGGTTCACACACAACTGTGTTAACATGAGTCTGGAATATCTCAGCACATAATTATTTATCCTTCAATAAAACAAAGAAAACCATGTCTAAATCTGACTAATATCCCCTCCTCAGCCTGCCAAGTGGGGCCTTGTGTTTTCAGTATTGAAAACCAAGCCTGACTTGCTGCATATTTTGTGTTACCATGGTTTATGTCCAAATGCAAGGATTTAATTTTGTCCGTCATCAAACCGTGGTTTCCATATGACACCAATACATTCCTTCCCTCTGCCTGCTGTTCTGACAGACGACAGAATAGAATTAAGCATTCCAACTACCACGCTTAAAACGCAAGAGCTTATGTTCCTTTGGCTTTGGAGATCAAGGGGCAGATCTTTAGCGGGTATAAATTGTCTTCGCTGGAGCTATGAAAATTTACACCGTTTACCCCAGCTGAGGTACAACCTTGGATGTCTTTATTTCACAGTACAATTCCAAGAAGATAGATACCGTAGGACTGACAAATAAGATAGACTCTCCTTTTCTTCTGTGCCTGGCTATTATGAGTGATTATTATTGTGTTTCCTTCTGGAGCAGTTACTGACCAGCCCAACTTATGCCTCTGCAAGCCAGTAAAAAGAAACCCCTCCACATATTTCTCCACTAACTGCAGCCTGCCCTACATCCCAGCCAATTTCAATTTAATGGTATCAACATTTTAAAAAAGCCAATCCACAGTCTCTACCGTACTGAGACTGGGAGTAGAAAAATGACCAGTTCCTTCTCAAACACCGGCTGGGGTTTCAAAAGAGCCTGAGGGAATTACACACACATCTCACTTTGAAATTTAAGCTCTGGATCTTGAAAGAATAGGTTTATTCCACAACTTCACACCCTGAAGGGACAGCTCATTGCCTGGGACTCTGTGATGTCATCCCTTTAGGGAAGTTTTTCAGATTCAGTCAGTGCACAGTCCTGGCCCGTGGTGTGACCTCCGTCTCAAGCAGAACCCCAGCGGCGTGATCCCGGGCTGGTGGGTCTGCAGAGGCTCACGAGCAACAGCAGTTCCCTGTCTGTCCATCCGTGGTGCTCGGTCAATACATTGGAAATACCGTGTTACTTCTGAGTCTTGTAATTAGGCCGAGCTGAAAAATCCCCGTGGATGGGAAGAGGAGATACAGTATCCTCAGGAAGGATAAAAGAGTCCAAGAGGATGATAGTAACAATCCAGCTGGGCCTGCAAGTCAACCCCACTCCTGGACTTAGCCAAGAACTCTGGCGGTTTTTGAAGTGCTTGGGATTCTGCCCTGGATCTACGGTCTCGAGAGTGGCTGCTGTCAAGATTTGCTAGGTGTGGTAGGGTGACTGCTGCTGCTGCCAATAGTCTGGGAGAGGGGAAGTGAAACCTGCTGAGACTTGGGAATGAAACAATTTGTATTAATTAGAAGCAAATGCTGTGTCTTGGCTAATGGGTTCCAAAGCAGATGTTTGTCAAAATAGCCAAGAGATGGGTCATCTGAAAGCAAAAGTTATAAATAATAGGAACTATGTTTCTTGTTATTTCGTGTTTTCTCAGGTCAAAACCATGCATCATTCAGTGTTGGAAACACCACAGAGTGAAGCATGTTGTGTTGTTCTGCTGTAGGGAACTATGTGCCATCGTTTCTGTGTATCTCACCCATAAACCCAACCCACTGTGCAGTTAGAAACCTGTGTGTGGCGTTACTCGGGCAGCCGCAGCCTGCTCAACAGGCACTGACAGCAGGGGAACGTTTTTGCAGGCAGAGGCTGGTAGCCTTGCTCCACTTCTGACCAAATCGCTCTCTTCAATTTTATACCCATGCAGATGCCTGTGTGTGAATCGCACGAGCACCTCTGCGAATCTCCATCCCTCACTGGGGCCAGCACAACAGTTCCCTCCATTCAGTCCCAGGATACGTCAGAAGGAGATAAAAAAAGAGATGTGCATCTATCTGTGATCCAAAATTTATGAATAAGTTCAGTTTTTCCAGGTAAGATTCCTGCTTTTAATTTATGTTGACACCTAAATTTGGGATGCCTTAATCATATAGTGTCCTTTAGTAATTTAAGTACGGTCTTCAGATCAGGTAAGTCTTCACTGTTCACTCCTATCATCAGGGCTGCAGAAACTTAAATATGTGTAGAGCCAAATTCACTGCCGGCATAAATACACATAATCAACAATTTTCAGAAAGATGTGCCTGTTTGCTCTTGAAGTGAATGTGGCCTGCTTGTTTCCTCTTGTACCACTGTGTAGAATACCCCACACAAACATACTTTGAGCCTGTTGCAGTATTTATAGACGGTGTGGTATATGCTCTATAAATACCTATGGGTTCAGTTGCCAGCAGATAAATCAGGACAGTTAAACAAAGATTCGGATTTACACTCCTTGCAATTCTGACTTTATAAAGGGGTCAGTATGAGACAGCTCCTCAGCCTGGCACTTCACACGCAATTACCAGCCTTTTCTACAGGCAGGAGATGGTACCAATAGAAGTGTGGGCATCTAAATCTCCTACCAGTCAGCTAGCCTGTGTGTGGATAAATATAAAGACATAAAACTAGACTAACAGTCAAACTTCACTTTCCAGATGAAGTTAAATGCAATTTTTCCCCCAAACTTTAAACAAATTAAGATACTTTAAAGAATATTGTCCTTTGTTTGTACTTAAATTTGCTTACAAATGGTGTAGTAAGTAAACATTTTTTAAAAAGAAGTTAAAAATATGGATGTATTGTTCATCTTGGGATGTATCCATGTGACTGTCTTCATGTGTGTGTAGATATTTAGATATGTGTTTTGTATCTTGAAGATGTGTATGCTAGAACAAAAAGCCTATATTTAAAATTAATTTGTGTAAATACACCTGTGCCTGTAAAAACACCCTGTTATATACACCCATTTAGTCACATATATATGTGCATATATAATAATGTTTGTATACACAAACACACACAAATTATGTACAGAAAATTAAGCATATGCCTGTCTCGCCCTAAAATGATGCATCCCTCCAAGGAACATCAAACCTATTTGTGTCAACAAACAGATCTCTCCAGCCCAGGAAGATACTAATATCGATAGCCAGTGAAAAATAGAAACCTCTATACCTGTGAGGGCAACTCCTTATTTATGCATCATTTCTACACCTCTCCCAGTTGCTCCCTCCCACTGTAATCTCTGTCCCTCCCAGGCAACACTCCCTAGCCAGAATCCTATGATCTTTGCCCTCTTTTCCTTCAAATTAAATTTCAACTTTTTTCAAATCTCTGGTAGAGTGACAAGCCAGTGCCAGAACTGTCTTTTAATACACAAAAGCATAAATAATGCCATCCATCAGAGCTGTCGCTCAGAAAGATAGATTGCTACTTGTCCAGACACTGGAATGACACAAAAGTGAAAGTTAGGAACTGTCTCTTTTCTTTGCTTGCTTTCTTTTTCTTCTTCTCTCTCCCTTTTTTTTTTTTATTTGCCGGACTGCTTGATTCTGATTAATGGTGCTGTCAGGGAGGGATTCCGCTTGCCCGGATAATGAGTCAGGAATGTATTCCCTGTCACAAACACAGCAGATGTCAGGGGCAGAAGGGCCCGGGAATGCCAGAAACAATATACAGTTTCTTCCTAGTCCCCTGACAGGCCAATATGCTGCACAAGGTCTAATTTATGTAGACAAAATGCAGGCAAGGGGCTGTAGCAGCAGAGAAACTGTGCCGGGAAGTCTGAAGTACAATGCAGCAGGGGAGAGAGCTGAAGGGAGGTAATGAACGCTAGCAGTGGGACTCAATAGCACTGCATCAAATGGCCTTAACAAGAATGGCCCAGGACCACTTTGACTCCATTAAAGTGCACTTTACATCATTATAGAGAGAAATCAAACAGGGCAGAGGGCTTCTGTTTCTTTTAATGGCTCGATTAGGTTATTCACTCATCGGGGGCTGCAGCTGTCATAGTAATGCAGCAACTGCCAGGAGAGGTACAATAGCCCTCGTGGCAACGTGGGGCCCGGGGCCCCTCTCAAAGCGGAGTGCGTCGACTGGTTCTGCAAATTCCCCCCATCTACACCACGACTAACGCAAAGGCGGATTTAGAGGGGATTTGCCAGTCCTGGTGAAAGAATTTCAAAGTGATTTGTCTCGAGATGCCTTCACTTTTGGGGTTGGCCACCTGGAAGCACTGGAAAGGGGCCAGGTCTTTGCTGAAAGCACCTGCCTTTGGCTAGCTGGGGCCCTGGCTTGGCGTGCCAACAAGAGGAGCCCACATGCACTTCAGAGAATGCTGACCTTCCCTATACTGGAAAGAAACCCAGAGCTTTTCGGCTACAAAACGCTGATATCATAAAAATCACATATTGGGAAAATAAATTAGCATTTTGAAGTGCATGCAACTGCACTGGTCTGTTGCACTTTCTGTTCAGCAAACTGGGGCAATCTGGTTTCCCAGCGCTTGTTCAGCACTTGGAGTAATGAGGTCCCGGTCCAGCAGGACCAACACTCAGGGCCGTGCGATGGTGTGTTTCCGTCCCACAAAGCTTCCCTGAAGGTTTTGCCAGGCCACCTGTACCTGTCACAGAACGACCAGTGAAAATATTAATTACAACAGAAGCATGGCTTAGGGAAAGAAAAGGAAAGGGTTTGATTCAAAGTCCTCTGATGTCTGCCAAAGTTTTTGTATTGACATCAGAGTCATGCAGCAAACTCCTAAGCACTTGGGAAACACCCCTTTCTTGAAGATGTCACGTTATCTGTCTAGCATCTGCTGAATGAAATCATGTTATACTGCAAAATTCCAAATGAGAAAAAGACTTTGAAACTGGTTGTGCCAGAGGCAGTTTTTTAAGGCCACGGCTAGCAGCGAGTTTCAGAACGGCATGTGGATTGCCAGCCCTTTGGGATAACAGCCTTGTCTTCCACGTTGAGCTCTTAGCACAGTGGAGCCCGCGTCTGTGGAAAAGTTTCTTCCCACTTGAATAATAATATAATAATAGCTATTACCGGGACAGAGCTAGTCACTTAAAAGGGATCAATTCCTGTACTGGGGTAAGTGTACTCTTCACCCTAAATCTGTTTCTAGAACTTCTTATTCTGATCAATCTTTTCGGTCTTAAAAAGCACACCTGAAGGTATATATAAAGTCTCATCATCGGGCATTTAGTCTTAGTCCTAACACAGCCATTTCATTCTCTGTCCTCAACCAGGGTAAAAATAATGAATAAAAATAAAACCACGTAAGGCATTTTGGTGCATTCAAAACACTTTCTGCTGGCTTCAGCACACTTTAAGTCAAGCCACTTGTATTGCAGTACGGCAGGCGCCCATGAACTCTTCCACGAGAGTCTGCTCCGGCTTTTATCTCCCTGCCTCTAACTTAATGTGAACCCTGACCCGTGAAAGGTCCCAGTAACTCCTTCCTGAGGAGCAGAAGCTCAGCTCTGACACGATTTTGGCACTGAGTAGTGGAGGACCTTGAGGTGATAGGATCTGCAGGGGTAGGAGGAGAGCGCACATATCCAAAGAGGCAAAAATCAAGAATGACAGACAGATGAAAATAAAGATAAGGTTCTGCTACCCAGAGTCACCAGAGTAGGCAGGAGCTGCTTTGAAGGGCAAAGTGCAGTCAGGATGCTGGGCTTGGCGGATTTCATGCCCAAATTGAGCAGGATTAAATGGTGGGTCCGGAGTATTCCCCTGACCCTACCATAAAATCCTGTGCAGTAGCACAGAGCCACGTGTATGTCGCACCTATTTCCTATGCATAGCATCTGGGCAGCTTGTTTAAAAGTGACGCTGTTCTAGGGAAGCCTGTTTACACTGGTCAGGGAGCTGTGCTGGTGGGATCAGGTGTGTCAGACCCATGCTCCGAAGGCACGATGATGTTTTTAGTTACACTGGTGTAAATCCAGCCACTGGGCCATCTTTGATTTCATTTACAGCAGCAGCAGCAGCGCAGAGCAGCTCTACTGCAAACACCAGCCTGTTTGTTCAGCAGCACAGATTAGCGTGACTGTATCAGCCTCCGTGAATTAGGTGGCTGTAGAGCTGTCCCAGTGCAGCAACTTCAGCTTCACCAGGGTATGAAGTACATCCTCAGTGGCACTCTATTGAAATCAAGCTGGAGACTTCATATTTACCCAAGTGAAGTCCGAGAGAAATCTCTTTGGTGTTGTGAGGCTCAGAGGCAGGTAAGAAGAAGTTATCTCTGAATGTGCTCCCGGAACTACATTTCCTGAAAATGCTTGGAGCCCTTGTCCTCTTGAATCCATTCGCTCTACCCACAAATGATCTTCTGATCTCTAAACCATAAAAGCAATGTGACTAACAAGAGAGGTTGCTTCCCAAGATGCCTGGGGAAGGCTTGGCCACAACAACGGCTGAAAAGACATTTCTTCTAAATTGATAAGGTTGTGCTTTTTTCCTCCTAAAGCTCAACGTGTTTTTTATTTAAAATAGCTTTATTCCTGCTCGGAATGTCCCTAATCAGAACCAGCAGCTAACAGCCTGAAAATAAAGGAAATAAAATTAAAGATTGCAATTGCTTTGGTTTTACAAGCCTGAGGCCTGGCGAGGCTTGCCGCAGGAGAGGGGAGGGAGGGAAGGGGCTCGTTTGTGTTAGTTTTGCTTGTATTACACTGATCAAAGCAGCATATTGTTAAGTAAGCACCAGTGTGGCTTTAGAAAGTTAGCACATTAAACCGGCTGTGATTGACGCCGGGTTGCAGGAGTCAGTGCTGGGGCAGAGCGCAGAGATGGGACAGGGCAGGTCTGCATGAAGGGCTGCCTTTGGTGCTGCAGGTTCGGTACGAAGCAGGACAGGAATGCAGGAAAACACTAAGCAGCAAAGCAAAAGTAAATTTACCTCATGTCATTGGTGCAAAAATGTATTCCCAGCAATAGGAATGACCCCTTTGCTTTCATTTCTCTTCTGTACCCTTTGGGGATCCCCCTTTAACTGAAACAATGTGAAACTTTGCTCTCTCTCTCCTGCGCTTTGTAATTCTTCAAAGGGAGAGCTGGGTCTTACATCCCGCTGGGGGAAAACAGGCCTGGGCCGAGCTCCTGGCACCTTCTGCACACTGTGATCCCTGCCTGTAATGGAAATCCTATGGAAGCAGTTATGACATGGACATTAATAACAATACCAGGAGCGCTCCTCAGGCTGAGCTGTGTTATGTACTGCCAGTGGTGCCGAGAAGAATGAGCTGTGTTTAACAGTACAGCCGTGACTGTGTAGTGTCGCACATCCTGTGTTGTGGGGAAGGGAGCGCGCATGTGGTGGAAGAAGTAGAGATAAGGCTGTTATAGTGTTTATCTTTTCATGCTTCCATTGTAATGAAGCTGCTCTCATGGACCAGAGCCTGCAGTGGTGTCTGTGCCGGGGAGTCGGTGACACAGGCAAAGCCATGCCTGTTTGCAGCAGCAGCAGCGCAAGTAAATCCATCAGGCTGGGGGCGATGAGAGGCCGGCGGGGACCGAGCCGCTGCTGGAGCCAGGAGGGGCTGCAGGGCTTCGGGGGGTCATGCTGCAGCCTGTGTGATGGGCTGGAGTCTCACAGCCCACAACAGGCTGCTGGGTCACACCAAGGCTGCCCGCCATACCGGCACAGAGAGCCAGAGCTCGCTGTCAGGAACGGACAACTGGGAACGGTGGTGGTGGCAGTGGGGAAGGTGGACTTCCCAGGCCACCCTCCAGCCTGTCGTGCCCCCCTGCATGTCAGCATTAGTAGGCAGCAGCTGAGCATTAGGTTATTTAAGCTGTCACCTGCTGAACTTTGCAAAAGTTGCAGCCCAAAAGATTTATGCTTATCAGAGCCAGCACAGCGTTTTGTGTAACGTGAGTCCGTGTAGGACCAGGTCAAAACCTGGTCAGTGTTCAGGCATCTCCCTGACTTCCCGTCCCCACAGCCCCACGAGAGGGGATTGGATTTCAAACACGCTCTGTGTGTCGTCCTTGAAAGACATAATACAAATAAGTGACACCCCAGGACCAGGCGTCTGTATCAGGGGGCAAAGGGAAGGGGGAAAAGCACATCTGATCAAAGATGCCCCCAGCCGCTTCGCTGAGGCACGTCCCTCAGGAGGGAGGCTGAAAAGACCAATTTTCACAGATCTCAGCACCAGGAAATAGGCATTTCATCATGAGTTGAGTCATGGAAAGGAGGATTCGGCCAGGCTGCTGCTGCTAAGGCAGAGACAAATGTAATTTATTACCCTGAGGCCTGCTGAGGCTTGGGGAACTCAGGAGGAACATGCAGCATTAAGGAGGCCTGGCCCCCTAGGAGGCTTTTTGGAGAGTGACTAATTGAGATGGGATATTCTCATCTGTCTGAGCACATTCGGTCCTTTCACACACTTGTATCATAAAATAAACAGCATGTAGGTACTGGGAGAAGGGGCGGCCTCACAGTTAAAGTGCTGACCTGAAATTCGGGACACCTGGGTTCACTCACAGCTCTTGTAGGTGACTTCTACAATTTAGCAAGTCATTTACTCTTTTCCTCTATCAATTCCCCATCTGCAAGAGCTGATGATAGTAGCACAGTGCACCCAGGTGCTAGGAAGGAGATGTGTTCCCGTGTGCAGGGTGACTCCTGTCCTGCAGGGAGCTCAGGTCACGCCATGGACGTGCTGTGGTCAGTGGGGTACAACCAGCTCCCTGCTGCCGGCAGTGGGCCAGCCCAGAGGCTGCTGCATCAACAGCGCCTTCCGTATAGGCGTAGATGATCAAGAGGGGACACTGTGGATATTTCATGGCACTAAAAATCCCTCGCAGGGATTTTTCACTGCAGGTCTCTGCTGCTTGTTGAGGTGAGGACGTGACCCACCTGCCCCAGCCTTCCCCTGCAGAGGGGGCTCAGCTGATTTCAATCATGGGTGCACTTGGCTGAATGCTTTGGGTAACTGATAAATAGTCGGGGTTGGTAGGGGCAGCTGCTTTGACCTAAGGGGGAGATGGAGTGGTGCTATCTGCTGTACCTCAGCTCCTGTGGTGGTTTTCCTGGGGACTCTCCACCTCTGCATGTTCTCAAGTTTGACGGTTCAGCCTGGTATGTGTTTTGGATGACCAAGGCAATGGGGTTATGCTAAAGAACTATGTGACCTTGCAGGAGCGGTTTCACATCTACGTACCGTAGCTAAGCCAGCACTGTAGCTGAGTCTCCTGTGCCAGTGCTGCAGGGAAGGAGGGCTGGGGAGTCATTGATATTTCTGAAATGTGTTAAGAATTTTCAGGTGAGGGATGTCTTTTTATAGCTGTGCAAGGTATTGGGTTTTTTTCATGCGTGTGGTGATTAACTGGTAGTATTAAATGCTGAAGCCCACCACTTCCCATATGTGCAAGCGTGTGTGTGTGTGTAGCAAGGCCAGGCAAATGACTAATGCAAACCTGAAGAGAGACAGCAGAGCATATTGTAAAGATCAACCCTATTTCAGCTTATGTTCAAATCGGAAATGCCAGAGATTGTTTCATAGTCTTCTGCAATGTTCATTATAAAAGTCCCCAGATGGCAGATGGCTATTAGCTCACTGTGACCTATATAAATGTCAAACGTAAAGCTATTGCCCCAGTGAAAATCTCAAAATAAATAACAACAGGAGGGATGCTGTTCTGCTGCCACCAGGATTTATGGATTATGAATTCATGCTAATTCATCCCAAAGCCAGCAAAAGAATGAATCTTGTCCTTTTGGAGGAATTCACTTAACACCTGCTTGCAGATGAATTCCAGTCCCCCATGCCCGATCCTTCACTGATCTCTCCTCAGCTGCGTCCCCCTCCAGCCGCAGGCAGGTTCTCCTGGAGGGACAGCTGGGTCCTGGGAGGAGCAGGGTACGTGCGGCTGGTATTGATTAACGGGAGACAATGCCATGTCACTCATGACTGCCAGTGGAGACTTCCCTTTGTTTGCCAAAATTGTGTAACAGCAACTCGAACAGTGATTTCAAATTGTTTTCTTTGCCCTTATTGATCACTGTGGCACCTGTCAATCAGAAAAGGTGGGATTTTTTCTCCCCAGGTTTTTAGGTAGCGGTTGTATGTTTGTAAAAGCCAACTCATAAACACAGCCTGCTCGCTTACGTTGGTTTGTTTGGAGGAGAAGGGGTAGAGGAAGGGGGGCTTTGCTTGCTCAGTTGTTCTGTTATTATGTTCTCATAAATAATCAAAAGATGAATAACACACACCATGAGTAATTGCAGTTTCTGTAGCAAAACTTTCCCTGTCCTACTTACTACTATCAGAAAAGAGCATGATGGAACAGCTGTGCTTTGTAGAAAGCCCAGGAAAGGAGCTGTTGTACCTCCCTCGAGTCTCACCTGCAGCACCATCTGTGGTGGCTGTGTCCCTGGAGCTGCTCTGGAACAGAGGAAGCGACCCAGGTCCTGCCGCAGCAGCAGGAACGGGGCAGTTGCATCCCACAGGCCCATCCTGAGGCACCATCCCGGGTGTCTCGGCTGCCCGGGGCAGCTCCTGGTGAGCTGAAGTGGGACAAAAACAGCTTGGTTGTATAGAAACAACTCACGCAACCCGTAAGCTCACGAGCATGCTTAGGGCCTGTCTGTGTGGGGAGTCGTGAGGAGCAACTAGTTGTGTGAGATACAAACAGAAGTTCAGAGCTGACAAACCCCCGTGTGGCTGCTCCGCTTCAGGATAACGTGGCTGTAGTTTCATTGAACCCCAGAGCTTTGATGCGTGCACATTAATGTCACGCTTTGGCTTCATTTGTCTCAACTTTCCTCAGTGTACCCTGTAGACAAGACCTTTGAAAGGAAAAGAATTGCATTCATGAGCTTCAAGGAATTTGTCCTAAATGGCCGTTTTAGGATGATGGGCTAGACAACTTGGCAATCTCCATTTAGCATGTTCATTTATATTTATGTTTCTACAGTGTTCAGATGCCTCAGATGGCATCGAGGACACAAAGTGTTCAGCAATGAGCAAACACAGAAGCAGGTTGGGTTTTTTAAAAAAAAAAAAACACAACCAAACTGTGGAATTTGAGAGTTGCTTTTTTCCCCTCAAAAACAGTTTTCGCAGAACAAGTTGTTGCTGCTGTCAAAATTCTTTAACTTTCACCAACACAAATTATGTTTTGTTTTTTTAATATATTGCTCAGTAAAACACATAAATGAGTAGATTTTACAAATATTTCATCTCCATAAAAGGCATTTTTGGTAAACAAATAGAAGTGAATATTTTATTAATGTTTTTGTTAAAGATATGAACACGTAGTGATATCATGCAGTGAATGAATCAACTTATTAAAAAATTAACAGGAAAGTAGAAATGTGGGTCACTTTTATTCATGCAGGAACAACTTCAACCATATTTTTCTCACAAATATGAGACTTCATTTCTGAACTGTCGCAATAATAAACATTCCCAAGAAGCATAAACTTGCTTTCATTTCTGAGCACGCTGATTTATATTGGCTGAAAGTTTGCGGGTCTCTGAAGCTGAGAATCTCTCTTTAAAAATAAAGCCCGTGTCACACCTAGAGGTGCGCTGCTCTTCCTGGTGACGTCAAAATTGAGCAATGGGGTGTCTGTCCTGTACACAGAGCCTATGTTGTGTGTGAGGCAGCACTGATTATGCTGCTGCAACAGCCTCCAAAAGCCACATGAGGCCTTGGAGCACCGTATAGTAAATCCTGGGCTCAGATCTATTGTGTAGTTAATGACCAGAGCTCTAAAAATGTGTATTAAGCATGACACTAAAGTGCCCGTGCTAAGTACTTCACACAGGAAGTGCAGCTCTGCCTGATATAAATTAGGAGTAATTAAATCTATCAGAAAATAGAACTCTGCAGTAGTTGTGACCAAACTGCACTGTAGTTAACATACGTGTGGCCGAAAGGGACGGTCTAATTTATGATGTGGGTTAGTCAGAGGTCAGGGCTGGAAATAGCCGTATTTACTGGTGTTACTCCGTAGGACCGCGGGGAGCACAGCCGTGCTCAGGCTTCGCTGCCACCACCGGCGGTGGATGGGTTTGCTGGACTCGTGAAGAGCAACACTCTCTGGCTATGGCTGTTGGTGACACATGCTGCCATTTTGGTGGTAATCCTAGTAACTTAATCCTGGTGCCTTTCTGCTGCTGTAACCCTCCTGTTCCAAGCGTCCACCCTGCAGAACGGAGGGTCATGTTACCTTTGGGTATAAAGTGAGATTACTCCTGCACCCATGAAACCCTATTCCTTTACATGAACTGACAATCCAGCCTAGCACAGGAAAAAGTTCCATAGAACGTAAAATTTCTTAGATACGTTTTTATTCTGTAGTGGGCTGCATCTTTGCTGTGAGAAGCAGGAAACATACAGGGCTGCTTCCCGTTTGATCCCTTCCCACTGTTCCACGGCGTTAGATCAATGGGCTACTGAAATTGCACTTGAAAATTAATTTCCCACAAAGCTTTTGCCGACAGCTGACAGGTGACAGATTGCTGCATTGCTTGTATATATATTGGTTGTGCCCTAATGTGAGATGGAGGTCTTTGAACAACGTCTTTTTGTTTTTCTTTTCTTTCATTAAACCTGCAAACCCACTATGACAAAAATTACAGCCACTGGCCAGCCTCGTGCAAAGATACCAAAGTACTATTGAGGCCACAGCTCCAGAATCAGCATAATTGTGCCCAAGCTAATCAACTGGGCAAGAAAGGCTAATAAGCTCAGGACCCCCACCATGTATGAAGGGATCTTGGGATGGAGCCTGGTGTCTCTGATGGGCATCGCACACCACCAGAGCAGTTTACTGGATCCGTGCTGGAGAGTGGAGATAGTGATGCTGGAAGGATGGACAAAGGGTCTGTTCAATCCTCCTCTTGTGTCACACTGAGCTTTTATGTCAGGGAAAAAAAACAGCAGAAAGGATAGCAACAGTAAGGAACAAACTCCTTATTTTGTGCTTGTGGAGTTTTGACCCCAGTGGTTAAGTGCTGCCCTGAGGGTCTGTGCTGGGACTCGGGAGACTCCCCCGGGATGCAGAACCGGTAGGAATAAGGGCAGAGCGAGGCCTGTGGCTGTGCCAGGCTTGCGGAGAGGGAAAAGACAGCTTGGCTGGGAGCAGATCTCTTCTCAGAGGCCCAGCTCCAGCTGCCCATGGAAGCCAAGTGCGTCTGTGTTAGATGGTGGTATTTGAGGAATTGCCACAGCAAAGATGCGGGTGTGCGGCTGAAACACCAGCATCCCTTGTTGCGTTGCAGCACGGCAGGGTTAGAGTTAACGCGACCTAGAAGCTGAAACAAAGAAGGCTTTCCTTTTTCATTCTTTGGCATGCCTGTTTCTTGCCTCTCTGAGTATTTGCATGACCATAAATTCAGAGCTCTGGAGGATATTTTCAGCCAAAGACTACATGTGCAGGATACCGTAATGTAAACTGCATATGTTGTGAGAAGTTGTTAAATGGAACCAGCAGATGATAATGTGCCCAGCGTTGCTGCTAACATCACTTGATTTCCTCCCACCATAGGTAAAACAAGACCTCTTCCCAATCAATTCTAACTCTCTGACAGGCCTATAAATTAAAATAAAGAAGGGAATGGTTTTTGGCTACCAGACCTCCACTAGAGACCCGGGAGCTGGCCCCCATTTCTGAGCGCAGCCCTGGTTCTGAGGAGGCTCAGGCGTGTTTAAGCACCAACGGGCTTCACTTGCCGTTTCCCATCTCTGCACTCTGCCTTGCAGACAATGAGACGTGTTGAAAAAGTCTGGCACAGCCCGGTACATCTGCCATCTTTCCCAGTCTCTTTCCCACTGCTTTTCCATTGCAAATAGCTGTTCCCCCTTTCTGGGTGAATTTAGGGATAATGGGAGCTGCAGTTTCCTTCCTGCTTGAGGACGTGCAGCTGTTAAAGCCACGTGGTGAATACAGCGAACCCATTTTGAGGAACTCTCTGACAGCTTCAACAGGAATCAGGACTGAAGGGGACAGAAAACTGTCACCTCTCCCTGTCAAAATATTTGGAAGTGGTTGTAGATCAGGAAAATAATCTGGATGCTTCTCCTGCAGTGAAATCCTAGTGGAGACTGCTACACACTCAGGTAAAATGCAAAGTTGAGGGAAGAGAAAAGGGTTCACTTTTACCATATTGACAACTTTAAATGCATTGTGCTGTTAGTATTACCAGGTCCTGTTTGGGTTCATTTGAAAGCCTCGTGTTGTACATCAAGCAGGCAAAGATTACCAGGCGACTTTCTTGGGAAGTAACCGTGCAATATCGTAACGCTCTTGGCAAATACCTCCTGGTACAGAGGGAGCAAAGGGCCCCTGCACAGGGGGAGAACCATCTTCATTATTTTGTCCCGTGATCGGCTCCAACACAGAATCTCATCCTGAAAAAAATGAGACTTTCTTTCTGATAGCCCTTAGTGCAAATATTAGCGTTGGCTTCAGTGTCAATGAAATTCGCCTCTGGGCAATGATTTTGGAGGGAGCCAATTATTTCCTTCTTCAACCCTTAGCCAGGAAGTTTGTTTGTTTATTTTTCAGCACAGGAATCAAAGGGAGATTGTATATTTATCTAAATAATGTTAATATGTAGAGATATAATAGTAAACAGTAATCAAACACGTATTGGAAGAATGCTAAAACATGTGTTTCAGGGTTTGCGTCTGTTTATAAGGAAGCGCTCAGGAGGAGACAGCCATGTGGGCTGCGGGGCTGTGTTCGGAGTTCCCTTTGTTTCTTGAACATCCTGCTATGAAGCTTCTTGAATTCTTCTCTTCTGCTGGGGCATTTGATGTGGGTCACTCTCAAAGGCAGGATATAAAGGCAGATGATGCACGTGATCCACCCTGGAAATTGCTTCCTTTCCTCGGGTTAGAAAGGAGCTAATTTTTAAGATAGTTTATAAGTGCAAATTACAACAATGCATTTTTGTTTTGAATCTCAGCTGCTGGGAATCTATTTACCGGTTATTTACTTGCCAAGTCTCCTGTCAAATTGACAATTTTTCCCTGCGAGATTCCAGGATATCACAGGCACCTCAAGCAGCACAGGCTGAAGGAGAAAGCTCAGCTAGAGGTGGCTGAGATGTCGCTAACTGTTGCTGAGAAAAGACAGAACCCTAAACTCAAGACCAGCAAAGTAAAGCAGACATAGTATTTGCCTTTCCCTGTAGTTTCAGCACGCGTTCAGTTTGCCTTGATGTTAATTTTGTTTCGTTTCCTTTGCTGTTTCTGGCTTTAAAAGTTAATCTGTATACTTATCATTTTGTTATCGTTTGTCACAAAAGCTTCTGCATTACTCTTTAATTGGGTCAGATGTTGTCTGGGGAGCTGAAAGAATTTCCAGTCCCAATCATGGCAAGACAATTGCATCAAGTCCCTGGTGTGAGGAATGCTCTCGCTGTGATCTGTATCTGGGCGATTGCAAGAGTTCAGAGTCTAGCCAAGGTGATAAATCAGCCATGCGTTTTACAGTGGGGGCCCACAATGGAGCTTTTGCAATCCCTTTTGCAGGGTGCTGGTGCTCAGAACACACGAGCCCCTTCTGCAGGTGCTCAGATAGGATTGCCTGGCCCCTCTCTTTCCCCCAAGGGTCGGTAACTGATCTGCGGAGTAGGAGACTCCTCAGCATTACCGGAGCTGATATAATCTATGCTGAAGGTAGTGTCCTAAGTGCTTTGCTAGCTCAGAACCCAAGGCCTCCATTGAATAGGAGGGAGAGATCTTTACTTTATGAACTGTAGGAAGTGCAAGGAGAGAGTGCCAGATGTGCTTGTGGCCCCACTGCCTGCAGAGCTTGGGTGCTCGTGCATGCAGGACTGGGGGCATAAAGAACCCAGTTCTGGAGTTGGGGGTGGGGGGGGGGTGGGGGTGGGGGGAAGCCTTGCAATTCCTAGAAATGTCTTTATAAGCCTTCGGAGCTGACCAAAGAAAATAAGAAAAAATAACTCCAAACCAGCACCTTTCATATACATGGCATGCGGTGTAGAAGCACCTTTTGCAGGAATATGCAAAAACTCTGAAGAACAGTTACCCTGATAAGAAGAGGATTAGTTAAGAGCCTTTTTCTTTTAAGTCCTGAAGATTTTCCCTTATGGGCAGGTGTTGATGTGTTGCGAGCATGCTCTGTCCTCTTGAAACCAGATTCTTACCTGATAAAGACTGGAAGGAAGAACTCCTGGATATGCAGCATGATTTAGAGCCTGTCGTTTCCCAAGGGAAGCTGGGTGCCTGTTTCTGAGACAATGAGCGCAGGGGCTCTTGTGGAATAAGAAATCCTCCTGCTTTCTCCCTTCTTGCTGGAGTGGGCCCTTTTCATTCCACACTGCCAGTTCCCTGTGATTGAAATTTGAAAGCATGTAGCTGTT
This sequence comes from Chroicocephalus ridibundus, assembly GCF_963924245.1. Classification (NCBI taxonomy): domain Eukaryota; kingdom Metazoa; phylum Chordata; class Aves; order Charadriiformes; family Laridae; genus Chroicocephalus; species Chroicocephalus ridibundus. The sequence goes on from NC_086306.1 coordinate 5,776,280, forward strand.
AATCTGGGAGTGATTAAAGAGCCTCATTTCTTGGAAGAGTCAGTACTCATCATCTGCCGTGCTGAATGAGCCTCTAACATCCCCTGATCCCATTATATTGTGATTAATTGTGCCAGTTTAAGTCAATAATTCATTTGTTAAAAATAGGCCTGCAAAGTATCATTTGTCTCAGGGGAGATATCAGAATAAAAAAAAAAATTCATTTGATACTTCTCATTAAATTAGTGTTGGGAGTTCTATTGAAGGGTTCTGTTCATGAAACATTTATTGCAGGCTTATTTGATAAGAAGTTGTATTTGTCTAAAATTATGTCTGCTAACAGATGTAACGGCCTGCATTTTTCCATTGTTAATGAAAGTATAAAGAGTCTAAATAAGCGCGTGACTGGGGAGAGAAGTCTGTGGTGACAATAAGGGAGATTTCTGAACATGTGTTTCACAAAACAGGCAGAAATAATGCCCTCATCTTTCACTACAAAGTGGGGTCCTCTTCTCCCCACTCGCTCTTCAGTGTGACAGTGTGGTAATGGGAGGTTATGTGCCTGCAATGAAAGATGGATGTGCCCCAAAGTCTCATATGTGTAAATGGTTATAAATGTTGCATTCATATTCATCGAGCCATTAAAAATGTTTCAGCTGTAAACGGTTCTAAAAGGAATATATAGGGAATAGTAGCTAGTCTGCTAATGATAATGGCCATAACTGACAAAGACACATGCTTAATATCTTCATCTCTCTAGTCAGTCATACTTTGTATCGCAGTAATATTCCTGGAGATGTGTGGAAGGACGTACGGATTGTGAGAGCTCGCCAAAGCTGCACAAAGCATCCCTTCAGGACACAGTCTAGGTGGCTAATGGGGTGTGCAGCCTTTGATTGCCAGGTCACTGATTTAAATCCAGGCCAGGTCACTGAGGGCCAAAAATCCTTACTAGCTAATGGATGTTCAGTGGCCTGCGCGACTGAAGCCAAAGGTGGTTTCAGTTGCTCTGACCTATCCCTGTCGTCTTTACGAGAACGTGAACCAAGTGGTGCAGGGCTCTCCCGTGCTCCCTGGGTGCTGGCGGAGGAGAAATGGGTTATGCTTTGTCCGTTACCGGTGGGCAGCAAATCCCAGCCTGACCCGACTGCCGAGGTCCGGGCACTGCAGCTCTCCCTGCCCCAGGGCAGCGCCCTGCTCCCTTTCTGCCCTTCTGTGCCTTGAAGCAAGATTCAGCCCCACGACAGCAGGGTACTTTTCATACGGGCTTGACATCCCTGCAGGAATTTCTTGCAGTGCCCTGAGTGCTGCTGGCCCAGCTGTGGCAGCATGTGCTGCCAAGACACCCCCCACCACCGCGGCAAGAGCTACGGGCCTTTTTGGGGGCTCTGGAAGAAATCAAACCCTTTGGGGTCACTTCCCTGGCTAGTTGGTAGATTGAGTTGGGGTTACAGACACGTGCGTGGTTTTCTTTCTTCTCTCCTTTCCTTATACTATTTCTTGATATTTGTTAGCTGACCAGTGATTTATATAAAAGAATTGTCACAATTACTATGCTCCAACCCCAAGTGCTCATTAATCATCACGTGGAGCACTGAAGGCCTCTGTTGGGAAAGGTCTCAGGGGCACATCCCCACGGAGGGCTGGTTCAGGTGTGTGCCCTGCGCTCACCCTGTCTCTAGCGCGAAGTGTTGGTTCTCACGGAAGCTCTCCCTGTTATTCCTTCTGGGGCTCAAGCACAGCGTGAATGGTGTCATGCAAAGCAGAACCTTTGTTTTATGGTGAGAAGTGCTAGTGAGCAGCAGGCTGTTTCTGCGCAGGTTACAGTGCAGCATGGTGTGTTTGAAATATTTTCACTGATTCTGTGAGGCCAGCTGACCTTGGCCCATAATTTGTCTCAAGTAATGAAATGAAGGGTGGGGAGTATGTGCTGGGGAGGGAGGCACTGGAGAAGACAAGGAAATGCTGCACCGCTTAAGGAAATACGCATGTTAAACTAAAGCTGGGTTTGGAAACCCAACCAAGTCCGATGCCAGGGTCTGTTCCAAAATTTATACCAAAAAAAAAAAAAAAAGTCTTTCCAAACCACAAGTCTCCCTTCAAAACTAAGCTCTGTGCTTTTTGCTTGTGTCTCTGAGATATTTTATAGCTCTTGCATCACATTACCTGGTGATCTGCCCATCAGCCGTGCTGCACAGTGTACAATCCTTCCATTGTTTGAAAGCCTTCTTGTTTGACAGCAAGTTCTATTAATGTGATGTGCTTGGCCAAAAATGTGTCACCGCTGAGAAAGGGTGAGCGAAAAGCGCCTTTGATGTCTGAGTGACAAGTTTCATATGTCTGTGTGGGGTAGAGAGAACACGAGCTGGAGCTGCAATGGGCAGGGAGGGGGAAACGGGGCTGCTGGTGGCCTGACACTGTAGGTGCGGGCGCGGCTGGGGTGTTCTGTGCTGTGGATGCTGCTTACTGCTCCTCGGCAGGAGGATACCTGTATTGCCCTGTTTCTAACATAATTATGGGTTTACAACCTCAGCCTTTTAATGTACTCGTGCTGCTTCTGATGGTGTCCATAGAGAAACAGGATGGATATTGTTTATGCTTAGCATAGCTCAGCTCAATTAAGTCAATGAAGCTAAATCAAGGACAATTTCTATTCAGTGAAGCTGGGAGTAAGTCTCTCTGTAAAAGCAGTGCAGGTTGTGTCTACCTCTGACAGACGGCTCGAGGAAGGTAGGGGTGTGCTGTCGTTCTCTCACACTTTGGCAACATTTTGTGTAGCTTCTCCTGTCAATAAAATCTCATTTGAATTGACCTGAATTGACAGATATCTATTGACTTGAACAAGAGATGCATCCAGTCAAGAAGCTCTCATGCCTCAGGGCATAAGCCAGTCACTAACTCAGAGAAAGTCAGAAGGAAATATCCTTGATGTGTTGATTATTCCATAAAATTGTCCACTAGGAGGATTTATGGACATTTGGTTGCTCACGAATACAACATACAGGACTGTAGAGACCATTAACCTGTTCTAGTCCAACAGTTCTGAGGTTCTGCAGCTCTGAGTCTCTTCAGAAGAAGTGTGGTAGAAAGTAAATTCTGGTAAATCCAGAATTGCTCTGGCTGTGTCAGCACAATGACATTGGTATCAAAATAGCATAAAGGGAGAATGAGACTTCTGGAGGTTACAGACTAAAATTTGGGCCTGTGTTTTGCTGACGATCTACTTCCATCTTATTCTGAGGACTTCAGTAGAACTTGAGCCGTGTGATGGGTTTTTGCTGGCTCTTGGCACCAGTTGAGAGCAGAGAGCTTTACAGCTCGCAGAGCTGCAGAGACAGATTTCCCTGAAGTTCTCCAAGCTTTGGTGCCCATTAGATGCTGTGCTTTTTGAAGGCTGTCCCGTGCTTTGCCAGTGAGTTCAGAACTAGTGACACTCTTGCCATGACTGTGTATTCCACGTGCTTTGGAATCCAGGCCTGTGGGATGGGGAAAAAACCCTTGTCTTGGTTTTACTGTTATTTTCTGATTCCAAGCTCAAACAGAAAAGGGAAAGGTCACAGTTTTCATTCATCAGCAGTTTTAGATAAAGTGTTTAGTTTTTCATTTAAATAACAGCGGAAGGTGTGTCCCAGCTGGGCTGAGAACAGAACAGGTTGTACAGCTCAGAGCAGGGCCGGGACTGCCTGCACTGACGCACCACCGAACCCAGACTAACCCTGTCCCGGCTTTGGTATTGTCACTCTAGGTGTCCCACTCGGAAAGCCTTCACTGGTTGGATTACAATTAAGAGCTAAGTCTTGTGACTCCTCCTTGTGTGTTGCGCCCTGAAGCACCTGACGTTAGGAGGAGCAAACTGCTTGGTTTCAACAAGTAGTGGCTGGAAAATCTGCTTGGAGTTGTGGTCCCACCTTTGTGCTAGGTTTGCTCTCTGGAAGGGTTATTGGGGCTGTTGGGTCCTGCGCTGGCCCCTCGGGGCTTGAGAATTCAGTCGTATGGGGAGAAGCGTTCAGCCATTATCAAACTTAGGCCTAAAACATCCCCAGGATCTGAAATACAGAAACTCCCCGATCAGCTGAGTAGCTCGGACCGCCTGCAGGCCCCTCGGAGGGAGGGTCGGGTGTGGGAAGCAGAGGGGCGGTGGGCTCAGACCCCACCGGGCTGTGGAAGAGGCCTCGGTGAGAGGTGACGTCCCCAGGCTGGTCACAGCCTCTCGTGTGGGACTGCAGGAAGAGCTGGGTTTGACGGCATTTTGCGAGTGCTCGTGTGCGCGGTGTAGGGCTGACCTCACTCCTTGCCCGCTGCCGTCAGCTGAGAACGACTTCTGCTTGCAGTTGTGGGTTGGATTGGAGCTGGTATGCCGGAGGTCAGGAGCTGTCACTGCTATCCCTTTAAGTCATCCTCTGTCCCTCTGTTCCCAGCCGTGGTGAGGCTGCCTGTCAGCAGGGAGCATAAAACAGATTGTGACACAGGGCAGTGATTTTTTTAACAATCCTATTATGAAAGACAGAGTGCTCCCATTTCCTTTGCAGCTTTTATCAAGACTTAAATTGCTGCCAAGGGAGAAGGGGGGGAAAAAAACCCCTCTGCTTTTATTTTATTTTTAATTTTTTTAAGAAAAGATTTTGCTTAGTTACTAAATTCCTTCCTAAGTCTCCTCCAAGCAGAGATCCAACAGTATCCCTATTAAATTATATAGAGCGAGTCCAGTCCTTGGCTGTCAGCGGGACCCATCAGTCCTAATTTATCGCCCCAGGAAACACAGTACAATTATGGTAATAAATAATAATAGGATTCAGTACATGACAACATGAATGATGGAGCCTCTCAGAACTCATTTACATTGCTTTGTGTTGCAATCACCCTGCTTCTAATGTAATGCCAAGCAAATGAGCCTTTTTGAATATTGTGCAATCTATTGCAAGTCAACTGGCACAAAACTCACTCAATAAATCATGTTCAAACACATGCCTCTAATGACAGGTAAATCAACAATGAAGTAATTGCATTTAATGTATTGAAATACTGGACAAAAACAGTGACCTCAAAGTGACTTTTTGTAGAAGGTTTGATATAGTTGCAATGGCAAATGGGTCTTTTTTTATCAGGCACTTCTTGCTCAGGCGCATGTGAGAATTAACGATACGATTTCCTCTGCACACCTTGATTTGCTGGCTGCTTTCGGTACCAGCCCGAAGCCTGGTGCTGGCACCGCCGGCTGCTGGGGCTTTGCTGGCGCAACCATTGCGTTGCGGCTCCGGGGACTGAGCCCTGGGCTCAGTTACGCTCTCTGAGGATCAACGTACCTGGTGATCAGGGAGCACTAGGGGCTCTGATGCTGCGGGGTGGTGCCACTCCATCAAAGGCAATTCAGCTCTACGAATGGAGACTGGTGGGGTTCTGGGCTGTTGCTTTCAATTGACGTTGTTCAGTTTCTGTGTTCCCTTTACTTCAATAGAAAAGGTAAAAGACAGGTTGGACTGTGGAGCAGAGGCTTCTGTGGTACCTCCGGTCAGCCCCTCACGCGGTTTCATATGTGGTGGGATGGGTTTTGTGGTGGTTTGTCTTGGGGGGCAGAATGGTTCTTGGTGGCTGGAGGATGGAGGAATATGTGTTTTCTGGTTCTGCTTAAACCAGAAGGTTGGGTTTGCTCTGGTGGCTAGGAAACGTTAGACCTACACTTCTGATCCTTAACGTTTCAGAATTTAGACATGATTCCCCAATGCCTCGTGCAGACATCTACACCTCTGCAGACCTTGTTGGTGCCCCACTGTGGGAAACGTGAGGGTATTTTCTGCTTCTTTTTGCAAGGCTGTTGCTGATGGTGAGGATCATGTCAAAGGTCAGCCAGGCTCAAAAAGTATTCTACATGTGCAACTAGAATGACTCTGATGAAATAATGTTGTGTCGGAGGACACTGCTCCAGAAAAATGTCAGAGGTGTTTCTATTCTTGCTGCCATTCCCATGCCGTGTTGCCTGCTCGCATCCCAGCAGCTGAGCTGGCGGGGTGCAGCAGATCCTCAGCTTCCACACACTTGGCTCTTCCCAGCCATCCGGGGACACGCTGAGGGGCCAGATGGCCAGGCTAGACTGCGGGTGACCTGTGTGCAAGGAGCAGAGCCAAGAGGCTGGCAAGAAGGAGTCTTAGCAAAACAGTTCCTCGATTGTTGTTGCCCCATAAAAACATGGTATCAGCAGAGGAAAGTTCTAAGATTATATTTGAAGGCTAACGAAGAATCGACTTTCCAGATTCTGGCTCTGACTTTATTCTCTCTCCCTTCCCTTGCAAGGGAATTTGGCAAGTGTCAAAGGTCTCCTTGGATTCTTCAGGCAAGGGAAAGGTTTTACATATCCCCAGGCTTGACTGTCTCTGCTGATAGCTCCCATATGATATAAACTGATTAGCAAAATGTCTAGAGTCAGGACAAAAGAACTATTAACCAAGAAAAAAAGAAAAGAACAAGAGATTTCTGCAATTTTAGCAAATTGTTACCAGTTGTACTTACCATCCAGTTTGTTCCTCGGCAGTAGGAATGTCAGGGTGCAATCGCCCAGTTTTCCTAGACGCAAGGACTCTAGGATCTCAGTTATAACTACTTCCAGTGTTGATCTTGTGGTAGTTGCGTGGGGCTTTGTTTTGTTTTGTTTTTTTTCCCTAGCTGTTAGGATGGGTTCCTGTCATCCCTAGAAGCACAGCAGGTATTTGGGAACAAGGCTTTCTGCAGCCACAGCTCATTGCCGAGGGAGGTGAACCCCTCGCGCCCCGGCAGTCTGAAGACAACATGGGTGTGCTGGTGGTTATTTTGTTTGGAGTTTTCTTCGGTTGGGCTACAGCCTGGGAATCTGAGCTAAAGTTGTACTGTAAACTTTTATAAGTGTTGACCTAATTTTCTTGCTGTTTTTAAGGGCTACCACTGAAAAAACCTGAGCTTTGTAGATGTAGTAGTGTGAATATCAGTCTAGATAAAACAAGCAGCTGCAGAGCGGATCTGGACCTCTGAAGTAATGGAGGATCAAGAGTCGGATCCTAGTTTTGGTCCAAGATTTTTGCCTAGTATTTTGTAGAACCATATTTTTCTCCAAGCTGCTCTACTCTGCTCCATAGGACGGTTAGTGCATCCGTGAACGCATCTGTGCCGTTACACGTCTGGTCCCACGCATGCGCACGGCAGCTGGGTAGCGGCACGCAGATCCTGCAGCCTGATTCTCTGTCCCTCCTCTCCCCCTCCCGCTGCCTTCCCCGAGCCCCCCGGTGTGAATTAATGTCAGCAGTTTGGCGGCAGGAAATAGACTCACTCCCCTTGTCATTTTATTACGCAGCTCCCAAGAGCCAATAATCAGGCTCTGGCTGTGAAAAGGCCCCGGCTTAGGCAGCTTGATTAATGACTGGGGGTCACTGCGCACCACCTTTCCCACTGGATCTCTGAAGCACACATACAGCCCAGCTGGAAACGAACAAGAGTCTGAAAGTGAGGAATAAAGAGTCTGAACAACCAGGAACTGAAAACAGCCCCAGCCAAGACAAAAGGGAGGAAATGCTGCTTTTGCAGGCATCCTTCATCCGAGAGCTGGTTTTTTTGGTCGTGTTTTTTCCCCTCCCTGCAGTGACTTCAGTGGTGTTGCTGCATTAACTGCTCTGGAGACAGGGAAGGGTGCAGCCCGAGAGGATTTGGGAAACTTGGGATTTCAGCACAGGATTTGGGGAATGCGAATGCTCCTTTTCCTTCGCTGTCCCTCTACCATCCATTCTGCCTCTACCCGCCTGCTAAAAGGGACTGTGTGCAGCCGGCGAACTGAAATGAAGTTCAGTGTTTATGAAACACCAGGAAACAGGGAGGACTGAAATGGGAAATGAAACTTGAAAGGGAGGGAGTGCTCTGAGCCCTCGTCTCTTCTGCATCTCCAGACTCAGGCCCAGCCCACGCTGCCTTCCCCGGCTCCTGGGAAAGGATGGGGGGAGGCTGGGATCCGCACCTCTCTCCAGGAGCACAGAGACATTCCTCCCGCGGCACCTCTTCTTCCGAGGTCCCACTGTCACCTTTGAGAAAGGCATCCCCTGCAGCGCTTTCATAGCCCTGGCTGCCTCAAGCCAAGCCTGTCGGGTGGTGAAGCTCCTCTCCCTGTCGTGCCAGCACCAGTCGGGAGGAGGCAGGACGTCCGCCCCCAGTTAGTAACTCCACTCCCCCCTTGAACAATGCACTAAGGAGCAGGCGAGTACAGTTCGGGGGTGGTGTCACTGGCCTTCACGAGAGGCCCAGGAGATGTTCTGCCTTGAGACATGTGCGCCCCCAAGCTTTTCACTTCATTTGGTCAATAATTACTCTCCGCTTCCTTCCCGTGCGTGGCTCTGCCCAGAAACCCAGCGATCCTTTCTCTTAGAATACGCGGCTGCTCCTCTTCACCTCTAGGGCCTGGGCTGTGCCCAGGAGTTTTGAAACCGCTCCAAATGCAGTAAACCCTTGCGTGAACATGAGGTTCAGTTTCAGACTATTTTAAGCTCAATTAAGAGCGCCAGCACAGCCTTTGTGCTGGTCTGTTAAATCAGTTAAAAATTATCTATTGACATTTCAGATGCATCATCATCTTATTGTGACTTCAGTGGTTTCTCTTCTTTATAGGCACAAATGCAAGTTAACATGCTTGCACTAGAACATTTTTCATTGAGATTTAACTTAGTACAAGTTAACTTTTGTTTGCTCTAATGACTTAAGAGTGACTCGACTCACAGTGAGGGTGTCACTCGCGCTGCATTTGAGTCTTTCCAAAAGAGATGTGAAATGTTGTTGCCCTACTTCTGCAGAATGAGGAGATACAGTGGGAGAGAAGTCAGTCCAATAGCACTCAAGAAACTGGCAATAAAGAAGGCATGTCAGTCATTTGCAGGAACAGAGGGAGATTTTGGATTTAATTCACCTCAAATTTCAGTTGATTCTGCACAAGTGAGTAGTGATTTTTGATTCACTGCAGACAAGAAAAAAATGCTGATTTTGCTGGCTGAGTCAGCTCTAAGAATCTGATTTGGGTATGGCAAGTTTTATTCTTTTGTTGCTAGAAGAAAATAAATAGCAAAAACGTGTTCATCAGAAGATAAGGTGAAATTCTGCCCTTGGCTGAACTGATCTTTTGGGATGAAAGAAATTTTCTTCTGTTTTGTATGTAATTTCCCCACTGTGACAGGCACCTCTGTGTCAAACAAGCTGGGTTTGAGATGGCATGGGAGAGGAGAGAACTGAAGTGATGCAGTTGAAGTTTCCAAGACCTTGTGGACTAGTAATAGAAAACCTACTTCTGTGAGGTCACCTCAGTCCCACCCCCGAGTGCCCTTCCCAGCGCTCTGGGCTGCAGTGCTTCGTCCAGCCAGTTTGAGTTGACTCAAGCCATGTGGTCTGCACCACTTCCCTCCAGAGAGGATTTTGCAGTCTAACAGAGCTCACCAGTAGGAAAGATTTCCTGGTCATCAGTCTAAACTTTCCTTTGCTCGCTTTCATCCCGTTGCTAATTAGCTATAACCCATTGGCCCACTTCTCCTCAGTGAAATGGCCCTAGAAACCCGCTTCCAGCATCTCAGAGATTCCCATTTCCTCACCAGTTACCTATCGCTGTCTCTCCCCATCACTCACCATCTCCCCAGACAGGCAGGGTCCCTGTGTCCTCGGTGTCGTCCCACTGGGAGAGAAGGCACCCTGATTTCTAAAGCCAGCACCCATGGAGCAGGGAAGGCAGGCTCAGAATTTGCTGGAGCTTCAAACAACTCGGGTCAAGATCCAGCAAACTCAATACCCGAGGAAATTAGGTTGCTAGGATCCCAAGATTGTTTATTATGCTCTCAACTTTAATTAGCTGTAAGTAACATCATGTCAGTGTTCTGCCACAAATGCTAAAGCTGTCAAGGCAATTTTACCAAGTCTGGCAGCTTAAATCAGAAACAAGAAAGTCAACATGTCAATAATGGATCTAGACATGATGGATATATTAAAGGAGAAACCTAAAAGTTCTGGACTTCATTATACTGACTTCAGCTCTGAAAATGTATGCCAGAGAAATCTGCGCCTCATTGGAAAAGCCCCTTGGAGATATTGTTCTCAATTATGGGGCACTTCTCCTCACCTCCTTGCAGTCGGTTCTTGCAGTATATACCTTACAAAATGAATTAAGGAAAAGGGCAGGGGTGGAAATAACCTGTTCAGGTTCAATTTCTACAAATATATCTATAGGGGTAGAGAGGGCATGGGGAGTCTGAGGGTGGGACTGTTACTCCACTTTAAGAAGGAACTTCAAACCCCCCAAAGAAAATGCAATTGTCCTTAGCAGCAGGCACGCCCAGAGACAGGAGCTGTTGGTCCTGGTGCACAAAGCCCTTTCCCCCAATCTAATGTGGGAAGAGAGCTTTAAAGTGAGCCTGGGTTCCAGTCCCCCCGTTGAAGCTTTTGTAGCGTAACTACCCCAAACAGCACAACTGAAAGCCAGGCCTTTAACGCCTCCTCCCGCCCGTGTGGCTGCAGTGGAGCTCTGGTGTCTCTGAGCCAGAACTGTTCTCTAAGTGGTTTGGTGAGGCTGATTTTTCACATGAATTTGGTGCTCGCCTTTTTTTTTTTTTAAGCTTCCTTAGAAAGGGATTAACATCTGGACCACGAGAGCAGTGCTACCCTGATGGTGAAACACAAATGCAGGCAGAGGCCTCGCCATTCCTCCGTGCTCCCTCCCCTGCTATCGCAGCACGCTGAGACGAGGCGTCTTTATTTTTCTGTAGAAGTTCCTGGGTGTGAGGCTGCGGAGGGGAGTCACGAGGAGGAGATGACTGAGCTGTGGCTGCAGGGGATGTGTGTGGGAGAGAGAAAGTGCAAGAACTGACTTCCTTTATATTTCATTAGTTAATAGTTGTTTATTTTCTGACATGTCCCATTTTAAGTGTATTTTGGCTTGTGTATTATACATATGTCTATTAAAATTAAGCAGATTTGCCACGGTCTGACAATGTTAATACTGCTCTGAAAATATAAACAGATGTTTTAGGGGCTCTCAGGTTGTGGGTGAACCGCAGCTGGCGCGTCTGCGTGTCGGGAGCCCGTGCTGCCCAGTACCTGGTGGGACAGTGTCCACGTGTCCTTCGGTGGGGCTGTCAGCAGAGGGGCAGAGAATGTCTCGCTTTACGCTAGCAGTGGTAACGCTTGATTCAATGTTTGTTTTAAAATCTGGAATAGCGTAAGTTCTATAGAGTAAAAGGACTAAAGAAATCCAAAGCTTTTAGTAAAGCTGAAGTGGTCTCTCAGTTCAGCGACACAGGCGTGCATCTGCTGGGTTCTGAGCGGCTGCGTACCCCCTTTGCTCCGGTTCTGATGGCGGCTCCCCATCACACCCATGTGCTGGTGTTGGGCTCAGAGCGCGGTGCTTTCGGAGCAGAGCGGTGCCGTGTGTCTGCGGTGTCGGGCAGGGCAGTAAATGAGACCCAAATGGGCTACAGGAGCAGCAGCCCGAGTACCCAGCGATGCGGCTCACGGGGGCCCACTGATGCTGTACATACTCTGTTCACAATTCCTCTTGGCACGGAACTGTAAGCCAACTTGCACACGTCTGTTTGTTACCTGTCACAGCCTCACTTGCTTTTGATCAGCCTTCTGTGAACTGTTGGTTTATTTTGTTCCGGTTCCAAAGTGGTAACCACACTTGATTAAACTTTCTGGACTTAGTTAGAGAGCTGTCTGTTGTACATTCCTATCACTAGAGATTTGGTCACGTCTTAAATGCCTTACATTTTTAAAATTTATTTTGCTTTTTTGTTCTTTCATTGAAAACTTCGCTATTGTTTTTCTGATGGGTTTCTGCTCTTATTCACTGCATTTGTTTTGGGGCTTGGTCTGAACTTTCTTCTCTTCCTTTTTTGCCTGTTTTCCATCAGTTGATTTACAGTGTGTTGGTGTGGCGTAGCCACAGTGCCGCGGGGATCTGCTGGCCGGCTCGGCTGTACGCGCGGGCTGCCATTTAATGTGGGGGGAGACTGGTTTGGGCGCTCAGTGTGCCACAGCTCCAGTCTGCCTTTAGCAAGCATCATTTTTTGAGGCTCAGCATCGTGCTCGTACAACTCCAGTGCTTCTAGCGATTGGGCTGTCCCTCGTTTGGGGTTACGCTCCGTGTGTGGTACGGGATCGCTGCTGGGTGCGTGGCTCCCCTTTCCCCGCCGGCCACCGCTGCTGCTGCCTGAGGGGCTGCTCCCACCGACTCTGCAGCTGCGTTGCCTGAAGTTCAGCAGTACACTAAGGCCATCACGGAATCAAAAATTTGGCCCCTTTGCGCAAAAGCTTTCTTTCTTTTCCACATTTGGCTCTCCCAGATGTTGTTGGTCATTTCCGGGTTGTAATTAATAATAATAAATCAAGGGAGTCCGTCAGGGCTGGCTATTTCCTGCCACCACTTGGATTAGAGGGCTGTGTTGTTTTCCAGATTTTCCGACTGTTGGTCAAGGGAAGCTGTCATATGGGGACTGTTGGTTAATAATAAACCCCACCACATTTCCTCCCTGGGAAAGTAACATCTTCACATCTGCTTTTGGGTGGAAACATCTGTTCTGTCCAAGCCTTGTCTGTCTTGAGAAGAGACAGGCATTCTGGGAAAGTGTTCCAGCTGGGCGGGTGTTTTCTTCTCTTCCCCCCACCCCCAAAATCTTTCTGACATTGATATGCGCCAAGCAGCCAGCAGTATCCGAACATTTGCCAGGCATTTGTCTCTTACACAAAACTGTATGAGCAACCCAGGGAAAAATCATGAAAGATGCAATAAGATTACAAAAAAAAAAAGGTTCCTTCTTAAGGATGCAAATATTGAAGAAAGGTGTTATCAACTGTATGAATACGCAGGAGCAATGCAATCAGTGCTAATGGAGGCTTATCTTTAGCCTCTAACAACAAATAATAGTGGGCGAGTTTCTATTAACATAGCAACAAAATTAGGTAGGGAAGGGAAAACTACACAACGCTTCTGCTCTAACCCTACTTCAGTAAATACGTGACTATCAGGTTATGGTGGCAGACATTACTGAGCTGGATGTGCACATTCAGGTGACCGCAGCAAATATTTTGCTTTATCTTAATGGGGAAGCCAATGAGTTTCTCATCACAGCATCCCTGAGACCGCTGCAGAGCACATGGTGCCGGTGAGCCAGGAGGAGCTCCGCTCTGTCTGAGCCATGGTGCCGTACCACCTCTGTTCAAGACACTAGCAACCCATTTATTTGAGGTGCGCAAATCTGAATTAATTCTTTCTACTTCAGTGGGTTGACCCCATGCCCTACAGTAGTGACAACAGTATTTGGCCTTGAGGCATCTAACCAAAGAATAATAATTGCCATTGCCAATGTTTGCAACCTGCTGTGGACTTTAATTTCTTCAGGAAAAGGACCGTATCTTGCATTGTAGTTGTGGAGCATCCACTGTAGTGGAGTCTCCAGCATAACTGGGTCTGTGAACCTCGCCAATGCAAACAGGCGAAGTTTGACAGCGCTGTTGCCACAGCTGCATCTCGAGTCTTTATCTTCTCAGTCCACGAGCAGCACCTCTAGTGAGATGAGACAGGAGAGCTAACAGCTTGCTGGAGCACAGCTCACGCTGCCTGTCAGATTTTGCCTCGCTGGTGCTCCCACTTCTGGTTTCACTTCACAACCACTTCTGCTTCCAAGCTCCACTTTTACAACTCGGGTTCAAAATCTCACTTGTGTGTGCTACTATCTCATTTGAGAGGCTTTCAGGTCACGACTGGAGCTCTCAGCGCTATGCAGAGCTCCTCCCTGCTGCCGGATGCTCTGCCCAGATCTCACATTCCTGATCATCCTTGGAGGCCTTTGGGCTGTCAGCAGCAGAGCCTGTCCTCTCTCTCAGCTGGTGTCAGTGTGAGCCAGGGTGACGGCGGAGGAGAGGAACCTTTGGTGAGCCAAGACACCGTCCCTGGCTGCTGCCTCCTGGTCCTCTCACCCGCTGGGAGTGGGAAGGTAGCCAGTGGTGAAAGCAGGCAGCCGCGGCCCATTTCAGTAAGTCTTAGGCTCTCCTTCCTCACCCCACGGGCGCTTTCTCTGTTCCATGAACATTTGTTCCTTGTCGCTTGAGGGGAAGAGCACAGTGTGTATCAAAGCCAACAGTGCTCCAGCAGTGAAAATGTGAGGAGAGATGCTAAACAGCTCAGGAAAGGATTGTAAGCCTCAGAGTGATGAAAAGGAGAACCGCAGCAGTGTGGCTGCAGAGGATCTAGGCCAATTATTTATTTTCTCGTGGTTGCTGTCACTCCTAGAAAAGCCAGCTGCAGGCCTGTCCGTGCCCCAGTGCCACCCTGAGTGGCGGTTGTGATCCCGAGTATGTGTCAGGCTCTGTGTTTGCTGGGAGAAGTGTCACTGGGAGCTCCATACCCTCAGGCCTGCTGCAAAGTGTGAGAAGTCAGCAGAAGCCCTGCCAGGCGATTGCCTGACTTCTTATTTTCTTTCATTGCCCCCCCCCCTTTTATTTTCTTTTTTCCCCCTGTTTGGATTGCAAAGGATTCCAGGTGACAGATTTTGTGCAAAGAAGGAAGAGCATAAATTGGGCAAGACTGGCAGCGTATGCCGCCACCCCTTGTGCACATAATTGCTGGATCTGGCCCAGCTGACGCTGGTCAGAAGGTCCTGCCAGCGCAGATGCAGGGTCAGAGCGGAGATGCTGCTGTAGCGGAATCACCAAGGGCTGGACACGATGGGAAAGGGGAGTGGGGGGTAGGTGCTGTGCTGTTCGCTGTGCAATGCCGGCAGAGCAAGCAATTGCCCAGGGCAGCAGAACAGTGAAGCGGTGGCTGACTCATGGTAGATATTTTTGTTTGTACCGTACTTCACTTGAGCTGGGAGCCTGCTGCTGTTAGCGTGTAAGATGCAAAAGTAACCCGGGCAGGTAAAGATAATCACTTTCCCAGAGTGGAAAGGAGGCCTGTACAGGATTTTAAGAAGTGGATCCTGGAAGCTGTGGCGGAGAAACACCCTCGGTGCATCTCTGCAAGGTTGATCTTGTTAACACAGTGTAGAACCCTCCACCTTTTCCTCTTGGTGTCCCAGGATGCTTCCCAACCCTGGCAGGTTAAACTTTGCAGTAGCAAACTACCGCGTTGGTATAATCACCTGCACTGCAAACCAAGGGAAACTGAGGCATATTGTGACGGTCTGCTTTGTCACAGCCCTCCTGTGCGTCACAGGCTGTGCTGGAGGAGCAGAGCTTGAACACTTCCACCCTCTTCCTTCAGCCCAAGCCATCACGTAGGTGCCATGAAAAGACTTACAGACCATTGCTATTTGTGAGGTTGTCTTTGAGGCTGCAAAAAAAGATCACTGATTATGACAATGTTTTATGCGTAGCACCAATGTAGAGTCCTTTCTGGGAGCTCTGGAAGGCCAGTCTGAACTTTTGCAAGTTTTGTATATCCTTTATTTGAAGTTTTTGCAACCGTGTGAATTGTTCCCCTTCCAGCATGAAGCTCTGTGATTCCGTTTGTAGCAAACGCCTCTGGTGGGACCCACCACCGCTCAGTGGAGGCGAGTGAGGCTGTGGTAGCGGATACCCGCGTGGCCTGGCTCGCCTGCTGTGTCGCGGGAGGTGGGGATAGAGAGCAGAATGGCTCCCCTTGACCTCCTCCTGGCCAGTAAGCGGCTTCTTCCTAATGCTTGCACGCCAGGAGCTACGGACCTTGCTATTTACTGTCTCCCCCAAGGTAGCCCAGCAGGGGCCAGGCAGAGCAGCCCAAACCCTTCCCTGCCCATGGCTCTCCATGGGGTGGTCAGAGGGGTCTGGTGGACCCCAGCCCGGCAGCGGAAGATGTGGCTGGACTGGTGCGGGCAGGGAGCGCTGCCTCTGCTGCTTCTGACCGGGCTGCAAACCGTCTCGCAAGGTGGAAGACTGAGAAAGCAGTTTTGCCAGCTGGATAGGGATTTATGACTGCAGCGGCACTTTCTTCCTGCACTCTCCCCTCCTGTGCTCAGACGGAATTAGTCAAGCCACACGCACCCACTGCCAGGCCTTGTATGGATGAATTCACACATTAGAGAAGGATTTGTCTCCCTCCGCTCCCCCTCCGGCATCCTGCCACCTCCAGCCGCCCCTGTTATTGTTTACAAAGCAGTACAGCCCCCGAACGAAGCCTGCCTCGGTCCCCGGCTCTCTCCAGCCATGTGTTGTACCCCATGAGCTGGCTTGTGGCATTTATTAGCAGGAGCAGAAAAGTGCTTGCCTCATCACAGCGAGCAGCTGGAGACAGAAAGGTTTTCAAAGGCATGTGACTGACCTCTACCTCGGCTGCCGGGGGCCCGGGTATTGCCGACTCAGTGGAATTTTTTTCTTCTTCTCTCCGTCTCTCTCTCCCTCTCTCGTTCCTTTCTGCAGTGTCCTGACCTTGTGAGGCCTTGGTCTCCCCCCTATCCATCTCCCAGCGCTCAGTCTCTCCTGTGAACTCATGCTGGGAGATTAATTGCCACTATCGCCCCTAATCCATCACACTTCCCAAAGATTGTTTTGACATCTAGTTAATTTTTGGCTGATGATTTATCAAATTCTTATTACCGTGCTCTGAAGGGGCTCATTTATTGTGTTGATTCATGGTAATGATAAAGGGGAACCTTTTTGAATTTTAACTACATTCCCTCATGTTCTTCCCAGCACAGCTAAAGAGGAAAAAGGGAAAAAATATAGCTGGGGACTCTTAATTCAGAGAGTAAAAGGGGAGGGGGGGGGGGGGCAGAAAAAAAAATCCTCTATCCTCCATTATTTGTTTGAGAGCCAAAAGTCCTAAAAGAGGTTAATATATATTAAGACATATTTTTAGAGTTCTGGTCTGGACTGTGTTTCAAGAGCATCCCCCCAAGGCTCTTTAAAACATTTATTGCCCTGTAATATTACCTAAATGTCTACTACCATTTTATTCAAATAGAAGTTAATGCTAAATGATGTCAGTCATGTACCAGTGGAAATGTAAAACATGTCTCTCTGCCAGTCCATATGGCAATTCCAGCTTTTAAAAGTACACAGAGAATTTTCTGCAACCCTTTATGTCATTCCCCCATCTTTGTTCCCACCTATTTTTAATTTGCTGCGCAGTTTTTAATAAGCCCAGATGGCAAAGGAAACGCAGTAAATGGCCATTCTCTCTTTTTCTTTCCACACAGCTCGGGGAGTTGGAGCCCTTACACGGAGGGGAAGGAACGTAGCAGGGGGTGTCTGTGGATGGGCCCGTGGTGTGGGGAAGGGGCTGCACAGCTGTTGCAAGTGGGCAGAGAGACAGAGCTGAAGGAGCCTCAGGGATCCCAGATGGATTTGTGCTAATGGGGGATATTTGTGCAGTTTAGGGCTGAGGACAGACACGGGAGAAGTCACTTGAAAAATGCTCCAAGGACCTAACGAACAGCCATTTCTGTCTGCCCACACAGTGACCTGCTGCACGGCTCGGTTTAAGCGCTGGCGGCTTGGAAGAGGAGGGATGCTCTTGTGTTCAAAGCCCAAGACCCGAGGCTTAGCTCCTGGTTTTGCTCTGCCCTTTCCCTTGCGGCTGCAAGCAGTAGCGTGTGCTCGGAGTGCTTTAGTTTCCTACTCTGACCAGGAATAATAATCTTGCCTTTTATCCATCTGTCTTCACTGTTAAACTTGCAAGTTCTTTGGGGCGGAGACTCTCTCTTCTCTGTGCAGACACACTGGCTGGCAACAGTCCTGGGCACCCATCCAGGATAACCGAAACAATGAACGGGAGATAAGGAAAGTAGAATCAAAATAGTAGGGAGAAAGCAAACAGTTCCTTTTTATCGATTCAGTTTTCAACTTTAGCAGATCATTTTATTTAACCTTCAGGGATCCTGTAGGATTCATTACTGAAGCACAGAATTCATCACGGGAAGCCTCGAGCATCCAGCCGAGGGCTGCAGGGCGGTGGCTGACGGGTCCTCGGCTGTAGCCGGGTTTCGCTGCAGGCCAGGCTTGTGCTGCCTGTGGCAGAGCCGCTCGCTGGTCTCCGCGCCGGGCTCCGCTGTGGGTTTCCTGAGACAAATCAGCTTAGAGCTCTTGGGCGTGTTGTTTTCTCAGTCTGGGTATCTTTCTTACCAACGAATGAATACAGTAGTTTCTATCAAAAAGTGGTATTCTTAGATGTGAAAATATGACAAAATGCCATTTAAAAAATTACCCAGGTTTCTGTATTCCTCAAAGAAATTCCTGAAAGTTTTTAAAAACAAAACAAAAAACCCACACAAAACCAAAAACCCCAAAAGCAAATAAAACCCCCGAGATTCTTCTGATGATCCTTACAGGGTTCTTCTGGAAGCCAGGTCCCAGCAGTCAGTGTGGAGTGCTGGAATGCCACCGCTAGTCCTGACCCAAGCTAATAAGATGTACTGGGGTTCGGAGTGAGATTCCTCCAGGCTGGGCACACTGATGTGGCTGCAATAACCTTTCTAAACAGAGAGGGGCCTCAGACCAGCGTTTTAACAGTCCTTCCAGTCGCCTTGAGAGAAAGGAAAATGTTGTTGCAGCTCTGCCCCGAGTGTCACATTTTCCTTCCCTGCTCCTCTGTCCTGGAGTGCATGGAGTGAATCCAGCCCTTTTCCATGCCGGTCCCAGGTGCTCTGCCCTCCCTCAGCCCCTGGGAGCTCTGCCAGGTGCCTGTGCCGGGGCTGTCGCGTGTCTGACAGCACTCGCCGCGATGCTTTGTGGCTAAGTTTGAATGCTGCGCTTAAAACCAAATCTCATCCACTTCAAAAATTCATAGTGGGGTTCTGTTTTATTTTGTTTCAATTTTTTTAGGACTGCTGCCATTTATTAATTTTGATTCCGCTTGCATATTTTACACTTATTTTACATCTGGGATTTTTCGGGTGTTCCACGTTGCTGGCTCAGTTTCCCCTGCCTGGGAGCGGAGGCTGGTGGCTGAGTGTCTGCTGGAGGGAAGAGCGGATGGAGGGAGGGATGCTGAAGAGGGGATGGGGGTTCCAGTGCAAAGGTGGAGGGCCTTGATGAGGGGGCTAGGCACTCACTCGCTCAATCTGTTCATCACCTGGTATCGCGCAACAAGGAATCAGGCCCACCATGAGACTGAACTGGCACTAGTTTTGGGTTATTTTGTTGCCCTAGGCTGAAAACCGCTGGTTTTCAGTTTCTGGCAGAGGGACTGGATGGGCACCTTGCAGCGGTATCCTCTGCACCCGTAACGCCCCAGCTGGTGGGAGCTGCGCGGCTGGCGCTGGAGCCAGGAGGAACGCAGTGCGTCTGGTGGAGCTGCTGGCCCGGTCCCATGGGCTCTGGGAGCCTGAGCAAGGCTGAGACCTGCACCACGGGGGCCCTGCTGTGCCTTCATAGCGCTTGTCTAAATCAGGAGTAACCCCATCCCAACAGGAGCAGAATGGGCCCCGTGAGCAGCAGTGCCACTGCAGTGCTGGAGTGAGCCTGGAGCAGGGTAGAAGCTACAAGAGATTGTTCATTTACATCACGCCCTCTCCTTATCTTTTATTTTTCTTATTCTCTCCTCTTCTCCTCCCCTCTCTCCCCCTTCTTCCCTCCCCCTCGTACTCTGCGCCTCTCATTTTCCATCCCTTTAAATGAGGTCACCCTGACTGAATGAAGGACGCAGGGAGCGGGAGAGGTCACGCATTAGCACTGCTATAACTGCGCTGCTACTGAAACTAGGCAAGTCATCCATCACGGCCTCCACTACTCCATTAGGCCCCGCATGAAATATGCCCTGCTCTGAATCGCACGGCCATACATCTCCCAGTCTAGACACCTTCCTGTTGTGTGAAGATCAATGCCGCGCGGTCATGCATCATGTGTCATCCAGTAGCCCTCACTCTAATAATCGTGTCTATTCTCTAGTCTGCAGTATAAATTATGGGTACTGTGAAAGTACTATATTATTCAGCAACCTTGGTCACTAATGGATTATTGGTTTATTGGCTGATAATGTGAGCTCCTTTTTTGGCTGGATCCTACCTTTATTTATTTATCTCTTTTCATGATTATTATTCTGAGTGATGACTGATTTGGATTCTTATCCAGAGGCTTTCACCTTTGCAAAGCAATTATAATAATAAAGGCCTTTGACCATGGGCCTATTGCCCTGGCTCTCGCTTAATAGAGTGCTTTTGCTAAATATATTTTGCTAAAATAAAAGTCAAATATCTGTCTCTCTTCAGCAGCTCCATCTCCCCTTATCATCTTGTTTTAACTGCTGAGCCCTTTTCCTGGGGTAGGGCCTCGAGCAAGAGACTAGGAGGAAAGACCCTGGGATCTTTATGGGTGATACTGCAAGAAACGGGTTTCTCAGAGAGACCTGATCGAAGAACCTCCTCTGCTGGAGCGCTGCAGTCCTTCTTCTGGGCTCAGAGATGTTCCCATTGGAAAATAAAAGCAATCCGGGGGGCCAAGCCAAGGGTCTCACCAGCTCAGCCCCTGTCTCTGGAGGAGCCCATGCTGGGTGCTCAGGGATGTCACCGCAAAACCTGCCGCGTGCCCTGCCAGCTCCTCGCGGTCGGCCGCCGCGATATTAAGGTCCTTTTTCCCCAGTTGTACCAGTAGCTTCTTGTGTTGCACCTGACCGTACCCCGTATGGCCCCCAGTTGCTGCCAGGGCCCTCAGATGGCAGAGGAGGAGGAAACCCCGGGAGGAAGAGGCAGACAGGGAATGGCCGGCAGGACGCGGGGCTGGTTGGGGAGCGTGGGCCGGGACCCGGCTGGCACGTGAGCAAGCAGCACAGGCAGCTTAATTGCCTGTAAAGAGTGCCGCATGTTGCTGCGCCGTGGCTTCCTCACGTGTCAGCTGCTAATTTGTTGCTGTTTGTTTGTACATGACAGTAATGTGTTTACCTCATTAGGGGATGTCAAAGTTCCCCAAATCTGTAGCTGGGAGATTACGGATTTCCTCTGCTGACACGCGGAGGAAGCGCAGCAGACGAAGGAGCGGGGTTTTTGGCAGTGGGACTAAAGGCAAGCAAAGCGGAAGACTGCGTTAACCCTTAGAGCCCCTGATCCATCAGGAAAAGCACACCCTTCCCGGAGAAGGGTTCACTGCTGTTTGTTCCCAAATCCAGAGCCCATGTATCAACCTGCGGCAGTTAAATACCCTTGGATACCATAGCAAGGAGCATGATGTAAAACCTGTAAAACCTCTTAAAGCAAGGACATGAGAAAGAATGGGCATATAAAGAGGGGGGATTAGAAAGCAGCCACTATACATCACACTCAGCTGCTCGAACCACAGCCAGGCCCGCGTGCAGCTTCTCTTTGAGCGGTGTCTTCCCATTAATTAAGATTAAACCACCCTACAGTTAGTTGTTCCTTCATTTGTAAAACACTCTTATTTTCCAACTGGTTCTAATCTTGGCTGTAATTATCCCGATAGTAGAGGAGTCGCTCCAGAGGGCCTTTTCTTCTCTCTCTGCTGTATTTGAACCTGACCAGGACTTGCAGCCCTGGAGCTGAAGTTCTGCTGCTCCAAGGAGATGTATCCGGGCTTGGCCACATCCAGCACCCGTCACCGCGGGGGCGCTGGTGTCGCTCGGTGACCTTGGCCTTCCCCTGCTGAATGGCATTCATACCTATCTAATTTACAGGATCGCCCCGAGAATTAATCAGTTACATTTTTGCAGATTGTTCTGAAAGCACTAGGGGCTACTGCTGTCTGTGTTCTCTGCCAACGCATCACGTTCCCCAATTCCATGTGAA
Organism: Chroicocephalus ridibundus; assembly: GCF_963924245.1. Lineage (NCBI taxonomy): Eukaryota > Metazoa > Chordata > Aves > Charadriiformes > Laridae > Chroicocephalus > Chroicocephalus ridibundus. Next base: position 5,797,951 of record NC_086306.1, read on the forward strand.
TGAATTCCTCGGATGCTGTCCAAACTGACGAGAGGAGCAGGAAATGCCTCCTGTGAGGGCAGAAGGAAGGTGTTAGGAAATTAAAGGAGCAATTCGGGAGCTGCAGCTTTTTCTTTCGCTGTAAGAGAAAGTGGTAGTCATGTCGCCTTCCCACTATTCACCGCGATAAGCCAGGCCGTGTTTCCCAGGCCCTGGCACGGTAGGAAAGCCCGGCGAGCGCATTGGTGTGGATGCAACTGTCCCTTTCCCGCAGTGGCTGCAGCCCCTGGAGGAGGCTGGAGGAAGGGAGAGGAGCCTGAGGGACGGGGACGGGCGAAGGGTCTGCGTTAGCTCGGTTGGGGTCACTTGCAGCACATGCTGGGAATTCCTCAGCAGCTGGTATCTCTGACAGACAGAAGGAGTATCTCAGGGAAGATCTCGGCAATCAGTTTGACGGGGCGGCTGGTTCCACTTCCTATGAGACATAACTCTGGCACCACATTTGACTCCGCTGATCAGATAGGAGCTGCATTACAAGGCAATATTGTGGTTTCCCTTAATGTCCTGCCAAACTACATTTATCTTCTCATTCCTTCCCCACCCTCCCTGAGAAACCCTGCTCAGGTCACAGTGTGGAGAGAAAGCCTTCCTTGTGAGGAGGAGGATGGAGCCCTAATGCAGAATCTGGGTTGATAAGCATGTTTTATATTAGTCAGGAATGAGGCAGAATAACTTAATTAGAGGTACTCTAACTGGTTCACTGTACAGAGGTCTTGACCTACAAGGGTGCATGTAAGAACGCTAAAAGGCTGAAGCAGTGGTGGTAAAATCCTGGAAGGCTTCTGGCTACTATTTCTAAAAACGTCAAAAATGTGGCTTAAAAAGGTAGTCTTTTGAATACGTGAATCCATAGCGAGGAGCGGGACAGTGTGATTGAGTTGGCCGAGTGCTGTGTTCAAGTGTTGGATGGACGTTTTAATTCCAGCTCATGACTGGGGAGTTGGGGTAGCTAAGTACCGTAAGACGGAGCAGAAACCTCTTAGGCTCAACCTTGCTGGTAGGATGTGGAAGGAGGGCGTCCGTCAGCCTGTGGACGAGAGGAATGCTTGTGCTCAGGGCTTGGGAGAGGCACTGCAAGGAGCAGCCCTGTGCAGGCAAAGGACATGACAGGAATAGCTGAGTCTGTCTTTTTTATCTCTTAAAATCGGTGAGGAATTGCAGCAATTTGTTCATGTGCCTAAGTACTGCTACGAAGGTCTGCTCACAGTCATCCTGAATCATCTCAGTGTAGAGGAGAAACTAAGTAAACAGCAACAGCCACATCAGACCCTGAGCAGCACCAGCCAAAAAATATTGCTGTGGCAGTTCCAAGTGCCGTCAAGCATATGGCTAGCGAGGGCACTTTGTCATTTCTGCCTAGCAGGACTGAAATACTGTGCCGTCAGCTTCCATCTGCATCTCTGTCATTGGAAGAAGGCTTCCATCATGCAACCTCTGTTGGTACCAAGGGAAAAAAGGTACCTATTTTGTCTAAAAATTGGTTAAAAAGCTGGGCTGTGATTTTGGTCAAAGCATGAAGCTACAATTAGTAACGGCAGGTTTATAATGCACTTGCAGCCAGAAAGTGTTGTGACCACGGAGAGGTGGGCTCAGCTCTGAAGGATCACATACAAGCTTATGCTGATTTTAATTATACATAAAATCAGGTACAAACACACACATCTGGATATGTGGAGGCACAAACACACACAGAGTGATCGTTAGCACCGGGTACCTTTATAGAGCTGCACACATGCCTGATAACCTTTGCCAGGCATGTTGGTGGGCGTGCATCACACCGGTACCGCTGTGTATGGAGCCGAGAGGGGAAAAAGCTGAAAAAGGAAAGGTATTGACACCTCCCAGCTTTCTTCTATCTGCTGCTCCAGAGAGCTCTTTCTCTTGAAATTACTTCTTGCCACAGTGATATAGGGCTTGCAAGGCTTGGTGGGATCCTCTATCCATCTTCAGGAGAGAGAAAAGGGGGGAACCCCAACATTCCTAAGCGTATTTTTCCATCCACTTGATCCATAGCCGAGGCCTTCCACCTGCAGAAATCCTCAGCTATCACATTTCTACTGCTCTGGCCGATAACGAAGATAATTGTTTCATCCACTTTGTCAAGCTGAAATGAAAAGAGGGCAAAGCAAAATGATGCCATCATAAATCATCAGGCTGAGACAGCAAAAAAAGGACAAGATAGTGACTTCATTAAGGGTTATGTATTGTGTCATTAAGTTGGCAGGGGTCACCTTTCATGTCACGCACCAGCCCCATGATGCATTGCTGGCTCCTCTTTCCAATAAAATTAAACGTAGATGTAAAACTGATTAGGCCGTGTTTGCTTCAGCCCAAGGCAAGGAACTGCGCAGGGAATAATTGATACAAGATCGCGACTGATTTGTAATGGCAGCGATTTCTCTTCCTGGTCATTTCTTTGCTGACCTTGCCCATTAAAATAAGCCCGGCTGCCTTGAAAAGAGAGACGCTCGTTCCACCCTTTCCCTCCCCCTGCCCGAGCCGCTGGCCTGGAATTCATTTCCTCACTGGCTTTCCTTGGGATTTCTCATTCGGCATTGCTGCAGGCTGGCGACCACACGCTGCCTCTGCCTCGGTGTGAGAGCGGGGATGGCCCTCGCATCGTCTCAGTGTCGCTGGTGACACCGTCCCCGTGTGTGGGTGACATCCCCTGACCCCGGTTTTGCCCCCCTGACGGACAGTGGATCATTACCTGCCCCTGAGCCCCCGCTCTGTGCCCTGCTGCGGGGCTGGCGATGTGCTCCTGGGGCCTTGGCTGTGGAAACACCCTGGTGCGTGGCTCTGTCAGGGTTTTGGGGGTGTTCTGTGGAAAGATCTTGTCAGGGCTACCAAAACACCTTCCTGACGGGATGGTGTGCACTTCTGAAGGCCCGAAGCGTGAGGCCAAGTATCTTCTGACAGCACCAAACCGCCATTCTACCCTGCAATCCCCCCGCCACCCGCTGTGCTCCCAACAGGGGCTGGCAGGCGGGCGAGACAGGAGGGGAAGCGCGGGCTGGTGTGAATCCCTGTTAGGTGTTATCACAAACCGCGGGGCCACTTTCCATCTGAGACACCCTCGTGCCCTGTAGCAAGAGAATGTAAATGTGTCCCCTCTAAAACTCACACGCGGTGTCTCAGAGGCGTTGTCATTCTGGAGAGGCGCAGAGCCCGGTGCTGGCTCCGTCATGCAGCTGTTTGGTGCTCGGATGCCCTTTATTTCTCCTTTCCTTCTCCTGCAGCATCTATCTAATAACATGGGGCCCACAACGGTGCTCTGCCTTTCAGAGGAGGCCTCCCTGGTGCGCTGTATATTACTGTGCCCGAGTAACCTCGGCAGATTTACGCTCCCGCTGTTTACAGCGCTTTCCCAGGTAAGGTTAGAGAATATGAGATGAGGCCAGGGATGAGAGTGGAGGCAGTCACTGGGATTTTAACTTCGCTTGCACTTGCCTTCGGGGAGTTTGAAAGAGGAAAACTATGATGCTCACCCAAAATACAGCGCCAGATCTAGAAAAGTGTTCCATTGGGTGGCTTTCAGAGAGATTATTTATCCACTTAGAGCTAACTATGTGTTTACGTGACCTGATGGAGTGGAACTCTTACTTGCAACAACGGTGTCTCATTCGTGATGCCTTTTGGCCAAGGCTTTCTGAAGTGGCTACTGGATTTGGGGCACTCTGCTGGAGAGAGGCCCTGAAAGGTCCCGGGTTTCTGAGCACAGTCACTAGGGTTTGCTGGAAAACTGTGTGGCTGCTAAGATGTCTCAAGGCAGATGATTAGGAGAGTGGACTCTTCCCTCCGCTCACAAATCCCAGCCCTGCTCTGGGATAAATCTTAGCCTGTCCTGCGGGATGCTGCGGCTGCTCTGCGTATGGCTCCGTGGAGTGATGCCAATGGTTCCAGCCGAGGACCGGACCCACGGCACAAATAAGTGTGTGAGGTTTCAAAGAGCTGGGCCTCTGCAAGCATCTCTGAGATGAGCCCAGGCAGGGTTTCCAAGCTCTCCCTGCTCCCCTTTCCTTCACGCTCAAATAGGTCAGGGAACCTCAGAGCTATCAGGCAATTGGATTGATTGAACCGGGCGCTCGCAATAATGGCACTGGAAGAAAGCAGAGTAAATAACGAACATTGGATCCCCTTTGCAATGAAAAACTATTAGAGAGACAGAACCAGTAAAACAAACACAATTCCATGTGTCAATCCAAGACATACGGACTAAAAATACATATAGGGCGAGAGCGAGCGTTCACAAGAGAGAGAATGCAAAAGCCTTATAAATGGCGAAGTGAAAAACACTCATTTCCCATGCAATAACTAATATGATGTGGAACAAAGGAGCTGAGACCTTCTCGCCATAAACAACTGATGAAAATATAAACATTTTCTGGGGCGCAGATGGCTGATGCTTTGATTTTATTTTTCTTTTCTATACATTTGACAGCTAAATTCAGTCATTTGTGAACAACGTGGCCATAAAAATGAGTAATAATGATTGGAGGTATCTTACTTTTGTTTTAATGGGCTCTAGAGTGATTCTGAGGAGCTGCTCCAGCCCTTGGGGGGAGAGGGGGTAAGATGCTCTGGCCAGATCCTCAGTTGCTGCTCACAAGCCTGGCAGAGCAGAGTTACACCAGCTTACGCCAGCTGTGCGTTGGGCCGGAAGGTTTTCTGCAGTACTGGCTCCAAACTCTAAATTAATGCTGTCCTCAGCTGCACTGTTTCAAATTTGATTGCAAAACCCTGTTGCTGACACAGACAGCTATCAGCGTAACATTACCCAGGACAGGCGGAGGGGTGGGCTTGCAGAGATTTTATCGGCTTTTCAACTTTTTTCACTCATTAATTATTTCGACTAAGTCAAACTTGAGCAGAGGATTTTTTCAGCAACCAGAAAGAGTTAGGCACTCCTTGCCAACCTTAATTATTTGTATAAAACTCTTCCTGAGTGATTTTCAGAGGAGTAAAGCTGCATCTGCAGAGAGACACGCTGCCAGTAACTGGAAGGGGCTCCATCTCTACAACAGAGTTTTGGTCTTATTTTCATCCACAGACTCGCTATAAAACCAGGGTGAATCCAACAAATTCCCTGTACTTCACTTTACCTTCCTGTAGCAGATACTTACTTTACCTACGTGAACCGCTTTGAGATTCTCAGATTAGGGAAACACAAGGTGATATTGTTTGTTTCCAGAGCTTTTATGCTCTGAGCAAAGTGTGTGTGTGTTTTCACACGTGCCTCGCTATTGTTAAGGCTACTAATTCTGGCTATAGAGGAGCTGAGTGGCAACAGCAACATGGAATCTAAATATAGAGAACATATAACAAATACAAACTCCATTCTCAGCAATGCAAATTTTAATGACATTATGTATAATGCTTCTATTGACACTTCTGCCAGGGTGGCACAAAAGAATGAGGTTTATTCTGTATCTGCCTCCCATATAGCTGAGCATTTTGGCCTTGTGTTTAGGAATCTCCCCAAAATCACCTGGCCAAAGATTGCTGTGGCTGGAGGAGAGTGGATCCAAGGGATGACTTTGCCTGGTATCGAAGGATTAGTTGGCTAGGAACTTGTTTAGGGACACATCCTAAAATACACAGGCCAGTGCTGCACATCAGCTATTCAATGACATGGTATTAGATGATATTTAAACCTAAAGCTGGCTCTGGCAGTGAGATTTACCAGTCTGGAAAACAGAGTAAAGCACCATGAACAGGAGTGTCAGCTGCCTTGCTGAAGAGGGAAATTAACTGCTTTGCAAAAAGGGCAGGGAAAACCCCCTAAATGTATAGTGTCGAGAGTCCTATTTTGAGGGCTTGAACTGCTCCCGGGCTCGAGCCGGTCTCTGCTGGGGTGAACGCTGTCCCGCTGCTGCAAATGGCTGCACGCTTTGATTAAGGCCTTTGCTTCATTCAACAGGGGAGTCTTGCGCTGAGCCCCAGGACAGGATCTGTGCCCTCCCTCTGCTGTTCACAACCACCGAGCTCCGTGGTTTCCCAGCGCTGAGGCCCCGACCCACGCTCCTGGAGTCCTTCCCACCGGCCTCGGTGAGCCGTGCCAGGGCTTTGCACAGTCCTTGCAGAAATCTCTCTCCGCCACTGAATAAGTGCTCCTTCGACTGAGCCAAGCACACCGATGCACAGAATTATGTTCCATCCACACCTCTGACCTTCCAGCATTTAGAAAAGACATCTTCGCAGATGAATACAAGCCCGGAGGGAGGCCAGGAACGGTGAGAAAGAGCAAAGTACATTTCTGCCACGTTCTCACTGGTGTTCTCTTCGCGGTCTCTCCTGCCGGTCGTACTCTTTTACTGCCATTTGTAACACAGCCAGAAGACAGGGAGGAGAAAAAACTGGGGGGGGCTTATTAATTAGATCAAATGTTAAGGTAACATTATGTGCTACACTAGATTCTGCAAGCTGGTGAGGACAAGCAGTAACCAGATTGCTTTGATGAGTTCAATTACTGCGTTTTTTCCATGGGCCTATAGGACCCAGGTCACTGTGGTTCAGGAGAGGTTGTTGCAACAGGGCTTTTCTACCACCCTTCCCTGGGCAGGGGAAAGAAGAGACAAACGCTCCACTTCTGAGTCCTGGTAAGACCTGCCCAGCCCAGGAGAGCTGGCAGCTCCTCTTCTCTGCCTCTTTGGGATGTGACAGTCCTCGGGTGCTGTGACGTGACCGCTTTGCCAGCAGCGTATTCCCTTCCTTTACTGCCCAGCCGTAACCCTACTGCAGTTGGAAAACCACCTCCAGCAGTCCCTGCTCTCCAGCTGGGCTGTGCTGCGTTTCTTCCCCGTCTCACTGGACACCCTTCTCCCACTGGCCCTCACAGGACGTTTGGAAGCGACAGTCTCTGCTGAGGATGCCCTTTCTGCAAAGCGGTTTGGCCACTTGCTGCAGGCTGCTGACAGCAGTCGGCTGTCAGCCGATCAGAGCTGGCGAGTCACTGCTCTGGGTGCTCGTGGCACCCAGGTTCCCTCCCCACCTCGCTCCTCGGCGCCTCTCTTTCCTCTCACACTCAGTGCATCTCATCGCGTTCCTGCCCCGGGTGCTGCTGGGGCCGGGTTGCCGCGTTGCCCCCAGCTCGCTCTCCGTGGGTCTCCTCGGTGCCTCTGCCGCAGTCCCGGCTGGCCAGGCAACGGGCAAACTGGAGCCCGTGCAGTGAGGTGCCGGGCTTAGCGGTGCAGTGCTCGTGTGCGGGGGTGTTTTGCCAACAGTTCTTAGAAATTGCAGGGTATTTAATTTTAAAGGTGCCAGGGAGCACTAGGCACCAGCTTATCAAAAGCAGGAGGGGGCGATTAAGTGATCCCTGCTCCCCGTGTCAGGAAGTAGATATCCCCACAGCGAGCTCCACTGGATGCCACAACTCCTCCATTTACTTTTCCCCAGTTCATGCCACAGAGTCAGGATGGTGAGCTCTGATCCCGGAGTGATTTTTCTTAATGTCTTTATATAGATGAGTTAACTCAAAACCTTTCCAACATAAGCATGTTTTTCTGTTCCTTCATCCTGACCTTGGCATTTTCTTTCTCCACTCCAAGTTCTCTGCTGTCCTCTGGCCAGCTTTGCCTCTCATTTGTCAATGTTATTATTGAATTTTCAAATGCCAGTAGTGCACATAAATCAATGGCTGGCTTCTCCCCAGTGGCATATCCCTGCCACATGTGGTCATTCATTTTTTTTAATAAGTCCTCCTCTCCTTTCACCCATTTATAAAAATGCATCTTGTTCGCCTGCTGCCGTCCATCATTCGGTGAGTCCAGCTATTTGTTGCCCCTGAGTGCTTATTCATCAACGTTTTCAAAAGCAAAATCACTCTTCGCCTCCTGCTCTTATTGTGCCATCAATCTCGACTGGGGATCAATAAACCTCGCTTTTGCAATTTTTCCCCCCGTCGTCCTGTGCTAGCTTTCCCAAAGTCTAGCCTTTGTATTTACATTTTTAACTGATCATCAGAAGTAGGACAATGACAGTGTCGACGAGCAGGACGCTTTCATTTGCTCCCAGTGTGGCAATAACTGGCCCAGCATCACTCATCTCACTTGGGGACCCCGAGAATTGAATACTCATCTCTTTCTCTCTTTGCTTTGGCTCCAGGAGTTGTAAATGGGGAGACGATGACCCCTGGCCACACAGTTCTTGCAGACATTAGCCCTGGGGACTAGAGCTGGGTGAATATTTTTCTTCTAAACATCATTTGAATGAAAAATAGCTTTTCACCAAGATCTGAAATTTCCATTGAAAAGTCTTTTTTGTTGTTGTTGTTTTTCAATAACAACAAACAAACCTAAAAAACTCTTTTAAAAAAAGTTTCCTCTTTCAAATATGGACTTAAAAGGCTGACATTTATTTTGAAACGGTTTCCAAGAAAACAGACTATTTTATTTTTTGACCAGAAATGTTTTCCAAAGCTGAATATTTTCACGACTTCGAAAAAGCTAAATGTTTCAGTTATCAGTTTTATCTTTTCATTGAAATTCTAAAAAACAAAAAACCCTCTGAAGCTGAAAAGACTTCCAGCAAAACTGATCAGCTTCTAAAACTTTCCCAGCTATCCTGTGCAAATAGTGGGACTTTCTGACTTGCTGTAATCATAACAACCCATCTCGAGCATGTAAGGACTCAGGATTCAGGCTCAGGCACCACAGCATGTTTGAGGTTGGAAGGGACCTCTGGAGGTCACCTTGTCCAACCCCCTGCTCGAGCAGGGCCACCTAGAGATGGTTGCACGGACTCTGTCTAGGCAGCTTTTGAATATCACCAGGGAGGGAGACCCACAATCTCTGTGGGCAACCTCTTCCAGCGCTCAGTCACGCTCACAGTACAAAAAGTGTTGCCTGATGTTCAGACGGTGCCTCCCGTGTTTAGTTGGTGCCCGTTGCCTCTTGTCCTGGAACTGGGCACCACTGACAAGAGCCTGGCTCCATCTTCGTTGCACCCTGCAGATATTTAAATACATTAATAAGATCCTCCTGAGCCTTCTCTTCCCCAGGCTCTCTCAGCCTTTCCTCATCTGTGAGATGTTCTAGTCCCTTAATCATCTTCGCGGTCCTTTGTTTGACTCTCCAGTACTCCCATGTCTCCTGTAATGGGGAGCCCAGAACTGGACACACTACTGCAGGTGTGGCCTCACCGTTCTGAGCGGAGGAGAAGGATCACCACCCCGGACCTGCTGGCAGCGCTTTGCTAACGCAGCCCAGGGTTCCGCTGGCCGCCTTTGTGGCCAGGGCCCATTGCTGGCTTGTTGCTGGTTCAGCCTGGTGTCCACGCGAACCCCAAGGTCCTTCCTGCCAAGCTGCTTTCCAGCCAGTCCGCCCCAGCATACCCTGGTGCATGGGGCTGTTCTGCCCTGGGTGCGGGACTTTGCATTTCCATCCCAGCTCTTTCTGGGGCAGGGGAGCCTGGCCTGATTAACCCTTCCCTAATGAGGCGGGGGAAGCGCCTGCCCCAAAGTTTTCCGACAGCAGCACCTGAGTAAAGGAGAGAGGCGGCAGATGGAAGTGTGTGCCAAGGCAATAAATTCAGGCCACAATCACTAACATTTTGTGGTTTGACACTTAATTGATTAACTAATTTGAGGCAACAAGATTTAGTGTAGCTGTAGATTAGTGTCGAAGGGATAATTACGGCTAAGCTCCCATTTCCAAACAGCGTGTCAGCTGCAGTTTGGAGCCGGAAGGACCAGCGTTCAGGCTCTCGCCTTGCAGCCGATAGCAAAGGTTCCTGGAAGAGGTCCTCTATGGCTCAGCACCCGGGGATTGCAACGGAAAGGTCAGGCACTGACTTATCAGCATAGACAAAATCCCTTCCTATAATGTATGTGTTTATTCTCAAATTAAATATATTAATGTATTATTTGTTCTTAAAATGTCATTCAATAGATAGTAGGCTTAGGTTTCCTGGCAGACCTTTGAAGCTTAAAGAGTAATGTAATAATAGTACGTTAATCCATAAGCTACACAGCCTTCTCCCAGCAGACCCCAGACTCCAGAACTGGCTCCAAAGCACTGAATTTGCTGCATCTGTTTCTAGGAATTTCTGTCTAACAATAGTGGACTTGTTGGAGTCTGCTCTGCCAGTTCCAGCATGAAATGCTGCTTTTCTCCCACCCATCTGTTCAGCATTAACATTTGGGCACCTGTAAATGGTGTTTCTGGGGGCAAAGGCAGGTGTCCATTCCTCTAATGATGTGCGTCTCTGTTCTGCTAACGCGGGCTGGGCTACAGGCACCAAATCCCTTCTCCGTCTCCCTGTTGGAGCAAGTCTTTGGAGCCAAAGTTTGGTTTGGGCCAAGCCCCAGTTTAAGCTAGAGGAAATGCTACGTTTGGACTTTTCCCCAGGCTGAATTCTTGGCACAAGCAAATCATCTCTTGGAAAAAAAAAAAAAAAAAAGTCTTGAAAGAATGTCTCCATCTTTTTCTCCAAATCATCCATCCATCTATCTGTTTGTCTGTCTAGAGATGATAGCTTGATAGCTATCTAAATGCCAAACCTGATGTTTTGGAGAGCTTGGAATCCATCTCTGAACTGCACTGATTTTAATTCTGCAAGTCTTAATACTTGATTGACAAATACAGCTAAACAATCCATCACAGTTGCCTTATCTAAAAAATGTAACCTTTTTTCTGTTTATGGAACATGCACATGTGGAACATGTTTTTCTTTTACTGTCTATTTATTCCAGTTTATTCGGTGCGCTTTTATTTTTTATTTCGTACTGGTTTTGCTGGCTGTTCCCACCTTCACGTGACGCACCTTTCACCTCCGATTCCTGGAAAATAGGGGTTGCTTGCAAACAAGCTGTGGCTATGTGCGAAAGCAGGTTTGAGAAAAGAGATCTTGGAAATATCCCAGCTGAAGGAAAGGTTGCGTTCTGCCCGTATCTCCCGAACATCAGAGGCTGCACACGGAGCTGGGCGTTAACCGCCCTGAAGTCTTCCTTTGAAGCCTGCATCCAGCTGCGGCAGGAGGGATGGAGGAGCCGAGTGCTCACTCTGGAGTCCTCAGGAGGGATTGTAGCGTTTTATATTTATGCCAACGGACAGCCTGGGTTTGGTCTGTGAGCGGAGCTTCTAGGTGCTGCCAAAGTGACAGCAATAATTATTACGCTCGTCTTCTACCCTTTTAAGACGAATGTGAATCTTCTGTTGTTCCAAGCAACCTTGGTGGGCTGCCAACGCTGCGAGGATATCCAACAAAAATTGATGTTGAGATATGCTCACCACTGTGGATGTTATCACTAACAGCGTTGGCAATTATTAAATTATAGTTATTGCTATAATGATAGTAAAAGTAATGTTTGTTAATTGCTACGGCAAATTAACAGCTTTTGCAATTCCCCGTTTGGGGAGAAGCTTAACAGACTGGTGATGCTGAAAGAGTTAATGGCACCGCGGGGAGCTGAGCGGGGAAGGATCCGTGCAATTTCACTCCACTGCAAGCCCGTCTTCATCCCAACCCCACCCAAACCGACTCCTCTGCTCTTCAGAGAAGAGCTTCAGCGCTGCTTGCAAATGGCAAATATGAAAATAAATAACTGCATAAATGAGTGAGTTTGGCAGGAGGGAAATTCCTCCCCCCACAGCTTCCCAGAACTTCCCTTTCCTTCCCACCCTGCCGTGAGGCAGAGCCGAGCGGGGCTCGGCGGGGTGCATCAGCGCCTCCCAGGCTGCCCGCTCCCCACGGGGGAAGAAGGACGTGGCACCATTCCCCTCCGAGAGCCGCGGAGGATTTCCTGGTGTAACCCTGGATCACGGAGCCATAAAGGTCACGGAGAGAACATGCTGGGATCCTTCTCTTCAGCTCTTGTAATGGTATTAGCAATGACTGTTTCTTACTCAATCATACTCCCAAAGGATTTTCAATAAACTTTTTATGTGCCATAACTGTTACATTAAATAAAGCTGAAAGTATTGAGTAAACTGACTGTAAATCACTTTAGATGCCTTGGAATTACATTAAGTGTGAGAATTATGGATCTTTTGCTGCTCGCAGAAACAGAGAGACGACAGAGCCAGAAATTTTTATGCTGCCAACCCTTCTGAAGGTTTTTTTAATTATTTTTTTTTACGCCATGCAACGGGCTTCTCCTCCTGTAAATGGCTTGTTCAGAGACATGTTGGGACCGAGCGCCATCCCTGTGGTGTAGGATCCTATGGTGCTGGTGGATATTTTCCCTTCCTATCAAGCTGGGTTGGTTTTCCCAGTCTGGAGGCTGTAATTAAGCGCTGGGGTAGGGCTACTGTTAGCAGAGCTGAACAGGCTGCGAGTTTTATTGCATCAAGAGTGATTTTCTGTTGGTAGCCGGACAGCCAATACTTCATCAATACAAATATATATTTTGATATAAATAAATGCTGAGAAAAGATCTTCTGTCTCTACTCTTTAGGCACCCCAGAGTTAGCTTAAATGTATGTTACATTTAATACCCTACAGAGAGATGCACAATTTAATAAAAGCAGCCACAAGTGCCCTGCGCTACAGAATAAATGAACTTCTCTCCTCCTTTTCCCATGTTTTCCCTCTCACAATATGTCCCTCTTACATTTCCCTGCCAATGGCTGAGACCTAAGCCGAGTTTGGAGCACGCGCCAGATGCTCTGCAGCACAGGCGGAGAACGGTCAGCCAGGTCTCGGGAGCTTCCCCACGGCCTGGCCCGGATCTTTCTTGCTGGGTACGTCCTGCCATTGAGGGACACTGGCTGTAGTCTCCGAGGGTGAGAAGACCAGCCCTGAGCCCTCCGGGTTGAGGAGACTTCTCCACCGCTCTGTGGGTTGGACACCAGTGGATGTGGGACAAGGCCATGGAGGAAAGCGCAGCCCTCAGGAGCTTTGCTCTCCACCCCAGACGGCACCAAGTGCGGCGACCGAACGGCAACGCGTGTGCCCGGAGCAGGGCTCAGCACTCAGTGGGTTGGGTGATGGCAAATGCAGCTCATCTGGGGACAAACACAGACCGAAGAAAGCTGACTGCACAGTGAACTTGGTGGAGGCTGGACCCAAGGACATGAAACCTCTCTGCCTTACTGATACTGCATTTACGCGTCAGGACCACGGGAAATCTCTGGAATTCTGCGGGTCTTCCAGATTCTATACCGAGCTTTCCTTTCCCCCGCCTCCATTTGTGCCCATTGCTAGGGCTGATAGCGAGGATGTAAACGTGAACCCAGGGGCTCAGCCTAGTCAGGCAAACTGGGCTTGTCCTGGCCGTGTCCTGTTCCGTGCTGTGCCACGCGAGGGCAGGTTCGTGCTTAAGGGCATCAACCCGAGGCATCCTGGCTCCCCAGAAATGAGCGTGCGGGGCCTCTCCTGCTGTAACCTCCTCTTCACACCCCGCAACGTGGCAGGGGTTTGAGACGTTCCTCTCTTGAGCTCAGAGCGATCGGGCAAGGCTGGTGTGTCCTCACCCACCCACCTCCGTCTCCCAGCGCCGGGGGAGGGCTCGGCCCGGCAGCCAGGGGGGCAGCCCCGGCTTGTCCCAGCCGGGCAGGAATGAGCGTCCCTTGTTACGTGCGGGAGGTGGGAAGTGGAGAGGTGTTGGTTTTCTGTGTTGCCACCAGCGCTGCGTTGGGAATGCTGCTCTCCGGCTACAGCGAGGGGGCTGGCGGCCGGGCACCACGACGGAGCGTGCGGGAGAGGCGAGGGCCGGGACGTGCTCCTGCCTGGAAGCGCTGCTCCGTGGCAAACCAGGCTCCTGCACGCCAACATCCCGACGAGGAAATAGTTAGAAAAAGGCTCCCGGTGGGAAAACCTTCTGTTTTGCTGATCTTGTAAATCAGCTGAATTCAGCATGTCACGAGCACGTCTTACAATACACAAGACAATGCCCAGATTTTTGTAGTGCAAAAGCATATTAACCTCTGTGTACTCTTGCCGGGTTTCGACAAAAGATGTCTGTTAAGAACTGCAGGGCTCATTGTAATTGCTTGCCATGTGGGTAAATGATCCGGAGCTGTGTGAAGATAAGAAGAAATTGCTAAAGGCAAATCACCTGGGTTTTATTATGCTTGCCCTAAAAATAATTAGCATGGCCTATGAAATCATACTGTGAGGGGGTTTGTTTTAGCAGGAAACTGTAACCTATATATTGTAGCTTGATTTCTAGAGAGCTGATCTTTGTAGTTGTGTTGATGTGTCTTTTTTTTTTTTCTTTATTATTTTTTTAACTACAGTGAAAGACAAATGAACAAGCTCATACTGCTCTGAATAGCAACAAGGTGACTGCTTGCCAGCCTGTAAAGCGTGGTATTGTCCCTCCTGGAGTTAGAGCTTGACCTTAAGAAAATTCCTGCCAGTTTCTCTGAGGGAACGTGTCCCTGTGCTGCTGCAGAAGCCTGTTTGCCACAGGTAACGCTTTTTACTTGGGATTATGGGTTGTGTGTTTGCCACCGGGCATAAAAATTCACCACCTTTTCTGAGATGAAACAGCTTTGCATGGGAGCAAAATGGTGCTTTTTTTCCATTTGCTGTATCTGTCTGGGACCACAAAAATATCAAGGTCAGAACAGAAAGCGGGAAATAAAACAGCAACTGCATATAAAATTACAGGCTTGCTGTTTTAAGTGCAAGCTACCCACAATTTGGTGTGAATTGCAGGTGATCAGAACCTCTGAAAAGCATTTGTGCACATGGCGTTGGCAACCCCAAGCATTAAAAGCCCTGAGTCAGCTGTCTTAAAATCATGTGTTTTGACTTAAATAATGAGATGCTACAGGAGCAGTAATATGGGGCTGTGCTTGCTTGAAGCCTTCAGGGATTTTTCAAGCTTTGTTCTGCCAGTTTCATCTCTGTGATGGCTCTTGGTTTATCTTTACCTGAGTGAATCGAAGGTGTCTGTGGCCCGGCTGCGAATGAGAGGTGGCAGAGCCCCTGCGCGTGTCTGGTGCTCCCTGAGAAGCCACTGCCTTGGCTTCAATGGCCAAGCTGGGGGGTGAGTGTCTCCTCGAGTGCCGTGCAGCCGGTGCAGAGCAACCTCGAACTACACCCAGCCGGCAGAAACCCCTCTGTGTAAGTCCAGAGTGATAAATGGGGCTGCTGGGGGCAAGTGGCTCAAGGATTAGCACCGCTCTCTGTGACCACCTATATCTCGTCAGTAGCGATTCCTCGTCTTCTCGATCTCGATGCAATTGTATTTCTCCAGCACAATTTAATTTCCTGGTGTTTGCTGTAATCCGTGCATAATCCTGGGGAGATACTTTTTCATGGCTCAGCTGATAATTTATGTAGTTTTGCTGTGTGTTTCCCCTTTGGAGAAGAGGAAGGAAAGAAGAGCTGCTGCCTTAGAAAAGCTGATTCACAAATGTTCTGGTATATCCCTTGTTGCAGGCTGAATGTTTAAGTATAGACCTTTTGTGCACTTAAGCAGCTTTCCCAGCCAAAAAGTAATAACGCTTGGAGCATCTCCCAGGTCCTGGGAACTGCAACACTTTATTTCTTTGTGATGACAGCGCGTAGATACTGATGCTGATCTTCCCTTTTGGTAATGCGTTTGAAGGCTGGATAGTCCAAATACTGTTCCTCGCTTGATTCTTCATAGCATTTAAGGTGAAGGAAATGAAAAACCACATTGACGTGTTCTTTCAGTGGCTCTCCACAAAAGCATTTAGTGGTTTCTACGCTGAGTGGTTAATACCACTTTGCAATGTGACAACCATTTTTCGCTTTGTTTTATTTACTTTTGTTTAATTGTGGCAACAAGCACCGGGCTGGCTGTCAAGCAGCGTGGACGCCTTGCTGGGGGTGAAGTTCATCCCCACAGCAAAAGCAAACACAAGGTTTGGGGATCTCCTTACTGGTTCTGGAGGGCTCAAGTGAGAGTTGTGTGGTGCCTAAGCCTTGTGTTAATTTTACTCAGTGTAAGCTCATTAAATCCTGCGTCAAAGGGCTTCAGTTCCCTGCTAGTGATGCTTGGGTGCTTCAACAGCAGCTGTAAACGTCAGCGGTTGGTGCTGGGCTTTTGGGGAGGAACAGCCTGATTCTGGGCTGGCCCCGGTGGGGCTGAGGTGGTGGATTGCGACCCGGCGAGGATATTCGTTGGCATCAGCCCGGCTTTGGGGACAATGGAGTCTTGCTTGCAGGCACCTTCAAATAAATACCCTTTGCGTACTTGGCAGTGTCAATGGCAGGGACGTGGCTCTGGAGCGTGGCAGTTCCCTGCCATTCACTGGGAGCGCTCATGAAAAGCTTCTGATGAACGGGGTACGCTTTTCTGTTGCCAGCACTCATTGTGAAGGGGTGTAAGTTCAATGATTTCATCACTTTCTGGGAGAATTTGTAATCTCTCTTATTTATTAACATTGAATTCGGGTGAGCTATGTCCCTTTCCTGGTCTGGGCCTTCGTCTTCAGCCAGCAGCAGGCTTCCGAGGTAGGTGGTACGTGTCCGGTGGCTCCTGGCCATCGGAAAGTGTTGGTGGGCAGCCTGCAGGCTCTGAAAGGTGCGGGGACCTTGTCAGGAGGGCAGCATCTTGCTGTGACCACAGCTGTGACTCCACACGGCATGTTTCTGGGTATTGTTTGCTGAGCCAGGTCAGGAATTCGCAAGTTGTAGTGCTAGCTGTGTCTCGTTGCCCAGACAGGCCCTTCGGATGTGGTGTGAACTACGGGTGTTATTGGAGGGAAGAAGTTCTAAATGCCTGGCCATTTGTAAGCCTGTTGAGTCCTGCTTTAGTGTCAGCTGTGACCCACTCATCAGTTACTGCCCCCAAACTAGCCCTGTTTGGGGTTGGATCACCGGTGGATCACCGCTGAATGAGCGGGGTTCGGCGTTGGGCTGTTTCGCACTGAGTGTCTTGAGGATGGTTAAGGAACGGAGACTGAATGCGTCATTTCTTCTCAGAAACAAAGTCAGATCATATTGGTTTGGGCGTTCTTCACTGTATATTTGATTTGTAGTTAAACTGCAGCTACTATTATCAGCCTAGGGCAACCAGCAAACACACTTTCTTTTGAAATGGTTGGTCTTCCGTCCGCCCCACTGGGATGCGTCCCATGCAGTGGACAAGAGACTCTCTACCTGAGTTTTAAAAGAATCCATCATAGGAGAGGTATCTGCTGCAGACAGCTTCTTCCTAGGAATCCTTCTGTTTGCGTTATCCAGCCATTTTCTGAGCTTCCTTTTAAAGGTCATGGAGAGTCATAAAATCCCTTTTCCCCATTATTACACATTTGAAACAATAGCTTCTTTTCTGTGTTCACTTGGGCTGGGTTTATTAGACTAAGAGGTTAATTCCTGTAGCAATTAGTCATTACAACAGTATTCGCTAGGAAAACAGAAATATGCTACTCTATAATTCAAAATAAAATACAAAAAGCCTACTGAACACGCCGATGAAAGCAGGCACCAACCCACAAGGCATGAGCATAGGCTGTTGGTTTACATTTCCCTAATCCCAGGGTAACCTGAAATAACGCCTCTGCCTGGGTCTGCGGCAGAACGTGCTTCTCTCGGCGAGCTCTGTGGGGTAGCAGAGACTGCAGTGAACACCTGATTGGGACTGGAGCACCTCCCTTATGAGGAAAGGCTGAAAGAGCTGGGACTCTTTAGCCTAGAGAAGAGAAGGTTGAGGGGGGACCTGATTAATGTTTACAAGTATCTAAAGGGTGGGTTTAAGGAGGACGGAGCCAGGCTCTTTTCAATGGTTCCCAGCGACAGGACAAGGGGCAATGGGCACAAGCCAGAACATAGGAAGTTCCGTTCAAATACACGGAAAAACTTCTTTACAGTGAGGGTGACAGAGCCCTGGAACAGGCTGCCCAGGGAGGGTGTGGAGTCCCCTTCTCTGGAGATTTTCAAGACTCGCCTGGATGCAGCCCTGAGGGATGTGCTTTAGGCAATCCTGCTCTAGCAGGGGAGTTGGACTAGATGATCTCTAGAGGTCCCTTCCAACTCTGAAGATTCCGTGATGTGATGATTTGGCCTTAAACCCCCACCTAGTCCTACAAAATCAGGCCAGAATCTCTCAAGGATCCAAACTTTCCTGAAGGTCACTGGTGCATCCTGTGCATTGAATGATGATTCGAGGAAGATCTCGGTAGCGAGGGCACTACTAACCAAACTGCTGCTTCTGGGAAGTGCTGCTCCCTGCAAGCTTCAGAGACCCCTTAAGGATGAACAAACTGAAATAAAAATTGGACTGAATCTAGACCCAAACTCCCCAGGTCATGTTAATTACTGTAATAATAGGAAAAAGAAAAACAGAAATATATTCTGCTGAGCTTTTGACCATTGGTTTTTAGGCTTTTTGCAGTGGAAGCTCAGCATTGTTACTCTCTTCCTCGGCGGGATGGAGTAAGGAACTTGCATAACTGAGCATCCCCTCCTGCATCCAGAGCCAGCCCAGGGCCGTCCGTGGCTCCGCACGGCGGGGCTGCTGGGGAGAAAACACTCGGTGCCGCTCACTTGAGTCAGATTTACTCTAAAGCTGAGAAGTTGGTGATGTAACTTTCAATATGGAGATAGAAAGGTTGGTTGGGCGCTGGTGGACTCTCTCGGACATAAGTTCCCCTGCGCTATTCAATACATCTCTGAGCTCCGGAGTTTCAGAAACAATGCTAGCCTAGAAACTGGCAGGGAAATCCCTTTCCAGGCTGATTATGGATTTTTCTGCAGTAAAAGACTGTAAGAAAGGCATTGAATTATATAAACCACAACAGTGCTTGGTCCTTATAGCCCTCAGTGACTTGGAGGCACTAAAGATAACGTGATGTAGCAGTAGAGTAGTTTCCACACTCTGGGTTTGTATTATTAAATACCAGAATAAATACTCATTTCAAACCCACATCATTTGTCAGCTCTTGAGTTATGGCCGCTTTGGTAACTTAGACACCCTCTCCTTCTGCCAAGTTCCCATGCTCTTTGTTTTGAATATGTGTAATTTTATGTGTTTGGACTTAAATAACTTCTGCCGTTTCTTCCCAGATTCCTCCTGTGCTAGAACCTGCCAGACCCCTTCTGGGGAGGAACAAAGGCAGAGGCACTTCCAAACAGGATGAAAAGGGAGAGAGGGGGGACTGTGTTCTTGAGAAACAGATCGTTCATATTTTGTTTAAGGAATTGGAAAGTTGTGCAGAAATTGAATCGACTTTGCTGTTAACTTTGGTCATAGATCTTGCAAATGTCTCTTTCCCATGAAATCCCAGTGGCTTTCTGGAGTTTCACACCCACAGGCCGTGTTTACAAAGCAGTTGTGGGTGTGAGAGGTCACTGGATGCTAGAGAGCTATACGCAAACTCCAAAACATATTATGCATCTGATTTCCATTTAAAAACAACTCATGCTGGGTGCCTCCATCACCTAGATGCTTTTTTTTTTAAAATCCCTCTACAAGTCTATGAGCCTTTTTAAGTATTGAATGCCAGTGTCTATCTAGACTCTAGACTGGGTTTGCATGCGCGAGTTTGGCAACGTCACTTAAACAAGTCTGTTGTATAAATGGATGCAAAAAAAAAAAAAAAAGTCCCAAAGACTTTAGCATTCTGTGAGTGCTCAAGGCAGGTCTCCAGGAGTCTCTGCTAGATACTGAGCTGGCATAAATCAGCATAGTTCAGCGGGCTCTCCCCGCAGCGTTGCTGCTTTATACCAGGGGAGACCTAAAATGATGTCTCCTGTGCTTAGAGCAGGGGCTGGAAGGGCTGGATGAGAAGTGATTTCCCTGATGCCTTTTGAGACTGGTGTGGTTTGTCTCACAAGTGGAATGAGTTTGGCATGTCTTAACTACCATTCATCAGCTCCTAAACTCATGACAGAAAGGTCATGGACATGTGGGGATAACAAGGGACCTCATGAATTAGGAGTAAGAAATAGCAGCATTTAGGGCTGGCTGGAGACTTAAATGTTTCAAAATCAGACTTGGGGAAAAGTAGAAGTGATATTTCCTTTTGACCTTTTAGAAACGCTCTGAGAGACTCCAGACTGCACAGAGGCTGGAAGTGAGGGCCTTGGGGGCTCCTTGTGCTGACAAACCCTGCTCTAGGGCTGTCCCCTTGCCGCGAGACCTGGGGGCTGGGCAGCCGAGCCGGGCTGGAGACCTGGCAGGCTCTGCTCAGCCCTGGCCGCTGCTGGCTCGGCACTTCCCTGGAGCCAGCCCAGCCCAGGGCGCACTGCGGCGTGCCAGGCTGGCGTTTCCCTACGGAGGAGTGTTGTCTGGGAAAATTTGAAGCTAGTTTCCTTGCGGAGCTGCACAGTGAAGGCAGTGGCACTAAGGGATGGCAGAGCAGCAGGGCAAGGCTGGGATGCCAGGGCAAAACTCTGAGGTAACTCTAATCTAGAAGAATTTTGCCTTGGGAGACCTGGAGAGATGGATCTCTGGCTGAGAACCTGTTTGCAGCAAGTCTAGGCAGTCTGCGCCCAGCAGTTCTCACTGCACCCTTGACTTTCCTTTTCTGCTCTCTGAGGTTCCCAGCAGGAATTGGGGAGCTCACCTGTGATGGGTCTGTGCTTGCCGGACCCAAGAACCAGGCAAGGAGGTTATAGAGGAACTCAGGGTGTTGGGGAAATAAAAATAAAAAAGGCCAGCAGAGCCTTACAGGAGACTGAGGCAGTGTCTAGCGTGCGAGCTGCTCCCTCGCTCCAGAGGCGTGTGTCGGCTGTAGCTGGTACGGCTCCGCTCTGCGGCAGAGGTCACTGCGCTGCCGGGGAGCAGCACCATGCGGGGCCACACGCTGCTCCAGGTACAGCCCCACTGGCCCTGCGCCGTGTACAAGGCTCAGGCCGGCTCCTGTTCCTTCTCTCGTCACCCATGTGCTGTCTGGGGACACATCCCCAGCGGGAGGTGATGGGACAAAGGGAGACGACTTGGGAGGAAACGTCCATCCAGCCCCTGGGGAAACGGGAGCAGAAGGGGTAGCTCTGCCAGGGGAAGCAGAGTGTTTGGCACCATCACGGGGTGCTGATAAACTGCCGGGGCCAGGGTGAAAGCACAGGGCAGAGCTTGAGGCATTGCAGTAAGGGCTTCTCGGCTGTACCGCATATTCAAAAACATGAGAGCGCAGACAGGGAGCTGGCAAGCCAGGCATCCTACACTGTCACCCTGAGAGGTAGGACAAGCCTCCCCCTCTCTCTTCACCTCTGTTTCTTCCTTTGTAAGCTGGAATAGAATGTTGTTATGTCTGGAGGATCACCAAGTACTTCAGTTTTCTTCAAATGTAAATGCAAGCTCCGCTTGGTACCAGTAACCCCACCTGCCGCCATCCCAGTAACAAGCCAAGTCCGCCAGCAAAGAGCTTCCATCACGAGTTCATCCCCTCGGAGCCCAGCCTGGGCATGGGACGGGTGACTGGGTGTTCCTTTGCTGCCTGACTTTATTGCAGCCATCCTGGAGTCCTGCTTTTAAGAAACACTTCCAAAAGCTGAGTGCTAAATAATAAGGCCAGCTGGAGTTGGGTTTACAGAATAACCCAGTCCGTAAGGCGAGCTCAGGCTGTGGGTATGTCTGGGAGCTTGAGCGCTCCTGGCTGTCTGGCAGGAGCTGTTGAAAGTCCTGGATCCTCTGGAACACTACTGCCCTTTCTGCCAGGAGACTCATACCTTGTCTTTCTTCTCCTCATCTGTTATTTCTTAAAACTTAATGATCTTTGAGGCCTGTAGCTCTGCTGACCCCCTACATTGCCATTATCAAAGTTAATCCAAACTTCCCAAAAGGTGCAGAAGTCCCAGTGGGTTTACCCCTCCCTGCCCCATGTCAGACCTCTCTGTTTGTAGGTGCATGTGAAGTGCTGTGGCCCGGGGGGCCTGCCTGAGCTGAGCACTGAGGGAGGATGAGCACCGTCTGCCTTCCTCGCCTGAGCGGTGCCGGCTGCGGGGGGGCGATGCAGCGCGCTCTCAGCCCCAGCCGGCCGCGGGCGCTGGGCACCCTCCCACCAGCAGACCTGAAGGGGCTGGGAATAGCCCGCCTTTAGTCTCTGCTCGGGGTAAGCAGCACGCTATAGGCATCCAGAGCTTCCATTATTTGTTATTATTGTTTATTTACCTATTTATTGGGAAAACGCTGAAGACAGATGGATAATGGAAAGGTTAAGCAGCAAATTGCTGTGCCTCTCCCTGGTCGGAGAACATGGGGCACAGCCTTCCTAACCTGTAATAGAAGCCCTAATGGGGAAGGAAAATTATTTTGCCTTCCACTAAAGGGCAATTTTCTGATCAGCTCTCATTTTGAAGCATGCGGGGAAGAGAGAGAGAGCAAAAGGAGAGAAATATATATTTTTATATATATATATATTAAAAAAGAAGAAAGAAAGGAAGAAAGAAAGAAACACTTATGCTTTAATGGAAGCTCATTTTTGTAAAGTACCCTAGTGGCCCCTGTGGGCCCAGAGAATTAAACGCTGTCATTCATAGCTTGAAAGCGGAGCCATCCAGTTTGCAGACACCTGTCATAATTAAACTAATGGCTCTGAAAATGTGCCTTGATATTAAATCTATCTTCCGCCGAGGAGCAGGGCTGATTAAAACCGCTGTTTGACAGTTAATGATGAACCTCTCGCTTGCTGAGCTCCGTAACTGGAACAGACCGGTTCATCCCTCCCTCCCCTTGTCGAGCCCTTTCCCGTATCCCCCTCCGCCGCCTCCCACCCTGAACTGTGCGGCTTCTCCCCAGGTCCTGTCCCACGGGCGCTGGGAGATGGAGAGTCCTCAGGCTCTCGGAACGTTCCTGGGATGGCCGACGTTTGCCAGAGTCTTGGGCTGCGGCTCCAGCGTGCGGGTAGTGGTGGGAGAGAAGGCATCTGCCGAGTCCCGAGCTGGCGAGGGGTTGACTTGCTATAGGCTTGTGGTACTGTAGAGCTGCTGATGGTGGGGAAAATGCTGAATAACATTTTTCTGCCCAGAAACTGCGCCCTGTCAGGGGCTGTACATCTGGGAGAGCTCAGAGAGCTCTTTTTCCAGTGCTGGTACTAGGTAGTTGGCATCAAAATATGAATCCTTCTTGCTCCAGGGTTCATCCACTGCTCCTGCATGTTCCCCTGACGATGTCAGAACCAACTTCTTCTGACATCACTGTGTGTTGCCAGGGCAATGGGTTTGTGGTAGCAAAACCAGGATTATGATTAAACAGAGAAAGAAGAGTCCTTAAGGAACAAAATCAGTGTTTACTTGGAAATGTGTCCGATAACTATTTGGTACTTCCAGCTACCTATCTCTGAAACAACTGGTCCAGCCGCACCTCTGAGACCCATCAAGCCAGTTGTCTCCCGTTTGCTTTTCCACTCGCTGCTGACCTCATCAAGGACAAAAACTCGACAAGCCGTGAGGGATGAAGTCCCACTTGCCCCACAGGTGGTCGGTTTTGACACTCACACCGCAGCAGGGCTGTGTGTGGGATGCCCGGATAGGCACAATAATCCTCAAGTGAATGCAGAGCTAATCAGACACAGCCCCAGTAATTAGTGTGACACAAACTCTGTGAAGTTCAGATAAGCATCAGCAGTTCCAAGTAGCATTTATTATTATTTGCTGGGTCTCTTAGTCTCTAGGTACTTTAATTCCCCGTCTCTACAATGGAGATAATAAAGCTTCCTTGTCTGCTCTCTTTTAATTGATGATGAGCTCCGTGGGGCACGGGCCGTCTCCCTCTGGAGGCACGTGCAGTGCCCGGCACAGAGACCTCTATTCGGGGCATCAGTGTATTGCTGCTGTACGAATAACTGATCATATTGGTGAGTGAGGATGCTGCTGAAATAGTGAGGGGGTCCTCTGATAAATATACAGAGAAGAAGACCCACTTGTTGGAGCGGGCTGATGCCAGAATCCTGCTCCCCACCCTGACACCCAGCCAGGCTGCGCGCCGACTATCATTAGCTTTCTTACCCAGCTCTAATGCCATCCGCTGCCACAACAGTAATTACCAGGAGATTAGGCAGCATTAAGCACTCTTTAATTTGACACATTGCAATGATCTCCATTCAGCCTTTCTGCTCGAATAACTCTCCATAAATATTTTGTGAGGCTACCAAAATAAACAGAGGCTCGGCTGTTTGCACAGCTGAGATCTTTGCAGCTCTTTGAGAACCCAGGTAGCAAAGCTGAGGGTGGCACCGGGGGCGTGGGTGCGAACCGAGTGGTCAGCTGGGTATGCGAAAGCATCGGGGAGTGGGAAAATATCCTTGTATCGCAAAATTAAAAATAATAACGATAATATATGCCTTGCGCCAACGGCAATTTAATAGGAGACATTTTTTAAACAACAACCCAATAAAGAGAGATGGGTATTTATGTAAGAAGTGGCTGCATTAGAAGAAATAATAATTACACTGGAGTTGTGTTCTCTCTTTCTTTTTCCCTTTTTTTTTTTTTTTTTTTTGGTATGCTATTAGCCTAGACATTATTCATTAAGTAATGCAATGGAAAACCACTGTTAATACAGCAATAAATCCCACGGGGCCCCATTGCTTCTGAGATAGGATCATTTGGTAATTACAGTGCATTAGAAGTTCAATATTCTTTCATTTTTTCCCCCTCGGCTCCTCGCCTGGATGAGTGGTGGGCTACGAAGGCATGTGCCGGGGGATTTACTGTAAACACCCCATGTGCTGTCCCTGCACCTGGAGGGAGCAAGGGGAGTGGGGGGGCTGGGGCAGCCCGGGGGTCCCTGCACCGCCCGGGGGGCCAGTGCCTCTCTGCCCACCGGGGAAGGAGCCCGGGACGATGACGGGTCTGGGATGGGCTCCTCGTTTGGCGGTGGGACATGGTGTCTCAAGCTTTCCTCCCGCTTTGCGGGCAGTGTCTCCTCTCGCTGCGTGAGTCTCCGTGGGAGAGGAGGAGAGGTGGCTTGGGCAGAGCACGGATGAGCTGGGGACAGGAGGAGGAGAGAGTTCTTGGTGGGTTAGTGACAAGATCTTGACCAAAATAATTGCTGCTTTCGGGAACATATTGCAGAGGCCCATGAGCAGGGCCAGGAAGGGATTGCCCGTCTCCATCCCCGCCTTACCGAAGCTCAGCTGGGTCCAGGGCAGCATTGCGTGTTTGTCGTGGGGCAACGCCGCCACCGTGCAAAGGAACCTCCCCTTCCTCGGTAGGGCAGCTGCTGTTAAACAATAGGGAGATCTATTGGCTGCCTTAACAGATGCATCTTCCCTGCCTGCTAAGTAAACTCTCTCCATTTACGGTGTCAATACTGGCTCGGAGTCGCCCCTCTTCCTGAAGCAGCCCTCGCCGGCTCGTGGCCGGCTGCCGCCCCGGCTCTCCTGCGCGGGGAGAGCTGTCAATAGCCCTGTCAATAAGATACTGGGGACTATTGATCGGCATAGGCATTTAGGGGTCACTGGTCGATAGGAACTCTCATCAGGCGATGTAGGAAATGAGCGCTTTCAAATACAGGCAGCAAAGTGAGACTCCCCAAGGGGGAATGATACAACTCAATTTTCCCTCTCCTGTTGCTTTGTCAATTTGCCCAAGTCTGGAGAAGGTGGTGGCTGCAGGAGCAAGGAGAGAGGGGGAGGAGAGGGAATGACGCATCCCAGTGTTTGACTGAAAACATCTCGGAGGCTGAAAAACAGCAAGCCACAACCCAACCGCAGGCCAGCACCGGGCACCGAGTCCGGCATGGAAACATCACACGGCACAAATACGCACACAGGCAGTATGAACTTCACTTATTGAAAATAGTGAGCTGATGGTCAGAGCGTTGAGAATCCCAGGGCTGCTTCGAGCCCTTGAGCAGTTAATTTCTCTTTGCTGACCCCCAACAGCCGTCCTCGTGTTTCTCCTGCTCTCTCACTTTGGCGTTCAAGGACCCACGAGCAGCCGCTGAACCTGGACCGTGCTGGAACGTCTGAATCCTAATCCCGGTCTGTGCCGCAGATACAAAGCGTTTGCTGCTGGTACTCGGTTTCTGAGGCTGCAGGCAGACAGCTGCTGGCAGGAGCCGGGCAGAGCTGGGAGCAGCGGGTAGCAAAGCTTGTAAGAGTCCTTCTGTGCTCTGAGGTCTTTCATCCCGATTTTGTTCATGATTTCTTGCAAAGTTTGATTTTGAGCCAGAAGACAAGCCCACGCGTGTTTCCGTCCTGGAAGCAGCGGTGCAGAGACCCACCCCGCAGCAGGGCAGAAGCTCTCGTTCGCCTCATCGTCTGCGTTGCTCTGAGGCCTTTTTATCCGTGGGATTTGGTGCAGTTCAGTCAGGCGATGGGCCACCGCCGCCATGCCAGGGTGAGTCCCACGGGGGCTCGTCCCCAGGAGCCGGCCATCCCGCACCGCGGGCTCTGCCTGGCTGCTGGGGATTTGCAGCAGCTCTAGCCACGGTCTGCTGGCACGGAACCCCCTCCTTGGGCTTGTCACAGGCCTGGAATATCTTCTTCGGAACCCACACAGCTACTCTGCGTCACTCCCAATAGCTCAATGGTCTGAGCTTTGTTCCTTAAGTGCCATTGCAAAAAATCTTTTTCTCCCTACCTTGCCACTTGGCATTATTTTTCATCTTGTGATATTGTTTTCCCCTTTTCGGATCGTTTCCCAGCTCCACATACCTCTCCGACTTGCTTGATTGTGATACTTTTTCAGGGTTTGGGGTTTTATTTTTTTTCCTGTTCTCAATTGCTCAGGGCCAGTGCTTGAAATTAAACTGTCTCTCTGTGTGATGCAAATCAGATAAGAGAAACCAAATGAGCCCCATGTGTTCATCTGCAGAGTCCGATTCTGCTAAAACTCATTCTGTTTCATTCTGATCTTAGACAGATGTAAATCAAGAGGAACTTTATTTTAAACCAATGTCAGCAGGAAAGAGCTCCGCAGAAGTAACAAAAACGCCATGCCTTGGGTGTTTATCACTCGTCAAGTTAAGATAAACTTTTAGCCCGATTGTGATTTCTCAACACTGCAGGCTGTGGTGTGGCTCCCAGTGCCACGTTTGGAACAGGAATTGGCGTGTGGTGCAGGCTGGGAGGAGAGGGATGCAAGGCACACCGGAAATTTAAGGAAAGGGATATGCAAAGCACAAAAAAAAATGCAACTTTGGGGAGTTTTCAGAGTTACAGCTCAGAGCACAGTGAATACATTTCAGCCGAGGCAGCCTGCGAGGCCACTTGCCGCCCTTGGTGTGGAGGGCTGGCTGCCGGCCGTGCCGGGGCTCCGCAGCTCCGGCGGGAGACCTGCTCCTCGGCACGACGGAGGCGAGCTCCTGCGTCCCAGCGACAGGGCCCAGACCGGCCCCACCGCTGGAAATGGGGGACTGCCCTGGTGTAGGAAGGCCAGCTCGCAGGCTGGCTCTGAAAAGGGAGGTTGGGGAGCAGAGCCTCGGAGTGTGGAGCAACAAAAATAAAAACTGCAGCAAGAATCAACCCGGCTGCTGTACGGTCCGGCACCCACGGGCCCTTCCAGCAGAGGGAGGACACGAGTCCGTCGGCACACGGGTGGCACGGGGCGGCGGTCATGGCAGTGCTTCCACAGCACGAGTGGCACTGGCACAAAAGAGAAGAAGAAAAAAAAAAAATTGCAAGTAAATAAGAAGAAGTCCATTTGCAAATATTGTAAGGAATGCATGTTCTCATACGTGCTGCTATTAAGTCCGTTCGTATCATATCAGCAAACATCATGTCAGCTTGGAGAGGCTCCTACTTATTTCTTTTTCCCCGTGAAATGTTTTTCAATGCCTGAGCGAATCAAAATGAATGTAAATGAGGTTTATTAAGTCAGCCCCACACGGTGCTGTATTGTCAGCGTTTGTAGGCTGTGACAGGTTAGTTATTGCGGTTTGAAGGCAATGTCACCAGCACAGCAGTCTTCAGAAGTAACTTTTTAAAAGAATAATAATAATAATAACAACAACAATAACAGCAGCGTCTCAGGACTGTCTGTGATGTTTTGAGAAGGCGTTTCAGGGAGAGGTGGTGTGTCTAGGGGGCATTTCCAGGCGGCCCCCGCAGTTTGCAAAGGCCCCGTGCGTCGTGTGCCGCCGGGGCGCGCACGGTCTGCGCTGGGGCCGGAGACGGGCTCTGGAGTTATTTTCTCTCCTCTCCTGGTTCGTGTACGCCACCCATCACCATGACATCTGGAAGATATCTGTTTGTAAATATAACCCCGTTGAGCTGTCTCACGAGCCTTGCTGGTCTTCAGTGAGCCAGTCTCATTATTTTTAGTAAATTACTTCGGCCTTGGCTATGCTACAAAAAACAACTAGTAAGGGTAGCGTTAATGTAGTTAGTTATTTAGATTTAAAATAACAGAGACACCCATCCAAGGCTCTACATGCCTTAGCATTGTTAATTGTACAATAAATTCCATTCAATTACAAACTCTGCTTCATTAATATCCTCATTTCCATAGGCACTCAGCCAGCAAGCCACCACCCTGCTGTCATCTAGAAAGCTCACTCTCCAGCCTCCCTAACTCTCTCCGGTCTCTGGCAGCATATTTGACAAGCCATCAAATCCGGGTTATTTCTGACCGAGTGGAAAATAGACTTCAGGAGCATGGAGACCTCATAGAAAATGCCCAGGGATCTCCTCCTTGATCCCATCTGTGTGATCGTCCCAAGCATGGCTGGTCCCAACGGCACGGGGACAGCTGACGCCCGTAGGAAGGTTGGTCCCGAGTCATTCCTTGGGTCCTTTGGTGGGGCCTGGCAGCTCTGGGTTGGTTGTCTACTGCTGCTGTTATCTCATGAGCTCCTCATAACGTGGGATGGAGGACGTTAGTAATCCCGACTCCTAAAAATCTGAAGAAGGCCTTCTGTAGAAACATGCACTTTTTTTTTGCCGCCTGCAGGCAGCCAGAGGTACTTTCTGGGTAAACTGTTCCTCATGCTGTTCCCCTTATCCCTTGTAAACTGGACTCTCCGTAACTAGATTCTCCTCCAGTTTATTCTGCAGGAAGATTCTTTCCCTTGGATCAGCAAGGAGGGTGGGATGTTTTAGCCGGCTTTTGAAACACGTAGGTGAAACCTGTGAGTCAGTATGGATGCATGCAATCATGCTCACTCGTTAGCTGCCTCTACTAACTGAAAAATAGCAGTGAAAATTAAGACAGCTTTGTTCTCGAAGCCAGCAGACAGAACCTAACCCTCCCCTATATGAGTTTCCAGCAGCACTGGCCTAAAATTGATCTAACGAAACACCCACAACACTTAATACACTTCGGCTAGGTGAGTGTTAGATCAGAAATGTTCTGAGGATGTCACACAAGCTAGACAAAATTATCTGTTCCCTAAAGGTATCGATCTGTGCAAGGTGCCTTGCAGTCCATCTGCAGAGAAAGGAGTTGCAGCCTGACAGAAACCTGCTCTGGTTTTGCATATTTATTCCTCCTTTAAATCATTTCCAAACCACTAAACCATTTTACAAGGACGAAGGAAAACATCAATTACAATTATAGTGAAAAACTCTTTCAAGGCAGAGCCTGGTAGACAGAAAATGTAGCCATCCATTTGTAGTTTTTCACCAGATGCTTCATAATATTATGGTCTGTTTCCTCCCCACCCATCATCTCTTCCCCCCGTCCCACCGTGTCTCCACGATGTTGCTGTTCGCTGGCAGCAGGTGGAGGGAAGGAGGCTGAACCCTCCTGCCCCGTCTCGGGTGCTCCTCGGTGACGCTTTGGTCCCTGCAGTCCCCGGGCGTGAGGCGAGGCTGGCTCTTGGGCAGGGAGTGCTGCAGCTGCAGCCTCATGGAAGGGTTCATGTTGGAAATGCTGCTTAGGAGCAAACCCAGGCCCTAAAGGGGGCCTAAGGCTGGGGAGGGACTCTTCCTCCCAGGGGGGTCAGGGAGTGGAGCAATAGGATGAGGAGGAATGGCTTTACACTGAAAGAGGGGGGATTTAGAATTGATATTGGGAAGGAATTGTTTGCTGTGAGGGGGGTGAGCCCCTGGCCCAGGTTGCCCAGAGAAGCTGTGGCTGCCCCATCCCTGGAGGGGTTCAAGGCCAGGTTGGACGGGGCTTGGAGCAACCTGGGCTGGTGGGAGGCGTCCCTGCCCGGGGCAGGGGGTGGCACTGGGGGGGCTTTAAGGTCCCTCCCAACCCAAACCATTCTGTGATACCCAGTATTTGTAGCATCTCACAAAAGAGCATCTTCCTGGGAGAATCCTACCTCCATCTCGCTGCTTCAAGTGGCGCGGGTGGCGCTGAGGATTTCCCAGGTTTTGTGGATTTTCTCCAGCCCCTGTTGCTCGATTCCAACACTTGTGTTTCCTGCTGGGCAGAGGGACGAGGGAAAAGGATGCTGGTGCGAAGTGCTGAGCCAGCGGCTGCTCGGCTCGGGGTCCTTCGAGCCCTGTCTGGTTACTGATGGTCGTACAAAGGGGCTGCAGAGCTCCGTTGCTGAAGAACGGCGGTATGTGGTACCATCAGTGAGATTCAAACCAGAACAGAAAACATATTTATTTTCTGGAAAATTCATGAAATTATTTGCACACAGATATGTGTGTCTGCCTAGCCTGTATTACTCAGAAAGAAAAATCAAAAATGTTTCTTTTTTTTTGCTCCCTATATGAAAATGGACAGCAGCTAGAACTTGTATAAAATATAATGAAATCAATAATTTAACATAGCCTAAAAATTGGAATTAGATGAAGGAAAATGACTCAAAGTAAAAAGTTTTATCAGACCTATAGGAAATATTTTATCACTGTGCAAGATTAAATGAAAAACTCAGAGGGTGCCATTTCCAGCTCTCCTTAAAAAAAAAAAAAAAAAAAAAGTCTGAAATAACCATCTTCCAGCCCAGTTCAGGCTGGACCAGGTTTTGTTGCTTAATGGACATTTAATTGGACATTTAATGGAGAGTGAATTGTCTCTGCTCCCAGCATCTCCCCGAGAGAGAAGGGGAGGGTGGCGGGCAGTGCTGGGTTTGGAGGCAGATGTTCAGCCCTCTCTGAGGTCTCGGAGCGTTTGTCTCAGCCTTTCGGGGAAGGACATGGAAAGTGGCTGGAATTTGGGTTGTGTCACTTCAGACCGTGACCCTCTTTCCCTGCGTGTCTCTGCCGCGGGCCAGACCCGGCGCTGGCGCTTGGCAAGAGCAGCCGGCGCTTGCTCTGTATGTCCTCCATGGCACTCAGTGGGCTGCAGTCCTGATAGAGCAAATTAAATTAGCCTCTAATTGGTTAATTGGTGAGGGGTTCTGTAAAGCAGCTAGGAGCAAATTAAGCAGGAATGAGCGAAGTGCACATTTGTGAGCCGTGATTGCTGTCTCTGAGGGCTGCCAGTCAGGAACGTCGTGTGCTGGGGAGCAAACGGAGAGGAGAAGGGCTGCCGACGACACCCGGGGCTCGTCCCACTGCCCGTGGGGTGCGTGGCATCGCCCTCCGCGCTGGACCACGGCGCCGTGACGCGCCATGACCCGCTGCGTGGGTAGCCAAGGTGTCTTGAGCATGCTGGCACGCCGGAAAATCTCTTTGCTGCTATGGCAAGCTGATTGTTGGGATTAGTCCAGGTCTAGTGAGGTCAGGCCGGGGGGCACGAGCACGTGTCCACACGCAGGAGCATATGACCGACCGCCTGTCCTCCATGTGCACGGGTACGTACGCTGTGCCTGGCCGCGAGTCTCGGGGAGCCCTGGTATGGAGGAGACTGTGTGGTACCCGGGTTTGTGCTTGGCAGCGCTCGTGTCCTGCGGAGCCCGGTCCTGCCCGTTGGGCGCCGGGCTGGAGCAGAGCGGGGCCTCCCCGCGTCCCCCACCTCCTTCCCCGGGGGTGCTCGCACTTGCTCGGGCTCGGTAGCATCCCCAGATGGTGCCCCCAGATGGAGCTCTAGTCAGCGAGCTTTTGCCTCCAAAAGATGAAGAATTACTGTTCATCTTCCTTGTCAAAAACAGAGCGGGGAGGGGGAGGAAGAACCTTTCAGAAGTAAATACGGGGACTTGTGCCCGCAAAGGAATACATCCCTGCCCCGCTGGAGCGGAGCCGCCCGGGCGGTGGGCACGGCTGGCGGGGCGGCCACAGCCGTCTCAGGCCAAGGTGGGTTTGGATTGTCCAGCCTCGTGCGTTTGCCTTTAAATTCCAGCCAGATGCCACATTAACTTGCGTGACTTCTTGTCTGTAACAGCACATAATGCAGCACGAATGATGTAACTCAATGTGATGCCAAAATTTATAGGAAAAGACACTGCTTTCTGAGGTCAGGCTGGTATCTGATTTAAGCTGGCAGCGGGAGCATCAGTGTTTCTGCAAACCTATACCGTGGCTCTCCAGCAAATCACATTACTCTGAAAGACTCTGGCGGGCCCCTCATCTAGACAGCTCTTCAAAACTGGGGCCGTCAATTAGGCTGGAGTGCATCAAACCCACGCAGGGCGTTTTGGGATCCGACTCAGACAAACTCCTAAGAGCACTTTCAATGAGAGATTTTTTTGGGGGGTGGTTTTTTTGTTGTGGTTTTTTTTTTTTTTTTTTTTTCTTTTAAACGAGCAGAAGGATTCTAGATAAACTCGATAAGGGCTGGAATCCAAACAGGATCCTAGAGCCAAAACTGGAGTGACAGCTATTCCGGGTAGTGAAAACGATGACAGATTCTGAGCAGACAGAAACGAACAGGATAAAACAAGCAGGGTTATTATCCTTCCCGTAGCACACGCAGGTCCCGTCTCAGCGAGGGCCGGGGTTGTGGCAGGCGCTGGGAAGCGCGGGCCGAGGGCCGGTGCCGGAGGGAGGACGGGGCTGGAGAAGGGAGCTGCAGGGCTGGGGAAAGGCGGGGATCTCCGCTGCACGGCTGGGCGTCCGCGGGTCAGCCCAAGTTCTGCGCCAGATTGTGTCTTCTGGTGCAAAATGACTCCTGAGATGACTTCGTGAAAGTAATCAAGCCAAAAAAGTCTAGTTTTGGAGAAAAAGATCAAAAGTCCCTAACCAGAAAAAGTTCTTGACCGGCCTGTGGGGAGGCTGAGGCACCCGCAGAGGAAAAGCCTTGTGTTCCAAGTGTTCCAAGCTGGACGTGGCCTGGCCAGCCTCCTGTAGCTCCACTTAGCTGGGTTTCAGCGTATAAATATTACCTGGGAGCTGAAAACTTAAAAAATCTGATCGCCAGGTCCTTGCCCAAGGCAAGTAGCAATGCAGATTGCAACAGCCACAGGAGTTTCAGCTCCTCTAAATTTCCGAGACCTTGTGCGCTGCCTGTCTGAATGCCGGAGCCCACTGAGAGCCATCCCCACGCTGACGGGGGGGCGTCGAGAAGGGAGATGGGGCTCGAGTTCAGCAAAGCCTTTAGGGTGGCATTTAGGTGTGACTTCGGGCGACGTGATGGGGAGCCAGGAATCGCTCCCTGGAAGGAAAGCAAGGCTGGCTCTGAGTGCCGTGCCTTGGGCTTCAGTCACTCTCGGAAATCAGTGGTGGAGGCTCTTGGTCTGGCCCACCTATAGTTCTTGAAGCCATTTGCAAAATGTTACCTTTAAATAAGTGCTTATTTTTAAGCAGCGGTTAAAGTCTCACCAAAGAGTTTAAAATAATAATTTATGGCAATAATATGCTAGGACATGAAATAAAGCTGCTGATGGTAACATAAATAATGTATAGAATAATAAAAACTGCTGCTGTTGTTGAAATCCTGTGGTCAGCTCGCAGCGTGGAGCGTGCCACAGCCGGAGAGCTGATGGCTTTCGGCATCGGGGGGAGGCAGGAAGGAGTGAGAAGCCTCGTGAAGGTTTTCCAATCACTCCAGCCACCATCTCTAATTCTTTTCTTAAAGTATAAAATCATTCTTCCCCTGATCTCACTTGTGGTCAGAGCTCAGCGCAGGCCCATCAGTCACCGCGGTGATTTGGTTCAGCAGGTGTTGGTTGGGCAATCGTTCATTTCGGGCTAATCTGCTCGCGGCTGTCAGGGGTTATGGAGTATTTATTGAGTTTGTGTCAGGTCCAGATGACCAATAGCCGGCAGCCGCTGGATACCCATTGACACTGATGATATTGCTGAATTAAACTAGGTGATGTATACAGAACTTGCTTAGAGCTAGTAATGAAGCTGGGAACCATTTGAAACACAATACAGAGGGCCCCAGTGCTCGGGGCTTTGCTCTCTACCTTTTAAATAAAAAATTATTATTATTTTCTTTTAACGCCAAAGGAGAAGCCATGAATCGAGCTCCCCTGAAATATTTAGAGAGAAAAATAGAGTAGCCCAATGGAAATGAAAATCATCTTTATATTCTGCAGATTTACTGCCTGCTAGTTGGCCAGTGACTGAGGAATTTCTCAGCTGCTTTTTAGAAAGGCATCATGGGGGAAAGAGAAGTAGGGGGGATGATGAACTGAGTATTGATTACGCTTCAAGGACCTGATCCTTTAAAAGGCTTTGCTGAGCACCTTCAAATCTCATTGACTTCGGCTCAGCACGGGACGGGATCGGGATGTATTTGTGTCAGGGCTGTTGTGTCGCCTGTGATGCTCCATGAATTACACTTTGCAGAGCCTGTGTCTCCCTCTGCCTGCGAAATCGGTCGTCCTGCCTGGGACACAGAGTCCTGGGGGAGAAACCGAGGGGCGAGGGAAAGGGCGGGATGTGCCCAGGGTCCCAGCCCCTGGCGCCGGCAGGGCTGGCATCGCTCCGTCGCGCTGCCGTGACCCGCGTGCTTGCCGGGGGCCACCAGCTCCAGCAGCGCAGGTCGGAATGGACACGGGGCCTCTTCCAGGCAGAGGGAGCCTCGCACCAAACCCTCCGTCCACCGCCGGGAGGGAGGTGGGAGGAGAAAGTTATTTTTAAAAGATTGGGGTTGGCCGTCCAAGGCAACTGCTCCTTCAAGCTGGAGGTGGAGGAGGAAGCAGAGGGCTGCAGTTTGGTCACTCGCAGACAGGGTTAGCGTCAGGGACCAGGGTTTGGGATGGCTGCTCAGGCTGGCCAGAAGGTTCCCGCCACACCAGCAAAGCCCACGGCAGGTCTGGAGGGTGTCCTGTCCTTCCCGTGGAGGCTGAGCAACCGCAGCTCACCTGCGAGGCTCCCCTTCTGCTGTGGGCATGGAGACAGGTTCCAGGTTGGCGATTAGACCATGTTGCTACTGAATTATTCTGCACAGAGCATCAGAGTTAATTTGGGGGACAATCAGCTTGTCTGAGGCTGTCACTGCTGCCGGCTGAAACCCGCAGTGCTGGAGAAGGAGCAATCAGAGCTGTGACCTTGGCAAGGACTGGGGTTAGATTACAGGCATGATTAAATGCCAAGGAGAAGGCTCTGAAGCTGCTATTTGAATACCTGTTTACATGTAGGATAATAGATGGCCACCCGCTGCCTGCAAGGCTGTAATTCACTCTGGGGATTCTGGGACTCGGATGACACCATAAACCATGCGAGGCAGAGTGCAGGATGCTTGCAAAGCAGCGCCGAGGCCCTGCGAGTGATTTACAACCACGGGCTCACTCTATGGCTATCTAATCTATTGTCTTTTTATTGCAGACACTGCACAGAGAAATTATTATTGTAAAAATTTGTTTAAAGGAGCTCTGTAAACTCACTTTGATCTGACAATTTCACCTTAAAATCCTCCTGTTTCTGTGGCTGGAGGAGAGGATGTTTGGCATCTAAATTATCTGTAGGTACAACTCCATCCAAGTCAGCGGTGTAATAGCAGGAGAGAGCTGTTGCTTGGGATTTTACTTTGGGGGGTGTATCTAGGGTAGAAAGAAGTGGGGACGGGGCTGAGTAACCCCTGCGTGTGCAGCCCGTGCGCCCTGCGGAGCCCCCGCGGATGCGCTTCCTCTCTTCGACTCAGGCCGGGCTCCTGGGGCTGCTGGTGGCCCCTGCCGAGCCATGGGGTCTCCGCAACGAGCATCGCGGCAGGGGCAGGTCCGGCAGAGATGGGGGGAAGGGGTTTGGGGGGGAAGGGGTTCGGGAAGGAAGCAGGAGGGAGCTGAGCTGCCGAGCGGGTCACCTCTTTTTTCCCTCTATCAAAAGAATAGGTGTTAATGACTTCTCTGAGCTTCTGCTCCTCCTGATGAATAATCGTTTCACAATCTTTTCTGAAAAGCGGGGTTTAGGATTAGGGCTGAAAGCTCGATTTGATTAAAAGAGAGTCAGGTGCAAATTAGGAGGCATTTGGTGCTTAGTCTCGCTGCTTTTTATAACAGGGCCCTAGATGAAAATATTTCAATTACTATTTACTCTTCTTTAGTGTCTTCCATCACGGCACTGCCAGGATCTCTCTCTGCCGGTGTCCGCTGAGGCGTGGGGCGGCTGCGGGTGCAGGAGGCACCATCGGCCGCGCTGCGAGCGTGGGCCTCGGCAACTCGCCTTCAGTTACTCTGTGCTACAGACTCGCTCCGTGACCTTGGACAGGGTGCTTAATCTCAGCTCGCGGTGGTAAACAGGAGATAATATTTCTCTATTTCCTGCAGTGCAATGTGAGAATAAATCAAGTGGAAACGGTAGGCTGTTCAGAGAGGTCTGGGAGCCAATGCCCTCCTGAGGTTTGTCTCCAGACCTGCTCTCGTTGCACATCTCCTCCCCTACGCAGCCTGCTTTCGCACTCCATGCTGCTCCTTGGCATCCAGCTTCCCTCTGAAGGTCCTGTTGTGCTTTTGTCAAAGTCCTGACAGTCTCAAATGCCGTTTCATGCAGGTTTCCCCAGGACCCTGCAGCAAATAATCAGTGGCGTTTTATACACGTGGCCAGTGCCTGTCTCCCACCTCACGATCTGCCATCCATCGTTGCACGATTGGCGTCCGGACCTGCAAACTCCTGATTACCTTAATGCTTTCCCCTTGCTGAAAACCAGGAGGGCACTCCTTAGCTTGTGACTAATTGTGCAAAGCCATCTGACACAGGGAGAATCTATACATGCGTAATCTATCCATGTCTGTGTGGCAGGCAAGGAAAAAAAGTAGTTTAGAAAGATCAATCATCTAAAATCATCACGAAAGGCATTGGCAGCCAGGTCCCTGCCCATCCTCAGCTGAGAAAATGATGGTTCTGAGAGATTAAGGCTTGAGAAGGGCTTTTCAGTGTCTCCATAGCTTCGTGATCCTAAGATAGATTACCCAGCGAGCGCTACCTGCTCCCTGCTTGTGCTAAACAAAGATAATAGCGTTTGGAGTCACCTCTGCGTAGTGCTGCAGCCACCAAATAAATGACCCTGTCTCCCTTCCCAGCACCGGAGCAGGGGAGGTGGCGCGGGCACCCCAGGGGCTGAGAGGGGACGGGGGGGCCGTGACTTGGACCCTGCTCTCTTGGGACCGCCTTAAAAAAAAAATCAAGTTCCTAAACAGCTGAAAAAACATAAAATGCTCCATATACTCTCTATAAACAAGCAGTTAGAGAAATCCAGGCTGGAAAACACTTGGTGGAATAAGGTCAGGCTTCTCATATGAATCAAATTAGTGGCCGCTCAACTAGCACCACAGTACATTAGGCTGAAGGGACTGGGGAAACGCAGCTATTTTCAAGGTTATGCTTTTGTTTCCTCCGAGTTCCTCTCGTTTCCGCTCCGAGTCACTTTGCAGGGGGTGGGG
This sequence comes from Chroicocephalus ridibundus, assembly GCF_963924245.1. Classification (NCBI taxonomy): domain Eukaryota; kingdom Metazoa; phylum Chordata; class Aves; order Charadriiformes; family Laridae; genus Chroicocephalus; species Chroicocephalus ridibundus. The sequence goes on from NC_086306.1 coordinate 5,835,341, forward strand.
GTGGTGTTTTCTGTTCCCTTTCCAACTTCTACTCTGAAGGTGACAGAGAGAATCCCAATTTGTTGTAAGAAAAGGGAGATGGTGTTCCAGACCGGCGTCGGTTCCCTCAGGTACCCTTTCTATTCACCGGTCTGGGAAAACTCCTTGGAAATAGCAAGGAAATGGTGGGGGAGACCAAACCCTGAAGGAATTAGACAGGAACTACGGGAGGAAATTACCTGGAGTGGCTCCCATTGTTCTGGGTTAAACGCATGGCAGGGGAAGCTGCTGCAGGATGGCGATGGCGGAGTCCAGGCAAACGCACTCACGTAGCCGAGCCCCGAGGGACCCGTCTGGGGCTCGAGAGGCCATTTGGGCTGCGAGCAAGAACCGGGCTGCTGCGTCCCAGCATGGCTGTGGAACCCCTCTGCTCACCGTGACACCCCTCCAAGGCACGAACCTTCCCCACCCGGCCGTGCTCTTTGTTGGGGGGGGCAGGAATGAGTTTAAGCCGTGGCCCCCGGTTGCGTTTCAGCGATGTCTCTCGCCAGGCGCCGAGCGCAGCCGGGGCGCCGAGCTGTCATCCCGCGCTGCCGCTTTCAGGCAGGAGGGCCCGGTGTTTGCCTCTCGCGGTAAAAGTGAGATTGAGCATTGCTCTGAATGCGGGCAGAGTTTCTTGAAACTGAAGCGTTCAATTTTACTCCACTGAGCATCCAGTATAATCCATTGAAAGGGCACTGTCCTTCAGGCCTTTCAGCTGGGCTGACAGCTGCCCACTGATTAATTGACAGGTTAAAAAGATTGATTCCACATGTCAGAGCTGTAACCCTGCCAGAACAATACGGCTGTCAATTGGGCTGTAAAACAGACGCTTACATTAACAGCCCTGACAGCAGCGGCACATGAACACATGCACCTGCCTTTATGGAGAGCCTAAACACACAGCCGGGCAAAGATTAATCATCTTGAAAGCAACGTTGTAGGATCAAATAAATGTTTCTGCAGTGGAAAAGTGGTGCAGCGCCGACTTGGCACGGAGTCCAGCTGCAGATGGTGCCCGGCGGGCAGCCGCCGAGGGCACGGGGACCTCGGGGTGGGCTCTTGCCGTTGTCTTCGGTGCTTGACTTATTATCTTGGCCACGTGTCCTCCCTTTCTCAGCCTACTCGGGCTCGCGCAGGCACGGCATAAATACCCGCTGTCCGCGGAGCACAGCTGTGCTCAGCATCGCTTGGCCTCCCCGTGGGCACGTGCAGACCCCTGCGGTGGCAGCACCCTGACCCCCCTCCCCTCTCCCGTCCTGTCACCGCTCCCGTCCCCGCTCGCCTCCGCTGTGTTTCGGCACAGGGAACCCAGAGCCCCCTGCTCCTGGAGCAGGCGGCACGGCTCGGGGCTGCCAGCGACATCCAAACAAGCATGGCCCTGGCCGGAGTGTGCCGCAGAGATTAGCGTGGGCACCAGAAAGCAAACCGCTGAAGTAAATCACTTCTTCCTTTCTCTCTCGCTTACTTCCCTTATCAGCAAAATGTAACTCATTAATATCTGTCGTGCGGGGCTGTTTCCAAAGATCCTCAGCTGGAGCACACTTCAATAATCTAAAAGACTATTTATTTCTCTGACATCCTTTGAAGCCGGGCAAATCGCAGTGAGTTGGAGACGTTGGCACTCGCTGGGGCTGGGGGGGGTTCCCCATCGCAGGGCGGCTGACCCCAGCCCAGGGGGGACGGTGCGGTGACACGGGGCTGTGTGCTCCCACCCAGCCCGCTGAGGAATGAAAAAACCCTCTGCAATCCGCAGAGATAAGGAGAGGTTGAGTCACAAGCGAGCTCGGCTTTGCCAGAAGACGTTTCAAAGCTTTTATGGTGAGATTCAATACAGATATACAGAGATCAATTATCTTAAAAGCAGCGAGGAGGTTCAGCAAATATTTCCAGCTTTAAACAGGTTTATTTCCATCTGCACTTATCTGTGCTATTTAAACTCCATTGCTTGCAGTTAATCTTTTGTAATGCAGCATAAGAGGGCTTATTTACTTTCTAATGACATCAATTGGCCATAAATATTAGACATCTAAGGTTCGCTGGAGCTGTAGGGACAGTTTTCCATTCCTACTTGACATTTGACTATTTGCAGTGCTTCCTTTCTGTTTGTTCTTGTGTGACTCACTTATCGGCTGTCATAGGCCCGTGTTCGATTTATTTAAATTGAATGAATAAGTACATTAGGCAAAGCTGTCAGGAGCAGAGAGAATGGGAACTCACGGGGATGAGTGATAAGTCAACAAGCTGCAAGGGAGATTCTTAGCAGAGCTGCACAAATCAAAGTGCTAAATAGGAGGAACAAAGACAGCACGGTGACACGATGCTGGTATGAGTGAAACTATAGATCTCAGGGCAAACAGGACCTACCGACCGTAATCTGTGGGACACGGTGAGACGTTTGTTCTGCACGCCATATCTCGGGGTAGGCATTGCCGTAAGCCAAAGCCTGGGAGCGCTTTAACAATACTAATAGTTCTAAGAGTTATTATAGGATCAAAGACTCCAGACTATTATCTGCCGCTAAGGTGGGAGTTGTGCAAATACCCAGATATCTCTGTACTTGGGGAGATAGTTTTTCTTTTTAATTTTCTTCATAGCTTGGTACTTAGCTGGACTAATTAATTGTGGAAAGCTCATATCACGGCCCTACTGGAACTGTTTGCGTTGAATATATTAGTGACGATCTGAGAGAGGGAGAGATACCTCGAGTTATTTTGTCATTTTTAGATTATGGAAGTAATTTGCTGCGTGTGACAAAGTTTAAAGACACTTTTTTCAGGGGAATGGTTTTAACTGGCTGGTCACTAGCGCTGCTGCCGCCGCAAACTTGTTACGAAGGAAACTGAGAGGTGCGTCGCGAGCTTTGTGCCTGTTATGAGTCTTCCGTCGTTGAGCACCGTCTCCCAGTCAACCACAGCAAATCTGAATTTTCTCCGTTCCTTTGACCAAGCCTTTCAGTTGTGTTTTGTACAAATGTGGAGGATCCGAGACATCCCAGGTTGGAGCTGGAGCCCCCCCACTGCTCCCGACCCTCGTGAGCTGCCGAGTGTGCGCTGGGCTGTGCTCCGGGGCTCGCCAGCCCCAGCCCGGGCTAGCACGGAAGCCTGGGGCTTGTGCCAGGGTGCCAAAAGCTGTGAGAGCCCCCAGTGGGGCTGGCTGCCGGCCCCGTGCCGAGCTGGGCGGGTGGTGAGTCTCATCCGACATCCATGGCCTGTCCCAGGGAAGGGCTTGGCGAGCCCCGTTCCTCTTCTGGCTTCAGTGTCCCTCCTCCAACAACACACTTTTGTTTTTCACCTCCTAACCTTTGAACCCCCCAAAACCTTAATTGGCTGAACACAGTAAATCAGAGCTGACAGTAGTTGAATAGCAGCTGATTAAAATCATTTGTTTTCAAACTCAGCCAGCTGCAGACTCTTGCCTACATGACTTTTGTGGCATTCCCTGCATTGCTCTCCCTCTCGCTCCCTTTCCTTTAAATGAATTGTATCGCATTTTTCTAATTCTTTGAAAATGAGATCCTCTTCTCACCCCTCTTCCCCACAGAACACCAGCCTCCATTTTACAAGCCCAGCCTTGTTTATCTCCGCCGCCGCTTGTGAGGTTCCCGCGAAGCAGCGGAGCTCTCTCCTTTTCAGTGCACAGGCCACATCTGGTTTGGTTCTGTTTGTGTTTGTTTTGCTTGTTTTTTCCCAAAAGAAGAGCAGGGAGGGAGGGAAAAGCATTTAAACTCATAATTCCACATAGCCTGCTCGCTAATCACACCCCTGGCCAAACCAGGTCATGAAATACTTAGAAAATAGTTTAAAAATGGTATTAATGCATCTACGACCACCTGTGAAGGGGCAGGTACGTAAGAACTGAAACGTGTTACCCATCTGTGAGCACCTGAGGGAGGTGGGCACCCTTCGGCAGAGCTGTGTGTCCTGATCTGCGCGGGGGGAGCATCGTGGTGCCAGGGGACGGCAGGGAGGAGGAAGAGCCCCAGGCCCAGGGGTGGGTCTCTGAGGGGACGCCGTGGGGACCCCCCGTTTGCCGGCGGAGTCCTGGGTGTCGGGACGCGGTGGGTCCTTCCCCGGCCGGGTGGCTGCAACGTGCTCTCCTTCTGGATTCGGCCACAAGCCATCCCCTGAAAAATGCGTCCTGGCTGAGAGTGCCATTCCCCAATCGCAGGCATCTGCAGCCATATGCATCAAATTAAAACCAAATGCAAAATATAAATCTCCTTGCCATTCCTAGGAAAGGTTTCACATGACAACCGCATTCCTGTGACACTTTCCATCTTATGTTTTACCGCACAGACTAACAGCTGTTTCCAAAACAAACCCTGGTGATGAACAGACAAAATCTTGGCTATTTGGACGCAGTCGCTGTTGTTGCAGGGGGGTGGCGCGTGAGTGGCCGGTCCGTGGCCGCTGGGCTTCCATCGCGACTGGCAGAGCGCAGCGCGGATGCAGAGAGCTCATGGGCAGAGCCGGGGCCTCGCTAGGGCTGTGCCATCCTCCTCCTCCTTTTTTCTTTTTCTTTTCCCTGCATAAACACGTTACGAAGCCAAGTAGTATATGGTTTTAAAGAGGTAACTCGTCTTACAGGGTAGGCGTTATTCTACCTTCAACTTTTCCAAGCGGAGAGAGAAATTTGGGTCACTACTTAATTAAGACTTCTGAAGCTTCCTTATTACGATTGTCATTTTTGCTGGACTTGAAGCTGGCAAGCCCTCGGCAGCAGGAATTGGACAAGCACGTACCAAAGAAGTGGCCCAACCCTTGATGAGTTTACAGTCCTGAGTAATTAGCCCCATCTGAAATGAGGTTTTATGCCCTTGAACCCGGTTTCGGCAAGCTTGCACACCTTGGAGCGGTTGTGCACATGTCCTTCTGTGACTACCGCGGCTCTCGGGGCCCGTCTGGCTGGGGACCACCAGGCACGTCCCCACACGTGCCACCGCTGCCCTGGGGGGGGTTGCCCCCCCCGCCCCAGGTGCCAGCCCCCCAACACCCACCTCTCCCCGCGCGCAGAGCAGCGGCACGAGTTCTGAAAGCGATTACTTCTCTGGGAGGATGTTTACCTTCCACAGCCGCCTTTTCCTTACAGTTAAACAGAAATGTTTCCTTTTCTAAACAGTTTACATTTCTGATTCCAGAGGTATCCAGCTTGCCAAAGCCACCAGAATTTGTCTCACTTTAAACGCATTTATATGCTAATGCGGACAGTCTCTCCTGCTTCCACACATACCACACACAACTACAGAGAAATTATTCTTTTCTTGCTAGATTTACAAAACATGACCATCAAACACCCTATGGATTTATCTGTGTTTATCAAAATCTCTATACTCCCTGGTGCTGGTGTGATGCAGACGTTCCCGCTGATAACCCAGACACACACCCCTCTGGATTATCTGTCCCCACTTGACAAATCGGTGCCAGGTTGGGAGGAGGAGGAGGAGAGGGGAGGAAGGGAATGTAATTTCAAGGCTACAGTTCAGTGTATGGCTGGACGGCATTTCTCCCTTTTTTATTGCCTTTGGGATCATCTTACAACATTCTCTGTCCAAAGACTTCAGAGCACTTCACAGATATTACCTGATTACAATCTGCGGAGGTATGAAGTGCTTCTCCCAAGGTCAGTCAGCCACTCACGGCAGAGTTTGGATAATCGCCGCGATTTCCAGACTGCGGAGCCATTCAGTGTATAAACGACTCATCTCCTTGTCCTGGGGGAAGCGAGGTGACGCTCTCCTCCTGTCGAGCGCTCTTCTGCCGAGGGGAAGGGCGGCAGCAGCTCGGGGATCCCCCCCAGCGCCCGGGGGTGCCCACGGCCAGACTCCCTCCCCTCCGCGCTGCTAAAGACGAGGGGGGTTTTGCTCTTGATTCAGGGTTTTTATCTCACGTCTCTGTTGCCCGTTTTGTCCTGGCTGTTTTCTTCCACCCCTGTTCACACCTTTTTCTGTTCCACACGATTCCCGTTTCCTCTCCGCTGTCAGGAGAGTTGGGACACACCGACAGCCCGGCGCGTTGTGGGACAGTGCTTACCAGCTGTAATGAAACCTGGTCAGGAGGATGTACCTGGGATGCTTTTCTGTCGAAAAGTGGTGATTCAATGGCGTAAAAATGTTCCACGCTAACCTGTAGGCTTTGTTTAACTTGTTCTTGAAAGCTATGAAAACGTTTTGCTTTTTAAATCCCAAAATCTTTCATTTTGACTTTACCGTTCTGTATTAAGGTCATATTGTAATTGATACACAAGAAAAGGATTAATTGTTTCGGTTATAACGTAGTAACAGGCACTGGCTTTCCGTCTAGATTTGGGACAATTATTCCTATTTGAAACCTCAGAACTTCTCAGACAATGGAAACTCCATTTTTCAGCCAGCTCTAATAGTAACGCCATTGCAGCAATATTAATCTTGAAAGGAGGCTAGAAAAAATCAGATCACTCGCGTCTAAGATTTAAAGAACAATGTCATCCCTAAACCACCTTTCTTCCTTTCAAGTTTTCAGACTGAAAACTGACACTGGAAGGGAGAAAATTTAGACTCATAGCAGACAAGTCGGACAACTTGCCAAATCATCCAGGGCCCAGTAAAGTTCAGCCTTATTCTCCTGGAAAATAATGATGGAAAATTCATTTAAGTATCGCGTATGGCTTTGCTGGGGTGGAGGAGGGAAGGGGCAAATTTAATTCAGACCCAGAACTCCCCTCAAACGGATGCTGAATGTAAACTTTAGCTGCATTTCTGTCAGACTTAATGGATTTCACTTATGGGAACTATAATAAACAGCTCATTATGGAGTCAGCTGCGGGAGCGTTTTGAGCCCAATAGGGTCATTTGTTTTCCAAGGCAGATTTAGTCTAAAGGGGGTGGACAGAATAATCCAGTGTTTGAAGTGTCTCTATCGATGCTTGAGGAGCAGTGACAAGGGGGTGTTTTGGGTCTCCAGCAAAGGCCGCTGTTGGGTAAGGCTTGGTGCGGGGCTCCAGCGCCCGACCGGGCTGTGGCTCGGGGTGTGTGGGGGGGTCGCTGCTGGACACAGGGAAGCCAGTTCTCACAAAACAGAGTTCAAGAAAATTGTCGTAATTAAAAATCACAGCTCCCGGAGTCCTGCTATTGCACAAAAATCTGACCTCTTTTCTCTGTGTGTGAGGAAGTTTCCATCCTTCACGCTCGAAGGGAAATTACGAGTCCCAAAAGCCAAAGAAAGCAACAGCAGAAAGACACTTCTCTTTGTTTCCCAGGGTTTGGAGCCACTACCCAGTTTGGGAAGAGGGATGTCTCCCTAGGCAAAGGCAGCCAAATTTGTTGTGCCCCCTTCCGTCCCCACTGCAGGGCGGCTGCCAGCGTTTGCCTGGAGAGGGGGTTTACTCGCAGTAAATCAGGGACAGAAAAGCAGGTGAGCAGCGGCGGTGGCTTATCCACCCGCAATAAGCCCGGAGAGCCCCTGTGCCTCTGCCACCGAGGGGCAAAAGCCATTTTCCCCGTCCTAGGGGGGGCGCGGGGCAGGGGCATCTGTGCGGGGAGGGGAGAGCCACCGCCGCAGACCCACGGTCTAATGAACTTCTTGAAAGACTGAATTTATAAGTCAATAAACATCTGCGGAGTGGAGGGCTCGGGCTCCAAGTGCACCCTCTGGAGCAGATCTTCCCCTGCTCCGCATCTGGCGGGGGGCTGGGAGGGGGGCAGGCATCTGCAGCGCCTGGCTTTGCACCGCCGTAAATCTCCGCCGCCCCCGCACCATTAATCCCAGCCATCCCCTCGCCGGGATGAAGCCAGAGGACAGTGGTTTCAAACAGTATGACTGTCAAATTGCTCAGCACGCAATAAATCACGCGCAGCATCTTCCCTTTCATGTCTGCTCCGGCTGGGGGACTTGCAGGCACTTCTTAAACACTTCCATACCCGCGGAGATGCTCGGTGCTCACGCGGGCCGCGCGCAGGGAGGCTTTTTGCCTCTACAGAGCGTGAGGTAAATCATTCGCGGAGGGAGCAAGGGGCGGTTGGCTTGTGAGCACCAAAGGGGCTCGGCGAGGGTTGGCAAGGGCTGGGTTTCGCTTGTCCCGGGGTAATTTGTGTGTCTGCACGTGCTCACGCACAGCCTCCTGCTCCGTCCTGCCCGCACGGAATAACCGCCCGCGTCAACCCTGGTCCCACGTTAGCGCACGGGGGCACAAGCGCGTATGCGCACACACACGCACTCCCGTGTCTGCACCTGTTCGTGAAGGCTAGAAGCCTTTTTTTATCCCCCAAAGTAGGAAAAGATTACCCTGCTTTGAGGAGCGGAGATGTGGGTCACAGCGGATACCTGGGCCAAAGCGTGCGGTTGCTGGGCTGAAACACAAAATGCATCGGTTTGTTTCCAGCCTTGTTGATATTTTGGATTTGGAGGAATGGAGAGAAAATGCTGCCCTCCCATTTTAGTGAAAGAAGAGGCAATTCTTGTGTCAGATCTGCTGGGTTTCAGCCAGTGGCTTCTCTTATTTGCTCGTGGTCTCCAGCTCCTGCGGTAGATTTTTAGCCACATCTAGAGCTAGCAGGGGACATGTCGGTGGGGGTACAGAGGATTGTGTCTTCAGTTTTTCCTGCTAATAGTATTGAGAAAAATAAAAATCCCTGTAAGCTCAGCCTAGAAACCGTACTGGTTGGTGGCCCCGTAATAGACCCCAAGACTGCGACTTGTAAATGCCACCGCAGTTGTTGTTGTTGTGAACACTTTGAAAACCTCTGTTTTCTTTGCTGGAAAAATGATCTGCAGTGTGTGATGACCCTTAAAACCTGCCAGTCCTAGGAGATGACAAAAGAATTGAGTACTCAGGGGAAAAATAATTAGCCACAATAAGAATAGCCATTCTTCATTATAGATTAGTTTATTTTTGAGTCTTATTCCTGAAGATGCTATTGATGTTTGACCAGCTTTTTTGAGGTCAGCCTCGTAATTTTTCATCCCTTAATTATTATACCATTTGTTAAACCACTGAATGTTATTAATCAAAACTAACTAGGCAGTGGAACAGACGCAGGTCGCAGTAGTGTTACAGCCTTTCCGTAGGTGTTCCTATGGCTGACCTGTGGCCAGGTGCTTGTGGAGTCTTTCGTAAGCGTCTAAGAGAAGAAATAAGCCAAACTCAGTCGAGCGAGTCCCACTCCTCTGGTGGATGCAGCGTCCAGCCCCGGCTGGGCCCGGAGAAGGGGAGCAGGACGTTTTCTCCTTCGGGGCAGCTGCCGGTGATGGCTCTGTGCTGACCCTGGCTCTCTAGATCTGTGCCTGGTTCTACATCGGTTTTACAGCATTCGCTCCTTTTGAGACATACTTTGAGTGACGATGCTTTGCTTTGCTGTGAGACTCAAAGCAATTTTAAATATTAATTAAGTCTCTCAGCTCCCTTCTAAAATGGCTGGTTACTATTTGTGTTAGATACAAATGAAGCAATGTTGACAAGAGCAGCGTGGTGGATTGGTGCCAGAGGCAGGAACGGGGCTGGGCTCCCGGGCTGGTGGCTTGGACCAGGAGAGCATCCCACCTCCTGCGCCGGGAGTGACACCCGGGAGCACGGTGGCCCCTGCCACCCCACCAGCCTCAGGGCCACGGCCGGGCTCGGTAAACCAGCAGCTCCGTTCCCCTGGTTTCCAGCTCCATGATTTAGGAGCAGGGGCTTTGTTCAGCTGAGATGTCTAAGCTGCTACTCGCAACCGCCCCATGTTCATACACCCACCTGCGTCGCGGCAGGACCTGGGGCATCAAGCACCGAGGAGGAGCCGGGCGCTGCCCTGCAGCGACTGCCAGGGCCGGGCACCTCCGGAAAACCAGCTCCTGGCTGTGCTGCCAGGGCAGAGCCTGAGCCCGCTAGTGGCAGGAGAAAGGAAGAAGCTGAGAGTGAAGGGACGCGGCCGAGCTCGGCTCCGGTGCTGGGAAAGCGGCGGCGAGCGCCCAGCTGGCTGCGATGTGAGCTCCGGAGTCTGGTGTTCGAGGGCTCTCTCGGGCGGAATATATTTACCTTCTTTGTAGCTGGCTGTAACTCACCTCCCTGCAAAGCACTCTGCCAATACAGCATTTGCTGATGTATAGCTACAGCCATTTTCGCTGTTTCCCTTACTCTGTCTCCGTATAGAATAATATGCGATTAATTGATTTTCTGTCGCTCTTTTAGTACGGAAAATTAATTTTGGAGCAACCTTGTTTTCTCAGGGTATGAATTCTCTACATGCAGAGTAATTCCACTCCTACATTATTCATGAGAGAAAATAGTGATGGAGTGTGTAACTGAGGCAGCCCCAAGGCCACAAACTGATAGTCTGCGTTACTGATACAACAATATTCCACTGATGCTTCTAAATAATTCACGGCTACAACTCAATTTGGCACCAGGCACGCGGCTCGGGATGTGACTGGTGCGGAGGGGAGGAGAGGCACCTTGGCAGGACGCTCGGCTTCCCAGCGAGAGCGCGGGATGGGGGCCACCGGCGAGAGCCCGGTGCCACCACACAAGAGAGGGAGCATCAGTGGGGTTTCCAGGGAACTGGAATCAGAGCGGGGGGAAAAAAGGGCTGGTGAGAAGACGGGGGTGCAGTGCCGGGATGTGCAGGCAGCAGCCGGGGCGTGCAGGGCTGGGGAGCTCGGCCGGCGGCGGGTGGGTGTCAGTAGCACCCGTTTCTGTAGGTGGGGAGGTGTCTCCTGTCTCTGGAGGGCACTGGAGGGCATCCCCGAGGGTGATGCTGCAGCCGCAGGGCTGGGGGGCACCAGCCCCGAGGGAGGCGAGAGCTCTGCTGTTCCGTGGTGTGCTCGGAGCGCTCCCTGGACCGTGATGATTTACTTTGGAAGTACTGGCTTCGGGGTGTTACAGGGGGCACGTTAAATGGTGAGCGGGGGCAGGAGCGGCACATGCCCATGGAGGAGTGACTGGGCAAGGATTTCTCCCAGGAGCAGGGTCTCCCAGGGAAGCCTGGAGTCTCCAGGGGCGCGTTGGGAACTTCTTCATGTGAATTATTTAAAACCACACGGTGCAAAACACAGACCATGCAGGGAAAGTCTATTTTTGTGGCAGTTTGAGGGCTGCACCCCTCGTTTCCAGGAGCCCCCCAGGCTCCTCCGAGCAGTGGGACCCCCTGCACCAGCCAGCGCCAGCCGCCGTCCCCGCTCCGCGCCTCGGGCTGGCTGCGGCTGCTTCTGGTGGGACTGGAGCTGTGGCAGGGGACAGGACAAAGGTGGGCAGCTGGTGGCAGCCCGCCAGCCACGTTCCCTGGCTCGCCTCCCTCCCTCAGCAGGGGGGCGGGCTCCATTGCTCCCCCGCCTGCCTGGGGCAACAGCTCCAAATGGGAATTTTTTCCTGCTGCAGGTGCCAGGCGAAGGGAAGGTGCTGCTCCGAGGAGAGGCCCTGGAGCTGCGGCAGCCTCGCTGTGTGCCGTGGAGCTGCCGAGCATCCCCTTTCCGAGCGGATGGTAGGGTTATCGGTGGCTGTGGGGCTGTGTGGGGCAGATGCTGAGCATCGCCCGCCCGTAGCTTCTCTGGAGCTGATGGTGGAGCCTGGCGAAGCCACATGTGATCTCCCCGGAGCTGCAGGGCACGGTCTGGGCTGCGGAGAGGGTTAATGGCCTGGAGAGCACTTTCCATGTGAGTGGAAAATGGCAGGGGCCTTCCCTTCCCTCCTTCCCTGCCTCTGGCAGCGGCTGTGCCGAGCGGGTCCAGATGACGATGGAGGGAGGGAGAGCCTTGTCCTGGCACCGGACTCCTGCTAGATTAATGACTTGCGATGAGATGCCTAAGTCACATATTGGGATTTTTCAACATTGAACTGTACCTGGCACCCTGCAGCCATTTATCACCGGGCTGCAGATGGAAGGCAGCAGCAGCAGGACTTGCGGAGGGCCAAGAAACACAGCTTCCCGCCAGGCAGCCGCTGGGGCGGGGGGAGTTTTCTGGTGCGTGTGCATGTGTGGGGTTTTTTTTCATCTAAAATGATAAATCTGATTTCTTCAGGATATTGGAACAGCTGCAGCTGACCTGGCTATTTATCTGACAGATCTTCAAGGTGTACGATAACAGCTCTTAGAGGATGGATGTGGTGTTATAAGCTGTCCAGGCACAGAACATGATTAATGGGATTCACAGAGATAAACAGATGGGGGGGAGAGCTCATGATCTAAGAGAATCCTGTTCCTGGACTGGGAAACTATTGGTGAGCTGGAACAGGACCAGGAGCTGAGGCTGTCCTGGAGACGGATGCTCTGTGGGTGCCAAGCCACCCACCGTGGCCTCCCCACCCGCTCCCAGCCCGTGGCCGGGGCCCCGGCGCGGCTGTCGCGGCTTGTACCGTGCGGTGCGGGGGATGTTCCTCCCTAATTGTGCAGCTGCTCTGCGCAGCGTGGGGTGGAGGCAACTGTCCCGCAGCATCTCCTGGCCTTTCAGGATTGGTGCCAGAGGCAGGAACGGGGCTGGGCTCCCAGGCTGGTGGCTTGGACCAGGAGAGCGTCCCACCTCCCGCGCCGGGAGTGACACCCGGGAGCACGGTGGCCCCTGCCACCCCACCAGCCTCAGGGCCACGGCCGGGCTTGATAAACCAGCAGCTCCGTTCCCCTGGTTTCCAGCTCCATGATTTAGGAGCAGGGGCTTTGTTCAGCTGAGATGTCTAAGCTGCTACTCGCAACCGCCCCACGTTCATACACCCACCTGCGTCGCGGCAGGACCTGGGGCATCAAGCACCGAGGAGGAGCCGGGCGCTGCCCTGCAGCGACTGCCAGGGCTGTCACGCGGGTCCCTCTGGTTTGCTCTCGTAGGACAGGCGTCTGCTGCCTCACCCTTCGCAGCAATGAAACGCCACGTGCTCCTCCTCTGGCCCCCAGAGCCCCTGCTGTCCCCCTCCCCGCAGCTCCCACTTACCTTAACATCACCTTTTTCCAGAGCTCCCCACATCCCTTGGTTAACAGCCCACCTCTCCAGGGAAAAACTAGTTTGGGAAAAATTGAAAAATCAATCTCTCTTATATTAGCTGGCACGGGAACTTTGGAAGGAATTCACGCATCCAGCTAAGATGACATTCATTTCCTTGCCTGTTATTTTCTGATGTGGGTTTTAAAGCCTCCGCTCCCCCCAGCCTTTCTTCTGGCTGTCCCTGCAGACCTCGGGTGGGCTCCCGGCGCGGTTCGGAGCGCGGGCAGCTGGGACCAGGAGCAGAGAGTCCCGATTCCTCAGGATATCAAAGGAAACGCGTTGAAGAGCTCTGATGGGGAACACCATGCAAAAGGGGAGGGAGCGAAAGGAATCAAAACAGCTTTAGTGCAGAAATTCTCACTGAAAGGGATGGATCAAATAAACACTGAGATTAATTAATCACTAATGGCGTGGACTAAAGGTGACCCTTCAGCATTTACAGACTGAAGACAGCAGGGTCAGGATTGAAGAGCATTAATCTTACATTAGCAGAACTCCATCCTTGCCAGAAGGGAGGAAGAAATCCCTTTGGTTCATGCAGAGGAAGCTGAAGCTTATTGCTTCCTGCCAGGTCCAGGGCTGCATTTTTATGAAACACCTGCAATGAAAAAAAAAAAAAAAAGCTAAAACCAAAAAGGACATAAACCTGAGAAAATTAAACAGCGGTCCCAGAGGAACCTGCGCTCCCCCAGGCCAGGGGCCGACGGCCACGCTCCCCGCAGCGCAGCCCGGCGAGGGTTTGTCGTTGGTTATTAATAACGCTGGATCAATTACAGCGAGCAACTGGGAAAACGGATTTTGAAATCCTTCCTCTTTACTGCCGAAGCTCGTGTGTGTGTGCATGTGTAATGTTAGCAATACAAGCCACCAGAGATGAGCTATAAAAGGTGCTTTCTTTTGCCTCCAAATCCAGCTCTGTGGTTGCTCTGTAGCATGCACCAGATGCAGCAGCAACAGCGCAAGGCCTATAACCTCTTTCCAAATGGTAATAAATCCCACAAGACCCTAACACACTTGTAATTTACAACTCTGCTAAAATGAACATTATTTCAAGCTAAGCGTATTCTCCGAGGTGCAGGAGGAATGTGGCAGCTTTCCTGCTGACAGCAGAGTTTCTTTTTTAAATGTCATGCATTCACTTTCATTACTTCCAAATAATTGCCCAAAAGATCAGCAGCCGGACGAGCGAGAGCATTTTATACCGCTCTCAGTCGATTCCATCGTCGTAAAAAGCAGCTGCGGGGACCTGCTCTTGGTCATGGCCAGTAACCGTTGTCTGTTCGGCTCCTAAAGGCCACCCAGTGGCCTCGGTGACCCGCGGGGGCAGACCCCGTGCCCGGGGACAGAGGTGGACCCTGGAGATGGGTGATGCTGGGTATGGCCGTACCTGCCGCGGGCGACCAGGGAGGCAGTGACATGCCTAAGGAAGTCATCTTTGTTCGTTTGAGGCTTTTTCAATGAAATGAAACGCTCTTCGTGCCGTGCGGGGGTGTTTGCTGTGTTGGTGGGGATGTCTCGTCAGCCATCCTTCATCGGCAGCAAGGGCTCGCGACGTCAGCTCTGACGAGAAAACAGGCGCTTTCGCCTGGGCTGGGCTGGGGCGCTGAGGGGGACATCCTTTCTGCGGGTTCCCTTCGGAGCGGTTTCCTGGCTCCACCGTCCGGGAGCCCCTGGGAGAAGGGGCATGAAGGCGAGCCCCGGCACTACACACACACACCATCATCCTCCTCATCCTCCTCCTCCTCTCTCTGTGTTTCTCGCAGGAACGGTCCAGAAACATCGTCCTGTGGAGGCAGCCCCACGCTTTTGCAGATCAGGTCCAAGACAAACTCCAGATCCCAACTGCGAAAGCTCTGTGGCCTGTAATGAAAGCCCTGAAGGAAAACTGTAAATATAGGAGCTATTGGCAAAATTTGGATCTGGCCTTGGGCTGGAACTCCCTCTCCCACAGTGGGAGGTTTGATCCTGGGTATTGGCGCAGGCCTGTGTTTCAGTCTATCTTAAACAGCTGGAAAACGAGATCTTTTTAATCTAGACATGGTTTTCTTCCTCCGCTGGAAAGAGAAGAAGAAAGAGGGGGAGAAGGCAAAAAGCAAAAGCTGTAATAAAACCCCTGGGTGATGCGCAGTGTGAGGGAGTAGTAAGGAGCAAAAAGCCAGTGCCACTGTTAATTATTCTGCCGCTTCTAGTCCAAGGCCTCATATCGTTGGAGTGCTCAGATCATTAGTAGAAAATTACGTTCTTTTTTGGAAAAGAATTTCTGATTGACTTTTTGGCCGGCGGCGGTGGCTGTGTGAGCAGCGCTGGAGCCTGAGAGCCCTCGTCTGATGCCGCACGCCAGGGCAGGGCCCCTCGGGGCAGCCCGTCGGTTCGTTTCAGATTTAGAAGGTTGGTTGGTTTTATGAGAATATAGATTCTTGTTGGAAGACCATATTTCTGCTAGAAAATAAGCTGGTTTGAATGAAAACACAAGGATTTTAATTGGTAAAGCAAAATGTTTTGAGTTTCGCTACCTTGGGTTTCTAAAGGGGGAGGGAGGGAATGGAGTTCCTGGTTTTAAGTTGCTTCTCTAGAACTTAAAAAATGCCTATGGAGCGTTCCCCAGATTATGAGAAAATGCTGTTTTGTCTCCTTGAGAAACTGTCCCTGGGGCGATCTGCTCCACCTCGTGCTTTATTTTGTGCGTTTAGCTGTGCTAAACTTGCACAGGGCTCCTGTCTCCGAGGGAGGACCAACGCCACGGTGTCTGTCTCTCCGCCGAAGCTGACGGCACGGCATCAGTAGTGATGCTGGCAGTTGTGGCGTGTGTCCTTGCTCCTGGGGGCTGCCAGAAGCCGTGCCGCTGTACCGGGGGCTGCTGACAGCCCCGAGCACTCCGGAGCCGGTGCCTGGGGAGGGATGAGCAGCTCGGCCCATTACCCGTCTCCTCAGGCGTGCGCCGCTCAGCTGGGATTGACGGCGGGTGTGTACGTGGGGCGATGTCGTCCCAGATGCCTTCCGCCTCCTCATCCTGCGCCCCCCGTCACCCACCGTGCTTGCAGCAGGGTTAAATCTGAAACCGGGGGAGATGATGGGAGAATCCATCATAGAATCATAGAACCATAGGGTTGGCAGGGACCACTGGAGATCCCCTCGTCCCACCCCCGGCCAGAGCAGGGTCACCCAGAGCAGGTGGCACAGGGACGCCTCCAGCCGCGTTTGGGATGTCTCCAGAGACAGAGACTCCACCACTCCCTGCCACTGCTGCAGGGCTGCCAGCCCCAAGGGTTTAGCTCTGAAACTCTTAACACCCTACTGGGATGGGGAGGGTTGTGCCATTGACCCCCCCACGCATGAGGTGCAGAGCCGCCGTGTCCCAGAGCCCCGAACGCCTGCGGAGGAGGCAGAAACAGACCCCAGTTTCCTGGGACGCACAGGGGCTGCTGTTGTGGAGCTGTGTCGGCCGTGCCTCAGTGGGTGTAAAGCAGCCGGGACACGGGGGCCGCGCTGCCCCATGCTCCCTGCGGGAACCGGGGGAGCCCGGAGGACGGGGCGGGCGAAGCCGGGCAGAGCAGCACCATGCTCCAGTGCCTCCTGTCCTCTGCATAAATGCAATTTCCCTGAATGTCAGAGGAAAGCATTACAGATAACACACTGTGTGTGTCTCTGACCCAGTAAGTGCTGAAATCACAGATCTCATTATTCTGACATGATAGAATTTTTTTCCCTCCCCGCTGCAACCCTGCTGCTGTTGTTTTCCAGACTGCAGACATAATTGCCGAAGGTGCAAAGCCTCCGCAGACAAATACGTCTTGCCTACTTCCCTAAATCTAGCAAAATGCCAGTTCTGTGTGTGCATAAGAAAACGCTTTTAGATCACGCTCATAAGCAGCACGTATTTCCATAGGGTGCCAGTCACAGTCAGGCTCACCTTTAGGGACGTGCGAGACGGCGGAGTGGAGCGGGGAGACGCGCTGAGCTCCCAGACGGTTCCCAGGCTCGGGGTTTCGAGGTGCCACTTGCCAGCCAGCGCGTGCCATCGAGGGGTGACAGAGCTGAGGAGAGGAGCCCTTTAGAGAGCGGTCCTGGATATTTACTGTGCTTGATCTCGGGCACGGGGAGCTCTGGGGACCCACCACGTTTGACTGGGTCGGAAGCGAGGGACCCTCTCTCTGGCTGGTAGCGGCTTCTGCAGCAGCGTCTGGGCTCCTGGCGAGATAAAAGACATGTGGGGACACGGCGGCTTGGCAGTGATGTGGGCAGCCCCGGCACCAGCCTGCATCTGTGCAGGGCTGCGTCTTAGCTAATGAGCTCTGTTAACGGACAGCACTTATTAGCGTGGACACCGTCCTGGGGCGAGTCTGGCAGGGGCTGTGGGGCATCTCTGCTCGGCACCCAGCAGACGCAGCTCCCCGCGCAGGGGCAGGCGTCCACAGGGGACACCGCAGCCTCTGGGAACCTTTCTGCTCAAGGGTTGAAGAATGGCCGTTTTTTTATTATAGTAAGTTTAGTTAAAAAGGAGAAAGATTCCCCCTGATCTCCACCTTTGCGGTAATTTTTACAGAATTTTCCCTGTAGGTGGGTCAGATGAAAAGATCTGTTTGTGGCCTGGGTCTCGGAGAGGTAACGGGCTGTTCTTGCAGGTCAGATCAAGGAGGAAGGAGTAGGTCCCTCTTCAGGGTCACTGTGGCCCCAGCACAGGACCGTCTTGCCTCACCAGAGGACATTTTCTCACTTTTATTTTCATCTTTCTGCCTGTTTGCTTATTTCACCTCTTTTGTTAAGTTATGTTCCTTCTTGAACCCTTTTTAATCAACTTTAGGAATCCACCTTATTGGCAATAACCCTAAATGGTTTTAATTGCAGCATCATTAATTCAGCCATGCAGTAATGCAGTAATTAAGCACAGACGTAATCGGGGGGCGGGGGGGGAGGGAGGGTTACCACGTTTGGGGTTGAGGAGCAGAGGGCCAGGACGAGCGCCCCGACGACCTTGGGCTGCCCCAGGGCAGAAGTGCCATGAAGGGGACCTGCCAGGTGGGAAGTCCCAGCCGAGCCCGTCTTTGCTTACTCCGAGACCTGGGGACTTGCAAAGCACCTGCCCATTGCGCCGAGCTCAGCAGATGGTGGGAAAGAGAAGGGTGAACGTTAGCTTGAATTTCCAGTGGGTTTATGATGCGGCTGCATTCGTAGCCCTTTACGGCTCCTTTACTTCAAGTATTTGTGAAGTGGCTTGTCGATCCTTGCGCAGATGCTGGTGAGTGGGTGGTGTGCTGTCCCTTCTGTACAGGATTTCATAATGTCATCTCCGATCGTTAATCAGAGATCAGAACCGATCTCATGTGATTAAAATCACCAGTGTCACACTTTAAATGAAATGTGAAAATGGAGAGAGCAGAGAAGGCACATGTTCCTGGAGAGCCGATGGGCTGAGAAACGGGATTGCGTAAAGAGTTCTTTACCATAAACCGATAAATCTCTGAGATCAATAGACCTTCAGAGATAAGTCAGATATGGTTAAAAAGGAGAAAAGCAGAGGGTTAAATGAATCGGATAAATTGGTCACTGAAGAGTTTGGCCAACTCTCCTCACCAGAGAGCGCTTGGCTGAAGAAATGCTGATAGAGACTCAGGTGTGTGTATGACCCTGCATCCGCATAGACCCCAAAGCGCTTAGACTTCGCAGGCATATATTTTCCTGGCTTTCACTTTTGAAGTTCTTTCTGCAGCTTGGGCTGGTTTAATGACTGCAAGGGCACGGGGAGCTCGTGCACGGGATTTTGGCATGGGATCTGGAGGGTAGGAGATCGGGTCTCCCGGTCTCAGCGGTGGCAGCGCCTGGGAAGCCACCAGCACGGTTTGCGTAGCCACTTGCCGTCATTAAAACTGCATGGGGCAAAATGAAATCAGATTGAATCCTGTGATTTAGAGTCAGGTGATGCTCCTCGTCCTCATCCAAAAAATGGCAGCGATTACGTTTCTTGCTCGGGGTGGTGTTAGGCACCCAAGCGGTCTCTGGCGGGGTGGGCAGTGCCGTCACGAGTGACTGTTTCGCAGGAACAGGAGGTGACATTTCCCACCGTTGCGCGGTCTGACAGTACCAGCGTTACCTTCCCGTGAACCAGGGGCTTGGGTCGTCCCTCGCCTCCAATAGATGCCCTGTAAAACTGGGGGGATGATCTTTTTGTCTTGCTGCCGCGTCTCGGCCTATTTGCTGCCAGGGGAAGGCTTTTCATGTACTTTATCCCTGTATCTCCCGGAGGGACGATGGCCTTTGATAGCCCGGCCGTGACACGGACTGTGCTCTGCCTGCTAAACCCTCGCACAGGGCCTGAACGCCAGCACAGCTTCCCAGAAGGAATTTCTCTCCGGCTCCCCGGGAGGTTTTGGCAGTCTAGTCTCTGTCCAAACAATCATTATAAAAGCCGTGTTCAAACACGCCGGTGTTTGCCGAGTTGTGCAGTGGGGGCCGGAGGCAGCAGAAGGACGGGCTGGGGGTGGCAGGATGTGTTGGGGAGGGTCTGAAATGGGGCTTTCCCTCTTACCCAAGCACTCAGTGACTCTGAAGCTACACCATGCCCTGATATTTCGGCTCTGGTGGGGAAGGTCAGCGCCTCCGTCCGTCTGCCCGCACAGATCTAGCAGGGTCGAGATGGACCCCAAGCCCTTGGCACAGCCTTTGCCTGCGCTCACGCGGTCCTGGCGTGGAAGTGGTGTTGTGATGGTAACGTTATAGCTGGGAAAGGAGGCACAGGGAGGTCTAGGACCCAGGTCCCTCAATATTCAGGCACGTAAATCCTGCTCAAAGCTGGTTCGGATGGAGATGAGTGTCGCAGTGCAGCCGTTGGGGGATGCTGTCCTGGGCCTTTGCAGCCCCAAACTGCCCCAGCTCCTGTTGAGGTGCTGGCGCCTCTCCTCCGGTGGCAATCGGAGGACATCAGGCATCCCGGAGCCCCTTCCTTGCCCTGCAGGACCTGCAGACCCGGCTTTGTGCCCGTGAGGAGCTCTCTCCTGGCCGGGCCCTGGCAGAGCCGGCTCTGTGCGAAGCCCTCACTGCAGATCTCCCAGTCAGAAACATGCAGAGTGCGGATATTAAGGTCTGTAACAGGGGGAAGAAACTGCCCGTCCCTCCTTCGCCCGTCCCCCTGCACGGGGGAGCCGGGGGAAAGCTCTCCCGCAGAAACACACTTTGCAGGTTGGCCCGTTACCGTGCACAATGGAAATCTGGCGGCTGCATCCGCTGCTTAAGAGCCTTCCCCTTGTGCAATAACCTCTCATTATTTTTTAATGTTGTTGTAACTTTATGGCTTAATCAGTATTTGCAATTTGTTAGTAGTCCAGGCTGCAATAAAATTGTTTTCCAGGTACTGAAACATCCTATCAAGGTTTGTAAAGCAGTGGTTCTTAGTTTATCACGCTCATAAAAAGCACTGGCAACTTGACAGATATAATAACTTTTTTTATCAAGTGTCTAATTTGAGAGGAAATTAAGCCATACATTACATGCCGATCTGAGCTGGAATTGGAAAAAGCCCCAGCCACCCCTCTCCCCACCCCAGCGAGTTTCCTTTCTCATCCCAGGCTTTTCGGTATGGAAAAGACTATTTAAAGCCGGCCCTGCTTCTGCATTCGCTCCGCAGTATCCTCAGACTGTGTGTGTATTTTTACAGGGCACTGCACACTTAATAAAAAATTATTTATGTGGCCTGCATTGATGTCACAGCAGTGAAACAATACCTTTCCTTTACTGCAGCAGAGCGGTGATTTATAGGAGCGCCTGGAAAAGCTTCCTCGAAATGCAGCGCAGATGCTCCAGGCCACTGTAACAGCCACTATATCCAGTTTACTCACGGGCCAAGATTTTTAAATCAGGCAGGTGATTCTGGGTGCTTCCATTTACGGCATCCACCTCGGGGTGCCCAGGGGGCTGGGGCTTCACCGCCACCAGACGAGCTGCTCCGTTTCAGGCCTTTGAATAATTGCGGTTTTGTCCTCAGCATTTGGGTGGGTCTAATGTCATACCCCGCCGATCCCAAATGCGCCGGCTCACAAGAGCGTTAGGGAATTGAGTGGTGTCGGCTTCGTTATCGCCCCAAAAGGCCCGTCCTCCGCGAGGCTCCTGGTGCTCCCGTGCTGCCTTATGGTCCCTGCTTCAACGCGTGCCCCGTCCCCAGCCCTGACCTGCGCCGCTTGCCCACGATGGTGACGGAGGGAGAGAACCCAGGCTGTCCTCAGGCAGTCATTTTAAGGATAATTATTTCAGTATTTAATTCCAGTCCTGATTTTCCCCCATTCCCATAAGTGGTACCAAAATGCCAATAAACAATTGAGCAAGTAGCGTGGCTCGCCCGGAGATGGCTTTCTAAAATCAGGCTTCCAGAGCAATGCCCAGGTCTCCCATTGTCTCCTCCGGCGCTGCAAAGTTTAAACACTTGCTGGGGCCAGAATGAATTTGTGCTGGAGTAAAAGTCAGACGCTGACTGCGAGCCGCACACTGTATTTGTTTAAATTTTCATGCTAGCGAATGTCTGTGACACAGGAGACAGGTTTATGGAGAGCGAAAAAAAATGTTGACAAATGGCCCAGTAATCAACTGGAACATGCAATAAATCATTGGAGTGCCAATAACACTTCCAGGACGAGTTGCGAAAGGTCATTACGATGCCACCATGTATCATGCAGCGCCAAACAAAGCAAACAGAACATGTTGGGAATAGGATTATGGGAGAAGCATCTGTCAGTTCTAATTAAGAATTAACTGTGGATCCTATATAAAAAGATGTGTGGTTTATTCCTATCTCCCTCCTTTTCCCACTTAGCTCTCCATTTTTCCCTCTCTAAAATAAAACTCAATTACTTTAAAAAAAACCAACCCTCTGTCACTTAATCTATTCAACAGCAGCAAAAATAACCCGATGTGACAAAAGGGCGAAGGCTGGAGGGGAGGGACGGGGTTCTCTCTGGCTTCTGCGGGCTCTGCGGTGTGCAGGAGGGCTCGGGGCCGGCCCAGATTGCCTGAAATCCCACAAGTCCTTTGGCGTCTCCCAATCGTGCAGCCGCGGTGGCTGCAGAAGGCAGAAACCGTGCAAACCACAACACAGCAGCCCCCCCCGGCGTGGATGAGGGGTGGAATGGGAGAGAGCTTGGAGGCTGGGATGCTGAAAAGCTTTTGGCTACCAAGGAGAGGAAATGCAAGCTGAGTAAGTGATGATGAAATAAAGAAGAAAAGTCCAAGAGGAAACCCAGTAGAGAAGAGGCGCGGGGCAACCAAGTGGTGGGACGCCATCTCGGAGGGGCCGGGGCTCTCTGAGCCCATCTCACACCGCGTCCTCCCCCCACAGCGAGGGTTGCTCCGAGGTGTCCCCCACCTCCGTCGCAGATCTCTGGGATGTCATCCCTCCAGCCCTTTATCCGTGCTACCGGCACTGGGTCGCACCCGAGGCAGCAGGAGAGGTGGCTCCTGAGCCCTCCCCCTGGTCAGCCATCGCTGCCTCGCCGAGCCCGGCCGCTGGAGCAGCCCGTGTCCCCCAGGGCTGCAGGGACCCTCCTGCGTCAGCATCCCATAAATCTCCCAGCAGCTCCTTCCTTCACCTCGTCTCCCCACTCCCCCTTCGGGCTCCCCTGTCTCTCTCTCCCCATTAATCTGAGTTGCATTTTATCATGTGGGCGCCTGTCCCAGGGCTCCAGCTGAGCGGGCTATGCAAGCAGCATGCTTTGCTTTATTATTATTATTTTTCCCTTTCTTCTCCTCTATATTTCCAGGCCTCTTTTCTGCTTAAGTTTGCATTTCTTCTTTTTCTTTCCTTTTTTTCTTTTCCGTTCTGCTGACTGAGACAAGACCGTGTCCTACTTCAACATCCCAGGATTTGTTACAACTTCAAGGTGCAGGTTTATGGCCGCGGTTGTCCCGTTTATGGTACAGTTCTTCTTATGGGTTCTAATAAACTTTGTAGCTCCAGGGTGCTCTTAAATCCTGATATGAAAGATAGAGAAGAATCATTATTTAGTCCAACTAAATATAAGATGCTTCATCCTTGAAGGCTGAGGATAATGTTTCTTTCGCAGGTGTGGAAAGACCCATAACTCCTGTGTACAGCCAGTGCAGCGGCAGGGAGAAGTAATCAATTCTCCCCATGGAGATAAGCGTGCTCCCCCCATGTGGGATGGGGAGAAACAATCCAGCTGGGACGGGCACAGCTTGAGAGGGAGCCTTTAGCACGGGGAAGTAACATTAACGCTCAGTGGAAGCCGCAATAAACCGAACGGCGTGTGTTGGGTCAGAAGTGCAGCCCCCGGCCGCAGGAACCTGCTTGTTGCAACGGGGAGATGAGACCCCTTTCCCTGGGAGGAGGCGGCAGGGGGCAGCGGGGCCCGTCACCTCCCCGGCGGAGCATCTTCAAGGCTTTGGTCCCCTTGGACGCCGGGGACGCGGCAGGGCGTTGTGCCGAGGCAGCAGTGACCTGCCTACGTGACAAAGCGCCGGCTGGAAATTCAATGTGCGGCTCCAGCTGCAAACAGCTCTCCCACCTCGAGGAAGGGTTGGGGTTTTTCAGCAAAATTTAGAGGACAAGCTCGATGGGAAATGGAATAAATAGCTGAAGGCTGGCGGCGTGGCTGGGGGTGCGGGAGGGTGGCTGTGGTACATCTCTGATGCTGCCCTGCTCTCCGGCAGGGCACCAGCCCTGATCCGCCCGCTCCTGCTGGGCTCCAAAAACTGGGATTTTGTCCCAGCGTTTGCAGCGAGGGAGCTGAGCATAGAGCCAAGCCCTGGTGCGTGGGCAGGGTACGCGGGTCTGTGCGTGTCCGTGGGTACGTCCCTGCGCACGGGCAGCAAACAGGAGTGTTGATTTCAGGGAAAATCTTCTTGGTTTTTTCCCCTTCCCTCGGCTTTACCGAATCCTGTCTGCTTTCTGGTTTGCCTCGGGCGAGGAGAAAGGAGGTCAAAGCAGGTGGAAAAGGTCTAAACAATTTTCTCATTTCTTTTTTCCCCCAATGTGTATTTTTCCTCTAAAATTCCTGCGAAGTAGCAGGAAAGTACAGGTGGTGTTTGTCGGGGCCTGGGATCGTCCTTCCCCAGCTGCACTTACCACCAGGAGGATCAGCGGGTCCCATTTTCTTTCGGAAGTGGCCATACAGCAACCGGTTATTCTGTTGGAAAAAACATCAGACAACAGAATTGAATTGTTGTTTAGTACGCTGCCCTCCGAACCGGCCACCTAATTATCATTTCCCTACAAACAGCTTGTTTTCCATTAAATTTCTGGTTTTGTTCTTAAGTAAAATGATAGGTTGTTGGCAGGGGACAAAGAAGCACGTTGATGGAAGCTGCAAATGAACTTTCAATTAAACACACCACCTCTAAAGCCAGCGCTATTTATGATTATGGTATGATGAGAGGAGGGTGAAATGGATTTAAAGATATAACCTTGCAGCCACTGAGGGTTCATTAAAATTAAAATCCTGTGCAAAGTGGAAGAGATGCCCTGTCAATGGCGTAGCTGTTTAATTCCGCTCTCTCCGCGGTGATACGGCAGTCGCTGGCCGGAGAAGGGGCCTCTTATTAAAATCCTTGGGTCAGAGCTGAAAAGAAAAAAAAAAATCCAGCCCGCGTTGGTAGTTTCTGCGTCTCTCCCTGCGAAGTACTGCAAGGGACCTCGGCATTGCTTTTCCCTCACGTTCAAAGCAGCCGCGTACGGACGTGTACCTGTGCTCGGGTCTGCACGTGGATGACCATGCCGGATGAGGTTAGCCCAAGGCAGGAGCTTTCCTGGAGGTTGTTGTGACCGTTGCCGAAGAATACGGTGGATTTGGGGGAGAGATCCGCAGCAGGAGAATCACAGCAGGGCTAAAGCATGTCTCGGGTCTCGCTCGCGGTTTTGCAGCGAGACACAGCTCCGCACCAGGGCTCGCACGGGGGGGACACGGGACGGGGACATCAGCCCACGACCTGCCACTGTCGGCCCCGAGCTCCCGAACCGGGTGCCAAGCGCCGCTCAGGGCATCGCTCTGGCTTCACCACCCTTTTTTTCCTTTTTTTTTTTTTTTTATATATATCATCCGTCATCACAATTATTCTTACTTGTGAATGAATGATTCGGTGTCACTTTTGGCTCGGTTGTGCCCCGGTTTGGTCCCTCCCGTGGGAAGCGGCCGGCAAACCCAGCAGCGCTTACACAAATACGGAGACTCTCCATGAGGTCGTGGCAACAACGAGTCACCCCCGAACCGACAGACTGAAATAGCAACCTGCCAGGAAAGTTTCCTTTCCTGCCGCTGATCCCTTGAACCGGTTACTCATATTTTCTGTGGTTCCCGCAGGCCGCCAGCGTGGTCAGCCCCAACCAGCCCCGCTGTAATAGGTCCGCTCTCGGCAGCCAAGTGCGAGAAGGCAGCGCTGTCACCGAAATACCTATTTGGTTGTGCTCACAAGGATAAATAATTGTACTAAACCCATTGAAGAGGCCACAGGATGAGACACCAGCTTGTTTGCTTATTCAGATTTATGCAAATGTTTTTTAAAAGGGTGTGTTTCCCTAAGCTCTAGGTGTCCTTGACACACGCTAAAACACATCACAACTCGCACCCCAAGTGCAGCTGTGGAGTTTAAGAGATCGGAGGGCACAAGCCAGGGCGCGGGGATCCTGCGTGCCCCCCTGCCGCCTCGGGGTGCAAAGACGCCCTTTGCCACCAGGCTGGGACTGTGGCACCCCCCCGAAACGTGTCCTTCCAGCAGCCTCGGCGCGTTTCTAGCGAGCGGGCTCCTCCTCAGCAGATGTTCAAGACTCAGCACTCAGCCCTACACGCAGGAACTTCCAAAACACACCATCTGGAAAAGAAAACAGCAAACTATTTGCGAGCTATTTCCCTCCTCCGCCGTGCACCCCCCCGCCCCATCCCGGCATCCCTGATCCCAAAGTCACGGGGATGGATTTGAGCGGACGGAGAGCGGAGCGCCAAGGCTGGGGACGGAAGGAGCGCGTCATGCAGGAACATTCCCAGCAAGGCTGCAGCTGTTCTTGTAAAACATGGGAAGGTGGCTCGGCGGGGCTGGGGGGCTCGGGCACCCCCAGCACTCCAGCAAGCTTTCCCCATGGGGAAATGGGAGGCACGGGGGGCGGCGGGGGCCAGGAGGACACGCCAGGGCTGGAGCTTCTCTCTCTTTGCTTTTTATCCCAGCTTCCTCCCACCTTAAAGAGGAGCTTTAGCCCCGGCGTGGGAAAGCTGTACGTTGTTTGCCAATTCATGGCACCGGGCGGGTTGTAGCCGGGACGTTATGGCCCCGCGGGGGGGCTGCGGGGCCGCAGGCTCCCCAACAGCTCTCTGCAGCTCTTCGCGCTGGCATGCCACAGAGCCAAAACGCCGTCACGCTCTTTTCTTCCTTCACTTTCCAGAATCATGAGGGAAAATGCTCCCTCCCACTGCAGGGGGGGACACGAGGGCAATTTCTCCGAGAGGGGGGTCTGGCCAATGGCCATGGGCCCCTGCCAAAGGGCCGACGAGCAGCGTCTGTCCCTCTCGTGTCCCTTCAGAGACCTGGCCGAGCCCTGTGCAGTGAGAGCATGCGCCGGGGTGTCCCCGCTGGTGGGGGGACAGGCCTGGCCTCGCCGGCCGTCGGCGTGAGAGCCACGCTCTCGCTCAAAGCCAGAGCAGTAAATGGCAGTAGGACCGAGACGGAACCTGCTCCTGGCGCCTTTTAGAGCACCCGCAAGATCAACAGCATTTATTCTGCCCCTTGGCAGGTTTTAAATTCATGGTGTTCTCGCCAGCGGCTGAATCTCCCCACCCACCGTGAGAGCGGGGCGGGTTCCTGCACCGCGCAGCCGGAGCGCGTGTATCCCCGTTAGCTCTTCTGACAAAATGGTCCATTTATCCCCGCTCAAAGTGCTCCTGTTCTTGGAGTTCCTTTTACCGGCGTTAGTTAAGAGCAGTTTGTGCCAGGCATAGGGCCCGGCTCGCCGGCCGCCCCTCCTGCCCGCGCCGGGGGCCCTGCTCCTGCCTGGGGTGCGGTGCCCGCCGGCGCTGCCGGACGCTGCCGTCGTGCTGGAGGTGCTGCCTCTTCCCTGCCTCGCTACCCAATTCCCACCGTAACCTCTCGACACCTTCTTCTAGCTTTGGGAAAAGCTGGATTTGAACAGAGAGCTTCGGGCGCTTTCCTCCTAGAGGGTTATTACAATTACTATTAATAGCAATGAAGTGCATTAGTTTTTGTAAGACTTTCCGTTCCCTCTGGTGGGCAGGTGAGAGCCCATTACCGAGCAGGCTGCCATCCCAGTGTTACACCGCTATTAGATTTTCTGCTCGAGGGAGGAAGATATACGGCAACAATTGAGGTGGGAAATGTGCGTTGCTCCAGCAGCGCGACGTGGCTCTGTCTGCGAAGGGCACGTTGTGTGTCAAACCCGCAATGGGAAATACGTGTGTGAATCGTGACGCCGCGTGCGGGTGAGGGCCCGTGTGTTCACGGCCAGCGTTGACACACACGTGCCGTAAGGTGCATCCCTCCCCTTTTATCTTTTTCGGGATCTCTCGGTCCTCTGGGGTCTCCTCTTCCCCATCTTCCCGGAGAGCTTTCTGCACAGCCTCGGAAATTGGGTAATGAAAGCCGAGTCATACATTCCTGCTTTATGTTTCCAAAGAAGCAAGTGTGACTGTCAGGTTTACAAAAGATTGTTTATGTTCAGTGGCGTGAAATGGGGAGCGAGTGTGCGGAGCAGAGCGAGAGAAAGAGTGCCCTGCCCGGGCTGACAGCGCTGCATTCATCCTCCACGCTACAGCAGACAAAGCGCTGGTGCTGCCTGACAGGGGCCATAAATCACCGCTGGGAGATGCTGTACCTACAGCTTATACCATTCCAGATGACAAACACACAATAATCCACACAGCACAGCACTTTTTCTCCCCTCTCTCCCTCCGACTCGCTGGTGCTCAAGTGACGACAAGAGGCGGCGAGGAGACCTGCAAAGCCTGGAAGCCTCCTGCGGGGACCGGGGGACGGAGCAGGGGCGGTCGCAGAGGCAAATACCGCAAAGCCATGGCAAATACCTCAAAGCCGCGGCTCGCCGGAGCCGACGGCTGCCAAGGGGGCGAGAGAAACGGGGGCACCGGCTTGCAAAGGCCAAGGGGAGGTTGAAGGCGCAGCGACGCCAGCTCTGCCCCGGCGGCTTTGCCCAGGTTTCTTTTTGAGGTGCTGGTGGAAAGGTGGTCTCTGACGAAGGAGGCAACGAAAGGCAGGGGGGCAGATGCGCTGCCACCACCCTGGGCTGTAATTTGCCAGGGAAGGGAAAGGAAAGAGGTCTATGTGGTTGGACAACCCTTAAATCAATGTATCCTAATTAACAAAAGATCTAATTCATCAAAGTGACAGCAACTCTATTTATATCACCTCCTTCCATGGGGGCTGCTGGGGGTTTAGAGTTGGGGTTTTTTCTCCCTTTCCTTTTCTGACAGCTTTATCTTTCCCACACACAGTTTTATTTTCCCTTTCTGGGGGAGAAGGGCTGATAGTGAAGCTTTCCTTGGGAATATGGCCATTTAATTGACATTTTCTGCCGCACCCCCAAAATAGAGGGATATGTGGGGGGAGCTGGGAAGGAGGGGTTATCTCAGAGAGATGCAGCTCTGGTTCACACTGAAGTGCGAGCAGAGGGGTACGCAGCTACGCACGCAAAATTTGGTCAAATCCTGCACATCGGGGTTATGCTCTGAAAATACCCCCAGCAGGAGCCACGGTCTTACGGGGATCTTGGCTTTCGTTCGCAAAAGCAAACCCTGAGAGCTTGACAACACGTCTGGATGACACCTTAAATCTTGAAGCGCATAAAAAGAAACCCAACTGTTTTGTTTTGTTTTAATATCTGAAACCGCGTGGTTTGGGGGCTGGGAGAGCAGGATGCTGAATTGCCGTATAAATACAGGGACCGTGTCATTTCAGAATTGCTCCGCTGTTCTCAGCGGGCTCGCTCTCGGGAAGAGTGAAGTTTGGATGTGATATAGTAACACGAAAATAGTAATAATAGCAATGAATCCCCGTTCAGCCACTCCTCCCTGCTGCAAGCGCAGGAGCAGAAAATCCAAGATGCAAAAGGCAAACCCTGTCTCGGGGGAAGAAGGAAGCTCAGAAGGCTGCTGGGGTAAAAAGACCCAAACCAAACCCAACCAAACCCAACCAAGCCAAGCCAAGCCAAGGCAGCTGTGCCTCGGACGCGCAGCCGCGCTCGCAGCATGCCGGCGAACAGGAGATGAAAGGGCCATAAAATGGAGCCGTGGTCGGAAGGCGGCACCGGCGCATATATCCTGATGTGCCGGGAGTACCTGCTTCTCCCGTAGCCTAAACTTCTGATGAACCAACGTGCTTCAGCGCGCATTTATATGCAAAGGCGTATAATATGTCCCCTGTATCTAATTATCTGTCAACCTGAGGCAGTTTGTTTTCCAAATCAGCCTCTCGGCTGTGACTTTATGAGGTCGTAAAGAAAACGGTGCCACTCTCGCGCTGGAGCGCCGGGAGAGCCTGGATCAACAAATTACCATCTTTAATGGTGTCTCTTTGCGCAAGTCCCGGCACGGCCGGCACCGGCACGGCCCCGGGGAGCCTGGGCAGCCCCTGGCCCCGTGCATCCCTATGGATGGGGCAGTGTGGGCAGGGGCAGGACCGTCCCCTGCCTGCTTGCCCTCCTCCCACCCCGACGGACGCGTTGGAAAGTTTTGCAGGAGCCGGCGGTGAACTCCAACCCGTTGGCTGTGAGAGCAACACCATCGCCAGCGAACGCCGAGCTGCGGATTCCTCTGCCCACGCTGCTCCTGTGATTAATGATAGAAAGGAATTAAAAAGAAGAAGAAAAAAAGAGCGAGGGAGAGGGGAGGGGAGTGGGTCAACAGCTGAGTGCAAGGCAAGTCGCTAGACAGGGAGTAATTAAGATACTTGGGTAAATATGATTAATAAGCTCAAACTGGCAGGGTGTGCAGTAAACAAGGGCTAACCAGATGGTACCCTTTCCTTTCTGACAACGCTGCAAGCTTTGTAAAAATAGGAAGGAAGGCTCTGGATCCTCCCAGTGCTCTGGCTCGGGCAGGAGGGAGGATTCAGCACGGGGCCAGGGCAGTGAATCACCTGATCGGAATGAGAGACATTTCCCCCTTCATCACATCCCCGTGACGGCTGCGAGGGGAGAACAAACGGCTGTTCTCGCCGTGACTGGGTGGCACCCGCCGCCGTGCCGCGGGGCCCGATCCACGCCGTGCTGGAGCCCGAGAGCGGCTGCCTTGGCTCGGGGCAGTGCGGGCAGCGGGGCACGGCAGCGGGCAGAGCCCTCCTGCTGGTCTCCTGGCATCCCGTCCCCAGCCATAACAGCTCGGTCGGAAAAGTCCTGCCCGGAGCCGGCGAGACCCCTCGCTCCTCCCCTCCAGCCCCGGCACTGGCTCCTTCCTGGCAAGAGCCGGTCGGAAATTTCCCCACAAAACACTCCTCTGTCAGAAGATGCCATTTCACCAAAGGTGAAACATTTGCGGAAACGCGCTGATTTTGATGAAATTGCATTTGGAAAGAAAAATCAAAGGAGAAAATCATTTCGATAAGGCCAAAGCATTTCAGTTTGACCTTTTAGGAATTAAATGGCATAGGGTTTTTTTCCATTTCAAAAAGCATTTTGTTTCGATGTACGATTATATATATATATATATATATCTGTAAGAACTATTGAAACCAGAATTAAATGTTGTGATTATCCCAACATATGATGATACATTGCCCCCAGTGCAATAGTGCAAGAAATTAACCCCCAATCTCCTTCTGCTTTGAAACAGGGAATGGAAATCTGAGAAATGAAGAAGCCCGGTGGTTCTCCCGGCCCCGCTGGGGCTGCCAGGGCCAGGGAGCATCCTCTGTCCTTGGCCTCCTGCCCGCGCGGCTCGTCCTCACCAGGTGCCCAAAGCAGAAGGGCTGCTGGCGTCCCGCCTCACTCCCTGGCCTGTGCCGCAAGACGGGAGCGAGCCCCTGGCTGAGGGCAGCCCTGAGGGCGGCCGAGTGTCTGAGAGTCCATAAAGTCACCTGTGCACCCCCCGCAGCGCCCCGAGCCAGGCTTTTCATCACCTGAGCTCACACACGTCAGAGCGAGGTAACAATATGTTCAGGGTCTCGGAGCTATCAGTTTTCATTTGAATATTTACTGTCCAGTACTTTGAAAATAAAAAATTTGCCAAGTAGCCACAGGTATAAAGAATAGATGAAATCAGCACTTAGCTTTCGGCTTCCTCGGGACAAGGGTTCCCTTTTTTCCCAGCTGAAAAGTTCCCAGTGATAATGCGAACCGTTAATGTTTTATCTTTGCAGGGAGACAGGCAGAACAACGGGCGCAGGAGGAAATCTCTGAATCACAAAGATGTCACCCGAGGAGCGGCGTGCCACCAGCTTCTGCTCAGCGCTATTTTTTCCCCACGCTGTACCATTTTCACTGCACGTAAGTTGTCTCGTTGTTATAGTTGTTATAGTCAGCCTCTCCGGGGCAGGGGGGCTGTCCCTCGGCTGTGCCACAGCCCCAGAGCGTCCCTTCTCGTCTCGCTGGGACGCGCCTTCCCATCCCGAATAAGGATGCTGCTGCTGCGGCTGGCGCTGCGTTGCAGCATCTGCAGGGCAGGGGCATTCCACACACCGGTGCCGTGATGGGCAAGGGCCTGTGGATGCTTCCCGGTGTGAAAAATGGAGTGAGACTTTGTTGGGAGGCTTGAAGGTACAGCGGGGCTGCGAGAATAGCCAGTGGCTCGCAGGAGGTGGGGTAGAGATTAAAGATAAAGAAGAAATTTCAGCTCATTGGCAGGGCACATATTTTTCCAATATAAAGGCAAATGGGGGAACCCTTAAATAAATTGACTCTATAAAAACGTCCTTTTGTATTACTGCCTCACCTTTTCAGGAGGAAAACACCAAGGTTTATTTTCATGGCTCCCGAATAAAAATATCATTGCTGCTTCATAATTTCCCAGAACCAACAAGCAGTCCGTAGCTATTTAAAATACACAGGCCCCCCTCGGTACCCGCCATCCGCCCGGCTGCAGGAGCAGCTGCCACGTAATTACAAGTCCTCGTCACAAGTGCGGAGAAACAAGTTGTGGCATTTAGGAAAGGTCTGCAAAAATAGGTGTCAGACCTTAACTAATAGTGATTGTCCTCCCATTCTGCTGTAATTTACATTTAATTCACACATTTCATTTCCATTTAAAATATGATTACAGTGTTTTGAAGCACATCTCACCTGTCCCCTCCGATTACGGCAGGATGAAAATAACAGGAAGCAGCAGGAGCGAGCCTGGCTGCCCCCGTGCCGGGCTGCGGGATGGCAAACACACGGTGCCGTTCTCCCAGCTGGAGAAAGGCACAGAGAGGACTTCCAAAAACACCACCCGAGCGGGGACGGAGGGACGGAAGGACACAGAGACACAGCCCTGCCCCACCTTCCTGCTGCTTCGTGCAGGTAATTCTTGCTGCGGGGTTTCAAGCACCGGCAAACACAGGGAATGAGAAGTGCCAACAGGGAGAACTGGGGTGCGGAGAAGCTGACTCTCCAGGCTGTGTTTTTCCGTGGTTTTTTTTCATAGAATACATGGGCTTATCCTCGTGACATGCTCGTGTGGCATCCAGGCACACAAGTTTTTCAGCAAAAGCAGTATCTGGGCATTTAGGACAACCTGCTGCGGAGCAGGGCCACAGCCCGTCCCGGGAGGGCATGAGCTGGGGCTGGGGAACGGCACCGCGAGCTTTTCCTCTGTATGAGCCGGTTCCGGCCCAGGCTGCGCAGTGAGCGCCGGGCGAGAGCCCGGTCCGGTCATGTTACTGCATTCAGCAAGTTTCTGTAGAAATAAGATGTTAAGCGTGGAGCTGGAGCTGGGAATTAATACTCCATAATTCATATCCTGGAGTTTGCTCTTCGTAAGCCCAAGCCATTTACGCCGCTCAGTTTCGTTCTGGGTGCCCCCGCGCTTGCCCCTGCCTCCCGCCATCACCCGCCTCTCCCTGCTCAGGGCACGGGATGAATTTTTTCCTCGAAGCTCTTTTCCCACAGATTTTAAAAAAGGAAGTTGCAGGAGAGGGAGTAATGAAGGGATTTAGAAGCCCAGAAATTCTGCTATGGAGAAGGAAAAGCAGGTCCTTGTCCTCGGCAGCCTGGGAAGGGAGGTGTTACCCTGCCCTGGAGCAGACAGGAATCCCCCTGCGGAGTCCTTCATGAAACCTGGGCGCTGTTTACGCCATCAGCACGGGGATTCAGTGGGACAGAGGAGGAGCACAGGCTCGATGGCATCCGTAGCGATCAGGAGCTGTTGCAGAGCCTGGTCTGGCCTGATCTTGAGGGAAATTTTAATTTCTCGAGGGTGCAAAGCTTGTTCGTGCTGCCAGGCTGAGACTGTCCCTGCGCCGGGTCTCACAGAGCCCGTCCCAGTGACAACCTGAAACGCAGCCGGGGACAGTGCTGGGGCCGCTCTCAAAGCAGGTTTCACCCCGGACAGGAGCTTGGAGGGGGAAGCCAGTTTGTAAAGTGCTTTTTACCAGGACAAAGGGAGAAGGTCGCCAGGAGAATGGGGAAACCCCCCGGGAGCCCTGGGGAGGAAGCCATCCCTCCCGCCCTTGGGGACAGAAGCGTCCCTGGGGAAATAGTGACACGCTGACAGTCCGCTCTGTTAGTTTTAAGACGTGTTTATTCGTGTGGCTCTCTGAAGCACACTCGTCGCAAGGAAAGGATGCTTTGCTTCTCCCTGTCCCGGCTGTAAACGCTGCCCTTGGCCTCGGAGGGAGCGGGAGTTGGGGCTGACACTTTGTGCCGCTCCAGCCCTGGGGCTTGGTGTGTGCCACCCGCCCGCAGGCGTCAAATAGTACTTATTTGGCAGTAAAACAGTGAAATCTTGCAAAACAAGCGCTGGCCGAGTAGCGTTTCACCTGAGCACGCTGAAGGCGGAGAAGCTCCCTGCACCAGCTCCGCCGGCGTTTGGGAAAGTGTGCGGGCTTTAAAGGGGCTGCTTCTCGTCGATTCGTGGCTGAGGCAGCCAAGCGAGGAGTGCCCTGAAGCGAGGGTGGCTCTTTGTCGCCCAGCAAACCCTCGGTGCCTGGTGCTTGCGCCGCCGCTGCCGCCACTTCAACACCTGGGCGCAGCTTCCCTGCCCCGTGTCCCCGCTGCGCCCGCCTCGTGGGTCCCCTCGTCCAGAGGACGCTGTGCTGCTGCCCGCTCCCCCGAGGAGCGGATCGGGTGGGAATTACAGTTTTATGAACATCAAAATCCCTCCCATGGATCAGAAGTTCGCAGCCAAAGACGCTGCCCAGAAACAGGAACTGCCAAAACCCTTCCAGTGCCGCCCCTCGCCCTCGGGACTCGGCGAAGGAAAAGTTTACCTCCTCCCACAGAGGACTTCTGGAAGATTTTTTTAAACACAAAAACTCTTGCCTAGAAAATAAATCAGGCTCGCCCTCCCCACCACGTCCTCACCCGGCGTCTCCCCCGCGCTGCGCCCGCCCCCAGAGCACCGCAAAGGCATGGACGCGCTGATTAATATCTGCTACGTGTAGGGGAAAACAACAACCCCGTAAACAGTATTATTAACCCATGGGCTGGCAATAAATCAGTGTGAGAAGGTGACCTCAGCAATGCTGGAGTAATCCTGTGTGTCAGGGTAAATTTATGAGGCCAATTTTATTGGCCTGTATGACCCAGGCTCCTTGGAGATGTCTCAGTAACAAATCCAATCCATATCATTTATTAGCTCTGTACAGCGTCAGCGCTCAGCATAGGAGGGATCCCATTAAAACGTATTGCTCCCTCTGCAAAAGATGGGCACAAATAAGCCGTTGGATAATTGTCGGCTGCAAGGAGCCCCCGATTAAGGAATTGCTCGCTGTAGATCTGCTCTCGGGTCCATAAAGCTCGCCGGGGCTGGAAGTGCTGGGGTTTGGCTTTGCACCGTCTGCCCCTCGCCCACCCTGCCTGCGCCAACGCAGCAGGGCAGGGTCCGCCGTGGGAGCAGAGGTGCCAGCCCCGGGGGGTCTCCAGCTGAGTCCTGGTCTCCCCCCGGGACCCCCGGTGCTGGATGGGGATGTGGTGGCCCGGGGGGCTGCTGCCCTGCGGGGGCCGGGGGCCGCGGGGTGGCAGCGGGAGGCGCAGGGATGCGACGCCGCGGGGATCCTGCGAGCGCATCTCGGGACGGCTCCGCAGCCGGAGGGACGGCGAGGGGATTTTAAAGCTGTTAGTGGCTGAAACTCCTCCTCCGAGGCAGGAAACAGCTTGCAGGAGGGGAGGGATCCTCCGGCCAGAGAAAAAGCTGCATTTCGTGAGCCACTGGTGGACCCGGCGGTGGTGTGCGTGGTGCCCGGCACCCCGGTGACGGGAGCCATCGCGCCTTCGCACCAGCACCTCCCGGGTCTGGTCTCTGTTGGCGAACCAGAGCCCGGCGCAGGCAGTTTAAGTCTGTTTGACTGTCCCTGTCATCATAAGGTTTACGGATGGTTAATTTATTCTTTATAGCACAGTCATTGATGGCTGTTAAATCACAAATGAGAGCCAATAAAGGGTGAATTGCAGCTGAAATTACACTGTTTATATGACAGCAGAGTGCTGGCTAAAAGATTCATATGCCGCTGATGAAGTACGTTATAAATTTTAATTACCATAGTTTGTACAAATGACATGTTTGAAATGCTATTGAGTAATGTGACCCTGATAATGAAACTATAAAATAAATCATTAACTTTCTGAATGAGCTTTTTTATTTCCATGCTACATGAAGTAAACTTTCCAATTTATTCCATTGCAGCCTTCTTTGGAAAAAAAAGTGCAGAGAGAAGAGTCGCCAACCACCCCCTCCACTCTGAGGGACGCTGACAAGCAAACGGAAGGAGGGATGAGTTGGATGAGGTTGGAAAGCGTATCAGAAGACTGGCCAAAACCAGCCAAAGCCCCCAAACCGCTCGTGGTTTCACCCTGGTTAATACGGGATGATGCCTTTGCTCCCGCAGCCACAGCCAGCTTAGCCGAGGGAGCGCAGAGATAAGAGCAGGGCTTGAGAATCAGCTCCGAAGAGCCATAAAAATCACAAGCACAGAAGAGAGAAAATCTCCATTAAAGTCAGGGCATAATTATAACTCAGTCGTTGGCTGGGGGCTTTGCAGCCCGAGCTGCCAGGGATCGGCCCGGCCTCCCCTGGGAGCTCCCTGGATCTGCTGGAGCTTTGAAGCAAGAGCGAAGGTGCCTGAGCCCCTGCCTGCTGGACACAGAAGCGGAGATAATCCCCTGTCTGGGGGTGACGAGACAAGTTTCGGCCCAGCAAGGGGTTTCTCGGGAGCCTGCCGGGGTACGGAGTGCAGACCAGGCAGTCATCGACCCAGCATCCTTCGGTCCAGCTCCGCTCACTCAGGACAAGGGGATGCTCCTTAAACTCCCTGGGAAGACCCCGATATCAGGTTGTTACCTTATTATACTGACATATATTTTTTTTAAGGGATATAGGGCATGAAACAGCTTGTCCCTCGGCCGGGGGGTGCTCCCTGCCCCCTGGTGCCCACGCTGGCCCGTCCCCCGGAGCGGGAGCAAAGGTTCCTCCAACCCTCCTGCGGAAAATCCACCAGCTCTGGGGCTCTCCGGCCCGACCCGCCGGCACTGCTGGCTTCTTCCTCATCTCCTTAATTAACCTGGGTTCTTTGCACCCCTCAGGATGAATATGAATCTTTCCTGTTCCCCGCCTTTTTCACACTGTAAATAAGCAATGTATCCGTCTCACATGGCAAACAAAAGGCGGTAACGGGAGTCTCCAAATAAGCGGCAGGGAAAGGAGAGGGAAAGGGCACCCGTGACATTCCCAGGCTGTGGGGATGCAGCAGAAGGTCGCAGTGTCAAGTACCGTGCAGCAGTTGGGTTTTAAGAGGCGGAGTAATTGATGACCCATAATAACGTTTGCGGTTCTTTGTGTGGAGGTAGAGAGGGGTCTTATTCTTCAAGACATCGGCTGCTGGTCCCCGGGGTTCCCGGGTGCAAGGGAGTCCTTATCCATGGAAACTCTGGCAGAACGGTGGCTGGACGCATCACGTCCAGTGCTGGCTGATTCCATCTCCCTGTCCTCGTCCCCCGGGCGGCCTCTCCATGTCTCTGCGCAGAGCCGCTCCTCACCAGCCGACCCACGCGATGAATCCAGACTCCGCCAGTGTGGGAGCTGAGGTTGGTTGCCCGTTCCCAGCTCCCAAATGGGCAGCCGAGGTGTGTGCCCGCTGCTGGCCCCGGTGTGGCCGAGCCCAGTGGCCCTCGTGGCACAGCCGCCTCGTGCAAGGCCGCGGCCACCCCACCACCTCTCCCTGCCGGTCCCCCTGGGCCTGTTTTCCTCCCCAAAAGTGTTTGGAGTCGGAGGGCTCTTAACTCCTGCTTTTGTCTTATCAGCCAGACTGAAAATATTTCCAAGCAGGCTGCTCATGCCGCACTACTTACCATTAAAAGAAAGGACCACATTATTGCTGTTATAAACCATTGATTAAGGTTTATAATAGCAATAATCCCCTCGAAATTCATTGTTACTGCAGTTAATGACCAGTTTATTAGAGCGTTAACCATCCTTGGCAATGGGCTGAGTCGTTTAATGCTGGTAACGACCAATTTCTCAAGGGTTATTGCTTAAATAACAATCCTTTGTTAGATATATGTTCAACCACCAGATACTGCTCCAGCTGGAACCTTCTCCTGTGAAATAATTGTTAATTATTTCCTCCAAGTTTTGCCACCATGCCTCAGAGTTTTAGATGGGAAGGGCTGCTGAGGGTGCAGAGTGTCGGAGATGCCGAGAGCCGAGCCTGGCGCAGGCGAGGGGAAGCAGCCAGAGACGCGTGAGCCATCACCAGAGGGACGCGGGTGTAGGAGCCACAGCTTAGGAGGTTTTTTCCCCTCTTCTGTCCCCCATGACCGTCCCCACCCCGGGCACGTCCACCCCCGGCACCTGCGGTGCTCTGCGGAGGCAGCGGCTCCAGTCGGAAGCAGCGAAGCTTCCAGGGATGAGCACCGGCCTCCCGGACACCGCGGTGAGGAACCCGAGAAGGGTGAGAGACGCCAGAGCTCTCCCTCCCTTCTTCTCTTACATTAACATGATCTGAACGTTTCATCGCGTTAACTATGTCCTATCGTGTCACGTTAGTATCATCCTTCTAACAGCATTCATTTTGCCTGACGTGATATGAAAGGTACAGATACGATTACCCTTTAATTGTGTCATATTAGCAAAAATAAATACTGATACAGTGCCAGGTTGACACAAAACGCCGGCAAATCCCTGGCAACAGGATGGGACTCTTGTTGCCCAGAGAGTGCCCAGAAACCTGTGCGCTTCAAAACAAGCGCGTTTATCGGGCGATGCGGGAGGGGGGTCTCTGCCTCGGGATTTTTGGCCGTCTCTCTAAAGCCAGTGCCCGGCTGTGGGGGCGGCCACGCGGGGAAGCCCCCGGCCACGGCTCCCTCCCTGGGCACGGCCCCCCGCCTCTGGGAGCCAGCGAGGATGAGTGGAGGCCGAGTTGCCACAATCTGCTCGCTTCCAGCCCCTCACCCCAAACGCCTCGTCTCTAACCAGCTTTAACAGCTTTTGGGATGATCTGGCTGTGAAAAAAAGTAGCGTCGCCCCCAGAAAGTTACATTTCCATAGCAAGTTAAGTTTTAAGCTTTCATTAAGAAACACAAAATCTGAGTTAGGGGGATTAGGTGGAACCTGAACAGTGCTAGGTTTGGGTTTGGTGTTCCTCTCCCTCCTTTGCTCTTCATTGCTGAGTTTGTGGGGTCTTTCGGGTGTCACCGGGAATAACGAGGAAAAAGGAAGGGTGGATAACTCTAACATCTGGGAGAAGTTCAAGTCCTGGTTTGGGCAGTGAGATGCAGGTCTTCTCCCGTGATGCTTCAGGCCCCTCCAGTCCCTGAGGAGGCAGGAATCTGCCTAAAATAAAGTGGAAAATACAAAACCTAAAACCTTTGGATTGTCCCCCTGTCTGTAGGAAGGAGTTACCATTTTCTAACTGTCTCCACCATCGTCCAAAACCTCTCACTGGTGGTGGGAAGCTTTGAACCGGACCCTGGCTGGGAAAAGCCAGAGGCGGCCGAGCTTTGCCGGCTGCGGTGCCGCGGCCCCGGTCCAGCCAGGCTGGGTCTGTCTCTGGTCCCCGTCACAACTGCTGCAGGGATTTGTGCGAGCATCCGTGTTATTTTAGAGATAATGTGAGCAGAGTGGAGCATGTCACAGGATAATGGTCTCCTGCTGCTAGGCTGTTCTTGGCATTTATCAAAAAATGACACCAGAGGGAATATGCTCAAGGGAACCGAGGTGTCGATTCGATGACTGCTATTTCGTGATAAAACTTAACAGAAATAAAAATGAATCAGTCACAAAACAGCTTATTTATAGCTGTGCCCAGCCCAGAAGGGGATCCCTGGGAAAGGCAGGGCGCTGGTGCTCACTGCGGGCACCCACGCCGGCATCGCCTGGCCCAGAGCCGCAGCCATCAGGTACGGCATTGTACCTTCCCCCCACCCGCAAAACACCCCCGTGGGCAACGGAGGCGCTGGTCCTCGCTGGGGGCTGGGAGGGAAGGGCTGGAGGATAAAGTCATCTGAGGCTGCTTAGATAAGACGTGATTTTTGGGCTCCGGGGGCAGGAGAAGCTGTGGCTGCCCCATCCCTGGAGGGGTTCAAGGCCAGGTTGGCCGGGGCTTGGAGCAACCTGGGCTGGTGGGAGGTGTCCCTGCCCGGGGCAGGGGGTGGGACGGGATGGGCTTTAAGGTCCCTTCCCACCCAAACCATTCTGTGATTCTATGATTTGAGCAGGACAAGAGGCTTGGGGGGATGTCCTATGCTCCTCCTCTTCCTCCCCGATCTGTGCTGCCCCTGGAGCCGCCCGACCAGGCAGTGCTGCGCCCCAAAAGTCGCCCCCCCAAACCAAACCTGAGCAGCA